>NC_053443.1:57002015-58202015 GCF_007990345.1 Gossypium hirsutum
TAGGCATATAATTGTTTGTTGATACTAGCACTTGAATGACTTGTGTTTGGTATATTTGATGTGTTTATATATGTGGCCTTATCATATTTAATGTGTATTTGATATGGTTGAATGATGGAAAAATTATAGGTATATTTGGTACCATTAAGCATATATGCATTTGGTTATCTAGGTAAATATGGATATTTGGTTGACATGTTATTAATTTGTCATTTGAGGTGCCTAAGGGCATATTGGTTATATGTTGTGATAATACATGTTTAAGACTTGATTTTAGCTTGATTTGGATGCCTAGTTATGGCTTGTTGATGTGCAAATTGTTCTGTTTAGGTTGGTACCGAATTGGGTGAGAAATGTGGCTTGGAAAATGACTTATTTTCATCCAAATGGGCAAAGACATGGGCATGCGTCTCAGCCGTGTGTGACACACGGCCAGGTGGCATGGCTGTGTGTTCCCTGTATCTTTAAAATTGCACAAGTCAGTATGCTCAACACGGCCTAGCACATAGGTGTGTGACTTGGTCGTGTGACCCAAGTTAGAGAGTTACACGGGCAAGGACACGGGCTGGGACACGGCCGTGTGTCCCTATTTCGAATGCCCACACGGCCTGGCCACACGACCGTGTGTCCCCTGAATGACTTGTTGATACTAGCCACTTGAATGACTTGTGTTTGGTATATTTTGATGTGTTTATATATGTGGCCTTATCATATTTAATGTGTATTTGATATGGTTGAATGATGGAAAAATTATAGGTATATTTGGTACCATTAAGCATATATGCATTTGGTTATCTAGGTAAATATGGATATTTGGTTGACATGTTATTAATTTGTCATTTGAGGTGCCTAAGGGCATATTGGTTATATGTTGTGATAATACATGTTTAAGACTTGATTTTAGCTTGATTTGGATGCCTAGTTATGGCTTGTTGATGTGCAAATTGTTCTGTTTAGGTTGGTACCAAATTGGGTGAGAAATGTGGCTTGGAAAATGACTTATTTTCATCCAAATGGGCAAAGACACGGGCGTGCGTCTCAGCCGTGTGTGACACACGGCCAGGTGGCATGGCTGTGTGTTCCCTGTATCTTTAAAATTGCACAAGTCAGTATGCTCAACACGGCCTAGCACATAGGTGTGTGACTTGGTCGTGTGACCCAAGTTAGAGAGTTACACGGGCAAGGACACGGGCTGGGACACGGCCGTGTGTCCCTATTTCGAATGCCCACACGGCCTGGCCACACGACCGTGTGTCCCCTGAATGACTTGTTGATACTAGCCACTTGAATGACTTGTGTTTGGTATATTTTGATGTGTTTATATATGTGGCCTTATCATATTTAATGTGTATTTGATATGGTTGAATGATGGAAAAATTATAGGTATATTTGGTACCATTAAGCATATATGCATTTGGTTATCTAGGTAAATATGGATATTTGGTTGACATGTTATTAATTTGTCATTTGAGGTGCCTAAGGGCATATTGGTTATATGTTGTGATAATACATGTTTAAGACTTGATTTTAGCTTGATTTGGATGCCTAGTTATGGCTTGTTGATGTGCAAATTGTTCTGTTTAGGTTGGTACCAAATTGGGTGAGAAATGTGGCTTGGAAAATGACCTATTTTCATCCAAATGGGCAAAGACACGGGCGTGCGTCTCAGCCGTGTGTGACACACGGCCAGGTGACATGGCTGTGTGTTCCCTGTATCTTTAAAATTGCACAAGTTAGTATGCTCAACACGGCCTAGCACATAGGTGTGTGACTTGGTCATGTGACCCAAGTCAGAGAGTTACACGGGCACGGACACGGGCTGGGACACGGCCGTGTGTCCCTATTTCGAATGCCCACACGGCCTGGCCACACGGCCGTGTGTCCCCTATAGCTTTGAAAATTTTCAATGTTTTTTAAAAAATTCTTTGAATACCCGACTGAGTCCCGACTTGTGTCTAATGCATATTTTAGGCCTCGAAGGCTTAATGTTATGAATATTATATGTTATGAAATGTTTGAAATTTCTGTCTATTTGTTCTGTAAACTCCGTTAATGCTCTGTAACCCTGTTTCGACAATGGATACGGGTTAGGGGTGTTACATTAGTCCCGACGATAATTTTTCATCGTCGCAATGCCTACAGTATGTGATGTCATGACGTCAAGTGGCCTGACATTTGACATCATGACGCGTCAAACTGTTTGGTGACATCTCGACGTGGAAGTGATGATGTCACGACGTCGACCTTGAAATTTTGAAACTCTGTAATTTGGTCATATTTCGTGCTCGGGTTTCATAAGCCCAATTAAGGCTCAAATTTGATTGTTTAATACAATGTAAATGTGTTTAAAACATAGTTACTTGTTTGAATGATTATTTTCTGTAAATTTGACGGTGATTGCTCCAACAACAAATTTAGCATCTTGTAGCTTGGACCTAGCGACCGGGTTGAGCGAGGAATGCTACAAAATCCCAAATAATTCAAGAATTATTTAAGCCAGACAACCTATTGCACTGCAATCAAAATTCTCACAAACTTAACTTCCATTGTGAACAATGCAATACAAGTTTGTTTTATATTGACCTAGAAAATTGCACAATTGTTTAATAAGAAACATATCCTGATTTTGATTGTCTTTCATCTAAATCTCCTTCCCAATCACCGTTGGTATATCTCATCAGATTCATGTCACATCCTTGACAACACAATCAATAGTCATAGCACCTTTTAGAAAAAGGTAATATCATATGTAATGCATGAGAATTTATAAACTAATTTATATGAAGGAAAAAAAAAGAAATGAAAATTAGTTTTATAAAATTAATGCAAATAAATAATTTCTAATTAATCCTAAATTTTAAAATAATTTAACATAAATTGTTCTTTTTTTATTTGTATTTATAAATAAAAAAAAGCAATGAACAAAAAGAAAAATAATAAAGTATAAAAAACCTAACATGTGTTGTAACTAAATATTCACCAATAGACTTGTTCATGGGTCGAGTTATTTGTATAGGCCTAAGGGTTCACTCAAAATTTGAGAGGGTTTGGACAAAAACATTAAGTTTGAAAAATGAGTTTGGACAAAAAAAATTAAATTTACTTATAAATATGACCTAAACTTGGGCTTAAACATTCAAGGCCCGAGCTTGGCCCGAGCTTGGCCCAGATTATTTTTAAAATTTTATTTTTGTATATTATGTAATTTATAAAACATAAAAATTAAATCTAAGGTAATATATAATATTACTATATGTAAATATTAAAAATTATTAAAATATTATATGTAATATTTTAATAAATAAAAAAACTAAATTAATAAATATTAAATTAAAATAATGTAAATATATATTTTAAAATTAAAAAATAATATGAATAGATACAAAATATATAAATATGAACAAATTTTAAACCCATATTTAATATTTAATTAAACATTATACCTAAAATCCAGCGAACTAGTCACCAATAAACATATAACTGAAAGGTTTACTTATAGGGAAATATCTAATTGGGGCAGATAGTTTAGGATAAAACGTAATAACCCTTGTCTAGTAAAACAGCCCCTCTTAAATAGGATTTGAAAATTTTACATAATATAATTGTTCCGATGTGGGACAGAGGTGTTACACGATGATTCCATTTTCTTTCGCCTGTTTGGCTGAAATTGCATCTCGTCTAACATTATCTTCAACAGATTGTTTTTTCCTTTTCTTCTTTCTCTGCCTCTAAACGAGCATGATATTCCTCAGCTTTCTTTCTTGCTTCCCCTTTAGCAGCCTTAAGTGCTTCAATCAAATTCTTCAAACAAGTTTCACCTACTTCATCATCATCAGATGTCAACATCAAGTTCTCAGCAACATCAGCAGGTGTCATATCTGTTTCTTCCAACAAATTGCCAATTTCTTCGAAAAGTGGATGAGAATCAATGTCCAAATAGTTCTTTGCTAACACCTTGAATGCTTCGAACCTACAATATGACATTTCAACGTGTTTATCCATTCTCCCTCTCCTGATTAAAGCTGGATCAAGCTTGTCAACATGGTTGGTGGTGAAAACAATGATTCTTTCACCCCCACAAGCTGACCAAATTCCATCAATGAAGTTCAACAGCCCTGATAATGTTACTTCACTCTCTTTTCTCTCCTCATTTTTTGACATTGCACCAATTGGATCGCCCCCTTCATTCTTATCATCTTTCTTCTTCTTCTTCTTTTCTTCCCTTTGGCCTGTAAGATCAAGAGAACAATCAATGTCCTCTATCACTATGATAGACTTGTTTGATGTCTCAATCAAAAGCCTTCTCAATTCCACATTGTTCTTAACTGTTGTAAGCTCAAGATCATACACATCATAGTTCAAAAAGTTAGCCATGGCAGCAACCATGGTGGATTTGCCAGTTCCTGGAGGACCATAAAGTAGATAACCACGTTTCCAAGCTTTCCCAATCTTAGCATAATACTCTTTCCCATTACTGAACGTCACTAGATCTTTCTTGATCTCCCTTTTCTTCTTTTCATCCATTGCTAATGTATCAAATGTTGCAGGATGTTCAAAAGCCACATGTGTCCATGTAGTACTACTTCGGTTGCCTTGGCCTGCACCGTTCGAGTAGAGCTTCCGCTGCCGGTTATTTGCAGCGATAGCCTTCCCTTGTTTCAACACATGGCTAAGATAAGTTCCGGTGATGACTTCCCGGTGACGATTATGGAACTTGAGAGTGTAAAACCTCTTCTCATCGGCGGCCGGATAAAATGAAAATTGTTGTGTTTTGGTAGTAGTTCGATTAGCAGACCACCAAAGCTTGACTCCATTGAACTCATCAGTGATTTCTTCGTTATAATCCATGCTAAGAACTAAAGACTGACTATCTTTAACAACATCAGCCTTGAGTCGTTTAGCGTTTGCAGAAGATTTGTCACTGAGATAGTTCTGAATTACTGAGAAGGCTTCACTTTTCTTAATCTTTTCGCCCGTGAATTCATCGAAGGTTATATGAATGTAAGGATACATGAAATTCGACAACTTTTTACTATATTGAAAGATACAAGCCTGAAGTTGTGGAGGGAAATACTGTCGGAACACGGCATACACGAACATAATGGCCGCCATTGTTGAGCCTAGATTAGACCACAGTTCTCCCTTCATCATCATCATCATTTGGGCTCAATTTCTCCCTTAATTTTTTCCCTCAGAATTACTGACATTTTGTGATATGAAAGTGTGAAGTTATAGAGAAGAGATGATTGGTTGTTGAAACTTCTGGAAAACTTCTTCCTACCATGCAATGCATGAATAATAAATATGTTTGGCATGCATCATTAATATTAAAAATAAGGTTAAAATGTAACTTTCTATACTCTTCTCAAATTTAAAATTTAAAATTTAATCTTTATATTTTTATTTTTAGAAATTTAGTTTCTCTACTTTTTAGATTTCAAAACAGAGGACCAATTTATAACACTATTAAGATTATTTTGTTAAGTTTAAGCTCGTTACAACATCTTTTTTTTAATTATATTTTTATAAAGTGAATATTCTTTATATTTTAATATGTCATCCCAATAAGTATAATAAAACAAAGTTAACTTCTGTATCTAAATTTTGAAATCTAAAATATAAAAAAATTATAGGGACTAAATTCTAAATTCAAAAAAGAGAAAAAAAAAATTATTACATATTTTATCCAAGAAATAAACATGAACCCAAAATTGGACCACTGACTTGAAAAAACCAAAAACTGGTGGGGCGAGCATAGGATTGGTCCACACGATGTAGTGAGAATGCTGTTACAATCTTCGTTAATTGGGGCTAACTAAAATACAAATGAAATTCGAAATATAAGTAAGATATAACCTAAAATTTAAATCTTAATATGTATAAAAAATAAATTTATAATCTTTCACTATTTTAATTTTTATTTACATTTACATGTAAATTATGTAGAATATGAATATTATAACATTTTATAATAAAATTTATTAATTAATTTGATGTTATAATTTTAAAAACATATATTTTGATAATTTAATTGTAAGCTATTTTTTTGAAATAATAGTTTCCATAGTACAAATATATTTTAAATTTCTTGTACTTAGTTTATATAAAAAATTTCAATTGTAATTATAGAATTTACTATTATCATTATTTATTTTTATGTTATTCATAATATTTTTACTTATGTATTATAAATTATTTATTACTATGTTTACCTCTATATACTAGTATTATTAAATTTATTAATATATTATCAATAATTTACAAAATATCTAACTATTTTAAAAAAAATTAACATCTAAAACCATATAATTTGAATATTTATTATGAGTTAACATATTAAAAAAATTAATTTAAAAGTATGCAACTTGATAAATTAATGTAAAATTACACTTTGATATTATATGAATTATGGTATTTAATCAATAAAATATAATTAATCTAAAAAATGATAAGATATAATAAAAATTACCCTAAACGCTAAAATTTGCTCCTAAAATACTACAAAACAAAATTAAAATAATTTGTATAATTCCATGAAAAATACTACAAAGCAAAAAGAAAAATGTATAATTCCATGAAAAGCCCCTGTACTTTGGGATTTGTTGCAACATGGTACTTATACTTTCAAAATATTCAATTTGGCACTTGCATTTTTGTTTTTGTTACATATTTTGGTACTTGGCCCTAACAACGCTAGATTTTACATTGACATGGCACATTGTCCAATTAACTAGCTAGATAAGGGAGAAATTATTCCATGGAACTTTTCCATCACCTCATATATGATCCTACCCAATTATTTTATGCCACATCAACAACTTTTTCTAACTCAAATTAAAAGGATTAAAACAATTTCCACATCATATTTAATTTTGTTCAATTTCTTTTTCTTTTCATTTGACGTGATTTTTTCCTCCCTCTCTTCGTCTCTTCACTGTTAGAAGAAGAAGATTTAAGGTTTTGATGCTTTTCTTGATTTTTTCCTTTCCTCATCATCTCTTTATTGTTAGAAAAAAAAGCCTCAAGACAAGCCTAGAAAATTAATAACGGATGCTTTCACTATTGAAAATAAGTTATTAATTTCCTTTTCCTCAAGACAAACCATTATTTCTAATATTAGAGCAAGATTTAGGGTATTAGAGCATGATGAAAAGCCTTTTTAATTTGAGTTGAAAAAAGTTATTGATGTGACATAAAATAATTGAGTAGGACCATATATAAGGTGGTGGGAAAAGTTCATGGAATAATTTCTACTAGATAAGAGTCTTACGAATAGTTTTATTTTCAAAAACAATAAAATTTTATAAATTCATTTTAAAATATAAAAGATTGTACTCATTAGTATTTTTATATATAAATTCATCAAAAATATATTCTTTTCAAAATAAAAAATAATTTTAAAAATTTCTTTTCTCATATAAAATTGAAGCTTCTTTTACTTTTCTTTACTTTTTTTTTCTTTGGTAATTTGTGTTATTTTCTTCTTCTTTCTTAAGAAAAAAAACATTGAAGAACATTGAGAAAAAAAAAATGATTCAAATCAATTGAGCCTCAAGAACATCAGCCAAATAACAAACTATTTGGAACTCTCTTAATTTTTTCTTAAATGTACAATATTCATTAGAAGAAACTAGTGTTTGAGATACAGGATAGCTAATACAAATTGGCAGTCAACAACTTAGCAAGACATTTCACACTAGATTAAGAATCCCCTCACAATATAACACTTATCCAATCAATGATCACTAATGAAACTCATGAACATTTTGAACTAGGCATAACACGAGAAAAGAGAAAGGACAAACTTCATTTTAGAGTGGACGACGTAGAGGCGACATAAATAGGAGTAGCGATAGTTGGGATTCATGGTGGAAGAAAGAAGAGAGGAAGAGAAACTGCAAGAAAATAAATGTCTTTAAATGAGTCACCATCTATGACATCTTGTACAATTTAAGAAGATCCAACTTGACTTTTTATACAATTTAGTCACCATCTATGACATCTTGCTCATCTTAATCTTAATACAAAAATAATGTATGCATACATCATTTATTCTTAAACATTAATGACTTGTTTTCCCTACTCCAAATAAACAAGTCAAGCAGATAAAGGCAAACATCCAAGACAGAACTCCTTAATTAAGGTAACTTGTACTATTATTTCACACACACACAGATGTACTTCATCTATTACTTGACATAAATTAACTTCGAGTTCTACCACTTGGTAATGGCTACAAATGATATAGAAATTAAGCTACCCTAAACCCCATCTTCTTGACATTAATGGAATGACAACATAATGTCTTATGATGTTTTCATTTCTTCTTCTTGTTTGTTAGATTGCTGTTTCTTCTCTTTCTCTTTTGGTTTGGCCTACATGCTCCTCCATTTTTAGTGGCCTTGAGAGCTTCGATTAGTCGGTTTAAACGCAGTTCCACGTTCTCGCCTTCAAACTTGGGGATCAAATTCTCTGCAACATCTGCAGGTGTCATATTGGTTTTACCCAACAGTCCACCAATTTGTTTAAAGAGTCTATGAGAATTGATTTTTAAATAATTCTTTGCTAACACCTTGAATGCTTCAAAGCAACAAAATGGCATTTCTATGAGTAGGTCCATTCTTCCTCTCCTGATTAGAGCTGGATCAAGGTTTTCAATGTAATTTGTGGTGAAAATAATGATTCTTTCACCCCCACATGATGACCAAAGTCCATCAACACAATTCAAAACACCCGATAAAGTAACTTTACTATCTGTTGTCTCTTCCATTTCCTTTTTAACCTTCTTACTAATTGGATCCATGTCTGAATCTTCCTTGATCTTCCTCTTCTTGCTCTCTCTTTCACCCATAAGATCGAGAGAGCAGTCAATATCCTCGATTACTAAGATCGATTTACCCGACGTATCGATCAAAAGCCTCCTCAACTCCGTGTTATCTTTGATTGCAGTAAGTTCTAGATCATAAACATCGTACTCCAAATGATTAGCCATAGCAGCAATCATGGTTGATTTACCAGTGCCTGGTGGACCATAAAGCAAATAACCTCGTTTCCAAGCTTTTCCAATGCTTTGATAATAATCCCTCCCCATTTTGAACTTATTGATATCATTGATGATTTCTTGTTTCTTGTTGGCATCCATTGCCAAAGTATCAAATGATGCAGGATGTTCAAAAGCAACATAGCTCCATTTTGGATTGAATCCATTCCAATCCTTGCTTGGATTGTTGGTGTAAAGCTTACGCAGCCGGTTGTTTTGCTTGATTGCTTTCCCTTCATTCATCACCCAAGCTAGATAAGACTCGGTAATGATTTGCTTGTGGCGATTGTGGAATGTCAACTTGTAATACCGTTTCTCATCGACGGCCGGAAACACCGAGAACTGCAACGATCTTGGGGTAGTCCTGTTTGAACTCCACCAAACTTTGATCCCATTGAACTCATCAGCAACTTCTTCATGGTAATCCATGCTAAGCACCAAAGACTGACCATCTTTGACAGCATCAGCCTTAAGCCTCTTAGCAGATACAACGGATTTGTCACTGAGATAGTTCTCAATGGCTGCGAAGGCTTCGCTACGCCGCATATACTCGCCGGTGAATTCATCGAAGGTGATTTGGGAATAAGGATAAGCAAAATTCACTAGTTTTCTGCCATATTTCTGGATATCATCTTGTAGGTGTTGAGGGAAGTGGTCACGGAACATGGCATAAATGAACACAAAAGTTGCCGTGGAATAAAAGAAAGTAAATGTTGCCATGGCTGAGCTAAGGTTAGATAAGAAATCCTCCATCGTCTTTTCTCTAAATTTTCTAGGAATCAATTTGTTGTTATGAGCTGCAAACTGAATTAACTGATATAATTTATAGGGAGGAGAGAGACGAAACAGATAGGTACTGAAATTTCCTCGCTACTACAACTGTCTTTCTACCAAATTTCAATGTCATGGAAGACAAAAAATAGAATAAAATTCCATCTAATGCTCAAATTTCCTCCCAACATATACTTAAGTAAGAAATTTAATATACCAATATTAAATACATACTCATATTCAATCTTCGGACCTAGTTTCATCAAACTGCAATTTGGGTATTTTCTTTTATGTTTCACTCATACAATAACAATACAAGACATGAACAATATATGTTCGACCAATTACATGTAAAATTCAATCAATATAATATACAACAGATAAAAGAATCAGACAAAAGCAGAATTAATCCGAAATTTTTTTTCAGTCCCAGGTTCGAATTTTCTCCCATGTTTATTTGGGTTTTTTTTTCTTCTAATCAATGATTCAAGCTTTTTTTTTCAAATTCATTAATAAAGATGTTATTTTCAATTTTTTATTAACAAATATTTCTTTATTTATATAGACAAAATAATAAATATGTAATTATATGATGAAAATAATTTTTTTACATATATCATTATGTTAAATATATTTTATTTTTTAAAAACATCAACAAATTTTTTTATATATATTTTTCTTTATATATAATTTTTATATGTTAAATATTATTTTTTTCACGTACGTTGTGGGCATGATAAATTCTAATATTATAAAAATAACTATTTCAAATATAATTATTTTTAGTAAATATAATTTTTATATGTGAAATATTGAGTGTGACAAATTTTAATATTATATATGTTTGTAAATGTATTATAAATAATTATATTTATAATATTAGAATTTACCATACCCACAATGTAGGTGATAATATATTGATATTTTTAATAATTATTTGAGATATTTCACATGCAAAAATAATGATATTTAAAATAATTATTTGATTTTATAATATTACAATGTAGGTAGAAAAAATACATATTTCACATATAAAAATTTATATTTATTAAAAATAATGATAGTTCAAATTATTAATTGATTTTTTATATTATAATTTATCATACCCACAATGTAGATGAGAAAAAAAAATACTTGACATATAAAAATTATATAAAAAAAATTAGTTAATGTTTTTAAAAATAAAGTACATTTAACATAATGATATATTGAGAATTATTTTAATGATATAATTACATTTATTATTTTATCTATATAAAAAAACAACTTATTAATTAAAAAGGTAAAACAGTAATGAAGTTGTCATTTTCATAGCAGGTACAAATTAGTTTCAAATATAAACGTGACCGATGAAGTTGATTCGGTTTACTAAAATTTGAAGTTTATTACTTATTTTTCCTTCCATTTTTAAAAATGGTTATTTAAAACAATACAAATTTCTGCATGGAAGACGTGAAGTTTGACAAGTGATTTTTTTTATAAAAATATATTTTCGGTATTTTTTAATTTTGATATTTAGTAAATTAGTTGTTCTTTTTTTTAATTAGAGCATTTTAATTTTTATCAATTTTGAAAATGAGTAACAAATAATTATTAATTATGACGCTAATATTTTTTGTTTGGTATAATAGTAAATTTAACCCTTAATGTTTATGTATTCTATGTAAATATTGTTAGCTAAATTTGTTAAAGCAAGTGTAACACTTCAAAATATAGGGGATTAGATGAAATAAATAACTAAGAATTAAACTTTAATCCTTCTTTATTTCCAAGGTTCGAGACGAACTAAACGTATCTCATTTCCTTTCCTATTTTTTAATTTCGGCAAAAAGGGTTAATTCCCAAGTAACCCCTCAAATTTCGAAAAACCTTCTCCAAATCAAAATAGAATTCTAGTTTATTTTCTAATTGAACTAGCAATTTTGCTTTCTTTTTCCCTATTTCTTCTACATATTCCCTTTGTAAATATTTTTCCTTTATTTTTGAAAATCTTATTTTGATCCCGAACCCAAAATCGATCTCCGTTCAACCGTTCTTCTTATCGGTTTAGCATAACACCATCAAATTTCGTCTCTATCATTGCCAAGATCTGTAAGAAAATTCCAAATCCTGATGTTTAGACCTCAAATACCTATAGAATTCTTGTTCTTGTTAATTTCAAGATTGATTCAATGATCTTTTGCGAATCTTGCCTATATTTCCCAAAATATTGACTTTCTTTGAAAACCGTTATTAGTCCTTGTGTATTTGTCGATTGAAAGACTTGTTATAGGTGTCTCAGATCAGATTTGGATGTGAAGATCATCGTTTAAGACCCCGGTGACAAGTGTGTATTCTTTTATGAGAAAATCGAGGCAAAAATGAATTCAACCTAGACCACACGAGTTGCTATATGGGCATGTTAACCACACAACCATGTCCTCCTACAAATCCTAGGATAGTTCGCTTCTCACACAAGCACAACCCTGCCGCACAGGCGTGTGGACCACACAGCCTACCACATGGCCATGTGCCTTGGAAACCCTAGTGTAGTTCATAAACCACACGACCGTGTAACCCTTCCACATGGCTTGAGGCATCTCACACGGTCTGGCCATACATCCATGTGCCTCTATTTTTCAAATTTTACAGTTTTACCTAAAATTTTGTGATTTGCTCAATTTAGTCCCCAATTGATCCTCAAATTGTTTTTGGTGTTTTATTACATTCAATTAAGTCCTTGGAAATACAAATAATGTTAGATCCATGATCTAATTGACTGAATTATTAATATTATGTAAAATTAGGATATGTTCAGTTTAATCTATATACATTCTTTAAATTGTTTTTAGAGATTTTCCTTGCTTAATTAAGTCCCTAATATTGTGTGAATTCTGAAATTTGCGTTTAATTCCTTAAGTGCTCTTATTACATTGTATGATACGTGAACAAAGTATGCTTTCTGATAAAGTGAAATTGTTAAATTGAAAGTGATAATACTGTTACCGCCCTGTGAAGAACATGATAAGCATATTAAGTGTTAGTGATGAATTGAGTACATGTTATATGTCTATTACTAGTGTTGGTATATATGTTATAATACAAAACATGAAATAGTGCATTCCATGGGGATGGGACATTGTACGGAGGAAGACTAGCAATTTATTAAATCTGCAAACAAGTAGTTGCCCATCCACAAAACCCAGTGACAGTTTGTTTAATCTGCGAATATGTTGTGCACTCACAACAAGTGACAATAACTGTAAATATGTGGTTCGTCCACAAACCTAGTGGCAGTTTGTTTAATCTGAAACCATGTTGTGCACTCATAACAAGTGGCAGTAACTGCAAATGTTTTTATCTAAAATACTAGTGGTTTACCCACGTTTTTCTTTGCAAAATGGTAGTTTATCTGCAAATCAATGGCGGCTTGCCCACAATCCGGAGTGATATGGTAAATGAGTTTTGAGGAACACATTAAGTGAGGTGTGTAGCGGAGTTAGATAAAACTTTTCTGTTAATTTGAAAGACATAGATGTTAGTAAAATTAAGAAAATGTCACTTTTCTGCTATTAGGTCATAATTAAATTTTGTCTAATAAATACACTAGAAGTTAACTATGCTTTTAATGGTAATCACTTTTTACAAGAAAAATATTAAATTAATCGTATTTTATCAACGCATAAGTCATTTTCTAAAAATAGACTAAGCCTTTCTAAAGATAACAAATGTTTTAATTTGACTATTTAAAATCTCCAATCGCACTAGGCCATCTCGGTGGTCGATATAATCTCCCAGATTCGGGCCGACTATCTAGGCCGGGTTGAAGAGGTTACATCAAGATCAAATTGATTGAATATATAAATTTTGATAACTAAATTTTTTATTATACTAATAAAAAGCAAATGTAATTAAATTGATAGTGATTAAACTATTCTCATTATTTTTCGAAAAAATAATTTACTTAACACTGAAAGGACCTAAACAAATTTTTTTACTTTTCTTCCATAATTCATTACAGCATAATCTTTAAGAAATGTTAATTTAACCAAAAATCAAAATCAAATTTAATTCTTCAAAAACAATCACAATTTTAAAATAAAAAAGGGGGATTGTTGAATTTTTATGATCAAAGATCGGTTAAATGTCGATCATATCTCCACATTTGAAGATATTTACTACATAAACCAGAAGTGGAAAAAAAGAGAGAGCTAATTTTGAAGAAATTTCTAGAGAAAATTTTAAAAAGATTGATAATAAGAGACTTAATACAAAGTAAAATAGAATAAATCCAATCATAATGTTGCTGTTTTTTCTCTCTCTCATCAAGTGATCGATGAGAAAATAAAAGGAAAATATAAAAAATTCAAAATTTGGGAAAAGAGAAAAACAAAAACTCTAATGTTAAAAGTGATAATTTTAAATTTTAATCTTTATATTTAAAAAAGTTAAAAATTAAGTCCTACATTTATCAATTTGATATATTAATTCGGTTGCATGTATAATTAATAAAAAATAAAAATGTTATGTTGATAAGTTTTGATGGAAACTAATAACGATGATAATTATTGAATTAAAACTTTTAAATTATTGGAGGATTGAATTTTTAACTTTTAAAGTCTAGAGACTAAATATCAAATTCTATAAAAGTGTAGAGATTAATAGAGGAATGGATGGCTGCGAAGGAAATGTGTTTAATATTGATGAAAAGAAATAGTTATAAGAAGTTTATCTAAAAATGAGGTTGTATTTGGAAAATCATCTAGTTTTTGAATTTGAGTGTAATTTCTTATAATAATACAGGGGTATAAGTAATCATTATAATTAGTAGATCTCATCGAACAGAGTGTAACTGAAGCACTCCTATTACACTCTCCTGTTCTTAGAGGAGAGTGAACATTAGAGTAACTGCTCGAATAATTATACTTAAATCCAATTTCCTATAGTTTTCTACACATACTAGTATATTATTTAAGTTTAAAAAGTTATTTGTATATAATAATAGTATTTTAATTTTAAGATTAATTCTATTTTTAAATATAATTATATGTTTTTTCTACTAATCTCATTTAAACAATTTAAAATTTTGATTGGGGAAAGGAAATTTTTCTCACATTTTGATCTATTAAATAATTAAGCTCGCTACATCAACATTTTTTCATGTCAAACACCACATCATCATTTATTCCCTAGCTACCACGTTAGTTGTCGTGTCATCACTTAACTGCCCACCAGAGGGTTCAACAAAAAAAAAACTATATTTTAGGAGCTCAATTGATTGCCAACTTTCAATTAATGGCTCAATTGATTGCAATTTTCAATTAGGGGCTTAATTGATTGTATTCTTAATATTTTAGTCCCCAGCAATGATGCCAAAAACTTGATGTGTTGTGAACTAACTAAAAATTTGACTAAGGCAATTGCACCTATCAATTAACAGTATAGCTATGGTGAGCAAAGATATCGTTCCCACAAAGACTAAAAGTATTAGTAATTATCGTCTTTCTATTATTTAACCGATAAATTCAAGTAATTGATTAAGAACTAAAATTAACTAAATTAATTAACTAATGAACATGACAAAGAACAAAACAAGCAAATAAATCATTAACAACCAAGAAGCAAAATAATACCTAGGAAAGAATTCGCATATATTTCACCTGTCATTATCACTCTAAATTACGGAATTTCTTTACTTAGCAACTTGATCCGTAGAAATTCCTAAATTATGTTAATATCTCTCTCGAAAGTAAGAGCAACTGATTCTAGGTTGATTAATTGAAATTTCTTTCTAATTAAAACCCTTATTATCGCATTAACACGTACTATGGATTCCCTTATTAGATTTGACCCTAATCTGATAGATTTGTCGCCTTATTTCTAGGATTGCATGCAACTCCACTCAATTACGAAAGATTTACTCTTAAACTAGGTATTTTGCTCCTCTGATTTAAGCACATCAAACATGGATCAATAATCTAGAAATATCAAACCAAGAATTAAGCACACATAATTGAGAATAAGAAACTAAGAATTTATTGCGTAAAATAAAAATCAAACAACAAAATCCATCATAGGGTTCATCTCTCTAGGTATTTAGAAAATGAGTTCATGCTTGAAAATAAAAGCATCCCAGATACATTATAATCGAAAGAAACAAAGAAACTCATGATAATCTCTTTAGAAATCAACTGGGAATCTTCAATCTTGACGAAAACCTATTTCAGAATCGGCTTCAATGGTGTTTTTCGAGTTGTTTTCTTCAATATTTTATGACGACTCCCTCCTATCTTCTTATTTTTGTCATATATATGTCTTAGAATGCCCGAAAAACCTAAAAAACGTGTTTTCTCGCAATTTATGGTGCAAATTTGTGAAATCGACATGGCCTACCATGTGATCATGTGGCAGCGTGTGTGGATCACATGGCTGTGTGGAAGAGGTCAGCCTGTGTAGTTCTTGTAGCTTGCTTCAATTTTTTGGTTTTCGCTTCTTTTGCTCTCAAATGCTCTATTAAGCATAAAAAACATGAATTTAAAGGACTAGGAGCATAAAATTCACAATTAACATCGAATAATCACCCAAAAACGGATTAAGAATTATGTTAAAATATGTTACTTTTAGCACTTATCAACTTTAAAACACCAACGATTAATTACTATTACTATCAAACAAGCTCTTTTATTTATTTATAAGGTTTGTTTAATGAGGGGTCATTATATGGTTAAGTGTAAATGTATAGATTACTCGTTATCACTTGAGTGTATATTATTTAAAAATGCAAAATTAGGTTGAGTAGTTGGTATACTGAAAGTGTATTTTTTAAACTCCACAAACAAAGTTATAAATTTATCATATGTCCCATTTTTAAAATTTTTTTTACTATACCTATATACACTTATTATTAACTAAATCCTATTAATTTGTAGAAATTTAAAATTTCACTGGCAATGTATTGAATATTTTCTGAAAATATTATGGTCTAAGTATAGTTCTGCTCCGCCCGAGATATTATTTATGTAAAGCCCTCCCAATAATATCAACTCCAAAATTCGAACTTAATCTAAATACCTCGAGAAAAAGCTAATTATTTATATAAAATTTGTATTTCGTTGATAAAATTTAACGGTAAAAGTTACAAAAATGTGCGAGAAGAACGTAAATTTTAATACTAAATAAAAAAAAAATAGGCTTAAAAAAGATTCAATACCTTTGACTTTATACTATAAAAAAATTAGAGAACAAATGGAATTTTTGTGCTTTAATTAATGATTCTCAATTCTTAAGAATTGAATAAGGAGGGAGGTGTAATAAATATATTTGTTAAAAATTTATATAGTAATTAAATAAGTTTTTGGTTGAAATGGTAAAATTAAATGTTTAAAATTTATTGTGTCTTGGGTTTAAATTTGATCATAATTAATTTTTTATTGATTTTATATAAAAATATACTCGTAAATATAACCTACTTTATAGAAGGGTATTTTAATAATTTTTCAACTAAGTTGATACCAAATTGACTCGTTATATCAATTAAATCAAAATTTAAATATAGGTATAGATAATTATTTAATTATTTTTTTTCCAATTTCTTAGAAAAGTCTTGCTTGTAAAACATTCTAGAAAAACAAAGTGTAGTTTTTTTAATCCAAAATTAATTCTCTTTGTGTTTTAAAGGATAAATATAAAAAAAATTCTTGAAAATGTCATTGTTGCTAAACAAACTAGCATGACTTGTAATGGATAATGGGGCCATTGGACCACTACCTTCCACTTTCATTTCATCAAAATATGATAGGAATCCAATGGATGGAAGTAAACAAATTATGGGCAGATCCAAATCTTAAGAACTTGATTGGTTTGTCTGTAAAATCAATTTTACTTTTCATAGATATATAATATTAATTTAAGGGAAAAATAGTTTTATGGTTCGAAAAATATTACATTTCTTCTATTACAAGAGTAAGGTAAGATGATAAGGGTCTTTTCTATCTTAGTTAGTGATTGAAAGTTTGATCCTTATCTTAAGAATGAAGCAAATTTAAAACTCCCGTCCAGTGTCTACCCCTTTAATGGGCTTACAAAATGCGAAAAATTAGTCACTAGGCTCGTTCTAATGAATACCTAAGGAAACCCAAAAATATTACTCTTCTTCAAGAAAATACATTTTTTAAGGTTTAGTTATTAAATAAAATTTAAATAGAAGAATACCTTTAATTTTTATTAATTATTTTTTTATTTTTTATCTTCAATCTTTATATTTAATAATTTTTAATTAAAAATAATAAAAATTTAATTAGTTATATAAATATTATTATATTAAAATTATAAATTACATTATGTTTTAATATAATCTTATGTTAAACATAATACATTTTTTAATTAATATAATCTGAAGGCTCGCTTAAAAAGTGGGAGGGTTTGGGAAAAAATATAGGCCGAAAAATAGGCTTGGGCAAAAAAATATGCCCGTTTTCTAAACGGGTCGGACTTCAAATACGCTTTTTTTGGCCGGGGCTCGGCCTGAATTTGCAAAAAAAAAAAACTATTGCTTTTTACTGTTGTTTCGCTATTATATTGCTAATATATATATTTTGGATATTGTATAACTCTTGTTTTATTGTTAATTTTGTTACTATTTTAGAGGTATTTGCTTGCTAAGTTGCACCTATCTTAGTGTTATTTAAGTATAAATAATTTTTAAATTTATTTTCAATTTGTTGAGAAATATTTATTTTTAATGTTTTTAGTGTGTTTGATGTATTATATTTTTTAAAATTTTTATATAAAAATAATAATATGAAAGAATATATTTTCAATTTATTAGACAAAATTTTAGGCTCATTTTTTAGATTGGGCCCGAGCTTAAAAAATGGACTTAAAATTCTATTGAGGCCGATCCGACCCGCCCTATGACCACCTCTAATGTTAAGTTTGTTGGTAGCTTTTATCTTTTATCTAATTATTTTTAGAAAAAAAATTCTTACAAGAATTAATTATCCAACTACTTAATCATAAGAAAAACCCAAATGATCGTGACAAAGGTATTGTTGAACTTCAGAAGGAGTGCTATTAAGTAGCTTTGAAGCCATTTCTTCCACTCGGCATGATTTCGCTAGAACATCCGCAATAGTATTGGCTTCCCTATAGATGTGTTGGAATCTAATAGTCCACTCCCTAAAACAAACCTCCCTAATACGTCGCACTAGTGACAGCTGATTGCGATCTTCATCTTCCGCGTGCAGCAGCTCCTCCGCCATTTTGCTATCACAGTTCACTATAACTTTCGAAACACCCCTGCTCCAACAAGCTTCTAACCCTTCAAAGATAGTCCCAAGTTGAGCATTCAGAATCATACTTTTACCCAGGCATCTTTGAAAACCAAAAATCCAGTTGTCTCTAAGCACCCCCCCCCCCCGATTGAAGCCCATCCTTCCATCAGCTGTACGAACTCATCAGTGTTAAGTTTCATCCAACTCGTAGGGGATGGCTCCCATTTCACCTGCGTGACAATCTTGATAATAAGAGGTATAATTAGAGGTAGAACTTTGAATATATTTTTGCCATAGATTTGATTCATGGGTGCCTTAGATTACGCCTTTTTGTTGAAAAATAACGAAATTTCTATTTTTCCATATGTACCAACAAACAACACCAAAGACAATTTCCCAGTCAGCAATACTGTATCAATTCTATGCCTTTTCCTAACTTGTTGTCTCTAAAAATATACGTAAAATCAATTCATCTTTAAGGTGGTGGTGCTTTATTGAAAATTATCTAAGCATATAAATGCGTTATGACTAGAAATTAGGTTTTTAACATTTCTGTAAATAGTTGCGACGTATTGGTGAAATATTTATCTGTCAACAAATTCTTGGTGCTTTCAAATCAACATTATTGTTTGTGATCATCAACCCAAACACTTTCAAATTCACAAGACAAATTTTCCGTTTTCTTCAAAAACAAAAAAGCACTCACTAGGGGGAAATAGTAACTATCAAGCAATTGTTTGGTAATTTCTCAAATGTAATCCAAGTCAATGGCGCTTTACAGACACTTCCACTTAACAATTTACACCATTCCACTCATTTTAAGCCCCAATTTGTTTGTTTCCAAGTCATTGCTGCATTTCAACACACAAAAAAGACCAAAATTGTGATCAAAGCCACAAAGAGAAGTCTGGGTGGTTTTTTTTTTTTTTGCTTCCATTTTGTGGAATATATGAAGGGATCTTTGCTCAATAGTTTAAAGATCTTCATCTTTGTTTTAGCCTGGATGTTTTTCCCAGTACTTGTACTATCAGCTGTTACCGAAGATGACATGAAGTGCCTTGAAGGTGTCAAGAACTCTCTAAAAGACCCAGATGGGAAATTAAGCTCTTGGACTTTCAACAATAATTCAGTAGGTTTTATCTGCAAATTTGTTGGAGTTTCTTGCTGGAATGAACGAGAAAATCGCCTGTTAAGCCTTGGACTTCGTGATATGAAGCTTTCAGGACAGTTACCTCAATCTTTACAGTACTGTCGTAGTTTGCAAAGTTTAGACCTGTCAGCTAACAAGCTTTCTGGATCGATCCCTACACAGATATGTTCTTGGTTACCTTATTTAGTGACCCTTGATCTATCTAGCAATGATCTATCAGGTACCATCCCTCCTGAGTTATCATACTGTGCTTATTTGAATAATTTGAAACTATCAAATAATAGACTTTCAGGGTCAATTCCATATCAATTATCTGGTTTAGATAGGCTGAAAAAGTTTTCAGTAGCAGATAATGATCTCTCAGGTGCTATTCCTTCGTCTTTTGAGAATTTTGGTAAGGCGGATTTTGTTGGGAACAATGGTCTTTGTGGAGGTCCTCTTAGAAAGTGTGGGGGTTTGAGTAAGAAGAATTTAGCGATTATAATTGCAGCTGGGGTTTTTGGTGCTGCTGGTTCAATGTTGTTGGGGTTTGGGGTCTGGTGGTGGCAGCATTTGAGATGGATCAAGAGGAAGAAGAAAGGGTATATCGGAGGATCTAGTGATAGTAATTGGGCTGAGAGATTGAGAGCTCATAAATTGATTCAAGTTTCATTGTTTCAAAAGCCACTTGTGAAACTTAAGTTGGGTGATTTAATGGCTGCCACAAACAATTTCAATGCAGAAAACATATTAGTTTCAACCAGGATGGGAACTACATATAAAGCAATGCTTCCTGATGGATCAGCCCTAGCAATCAAGAGACTTACAACTTGTAAACTTAGTGAGAAACAGTTTCATTGGGAGATGAATAGATTAGGCCAACTTAGACATCCAAATTTAACTCCCCTTTTGGGATTTTGTGTTGTGGAAGATGAAAAACTACTTGTTTATAAACATATGTCCAATGGGACTCTTTATTCTTTGTTGCATGGTAGGGGTGGTGACATGGATTGGCCAACTAGGTTCAAGATTGGTTTGGGTGCAGCAAGGGGTCTAGCTTGGTTACACCATGGATGTCATCCTCCATTTCTGCAGCAGAACATCTGCTCCAATGTGATTCTCGTCGACGAGGACTTGGATGCTCGGTTAATGGACTTTGGATTAGCAGGGCTCATGACTTCATCAGATGTTAATGAGACTAGTTTTATGAAATCGGATCTAGGCGAATTCGGTTACATAGCACCAGAGTATTCAAGCACGATGGTTGCTTCACTTAAAGGCGATGTCTACGGATTCGGTGTCGTTCTTCTCGAATTGGTAACTAGGCAAAAACCACTACAAGTCAATACAGGTGAAGAAGGATTCAAAGGTCATTTGGTGGATTGGATAAATCATCTGTCGAACTCGGGAAGAATCGAGGACGCCATTGACAAGGATGTTATCGGAAAAGGCCATGATGAGCAAATCTCAGAGTTGCTCAAAATTGCATGTAATTGTGTGGTTGCTCGGCCAAAGGATAGATGGTCAATGTTCCAGGTTTATCAGTCGCTGAAAACCATGGGTGAGGAAAATGGTTTCTCAGAAATGGATGATGATGATTTCCCTCTGATTTTCACTAAGCAAGATACTGAATCAATGTAGGACATGTTAATGCATATCTAAAGGCTTTTGATATTAGATCATGCAAATCTGCAAATCGATTGCCTCTCTTTGTTATGTATGGGTTGTATAATGCAATAAACTTGTTGGATTGTGTCTGTTTTTGCTCCTTGTTTTGCATTGAAATCAATACTGATGATTTATGATGTTTCGACTCTTCAATTTTAAAAATCTTTACAATATTTTATATTTACTTTTTTTTTAAACTTTTAACTTTTAAAATTTATATTTAATTTTTATAACTTATAATTATTTTTTTCTCATCAACGAAACGAAAAATGTGAAAACTCAAAAATTAAATCTATTTTTTATTTAATAACTTTTGATTTAGTTTTTCTTTTCTTTTCTATTACTACATTGTTTGTCTCTAAGGCCTAATTAAAACTTAGAAAGAAGCTCCAAATTAATAAATTTATAAACCTAGAAAAATGGATGGGTTGACGACACCAAATACGACAGCCTTACTCTTTGCCACAGAGATAGTATTAATTTTATGCTTTAGTTTTCTCATGTTTTTTTTTTATCATTTCTAACTCAAAAATTAAAGAGAGATTGCAGGTAAAGGTCATAGCATTTAATATTTCCAACATCAATTGGATGAAGAAAAGAACAAAGTGGAATATACTTTTGAAAGTCATATTGGATACAAAAATCTTTATATATATATATATATATATTGCATAATTGAGAGAAGGGAATGAGGTTGCTTGGGATGGAACTCAAGATGTCATGCCTAAAACATAATACTCTTACCACTGGACTACAAAGTTGTTGCAAAAATATTTTTATATTTACTCATTAATTTTTTTAATATTTTTAAAATTTTTATAATTAAGACTAAAATGAAAAATCTTGTAAACGTTGAGGGCTAAATTTTTTGAATTTTTTAAATTTAGTATCAAATTGATAAAATGTATAAACATTGAAGAGCTAAACATGTTATTAGGCCAATAAAAAAATTTCATATTAGACTTCCGTTAAGCAACTAAAATATTTAATTTCAAAAAGTTGAGTGACTAAAAGAATATAATTGAATGACTAAAATAAAATCAACTGAACTATTCTTGGAATTTACTCTTCAAGGCCTAGGAGTATGGGGCCAGGTGAGCTGGGTTCGCCAAGGATTTTGGCGAACAGGAGATCGCCCAAAAGTATGACGAGTAGGTACTCGTCAGTAAGATAGGTGAACAGGGGTTCGCCAAGGAAATGACAAGTAGGTATACGCTAGTAGATTAGCAATGTAACAGCCTAATTTTCAGTGGTGTCGAAAATAGTGGTTCGAGACCACTAAATTCGACAAGTGAGTTCAAAAATTTTATTATTTAGTATTTATGAGTTAAATATGATTTTAGGAAGACTTTTGAAATAGTGATTTGTGTTTTAAAAGAAAGTGTTAGGTTAAGCGGTTTCGAAAATAAGGTATCGAGACCTCGATTTCATAAACCGAGCCGTAAATATTTTTATAAATATTTACGGAGTGTTATTGAGATAGTACTAAAATTTCATTAGAAAATATCACTGTTTTGATAGTTAATTAAATAAAAAGAACTAGATTGAAAAATGTGCAAAACTTGTTAATTAAAGAAAATAAGTGAGTAAATGATTTAAATAATAAATAACGGAGGACTTAAAGGACAAATATGCCTAAATTGACATGGCTGGACGGCATGTTAATGAAAAACATTAAAATAAAACAAATGAAGGGCAAAATTATAAATTAAACAAAAATTAAACAAATAAATAGAAATTGAAAGAGATTTCTAGAGAATCTCTTTGAAATTTTGGCAAAAACGGCATGGGAGAAAGCTTCTAAAGCTGGTTTTTCTTTTATTTTGCTACAAGTGAGTTCAATTTTACTTCTTTCTTGTAATTTTTGTGTTTTTAAGACTTTAACAATTAGGGCCAATTGTCTACTTCATTAGTTTTTGATTTTATGAGTGATTTTGAAAGTTACCACTGATGAGTGCTGGTTGTTTGTGATGAATTAATATAGATTTAGGGCTTTAATTTTGTTATATGATGATTTTATAAAGTGAATTTGATAGATATTGATTTTAGGACTAAATTGTGAAGAATTTAAGAATTAGGATTTGCTATTAAATTTTTATGTATCAAAGGCTATAAGATAGCCTAAAATACTTAGATAAATTGTCCATTGAGAATAATTAGTTCATTTGGTAGACTAATTAGTAAGGAACTAAATTGAAAAAATTGTAAAAGTTGGGGTAATTGCATAATTTCAAAATTTGAAGGGTATTGATTGTAAAGTGAATTGAAACTGAAATATATGCTAATGTATGAATAATTTTATATCTTAGATTAAGAGCCCGTAGATCAACGAGAAAAAGAAAAATTAACAGAATAGTCCTTGATCTACTACAAACTTACAATTTAACCCAGGTAAGTTCGTATGGTTAAACTTTAATGTTATATGTTAATTTGATGAATGGTAATATATATATTTATTTATATCATTTTTGAAAATAAAATTATTGTTAAAATTATGAAATTAAAGTGAATGTTCGAAGTGAACAGAATGCAGGATTGAGTATAGTCGTTCAGTGTAAAGGAGGAATTGACGGTAAATTACCCAAGTAAATTGAGGTTCAGCATTTGTTACGAACTTCCGTATTTGCTTTCCGTTTATCTCTCATGAGCTTCAGTTATCTCATATGAGTTTCAGTTTAACCCTTCTGGGTTTCAGTTCAGCTATTTTGAGCTGCAGTTTAACCCTTATGGGTTTTCGTTCAGCTTTTATGAGCTTCCGTTTAACCCTTGCAGGTTTCCATTTAGCACTTATGTGCTTATGTGTAGCCTTCGGGCTTCCGTATACGATGTACTCATATCCGTAAGACGTTATCTAATTTGACAAAGTCTGGTAAGTGACATATGGAATATTATTTGAAGACTTAATGATTTTATCGATTTTGAGATGAAATAAGTGAATTCATCAATTGAAGTTGTGATTGGCAGGAAACGTATTTTGAACGATTTATTTAAATGAATTGTTTTAGTATGTTCGGTAAGATTTATGTTTAAAGCTAACGAACTTACTAAGCTTCATTAAGCTTACTTGTATTGTTTAATGTTCTTTGTAGATTTACGAAAAGTCGGGAGATCGAATCAACACATCGAATCACACTATCCAACTTACTGGTAGATTTTGCTAAACATACTATGTTTTATATGGCATGTATAGGTATTGAAATGGTTGTGTAAATATTAGAAATTACATTTTGATTATGTTTCATATTAACTTATATATGTATGGTTTGTCATGTTTGGTATAAGTGTTGGTATGGGTAATGAATGAATTGGTAAAGCATGTTAATATAGTAGTTATATGTGTGAAAGAATTTATGTTCTAGTTTAGATTGTTAGAGTATATGTAATAATATGACCACAATAATGATAGAAATTGGTTGTTTTAGAGATCTTGTTATGGCCTATATGTATGAAATTTGAGATGTGTAGGTTGAAGTCAAGAATGGGTGAGAAAAAAGGCCCTAAAAAGACCTATTTTCGTCCATACGGGCAAAGACACGTGTGTCTCAGCCGTGTGTGACACATGGCCTGACACATGGGTGTGTGGTCTGGCCGTGTGTCCTATGCACCTTAAAATTTCAAAACAGGATGCTCAAATTCTTACACACGACCTAGCACACGGGCGTGTGGTTGGCCGTGTGATTCAAGTTAAAGAGTTACATGGGTATGGACACGGGCTGGGACACGACTGTGTGCCTCACATCAAATGCTCACACGGCTGGCCAACGGGCGTGTGTCCCCTGCTCTTAGGAAATTTTTAGAATTTTGGGAAAAATTCTCTAAGTTTTCAGTTTGGTCTAGATTTATTTCTAACACTTATTTTGGGCCTCGAGGGCCATATAAGGGACAATATGAGTGTTTATGATTGGTTTTTGATATGTATGTTAAATGTTATGAAATGTTCGCGTTTAATCCGTAAAGTCTGGTAATGCTTCGTAACCCTACTCCGGCGACAAATAAGGGTTAGGGGTGTTACAGGCGAGCAAGTGTACGACTAATAAGTTTGGCGATCTAAAGTTCATCAATAAGCTTGGCAAGTAAGAGTTCGCCAGAGGACTTAGTAAATTGCCAGTGGGCTTAACGAACCGATGTTTGCCATTGGGCCTAGAAAGTTGTAATCACAACATTGGGCTGTGAGTCATAAGTAAGAATGGTCAAAGTAGAGTCATGTCTCAATTAGGAAAGTCAGGTTACTTTTCTCTTTGCAACACTATCTATGTACCTAATTAATTCTTACTTCTATTATGATTAGAGTATCCTAAGGACATTAGGACACTTAGAGCCTATAAATTAAGACCTTGCCATTAAAGGAATTTCATATTCTATTCTCCTAAATTTATTGTCGGTCATTCTGTCGTTAAGTTCTAAGAGCCTAACACTTAGAAATCAAGGTAAGGTTATGTTCTTTAGTAATGTTCGCTACAAGGGGAAATAGGTTCGCTAAAAAGTCTAGCATGTGCGAACCTAGGATTACTTATGTTTAAGTATGTGCTTGAATGTGTTGTTTGTAACTTGTGAATTTTTGTTGCAAACCTAGCAGAACCATCTTCAAGCAAAGTCAAGGGAATAACAAAGCTTGTCTAAGTTTTCAAGCAAATTGGTGAATGTTTCGGGATTGCCACTTGTATGTGCGAATCGTAATGTTATCAAAAGCTTAGGGTTTTGACTTAAGTTTCGAGAGTAAGTCTTTTTTATTACTTCATTTTATGAAAGTATTTGAATATGTGTTTTCATTAATAGTGACATGCGAGCTTTATATGGCGAGCTCTATATGATTATGTGTTTTGTTAACTCTATGCTATGTAAATTTTTTAAAATAACCTTTTGAATCTATTGGATATAATGGCATGCCATAACATTGTGAGTACTCACCTATATGTTTTATGTTTTGGGCATTGAGGCCTTGGGAAGGCTGGAGAGAAAAGGGAATGTCGAGCTGAGCTCTATTCAATGGGAATGTTGGTATGTTGGAGAGTGTTTAGCCTTGTGCTACACTTATGGAACATGTTAAGGCCTCATTGAGTCATGCTAAGGCATTTTAAGGAGATTCGATTATCCAATAGGAATGAACAAGTGAATAAGAATGTGATTTTCAAGATACTATGTTTTTTACTAAGTTGTTTGACTGTAAGTGTTTGCGAACCAGACTTTGCACAAGTATGGTGAACCCTAGTTCGCAGCTCTGTAATCTTGCCTATGCTTCTGCTTCGCTTATGTTTTGTGCTTACTGTGTGGTTATTTATATTTCCTGTATATTCACTGAGTTCGCAAGGACTCACATACTCTTTTCTAAACACCGCAAGTAAGTAGATCGCAAGATGAGCAGTCGCGATACGAGTGATCCACGTGAAGTATACATGCTTAAAAGGTAGAGCAAGCGAATCCTGGACCATAAAGGCAATGTGGGACAATCTGTTTTGGGCTTAGAAACACATAATTCTAATGACCTCGCCAAGTGTTTTAGAAACTTAGCAAATTGCCATATGTTTCTTTGTGTTTTCTTTAAGTTTAATTTGCAAACCTTTAATGCTTAATAAGACGTCTGATTTTTAATTTAATTACAAACCAAGTTTGCTTTGATGTTCTTTTAATTCCCCTATTTCAATTTCTTTTTCTCATACATTTATTTGTGAACACTTTTTACTTAAAGCAACAACATGTGTGATCTAGCTGATTACCTTACTAGAGTTATTTTTCGCCAAAATATTACATTGGTTGGGTTCAGAGTACGAACCCTAAACATAGTGAACTACACCCAGCAAACATGTAACGAGTTTCAATAGTATTACATAACAAATAACTCTGTGAACCAAGTTCACAGAATTTGAGTACTTAGGGGAAGTTTGAGAACCTTAACCTATTTTTAAAACTTTGTTATGTTGCGAACCTTGTTCATAATATTACCCTGTTTAGAAAAACTTAGAAAACTTCGAGTATGAAAGCACTTAACAAAATCATCATGCGAACCCTAGACAAGCAAGCCCCTAGCAGATAATAGGTGCACCTTTATGTGAAACCTTGCTAAAGTATGTGCGAATCCTTATTTGCTATACATGAGAACCCCTTTCTTATTAAGTAAGCAAACCCTTATTATTTGTGAGTTGTAACTAAATGAAACTTGGTTAAGTGTTCTTATCTTCACAATATTTCATTGTATGTGAATAACTTAAGCATACATTTCATGTTTATATGGTGGTGTGATGGAGGATAGATTGGGTTTTAAGGGAGAGTCACTTTGGTGATAAATGTGGCTTTTGATAGATCAGGTTCGACAATCGGACTAGGCATGGGTGTTACATAAAATTTTTAGAATTATTCATTTGATAACGACTTAGCAACATTGAAGTTGTATTTTTAGAACCAACTTATTTAAGTGAGCATTTATCAGGAAAAAATACTTCTCCGGTTTCTTTTAATTTTGATGTTAAGCAAATTGATTTCTTTAAAAAAAATTGAAACAATTTAATTCCTATCAATTTCAAAAGTGAGTATTTAAAGAAAACCAGTCATAGAGCTAATGTTTTTCCATTAATTTACATAATTTTGATTGGTATAATAACAAATTTAACATCAAATTTTACATATTTTTTCTATTTATACACACACATATATATATTTGAATTTGTTTTGAATTTTTTAGATATTTAAAATTTTATACAATCATTTAGATTTTTTTTAAATCTAAACTAAATTGATAGAATATGTAAACATTGAGAGTTTAGTTTGTTATTATATCAATCAAATTTATATAAAATTAATGGAAAATATTAATTGCTGTGATAAATTGTCCTTAGTTGCTCACTTCCAAAATTGTTAGGGATTAAATTACTCTATTTTTTAGAGGGACTAATTTACTCGATATCAAAATTGAGAGAGACTAAAGAAGTGCTTTTACTTAAAAATTCTTAAAGTAATTAGTAAGAAAAAGGACGACATAAATGTCTATTCTGGATTATCACTATTATAGGCTACACAACTTGTATATCGCATTCTATTCCTATTTGAGAAGTGCTGACATCAAGTAGTGTTGCGGCCTATGAAGCATCGACACGGCATACCAGTGTTGTACGAGGGTTCAACACAGACACTCCGCAAATACGCCCGGATATGTACAAGACACATCAAAATATGTATAAAAAGAAGAAGAAGAGATTAGGTACGGTTAAGATATTGATGTCAGAAATCAAACATGAACGACTGGCGAGCAGATAAAGAAAAAACAACCGACTGATAAAAATGAGAAGAGAAGAAGTTGCAATTGTAGTGTTGAAAGAATTAGATAGTTCTAGTAGAAAAGAAAATATAGCTAGGGTTGGGGTTATATTAAATGTCCGTTTTTAAGGGTAAACTACATAGTTAGTCATTCAACTTTCAAAAGTTTTCATTTTGAGCACTAAAAAATAAATTTTTTTATTTTAGGCACTGTTGTTAAAAACTATTTTCATTTTGGACACCATCATTAACAGTCATTTTAGTTAACAAACTTTAGTAAGTTTTCATTTTGATAATTTATTTTATCTTTTTAATTTTATTTTAATTTAGAATTGATTTTATTTTTTTTAATAAAAAGGAAAAACTTGTGTGTATGGGGGAGAAAACATAGGTTTTTATATTAGAGAACTTGTTTTTACATGGAAAAATCATCTATCTTTTTAGTTTCCTTTAATTTTTCCTCTTTTAGAATTAATTTTAGTTTTTTTTTCAATTAAAGGAAAAACCTTGGATATTACAGGGAATTAATTGGATTTTATAGGAAACACTTGGGTGTTTATAGGAAAAATCATCTTTTATCTTTTTAATTTTCTTTAATTTTTTTCCAGTAATAGAGAATAACTTGAATTTTATTGGGTTTTGTAGATAAAATTTATGTGTTTATGAGAAAATTATTTTATCTTTTTTATTTCATTTTTCTAGTTTAAATTTAATTTTAGTTTTTTTTAACAAGAGGAAAACTTGAATTTTTTTAATGAATTGAGTTATAAAAAAAATATTTAAACGCAATTATGTTTTTTTCTAAAATAAATAGAATTAATTTAAAAAGAGAATAACGACTAAAATGAAAATTTATTATTATATTATCATATATGTATAATGTACATATTTGTGTCTGAGCTCCATAAGTTGTGGCTACGAAATATTGTTGCCAAATAAAGATGGAATCAGCCTTAGTGGCCCATTACCGGGTCTGACAAATCTTTAAAAAAGAAACAGTTTAAACTCTGGGCGAAAAATAGAACTTAGGGTGGGTTTAGATGGGCGATTGGGTGCGGTGCGGTACGTTTAGTTTACTTTTTGTCTCACGCTGCAATATAGCTACAGTATCTAATGTCACCGCCACCGCTGTTTTTACACTAACCGCAGGTAAACGCACCGCCAATCCGAACTGACCCTTAGATTGCGGTTGGTACATAGACGTTGAAACACAATATCTACGGCCAAGAATAAAAGAGAAACAGAACTGTGTTGCTTGGTTCAATTTCAACTGGAACTGTAATAAAAGGAGTATAGTTGAATTAGATGTTTTTGCACACAATGTTTGTCAGTTTGTGGTTATCTTTTCCATTTACCTTCCTGCTTTGACTTTCCAAATGTAAGATTTCTCTGTCTGCGAAATTAGTGTTAATATATATTCCTACATGAATATGAAAGCATGATACATTCCATACCTTCATTCTCATTTTCTAATTCTCATTTTCTAATAGGCATATCCCTTTTAAATTCATTCCTATCTTTCTTAGGTTAGTGGTTATAAGCTATATTGACATTTATCTATATGAGCTTTATAGATTGTATCTCCATTAATCAGGCATTCACTTTTTGTGACTCTTTACGAAGGTGGGGATAAAAATTCCATAGAGACAATACTAAGCATTGTTAAGGTTCAGCCCCGGCTAGATCAATTCTTTTGAGAGAAATTTTTGAAGTATCATAACCCCAACAACTAAATGTAATGTTTCTCAAAAAAAAAAAGAAAAAACTTTTATCTCCTGAAAGCTTAATTCACAGAAACATCACAACTATATGTGAGTACATGACCACCACTAAACGGACGTGAGCGCCTCGCTCCTATATCATATATGTTGCCTCTTGAGGTTTAATTACTATCAAACAATACTTGTAAAATTTCTATCAAAAGAGACCATCACTCAACAGAAAATAATTGCAGAAGCTGAAATTAAGTTCATCAAACACCACTAATCATTTCAACCCCCGAATTATTAAACAATAAACAAATTGTCATATTTTAATGCAGAATTCAAGGAAGAAAAGGTGTTTTGAGAAGTGAGCAAACTTTAGTGATTGGCTTTTGCTTTATTTAGCAGGAGAAACAGAAGGAAGCACGAGACAAATAATAGAAAATCCAAAACAAAAAGCTACTAATAAATATATATTTCAGATTATATTACAAAAAAAGTTGTGTAGAACAACAACCCTTTATTGGAATCTGCTCCATTCTTTCTTCAACACTATACATACATGTTTTGTTTGATTGGCCTGCTATTTCCTCATTCTTCATCAAAAAAAACCCTATCCATGAATCTCCTTCTCTTAAAAGGAATCAACAAAGGACAAGCAAAAATGGTGGTGGGGACACCTCCAAAAGTTCAGGCTTTTTTTTGTTTTTTCATACTTATCCTCCATGGAACTAACTTAAGCTTTGTAAAAATATTTTTGAGATCGAAGGTGTTTTTCAAGTTATAAGCAATACTAAATATTTTTTTTTAGTTTAAATGTGTTTTTAAATCTAAAAATAAAAGCAAATTTTTTAGCTTTAGCTTTTCAAAAGCACTTTTAGAATCGAAATGATATCTTTAATCTTTATTTATACTAATATATTTTATGTAATATTTATATTAAGTATATTTGTTATTGAAATTTATTTCAAATATATAAAATTATATTCCAAATTTATATTTCATATGTTAAATAATTAATAATGAATTACAATAAATTGTTTTTATATTTTTACTAAAATATCATAATATTAATAAATTTGAACATTTAAAATGTATATTTTTTACTTCACAATCTTATGTCTAAAATAGACATTTTATTTTTAAAAAACAGTTTTTAGCATTAATACTAAAGACTCAAATTTTAAATCAAGCTTTTCAAAAGCACTTTTGATAAGCTCTTTCCAAAAGTAACGAGAAACTAACCTTTACAAGGTAAAAGTATCGTAGAGATTTATGTATTAAAAGTTAGATTATATTTTGTATTTTTTTATTTAAAATTAGATAAATTAGTCCTTTTTATGTTAGTTCAAATAGTTTGTATTATTAAAAACTAACATGGATTAAATAGTGATACGTGGACTAGATAGTGATACATGACATGTGACGTGTACCTTATGATGACGTGCAGAGATCAATTTTTAACCGTAGAAATAGATAAAAATTTTAACAAAATAATCAATTTGCCCTTTGATTTAACATACGATGACTAGTTTGCTTTTTTTAGTAGCGATGACAAAATACAATCTAACTTTTAGTAAAAAAATTTCAGGGTACCTACATGACCATAAGCATAATTCGAAATTATCGCTCTTGTATCTACACATTCTTTAAAGTTTCCTCATTTGAACTCTACAAAACCCCGAAGACAAATTCAAATAGCAGCAAAACAGAAAAAACACTAAGAAAATTGAATTTTTTTTCAGAAAATTTTGAAGTTCATGGTTTATGAAATTCTCATTGAAAAACATGTAAAAAGGAACACATATGCAAACAAATTTCTACAATGACGATCATCAGCAGAAAGCTTGAGGCCTTTCACAATTAGGCTCGTCCTGGTGGTTGCCTAGACTTTGATACTCTCCTGAAACATATAAATTTCAACATAAAATTTAAAAGTATATACTAAAATTGGAATTGATTGTAAATGAGAGTGGACTGCCAAATGCATGTTTCGTGCTTCACCCTATGTCTTTTTATTTTTGTTTCCTTATCAAAATAAGAGAAAGATTGGTTTAAATTAAGAAGCTTTTCTAAAAGAATAACACACCATCACCAGCTTTCATGCATTTTATAAGAGTCAATTGAACTACGATTAGATTACTAACTATATGTATACTCGAACTCGATTGGGAGTATGAAACACAGAATCTCTGTCTCACATTGGTACGTAAGAAAAATGAAAAAAAAAGAGTCCCAAAATCATAGATATGGAGTTCATCTTATTTGAGACAAGAACATATACCTGTTGTGAATGGGATCAGGTCCATTAGGAACTCTTCTCTTGCTGACATAATTAAAATGGAAATCGTCGACAACAAATTCCCAATGTTTCAAATCTCCGGTTGAGGAAACCGTTGTCGATTTCGTCGTGACGGTTGCTCGGTTGGCTACAATACTAACAAACAATAACCAAACAACTCCCACAAGCACGGCGACTGCAAAGAAACACCTCAAAGCTCTACCACTCTTCCCCATAATCTTTCTATTGTGTTTAAAAGTTTTGAACAAAGAATTGGAAGCCATTGAATAGAGAACTAAGAGCAAACATGTTGAGGTTCAAGGGAAGGGGTGAGAAGGCAGCAAATGGTTTAAGAAGCAATTTTTGTGATATTTAAAAGATCAAAGCAACAGTGTGTTTTGGAGAATTAAAAACAGAAAAGGTCATTGTCTTGCCATTGTTGCTTTATATTGAAATGGGCCCATGGGAGCTCTCTTTCTTTGCTTTGTTTTCGTGGATTTTCATGCAACAAGTCAAATTCTCGGATATGAGTGTAGGATAGGGATGCTTAAAATTAAAAGGGTTAAATATTTGAAGCCTAACTTTGTAAACAATTCTCAGGGGTTTGAAATTTTTTTTTTATCCAAGTTAGGCTTTAAAGTTGGCAATTATTCCCACATTCGTGTCTGGACTAGGCAATTGTTCCCACATTGGGATTTGAATTTTTTTCTAAGTTAGTCATTGAATTTGACAATTATTCTTGTTGAAAAGTCAAAAATGGGAGGTGCAAGTGGCACCGAAAGAAAAAAAGTGATAGGCAAGTTGTTTAAAGTTGAATGGGATAATTGCAATTTTGGTCCCTAATTTTTTAGGCCATTTGCAAGTTAGTCCCTGAACCTCAACTATAAATAGGCCTAACCATTTCTCATTTCAACCATCCCAACCAATCTTTCTCTCTTAGTTTTCTCTCTTCTCCCATTTGGGAATTCTTAAGGAATTCTATTTGTTTGTAATATTTTGGAGATAGTAAAGTTATCATCTGGTGTTAGTGCCCGAGGACGTAGGTATAATTTACCGAACCTCGTTAAATCTCTTGTGTTCTTTCTTGTCCTATTTTTCTTTCAATATTTGAGGGTATAATAGTAGTATTTAATTGTGCTATTAAATTACTATAGAAGGGATATTCTGTCTAAGGAAAGACTTGGTATTTAAGAGATCCATGTGATCCACCTCTCTTCCCTGGGAATTGAACTTTGTGTGATTTTTTAGTACAATAATTTACACGCTTCCGACCCTATTGGAACAACAAGTGGTATCAAGAGCCGAAGGTTAATCGTAGTATGCTCTGTGGTTGCAGTTTAAACTGATCTTCCACATCAGAAAAGATTTCCTTAGGTATATTGAAAGATTATGGAGAAAACGGTCGGTGTAGGAGCTTCAACATTGTCCATGTGGACAAGACCGACAATTGCAAATGCAAGACTGGCCGTGGAGATCTTTGATGGCACAGGCCATTTTGGTATGTGGCAAAGTGAGGTTCTAGATGCCCTTTTTCAGCAGGGTCTAGACATTGCCATTGATGAAGAGAAACCAGATGATGTACAGGAGAAAGATTGGAAGGCGATCAATCGGTTGGCATGTGGCACAATTCGATCATGCCTTTCTCGAGAGCAAAGGTATGCTTTTTCAAAGGAGACTTCTGCAAATAAGTTGTGGGTGGCACTTGAAGAAATTTTTTTGAAGAAAAACAGTCAAAATAAGCTCCACTTGAAGAAAAGACTGTTTCGCTTCACATACGTCCCAAGTACCACAATGAATGATCACATCACCAAATTTAATCAGTTAGTCACTGATTTGCTGAATATGGATGAGACATTCAAAGATGAAGATTTGGCTTTGATGCTGTTGGGGTCACTTCCTGAGGAGTTTGAGTTCCTAGAAACTACTCTACTTCATGGCAGGAGTGATATATCTCTGAGCGAAGTCTGTGCGGCCTTATACAGTTATGAACAGAGAAAGAAGGACAAACAGAAAAACTCAATCAGAGATACAGAAGCTTTAGTAGTCCGAGGTCGTTCATACACTCGGAAGAAAACTCAAAAGGGGAGATCAAAGTCAAAGTCCAGACTCGGGAAAGATGAATGTGCTTTTTGTCATGAGAAAGGCCACTGGAAGAAAAATTGTCCAAAGCTGAAGAATAAGGGAAAAGCTGCTGTAGATGCTTGTGTTGCTAAGCATGATACTAGTGACTCTGAACTATCACTGGTTGCATCATCATCGTCGTTCCATTCAGATGAGTGGATATTGGATTCGGGTTGTACCTATCATATGTCCCCTAACCGGGAGTGGTTCTCTGATTTAGTAGAACTAAATGGAGGAGTTGTTTATATGGGCAATGACAATGCCTGTAAAACTGTTGGGATAGGTTCAATCCAATTAAAGAATAAAGATGGATCAACCAGAGTTCTGACTGATGTTCGGTACGTGCCCAGTTTGAAGAAAAATCTCATCTCATTGGGAGCCTTGGAATCCAATGGTTCAGTTGTTACTATGAGAGATGGGGTTTTGAAAGTGACATCTGGCGCACTTGTGATATTGAAGGGCATCAGGAAAAATAACTTGTATTACTACCAAGGTAGTACAGTTATTGGAGCAGTCGCTGCAGCTTCCGGCAACAAAGAATTGGACTCAATACAGTTGTGGCATATGAAGTTGGGACATGCCAGCGAAAAATCCTTGCAAATTCTAGCAAAGCAAGGATTGTTGAAAGGTGCAAAGGCTTGCAAATTAAAATTTTGCGAGCATTGTGTTCTGGGAAAGCAAAAGAGAGTGAAATTCAGTACTGCTATCCATAATACAAAAGGTATTTTGGAATATGTTCACTCAGATGTGTGGGGGCCTTCCAAGACACCTTCATTGGGAGGAAAACACTACTTTGTTACTTTTGTTGATGACTTTTCCAGAAGAGTTTGGGTGTATACCATGAGAACTAAGGATGAAGTGCTTAGAGTTTTTCTTAAATGGAAAACTATGATCGAAAACCAGACTGGCAAGAAAATCAAGCGGCTTAGGACGGACAATGGAGGGGAATATAAAAGTGATCCGTTCTTCGATGTGTGCCAAGAGTATGGTATTGTTCGACACTTCACAGTTAGGGATACACCACAGCAGAATGGATTGGCAGAGCGTATGAATCGAACATTGCTGGAGAAAGTTCGATGTATGTTGTCCAATGCTGGGTTGGGCAAGCAATTTTGGGCTGAGGCTGTGACATACGCTGGCCATCTTGTTAATCGTTTGCCATCATCTGCATTAGAAAGAAAAACTCCTATGGAGGTATGGTCTGGAAAACCGGCTACAGATTATGATTCCTTACATGTGTTTGGAACCACTGCATTTTACCATGTGAAGGAGTCAAAGTTAGATCCGAGGGCAAAGAAAGCTCTCTTTATGGGAATCACTTCTGGAGTGAAGGGATTTCGTCTTTGGTGTTTAAGCACAAAGAAAATGATCTGTAGCAGAGATGTTACCTTTGATGAATCTGACACATTGAAAAAGGTAGCAGATAAAGATATTCAGACGAGCAATACTCCACAGCAGGTAGAGTGTACTCCAAAACAGGTGGAGTTTGAGCAGATGGGGATTTGCCCAGTTAATAAGTCTAATTCTCCAGCCACAATGGAGGAATTAGAGGTTGAAGAGGTTCTGACCTAAGAACCACTAAGTACACCAGAACCAGTTGCAGTTGCAAGGCCACGGAGAGAAATTCGTAAACCTGCTCGATTTACTGATATGGTGGCCTACGCCCTTCCCGTTGTTGATTATATTCCTATCACTTATCAAGAAGCAATACAAAGCTTAGAAAGTGATAAATGGAAAAGCGCCATGGATGAAGAAATGCAGTCTCTCCTGAAGAATAATACTTGGGAATTGGCGCAATTACCGAAAGGTAAAAGGGCAATCGGATGCAAGTGGGTATTCGCAAAGAAAGATGGATCTCCTAGCAAGAAGGATATTCGCTACAAGGCAAGATTGGTAGCTAAAGGCTACGCTCAGAAGGAGGGAATTGACTACAATGATGTATTTTCCCCTGTTGTGAAGCATTCCTCTATTAGAATTTTGTTGGCCTTGGTAGCACAGTTGAATTTGGAGCTAGCTCAACTTGATGTTAAGACGGCTTTTTTGCATGGTGAGTTAGAAGAGGAGATCTATATGACTCAGCCCGAAGGATACACAGATGCTGGTGGTAGAAACTGGGTTTGTAAGCTTAACAAATCGCTATATGGATTGAAGCAACCCCCGAGGCAGTGGTACAAGCGATTTGATAGCTTTATGAGAAGGCAGAAGTACACAAGAAGCAAATATGACAATTGTGTATATTTGCAGAAGCTGCATGACGGATCTTTCATTTATCTACTCTTGTATGTTAATGATATGTTAATCGCTTCAAAGAGCCAAAATGAGATAGATAAGCTGAAGGCTCAGTTGAATCAAGAGTTCGAGATGAAAGATCTAGGTGAGGCCAAGAAGATTCTCGGCATGGAGATAAGTAGAGATAGACCGAGAGGCAAGCTCTGTTTAAATCAGAAGCAATATCTGAAAAAGGTATTACAATGTTTTGGTGTAAATGAAAACACAAAACATGTAAGTACCCCACTTGCTTCTCATTTGAAACTTAGTGCTCAATTATCTCCGAAGACTGAAGATGAAAGAGAATATATGGCGAAAGTCCCATATGCTAATGCAGTTGGGAGTTTGATGTATGCGATGGTGTGTACGAGGCCTGACATTTCACAAGCTGTTGGAGTTGTGAGCAGGTATATGCATGATCCTGGAAAAGGACATTGGCAAGCTGTGAAATGGATTCTACGGTATCTTCGAAAAACCGTAGATGTTGGTTTAATTTTTGAACAGGATAAAGCACTTGGTCAGTTTGTAGTTGGATATGTTGATTCCGACTTTGCTGGTGATTTAGATAAACGTCGTTCAACTACGGGGTATCTGTTTACTCTTGCGAAAGCCCCAGTGAGTTGGAAGTCTACCTTACAGTCTACAGTAGCTGTGTCTACTACAAAGGCAGAATATATGGCAGTTACAGAAGCTGTTAAGGAGGCTATTTGGCTTAATGGATTGTTGAAAGACTTAGGAGTTGTTCAAAGTCATATAAGTTTATATTGTGACAGTCAGAGCGCTATTCATTTAGCGAAAAATCAAGTCTATCATTCAAGAACCAAGCATATCGACGTAAGATATCACTTTGTGCGGGAAGTCTTTGAAAAAGGAAAAATTCTACTTCAGAAGATTCCGACAGCAGATAATCTCGCAGATATGATGACCAAGGTGGTAACAACAATCAAGTTTAATCATTGTTTGAAATTGATTAATATCCTGAGAATTTAAGCACCTTTAGGTGTATGGCGCTCGAGAGCGCATTTGGAGGCACTACAAAAGATAGCTTTATCGAATTTGGGGAGTTGAAGGAAGTGTGTGAAGATGTGATTATCCTAATCAAATCTTCAAGGTGGAGATTGTTGAAAAGTCAAAAATGGGAGGTGCAAGTGGCATCGAAAGAAAAAAAGTGATAGGCAAGTTGTTTAAAGTTGAATGGGATAATTGCAATTTTGGTCCCTAATTTTTTAGGCCATTTGCAAGTTAGTCCCTGAACCTCAACTATAAATAGGCCTAACCATTTCTCATTTCAACCATCCCAACCAATCTTTCTCTCTTAGTTTTCTCTCTTCTCCCATTTGAGAATTCTTAAGGAATTCTATTTGTTTGTAATATTTTGGAGATAGTAAAGTTATCATCTGGTGTTAGTGCCCGAGGACGTAGGTATAATTTACCGAACCTCGTTAAATCTCTTGTGTTCTTTCTTGTCCTATTTTTCTTTCAATATCTGAGGGTATAATAGTAGTATTTAATTGTGCTATTAAATTACTATAGAAGGGATATTCTGTCTAAGGAAAGACTTGGTATTTAAGAGATCCATGTGATCCACCTCTCTTCCCTGGGAATTGAACTTTGTGTGATTTTTTAGTACAATAATTTACACGCTTCCGACCCTATTGGAACAACAATTCTTATATTGGGGCTTGAACTTGGGAATTGTTCTTATATTAGGACCTGAACTTTAAGGTTTTCAATGGTCAACTTGGAAAAAAAAAGATCAAACCCCAGTATTGGAATAATTACAAGTTTAAGGCCTATCAAATTCAATATAAAAACAATTGTCAAATTCAAAGCCTAATTTAAATGAAAAGAGTTTAAGCCCAAATGGTTATTTAACCCAAATTATATAAAATGAGAGCAACAAAGGGACTTATTATCATGTGTGAGCTTTTCCATTAAATCAGAAAAAAAGTGCTCTCAAAACCATATAGAAAAACAAAAGAAAATGGAAGAATCTAAGTAAAGAAGATTATATAAGTAACTAAATGTATTAAAAGGGTTTCCTTACTCTTTTAAGTATCTCAATTTTAATTAAGTTGGAAATATTATTGTTGATTGAGTCTTATTTTAATGATCATTATTACAATAATTAGGAGATGTCGTAGTTTCTTGATAAATTTCAAGTTGTAGCCTATCAACCGGTCTTCATTTCTTCAAGAATAACATGTGTTTGATTCTCAGTTGTACAAGAAAAACGTATATCTTAGACATGAATAATGTATGGTAATGTAATAACTATATGTTGAAAGTGAAGTTAACATGTAGGCACAACAGATTCAAATATTAAATCTCTTAATTTATTTTATTATTGTAAATGATTGATTCAAATTCGGGTATTATTTAAACCCATATTTAAACTCAATTTATTTCCAAAAATATCTTAAATAAAATTCAAATATTTAAAAAAAAAACTACAAAGAACAAACTATCCTCCAAAATGCAATGTATTTGAATTGCTTTTAAATAGTAAAGGTCTTGAGAATCCCACTAAAATATAGTATAATAGCAAAGAAAGAAGAGAAAGAGGCAATTAGAGAATTAAGAAGAGTTTATTTTGCTTTATTAATTCTAAATCTGGACCATTAAGGACATCCTGCTCCCTGCTTTGTTGCAAAGGGAAGCCAGTCATATTGAAAATCACCATTGCCCAATTATCACAAAACTTTATGTTATCCACATTGCTCAAAAACAAACATTCTCTTGACTGGTAATCATATGTTGCTTCAAACTGTTTTTTTTTAATGACTTTATTTAGTTATATGTAATGGTTTTAATAAGAATGATTAAATACAACCTAGTTATGTGTAAGTATTAGGTACAAGTATGTGCCTGACATGAATATTTCATATTCTCAAATTCTTTTATGTATTTAAAAATCCTTAAAAATATTTTCCTATAATATCAAACACAAATATTTAAAATAAATTAAATATAAAAAAATAATATAGCTCCTAATGCATGACATTCAAAGTAATGCAAGTACTAGTGTTATGGGTTGCGCATGGGAGCATGCAACCATAACAAATTTATGTGATCCATCGTATTTAAAGGAGGTCATTTGGCCCAACCAAACTGGCCCGATGCTTGGAGAGATTAAAAGCCCATCCCAAGAGCCTGACAAATATGGAAAGTGATCCAAAAAGATATGATTATGTAATCTTAAAGTTCTAATTGTATACAGCTTCTAATTGTGTCTTAGAGTTCAAATTGTATACAGCTTTTAATTGTAGCCCTTGATGTACTTTGAGGCTCAACTATAAATGGAGACCTCTTTGCTCATTGTAATTCATTCAGTTATCAATAAGAATTTGGAGAGTGTTCAATCAAACTTTTCTCTCAAGTGTTCTTGTTTTTCTGTGGCTTTCGTTCATCTTTTAACGTTCGTTTCTACTTCGTTCTTCTGTTGTTCTTCGTGGTGCCTTGAGGGAATTCTATTGAATTCTTTATCATTGCGAATTAGGCTGACTTAGGTGTTTTTGGAAGCAAAGAAGCTACCTAAGGCCGCACGGATCGCGTGGGAAAAATCTAAGTCCGTGACACTAGCACTTCCCTTTGAAGATTGGATTTTTTGAAGATTGGATTTTTGAAAGTCACATTAGTAACTTTAGTCAAAGGGAACATCAATCAATGGCAATGCTGTCATTTTCAGTAGGCACAAAAATGATTTTGTGAATACATCTATCTTGTATAAGATTATTCCCTTTACGATGTTTTCATTTCCATGATGCATGCTTGTGTTGCAAATACTTACCCCTTCAAAATAATCATCTTCCTTTAAAAATGATAAAAGGTAAAGAAAGAACACACCATCTTTGAATTAGACCACCTTCTATGATTTTCAAGCTGGTTGTAAGTATTGAATAAAATAATAAGTTTAATACAGGTATGTTCAATTCTTTCATGCATCTTGAAAAGTTATAACTTACATTCTTACACTCGAAGCGTGTTGGACACAAATATTTCAGACAAAATGAAAAGTGGGAGCAATACAGTGGACCACACTTTCACTGTTGAATAAAAAATGGCTTCTCTTTATGGGGATCCATGCTGGAGAGACCAACAGATTCTAGGTTCAAAAATAATATGTGCTTTAACCAAAGCTCCTAAACATTGAAAAAGTACATGTAGGGTAAAGTTGAGATGCTTTGAATCTGCTTTTTAATGGAAAACTGCAATGAGGAACCATTCCATCACTTTCTTCATTTCTTTTTTGAAATATTCGTTCTGATGCATAAAAAATGGAAAAAACGAGCATAGAGACATGATCCTCTAAGGACCCTCACACCAGTGTTGGACATAGGTATGGTCCAACACTCCCACCTAAACCCGAGTAACATGGTATAAGAGCAACTACAAGGATATGTGCAAAATACATATAAAACTGGGCAGTCAAAGCAACAAGCAGAACCAAATCAACTTCAAACTGCAAGATTTATATATATGATCAACTTTGATTTATATACATGAGATTTGACTCACACTGATCAAGCAGTAAACGAAGCATGACAATACCACTGAAGCAATAAATTAGCAATTTGAACATACAACCCTTCAGAAACTGCAGAGCGATACAAATGATTCAAATGCATATGCAGGCATTTGACAAATGATGGCATTGGTTATACAGAAAATTACCTTGAACACTCAGATATATCTTGATGATGACAAAACTTGGAGATAATTGAAAGACATTCCACCTTCGACTAGTAAACTGGTAGCTAAACTTTCTATGTTGTATTTTGAAGGGTCTTGTCAGATTTTCTTTTCTTCTGTGCCCATTTGGGTCCATATATTGCTAAATGTGTCCGACCAAATCTTCTATCCTTGATCTGCATTTTATATTAACAAATAAGTAAAATAAGACTTGCTGATGTGCTGCCCTTAAATTGCTTGGCATGCTAAAATCTGTAGTAACTCAGACCGGAGGTTCATTAACTTCCACTTCTTACAGGAAGCTCAATGCAAAGTAACAACCAAGTAATTAATGGAAATACCTTTACAAGGCATCCACAGGAATCCAGCATGTCCGTCCTCAAAGGATATTCCACTACCTAGACCATGAAAATATGTTGAGAAACAAGGCAAATGGCACTCATATAAACCTGATCTTTGAACAAACAACAAATTGCCACTCACAATAAAGGTGTTTTCTCCAACAAGAGGTGATTTCGAAATTTGAGACATTAGCATTCCATAATCAACTTGTGTGTATGGAGGTGTTACACTAATGTAATCAAATGGTCCATTACCTATAAAATAATCAAAAAGGTTAGTTTCTAACATCTGAAACGAAAGGAAACCATTAACCAGTAGAAAGATAAGACACTATCATGAATACACAGTTGACTTATATGTCCTTTCAGTGTCAAGCTTTTGCAAGAAAATTGGCATCCATTCGTTTGAAATATATCGGTTTTATGTCTCTACATTGACATACAGAGTTCTGCAGAATCGAATTCTTGGATGTCTCTCCTCTTAGTTACATACAGAGTTCGATTTGCAAATTAGTAACCACATTGAAATTTTAATTACCTAGAGTTCATCATAAGAAATCAAAGAATAAAACATACCTGCAAATCGGTCTGCCTGTTCTAAGAAAGTTTCGACACGAACAGGATGTATAACTGAGGCATCAAGAAATCCAGTCCATTCCAGGTTTGGTCGCAGAACATTTGAAACAACCCAAGGATCCATCTCAACAAAATGCGCCTATAAAATCACAAATGAAGCTTTATATTAAGAAAATATACATCATAAAAATGAAAAATATTACTTACTGTAGCATATTCTTAAGTCTAGACAAAAATGTCAAATCGAAGTCTTTTTCAGGCTTTCTCAGCTTAAAAATATTCAATGCTAACAATAGAACAAGATAAAGTGTAACAAGTCAAAAATTGCACCTCAGAACATCCTCGGCTGATAGCTTCAATACCGACAGAGCCTGTACCACTGTAAAGGTCTAACCAGCGACCCGGGCGTAAAGAGGCAGGACAGCCATCAGCTGCCTAAATTACACTAGAATAAATCATTCTTTCAAAATATCAGGGAAAACCTTAAAATTCCCTAAAATCTAATCTACAATCATCATAAAGCATCAACAGAAGAAAATGCATCGGAACAACTTAAGCTATATATAGAAGCAAATGAATAGGATTTAGGAAATTAAAAATAAGATATACAACCTGCAGTATATCAAAGGCAGCACCTTTTACAACTTCCATCATTGGTCTAACATCCATGCCTTTAGGTGAGAGCAACTTCTTTCTTTTAGCCTTTCCTCCGAGAACCTACAACGTTCAGTATGCTTGTTTGAATTAACTATCTAGGATTAGTCCAGCTAAAATGGACAAGCAAACGATTATATAAACATATAGAGCCTATAAAACTAGCTTCAACTGGAACACCATTTTCACACTCAAATTCCATAAGAAATCCTATAGAACCATAAAGACTTTGACTGCTCCTCAAATGGTGACATTCAAATTGATTCTAAATTCTAATCAAACAGCATCAAATCACCAACATATACAACCATTTGTGTAATGCCTTTGTGTCAAAGAAAGATTACAGTTTTGCAAGAGTCGAATAACGTCTAAAATCAGTGTTTTCATCCTTTACATAAAAATCCAAACCCAAATCAAATCATGATTAGAACAATGGCATGAAATTGGTACCTGAAGCAACTTATGAGTGGTTCTATGGACCTTAGCTGCCTCCTCTGCTACTACTTCCTTTCCTTTTCCTTGCTTTTTCCCTTCCTTTATCCTTTCATTCTATAATACCCAATTAAAAACAATAAAAATCTTTACAAGAATTAATCAATTGTTAAACAACCCAATTGAAAACAAAGGGAAAAAAAAAACCCCACCTTTGCCTCAGAGATGTACTCATTGGGATCAAAACCATATCTTTCACGCAAAACTCTCTTGTCTTCAGCTGTCAAACCACTTCCAGATTCTGCATAAATAAAACAACCAAGGTTAAGTCAAGTTTATTTGTTAAAGGAAGAGCATAAAAGAAAATTTGGGTTTCTTTTAACTGTAAGAACAGAGGACAATGGAGGAGCCCTTATTGATGTTGGTGGGTTTGGAGGAGATGTTGAAGATAAGAGGATTTGCAGATAGAAAAGAGAGGTTTTTGTTGATGTCTTTGTTGTTAGCGATGAAGTTGAAGTGTAATGGAGAGAGAATTAGAGAGGATGAAACAGCCATTTCCTTTTTGGTGCTTTGAGGTTTCAGTTTCAATAGTCACTGACTATGGGTTCCAAGGGGACAAGCAAGGTTTACCATTTTTTTTTATCCCGGGTATCGTGGAAATTAGCAAGCTTTGGCAATTTTTAGAATTTTCTTTCTTTTTTCTTTTTTGAAAAATTAGATAAAAGAAATATTCTTAGCATGTGGCTAATAATCAAAATAAAGGGTAACTATAAAAAAAAATTATTTTAGGTATTACAATTTAGGCGTTTATTCATTTTAGTCACCGTTAAAAATTCTAACGAAATTGACATGGCATTTTTCTTTTAAATTTTAATTTTCCATGTAACTAAAGTTAAATCCATGTCACTGTTATTCATTAAAATATTTATCATTTTAGTCCCTCAAACTTTTAATTTAATTTAAATGAGGTATAAACCCTAAAAATTTTATGTAATAAATTATCATTTTAGTCTAAAATTGAAAGAATCTATCTCATAGCTCGTTCATTGTTGGGGTAGGATCTTTTCTGTTAAATCCAAAACTATGTCACATTCACATAAGTATGTGCAAACGATTCTAAGATTTCTAAGATGGTATATATATGTATGCATATATTTATGTGTATGATGTTGATCTGTTAATCCAATATTCCGAATCTGTTATTGCGAATTTTTATATGTGATGTGATTATGTATGTTAAACTGTTGCACTGATTATAGCTTCATAACTCGCTTCTTTTTATTTTCCATCTTTTCAGATAACCCACTAGGTTAGGACGCAGGCATAACATCAAAAGATCAAAACATCTACCGAGATGATGAACGGATAATGTGTGTGCTCCGACTCAATCTTCCAACTGTCAAAGCTTTTCAAGATCTACAAGAAAAAAATACAGGCAATGTAAGCAAAGTATGATTAGTAAGCTCGTATAGAATAGAACATAATTTGCTAAGTCAAGATTATTTAACTTAATTATGCATTGAGTCATAAAGCATCTATATGTTCATTTTATTCATTTTCATACAACATACCTTGATAGTTCGATGAAGTATCCACTCTAATAGTGTACATTTCCTAATAATTTATCGTTTCAAATGATGTAATGATATATTCCAACCATGGTCTTATGCATTTCTGAAGTAGTGTCACAGTATCTTTCAACTATGGTATTGATCATTATCCATGTGATGCCATAATATCTTTCAACTATGGTCTTATTCGTATCAGATTTAATGCCATAGTATCTTTCAACTACGGTCTTACACATTTCCAGTTTAGTGCCGTAGTATCTTTCAACTATAGTCTTATTCATTCCGATTTAATATCATAGTATCTTTCAACTATAGTCTTTCTCATTTCGGGTAAGATGCCATGATATGTTTCAATCATGGTCTTTCTCGTTTCTCGATCCAAGGAATTTGATGAACCAATCATTTATAGATAAGCATTAAATTACAAAACATCAATCAATTAACTACTAAATTAACTTACGAACTTACCTCTACTAAAAACGATTGCAACAACAAAACCAACGACTAGTTCGAAACTTTAGCTTTTCCTCGATTTAAATCCGATTGGTTCATTTCTTGATCTAGATAATAATTTTCATTCAATTAAACCATTCAAATAACTTAAAATATCAACTCAAACTTATAACCCTTATCAATGTGAATTTACAAAATTACCCCAACATTTTAACCATTATGCAATTTAGACCCTAAACATGAAACTTGCAATTTAACCACTTTTACCCTCCATTCATGCTAGCCGAATTTCCTAAGGACCTATTACAACCCATATTTTTCATCATTTCACAACAATTCCATTAAATTTTACTATTTAAACAATTTAATCCCTAAACATTAAAATTACCTAAAATCACTTAACAAAATAAACTTATTTATCAACCAAGTTTAATATTCTATCAACTAAGTTCACAAACAAACCCAATTAATTTATGGTAAGTCCCTAAAATTTTAATAGTTTTACGAATTGACCCTCGAGTCAGCTAGATTAAGCTAAAACGATAACAAAAACGTAAAAATCACTAAAAATAGACTTCAAAAACATATGCATGCAGGGAAGAAGCTTGGTCGAACCTCAAATGCCCTCCAACGGTGATTTTGCTATGAATTTTCTCAAAGAATATGACAACATTTGTTTTAGTTTTGTTTATGTTATTAATTTATTTAATTACCATTTTGTCCTTTAAAATCTAATCAAACTTCATGCAATTAGCCACCGAAACCGTCCACTATAATACTAAATGGTACATTTACCGTTTAGGTCAAATTATTTATCCTTCCCTAGCCATTTGACATCTTTAACTAATAGTAACTTACTTTGAAACTTTTACGAATTAGTCATTTTCACTTAATTAACTATTTAAACGTTAAAATTTCTTAACCAAATTTTAATACAACTATAATAAATACTCATAAATATTAAATAAATAATAAATAATAAATATTTACTCTTTTGCCAGAATTGTGGTTTCAAAGCAACTGTTTTCGACATTATTGAAAGTGGGTTGTTACATCATATTTAATGAATTTTGAGGAGACTTAGAAATGTGGCAGAAAAATAAAATCTATAAGAATTAAATTGATATTGGAGATGGAAATCAATGTAGAAAATTGTGAATGTGGAAATGTGGAAAATGGACCCAATAGTAAAGTTTGAAAAGTTGGAATACTAAAATGTAATTTGATCAAATTGAGGAAATACAAGTTATTAATGATTATTTTATATGAGAATGACTTGAAATATGTATTAGTATGATAGAGATCATTTTTGGGGCTAAATTGGAAAGATGGAAAAGTATAAGGATCAAATTGTAAATTTTTTATTTTTACCGTGAAAGGGAATAAGTGTAATTTTTTGCCACCTATGGAAATATATTAGAGTATAAATTTGATTTATGAAGTTTGAGTTTGATAAGTGTCAATGTGTTATGATGAAAATAAACGGTAAAAATGGGTCAAACTATAAATTTTCCACATAAGGACATTTTGATCATTTTGTATGAAAATTTTGATGCAAATATTATTTTAATGAGAAAATATATGTTTTGGTTGAATATGAGCCGTTGGATGTGTTTTTAGCTTCAAAAATAAATGTGGACCACACATTCTACATAATTTGATTTCAACTTTGATCATCTGGCTTGGTCTTAATTTTAAATGTGTTAAAAAAATAAGAAAATGAGACAAAATATCACCACCCCATCAACCTCTTAGTGTCACGTGGCTAGAACTTTAGTCTCGTGTTCCATGAGGCCTTAGACGATCCTTTCTTGCAAACACGCCTAAGTCAGCCTAACCACCAAACAATTGAGGATTCCCAAATAATTCCTTCAATACACCAACTTATATAGCGAAAACAACTTAGCTAAAAGAAGGCACAAAAGAACAGAAGGCCATAGAAAACAATGCATAAGAGGTGTTTGAGTAAATGCTCTCAAAGTATTCTATTACTATTAAAAATGCAAGATACAATAGATGAATGAAGTGAGTTACAAGTGAAAGGGAGGCTCTTTATTTATAGTTGAGCTCCTCAAAAACTAACTGTCTAGATCAAGTTTTATCGACGGATGAGATTAGCCTATCCTTTAAATCTAGGAATTTTCAAGATTACATAATCAAATCAAATATAATCTTACAAGATATGATTCCCTTCAATCTTCTAAGATTAGTTCACATATTTACCAATGTAGCCTATGTTGCTATATCTATATCATTGGGTCATCCAGGCTTCAATCTAATTGGCTTCTCCAATAGCTCTTTGAATCAGACCAGTTCTTATGGGCCAAATGATCCCCATGTCAATGATAGACCTCCATGGGATGCATTGTGTATGATGGTCATGGGTTTTGAACTGCGGCCCGTGACATTAGCAATTGACCCTTCATCTTCCTCTATTGGAGAAATTTCCTTTTCTTAACTAAGAGTTGACATTGTTGGAAATGATTTACTTGATTACCATCCTTAACCCAAATAAGACCATACTTAGATTGAAAAACGAACGAGGACACTTGTGAATATAAAAAATAAAAAACAAATGATTGAGATGAAAAGAGAAACCCCGTACTGCCAAGGACAAACAATGACATATAGCCCCCACAATTCATCCTCCCACTAAAAAGAAAACATAAATAGGCAGTTCAAGGTATATTATAAACCTTAACAATATGTTTGGTTTAAGGGAATTGCTATACAGTTACGTCTAAATTCTGAGGGATCATCATTCCATTGTTTGGTTTAATTCATCTCACAGAATACCTAATTTTCATTCCCTCACTATTCGTTGAAAATGCTGAAAAACCATTCAACAGTAAACCATTGCAATGGTTATTCAGTAATTCAAGGAACCACTTAAATTTTTTTCTTCTCAGCGTACCCATCAAAAACCACAAATTTACAAGTTTATTTGGCAAAAATCTGAGACGGCTTTCTTTCACCATTTTCTTCCAAACTTTCACTTTTCATCTTTCTATTAAATTGAGGGAAAGGAAAGCTCAGAACGTTAAATTCATCTCTAGGTAAACATCAATTTCCATAAGTAAAATTCAAGAACTTGAAAATTGAAAAATATAAGTCTTTGATGCTTGGGTTTGATTTGGATTTCTAAAAAAAAAAATTCAATGGGTTTGATTTGGATTTCTAAAATTTTTTTCCCAATTGAAATTTTAACTTTCTTTTACTATTAACTCAAATAAAAGGGTTGTTTCTTCTTTCTTTTTTTCCTTTCTATGTTTTGATTTTACTTTTCTAGTGATTTCAGTAATTCATGTATGTTGCAAATCCATGTTCTTTTCAATAATGTTCTAATGCTGATCATGGAGGACAAATTCTTTGTTTAAATATATAAATCTTGTCATTGAATCCTTTTTTTATTTCCAGTAAATGAAGGTTTCTATTTTTTGTTTAAATATATAAATCTTGTCATTGAATCCTTTTTTATTTCCAGTTAATAGAGGTTTTTAACTTGAATGGATTGCAAAATAATTAGGAGAATGCATTAAAAAATTTGCTTGATGCTTTCGAATCTATTTTTTTCTCTTAATGACATCGCTTATGCTTACTGTGAGGTCGACCTAAATCCATATTTGGCTGGTTTAATTCTATGTGAAATGCGAGGGATCCCTCCTTTAGTTTCCACTGATCAATCTAACAACAAGGTGAAAAATGATGAAACTTCAAGATCAAGTTATGTTAAAAGTTTAAAAAAGTATTCACAAGCATGTGATGTTTTTACAATGGATCAACCAGTTTCAGCCGCTATTGATGAGTGTAGTGCCAATGGGAAAAAGTATGAACCTATGGAATCATCTTGTAATAGTTTTCAGAGTTTTTGTCAAACAAATGAGGATTTAATATCTCTGAAGCAAAAGGCAAGACCGGTTTCAGGAGGCACTATTTCGAGTATGCTAGGAAAGGGGCTTATGAAATTTGTCATTTAGCTAATGGTTCATATCCGTGAACCAAACCTATGAAAGCAGACTCAAATAAGATGCTAATATCTTTATCTTGGGGTGAAGAATTCAAATCCAATAGTCGAAACGAGGACCGTATGTACAAGGATATAGAAGATTTTCTTTTTAAGATGCTAAGAGAGGAATTTCGATTGGAAAGGGATGCGATTCAAGAAGTTCTCAGTAAACCTTCATACAAAATCATATACCATTGTTAATTGAATTTTGAGTCAATATTACATTTGTTTAACTGCTAATCAAGTTTTATTTTTTTATATGTAGATAAATGTTGATACAACATGCAAAAGGTATAGAACTATGAACAATGTCCTCGTTTTAGAGAATCTTAAGTTCGTATTAAATAGATATGCAATTACTAAGCTTTGTTAGTGCAATTTATCATGCATTATTTGGGAAAATTAAGTTTCTATTATTATTTTATTATTGTTCATTAGCCTTTAAATGGTGGCTTACATTGCGAAATATGATAATCCTAAAGGTTTTATTAATGGTTGTGAATGACATTTCTCTATTTACTATGGTATGTTTAAACTTGTTAGAACTAATGGATATTCCTTTCCTCTTTCTTGACTTATAAGAGCATGGAGAAGCTTCTTGACCAGTCAATGTTTACTTTATATGTGAATTTTAGTTTACCTTGTTTCGATGTTTACTTGCATATGAAGATGAAAAAGAATAATAAGATAGTTTCCAATTTCTTCGAAGAGCCGTGAAGGAATATAGGGCTACATGAAGGAATATTATAAAATTGTAAGTCTTGAGTTTTCAAAATGTCAGTCCTTTGTATTTGCACAATGCCATTTTTCTCAAATGTCTGGTGTTGTTTATACAATATCAATCCCTTTTATATTCTTAACTTTTATATGTTCTTTGCCAGGTTGTTGATGCTTTTGCTAATGGGGATCAAGATCAAGCAAACAAAATTCTCGAACAGGTAACATATATGCGTGTTTTGTAGATACTCTTTACTTCTAAAAGAATCGAGATACAAGTTAAATTAACTTATATTTCTTGGGAACTTACGGATAATGTAGATAAAGAGTAGTAAACCGAGTGAAAGAAAGTTTTTCCAATGCTAAGCTTTGGTGTCAGGTGTTCAACTTTGTTAGCAATGTGTATCTGGTTGTAGGAGCTTTGTTTTTTAATTTAAACTTAAAAATACGAGTTTCGATAGGCATTTGGTGTTAGGTAATTGGGTGTTAATATACAAGTTGAATGACTCCAATGAAGGATTTTGGTGCGGTATAGACAATTTTTTCAAGAAAATGTTTTGTTGGAACTAAGAACAAAGATGAATGAAAAATGACTGAAGCTTGAGCTTTAAGGCTCGATGGATTGATGAACAAACAAGAAATTCAGTTGGGAACTTTGAACAAATTACTTGAGTAGTAAATCCAGAAAAATGAAGAAGAATTATGAATAATTTCATTAGATTTGAATTGAGGCATAATGCCAATACATATACCAGTCAATAAGCTGGTCAACATGAAACAAAGTTACCTAAACATCTACCTAACTCCACTAAGTAGCATTGTAACTTGTTAAACAAAACTTGCACACTTGGTAAAGCTGATTTATCAGCTCAAACATCAACAAATTACATCAAGTACATTAACAACTTAGTTCTAATCTAACTAAGTTACAAAATATCATTTGAAAGTAATAAAATGAACAGCAGCTTGAACTTCAGCTGCAACCGCTTGGCTTGGGCAGCTTTTCTGCTTCTTGTCTACATGCAGGCTAGCTTCAACACTCCTCCTTGGCTTGCATGCTGCAAACTCCCATTTTGGCTTTCAAACAATTGAACCTTGACACACAAAGAGATTTTGTCAAGATATCAACAAGCTGATCTTCAGAACTGCAATGAATCAGTTTCACCTCTTGATATTGTTCCATTTCTCTGACAAAATGAAACTTAATCTTGAAGTGTTTTGTTCTCCCATGGAATACTGGATTCTTTGCAATTGTAACAGCAGACTAGTTGTCACATTTGATATTTGTTGCTTCCTTTTGGTGTATATTCAAATCTGCCATAATTTTTCTTAGCCAAATGGCTTGATTAACAGCACTTGCAGCTGCTACATACTCAGCTTCAGTAGTTGATTGAGCAACAACACTTTGTTTCTTTGAACTCCAACAAAAAATGGCTGAACCAAGGGTAAACAAATACCCTAAGGTGCTCTTCATATCATCTATCAATCCAGCCCAGTCACTATCAGCATAACCAAGTAGCTTTATGCTATCAATTTTGCTGAACATCATTCTAAAGCTCAGTGTACCTTTGATGTACCTGAGAACTGTTTTGACAGCTTGTAAATGCTTCACATTATAACAATACATGAATCTTGATAGCAGACTTACAGCAAACATAATGTTTGGTCTATTAGTTGTCAAATAGAGCAAACATTCGAGCAAACTTCTGTAGGTTATTTCATAAATCTTCTCGAAATCACCTTGGCTTGACAGCTTCTCTCCAATAGCAACAGGTGTGCTTGTTGCCTTACAGTTCAGCATGGAGAATTTGTTCAGAATCTTCAAGGCAAATGCCTTTTGACTTAGGAAGATCCCTTGTTGATTTTGAGACACTTCCATGCCAATGAAGTAAGACATTTGTCCCAAATCAAACATCTCAAACATTTTTTTCATTTTGCCTTTGAAATCAGCAAGCATTGCATAATTTTCTCCTGTCACTGGCAGGTTATCAACATACCAAGGACACTATGAGCTGAGTTTCATTACCTTTCTTCTTCATATACAAGGTTGGCTCACTGATGCTTCTTTCAAATCCCAAGCTAGCTAGGTAGTTGTTAATTTTGTCATACTAGGCTCTTGGTGCTTGTTTTAAGCCATAGAAGGCTTTCTTCAACTTGTATACATTATCTTCCTTGCCTGCTACTTTGAAACCTTCATGCTATTCAACATAGAGTTCCTCATCAAGAAAACCATTGAAGAAGGCTGACTTTACATCGAGTTGATGTATTTTTCATTACTTCTGTGCAGCCAAAGCAACCAGCAGCCTGATTGTGTCAAGCCTGGCCACTGGTGCAAATGTCTCAAAGTAGTCAATGTCATACTTCTGATTGAATCCCTTCACTACCAGTCTTGCTTTTGGCTTGTTCAAAGTTTCATCAGCATTATACTTAGCTCAAAACACCCATTTCACTCATATGACCTTCCTGTTGGCTGGTCTTGCAACTAGCTCCCAGGTTTGGTTCTTGTCAATCATGCTCATTTGATCGAGCATAGCCTGTTTCCATTCTTGTTGAGCTTTAGCTTCTTCAAAGCAGCTTGGTTCAATAGTAGCCACTTCAGCCCTATCATATATCTCACTCAAAGGTCTAGTTCCCCTGACTGGCTCATGGTCAATGTCCATTTCAAGACCATTTTGATCAGCTTCAGTCTAATCCATCATTAGATCTTCAGCAGCACATTCTGGTTCATTCTTATCTCAGCCCCGGCTTGATTTCTCATCAAAGACTACATCCCTGCTCATAAAGACCCTATTAGACGAAGGATCCAAAATCCTATAGCCTTTTTTCATACTGTTGTATCCTACCAGGATGCCAGGTTGAGCTTTCTTGGCCAGGTTGTCTCTTTTCACTGCTGGAACATATGCATACATGTGCAACCAAAGACCCTCAGGTGAGCCACTGATGGTTTGAACCCAAACCAGGCCTCGAATGGAGTTTTATAAACCAATGCCTTGGTTAGTGACCTGTTTTGAAGATATACAGTAGTGTTAACTGCCTCAGCCCACAAGGTCTTGGGCAAATTCCTTTCAAACAATAGACATCTTGCCATATCCATCGATCTTCTATTATTTCTTTCACTAACACCATTCTGTTAAGGTGTGTAGGTGTTAGTGAGTTGGTGCTTGATGCCTGCTTCATCACAAAATCCCTGAAACATAGCTGAGGTATACTCTGTCCCATTATCTAACCTAAATGTCTTCAGCTTGGAACCAATTTCTGTTTCTGCTGCAGCCTTAAACTTCCATAATATTGAGGCCACTTCTGATTTATGCTTTAAGAAGTAAATCCAGCAATATCTCGAGTAGTCATCAATGAAAAGGATAAAATACCTGTTGACATTCAAAGACTGTGTCTTCATAGGGGGACACACATCAGTGTGGACTAGCTGCAACCTTTTAGAAACTCTCCAAGCCTTGTTTGAAGGAAATGGCAGTCTGACTTGCTTTCCTAGCTGACTCACCTCACAAACATCTTCTTTCTCAACTGATTTGGAGAAGTTTTCAACCAAGTCTTCTTTGGTTAGCTGAGCTAGTGACTTGTAGTTGACATGGCCTAACCTCTTGTGCCACAGCTTAGATTCTTCTAAAATAGCTGTGTAGGCACTATTAGAGCTTTTGTTCCAATCCACTACAAAACTTCTGTCAACCATGGTCACTGACACGAATTTGGATCCAGTTGGATAACTGATCAGGCATTATTTGCCTTTAAATACTATTGAATAGCCCTTTTCTAGCAACTGAGCTAAACTGAGTAGATTTCTGTCAATTTCAGGCACAAACAAGACATTAGAGACAAGTTTGTTACCTATAGGAGTGACTATCATCACATCTCCTTTGCCTTCTACTTTGATGAAGTGTCCATTTCCAACTTTCACCCTTGTTTTGAAGCTTCTATCAGTGTTCTTGAAGATAGCAGCATTAGGGGTCATGTGGTTTGTGCAACCACTGTCTATCAGCCATCCTTTTGTGGCTTTTCCTTTAGCAGCTGAGCAAGAGACTACAAAGACTTGCTCTTCCTAGTCACTACCTTCTTCTGCCACTTGAGCTTCAGCTTTTGGCTGTTGAGGTTGGTTTTGTCTCAGCTTGCATTTGTTTCTGCAAACTTTCTTATCATGGCCCATCTTTTTGCAGACTTTGCACTACACATCAGGCCTGAACCAACAGTTTGCTTTTGGATGACTGAACCTTTTGCAATGTGGGCAAGGTGGATACCTTCTTCTTGCTCGATCTCTTCTAGGCTTGTCAAACTAAGCTTTCTTCCCTTTGTAGCCAGAGGAGCTCAAGGTAGGTCTGCTATTGGATTAGAAGGCACATTCTTGATGTTCCTCCTGCCTGCTGACCCTTCTTTGCTCTTGAGCATAAAGAACATTGATTAGTTCAGTCAAAGAGATGTTAGTCAAATCTCTCGAGTCTTCAAGGGAAGAAATCTTGGCTTCATATCTCTCAGGCAAAGTTGAGATAACATTCTCTACAATTGTTGCTTTACTAAACTGGTCCCCAAGCAATCTGATGTTGTTTACAATAGCCATGATTCTGTCTGAATATTGCTTCACTGTTTCTTTTTCTTTCATCTTCAAATTTTTAAAGTCCCTTCTCAAATTCAAGAGTTGTTGCTGCCTTATTCTTTCAATACCTTGAAACTCCTCATTGAGTTTATCCCAGGCTTGTTTTAGAGACTCACAAGCTGTTGTCCTTGTGAAATTCACATCAGACACACTATTTTGGATACAAGACATGACCTTGTGTCTCTTGGTTCTTTCATCTGTATGCTGCCTAATCTGAGACACTGTGGCATTGGCTCTTAGAGGTGCTGGTTCAACATCCGAGTTAACAACCTCTCACAAATCGAATGCCTACAGGTAGGTCTTCATTTTCACTACCCAAATGTAGTAGCCTTCACCATTGAACACTAGTGGTAGAGCTGGAGAAAATCCAGATGAAGACATGATTTTTAGACTTGAAGAATGACAAGTCCACTAAGAAATAAGCTCTTGATACCAATTGTTGGAACTAAGAACAAAGATGAATGAAAAATGACAGAAGCTTGAGCTTTAAGGCTCGATGGCTTGATGAACAAACAAGAAATACAGTTAAGAACTTTGAACAAATTACTTGAGTAGTAAATCCAGAAAAATGAAGAAGAATTATGAATAATTTCATTAGCTTTGCATTGAGGCATAATGCCAATACATATACCGGTCAATAAGCTGGTCAACATGAAACAAAGTTACCTAAACATCTACCTAACTCCACTAAGTAGCATTGTAACTTGTTAAATAAAACTTGCACACTTGGTAAAGCTGATTTATCAGCTCAAACATCAACAAATTACATCAAGTACATTAACAACTTAGTTCTAATCTAACTAAGTTACAAAATATCATTTGAAAGTAATAAAATGAACAGCAGCATGAACTTCAGCTGCAACTGCTTGGCTTGGGCAGCTTCTTTGCTTCTTGTCTACATACAAGCCAACTTCAATAGGCTCACCAAGCAGATGAAGAATCCAATCAAAAGAGTTTTGAAACTCGGTTAGCTTCTTGTTCTTCGACCATGTTTGCAGAAGAACCTTGTTGGTTCTTTCATTCGCTCTCACTCTCTATTATTGTTTTCTCGATTGTATTTTTTAGGAACACCGAGATAGAAGAAGAAATGTTGCTTGACTTGCATAATCATGGCATAAAGGAGGCAATCCAACTTTTGAAGTATCACTTAACTTCACTAGCCGACATCCTGTGTAACTTTTTGATGCTGTAAAATTTAACATATAGATTATGACGTATAAGTTAATGACATCATGTAACTTTTTATTAATGTATGAAATTATGTTTGGATATAAAATATAATTCTCAAGTTATTTATTACTTTTGCTTTTTTAGTTTAGAGGATAATTAAATTATTTGTTTCGCTACTAATATTCTAGCACATTATATATGCATTGTAGTTTAAAAATAATAATGTAGGTTGTATATTATTTTTCTAATATTATATATTATATATTATTAATTCATATTTTAATAATAATTATATTAAGAATGTTATTAAATTATATATTTTATTGTTATTAAATTTTATTTAATAATAATTATATTAAAATATAATTAAATTATTTATTATTTATTATACAATTTAATAATAATCCTATTAGAATCTAATAATAATAACAATAATCATTTACTTAAAAGAAATTATGCTAAGGGTATTTTGGTCATTTAAGTCTTATGCTATTATATCTATTCCATTCAACTAAACACAAGAATACTTACAGTTCTATTCCATTGTTATTCAACCAAACAATTGAATTATTATTACAGCTTAGAGGTGATCATGGGTTGGACCGAGCCAGGTTCGGGCTGAGTTAAGACAAAATTTTAGGCCCGTTTTCTAGGCCCGAGCCCGGCCCGAAAGATGGGCCTAAAAATTTGTCCAAGCCCTACCCGAAAGAAAATTACTAAGCCCGGGCCCGGCCTAAATTAAATATATATAATATATATTTGTTTAAAAATAAAAATATATATTTAATATATAACCCTGGTGGGCCGAGCCCGAGAAAAAGTTTTACTCGAGACCCGGCCCGTTTTCTAAACGGACTTCGTTTTTTTTGCCCAAACTCATATTTCGGGCCTATATTTTTACCCGAACCCTCCCATTTTTCGGGCGGACCGGGCAGCTCAACTCATGATCACTTCTATTACAACTCTATTCAATTATAATCATATTCCATTACAGTTTTATTCCATTCTCCCAACCAAACGTGGTGTAAGTGGTATATTTATAAAGAACGTTGTCTTTAGGCGTCAAAAAGCATCCTAAAGGTGCCTTATATTTCTCTAAAAGCCCAACAACTTGAGTCATCTAAAGGCCTAGTGGCCCAATTAAGGTTAGCATGATGTCATAAATTATAGCTAAATTGTATAAAATATAAGTTGGGGGTTGAGAGTCGAGAGCTGGGAGTTGGGACCTTCTTAAAAGTTTTCCATGCATAGGAAACTGACAACTCCAAAGAAGACCAAAACTAAATAAAGGAAGACCTTTGATTGCATTTCTTGAAATTAAGTCTATTTTTTTTCTTTTATGGCATTGAAATCTCTTGAGGTATTTAAAGCATGGTTGTTAGACACAAACATCCATCTAATAAAAAAATATTGTACATGAATAAATAATAAATTAATTTAATTGGTAATATTTAACCACTCATATAACTTATTTTTAGTAAAGAGAAAGGAATTTTATTTATTAAGACGTATTATTTTTTATAAAAAATATTATTATTTTTTAATTTTAAGTTTAATTTCGTACTAATTATTATTTATCTTATGTTTAATTATTGTAATAAAAAATTTTTCATCTAACAACCCCATGAATCAAAGGAGGCATATAAAGAAAATGATTATTTTTTAAAATTGGGATTGTATCCACTACCTTTCAAGTTCCATCGTGCGATAGAAACACTTGGTCGATTTCCACATATTGTGACGTCAATCTCATTACTTAATGAGCAAGCTCGCCGACAAGTTAGGCTTCGTACAAGTCAATGATCCAACTTTTTAGTCTTTCTCACTATCATTATTGAAGCATGGAAAGAAGAATTGCACCGGCTCTTCAGTTTTTAAATAAGAAAAAACATAGAAAAAAGTATCAAAATAGCGATCATGGAAGCTAGTTAGAAGTTTCAACTAACAGTCATCTCTTCTCTATAACTTCCCACTTTTCTATCACAAAAATTCTGTGGGAAAAAAAATTAGAGAGAAATTGAGCCAAAATGGTGATGATGAAGGGAGAACAGTGGTCTAATCTAGGCTCAAAGATGGCGGCCATTATGTTCGTGTATGCCATGTTGCGACAGTATTTCCCTCCACAACTTCAGGACTATATCTTTCGATATGGTAAAAAGCTGTCGAATTTCATGTATCCTTACATTCATGTAACCTTCGATGAATTCATCGGCGAGAGGATGAAGAAAAGTGAAGCCTTCTCAGCAATTCAGAACTATCTCAGTGACAAATCTTCTGCAAGCGCTAAGCGACTCAAGGCTGATGTTGTTAAAGATAGTCAGTCTTTAGTTCTTAGCATGGATTATAACGAAGAAATCACCGATGAGTTTAATGGAGTCAAGCTTTGGTGGTCTGCTAAACGAACTACTCCCAAAACACAACAGTTTTCATTTTATCCAGGCGCAGATGAGAAGAGGTTTTACACTCTCAAGTTCCATAAACGAGACCGGCAAGTCATCACCGGAATTTATCTTAGCCATGTGTTAAAACAGGGGAAGGCTATCGCTGCAGATAACCGGCAACGGAAGCTCTACTCGAACGGTGCAGGCCAAGGCTGGCTTGGTAACCGAAGTAGCACAACATGGACACATGTGGCTTTTGAACATCCAGCAACATTTGATACATTAGCAATGGATGAAAAGAAGAAAAGGGAGATTAAGAAAGATCTAGTGAAATTCAGTAATGGGAAAGAGTATTATGCTAAGATTGGGAAAGCTTGGAAACGTGGTTATCTACTTTATGGTCCTCCAGGAACTGGCAAATCCACCATGGTTGCTGTCATGGCTAACTTTTTGAACTATGATGTGTATGATCTTGAGCTTACAACAGTTAAGAACAATGTGGAATTGAGAAGGCTTTTGATTGAGACATCAAACAAGTCTATCATAGTGATAGAGGACATTGATTGTTCTCTTGATCTTACAGGCCAAAGGGAAGAAAAGAAGAAGAAGAAGAAGAAAGATGATAAGAACGAAGAGGGGGATCCAATTAGTGCAATGTCGAAAAATGAGGAGAGAAAAGAGAGTGAGGTAACACTATCAGGGCTGCTGAACTTCATTGATGGAATTTGGTCAGCTTGTGGGGGTGAAAGAATCATTGTTTTCACCACCAACCATGTTGAGAAGCTTGATCCAGCTTTAATCAGGAGAGGGAGAATGGATAAACACATTGAAATGTCATATTGTAGGTTCGAAGCATTCAAGGTGTTAGCAAAGAACTATTTGGACATTGATTCTCATCCACTTTTCGGAGAAATTGGCAATTTGTTAGAAGAAACAGATATGACACCTGCTGATGTTGCTGAGAACTTGATGTTGAAATCTGATGATGATGATGATGATGATGATGATGAAGTTGAAACTTGTTTGAAGAATTTGATTGAAGCACTTAAGACTGCAAAAGACGAAGCAAGCAAGAAAGCTGAGGAAGATGCTCGTTTAAAGGCAGAGAAAGAACAGAAGGAAAAGGAAGAAGCAGAAAAGGAACAATCTGTTAAAGAGGATGTCACACAACATGCAATATCAGCCAAAGAAGTGAAAGACAATGGAGTCATCCATTAAAAGCCCTCGTCGAGAAACGGTGAGATCTGCCACGATATACATGTAAAAGGTCTAAATCCATATTTATGAGGTGCCATAAAATGGAATAAAATTGTGGTACTTTGGTATCCAAGATATTCCCTTATAGGTTTGGCTCACTATTATGACTATTTGCAATCTATTTGGCCGGCCATCTTTATTGTTCTGAATTTTCCAAGTGAACTAATAAGATACATTACCAATAGGTTGTGTTAGTTCTTACCAATTTTCTTGCTATTTGTAAAATATGTCTCTTGATCATCAAGTTTCACACATATTTGCCTGCTATCATTCATTCATATATATATAATACTTGAACTCATATATAATACACCTTCTTGGAAAATGACATAACCAGAAGTAGATTTCCTGTCTTCAAGGCATGATGCCTAGATTGTATCAGTATAGCATTCCAAGCCGGTTGACCCTGACTTTTTATACACCAAACCATGCTCAACTGTCTTTCAAATACTTGAGTATACACTGCACAACCCTCCAATGAATGTCCAAAAGAGCCTTTGTAAACTAGCTCACTTTGTTAACACTATATGCCATGTCTGGCCTGGTCAAACATATCTGTTTATAGAGATGAACATCTACAAATGGTTCTCCCTCACCTTGTGTCGTCAACTTTGAAAACCCAACCATTAGTGTAGGTGTTGGATTGGCCTCTATCATGTTTGCCTTGGATAATAGATCAAGAATGGACTTCTTTTGATGAAGTACTAGACTTCGGATCACCCTTTGAACTTCCAACTCCCAAGAAGAAACTGAGGTCAACTGAATATTTTAAATGAGAAAGCATCATTCAACTACTTCACCAGCATGTCAATTTCATTTGAATCATCACTTGTAATGATTAAGCCATCTACCTAAACCATCAAATACAACTTGGACTAACAGGTGTTTCTTATAATCAATAATGTGTTTGCTCTTGATACCTTAAACCTTAGCTTAGAAACTATTGTCTAATGGGGTTGTTTATGGAGAAGAGCAATATGATAACAAAGTGAAATTTGAAATTGGAGTAAATACTTCAATTTATATACATGAAAAATAACTAAAAATAGCATCATGGTCCACTAATTTATTCATGATCAACATGTTAAATGACTAACTACCACTAAAATAACATGCCTACCAATTAAGTTACCCGCTAAGTTAACCATGAAAAGACATGAGAACCATGTCTTTATTCCCTAAAGTAAAGGCACAAACACATGTTTAACAAATGCATGCATTAGTGCTCCTTAATGCATGCAACAACACTCATTGCATTAGAAGTAGTAGATACCTAGTTGCTTTCTTAGAAACTCAGACCTGGCTTAGTTAAAATGTTAGCAATTTGATTGTCAATATTGAGTAAAGCATAACATCACCACTTTTCTGCACCTCCCTTAAAAAAAACAATTTAATGTTGAAACGTTTAGTCTTTCCTTGGAAGAGTGGACTGTGTGAAATGGATATTGAGGCCTGATTGCCCACAAACATTTTAATGTTTCTAACTTGGTCCATATGCAATCAAGCATAATTTTTCTCAACTATAAGGCTTGATTGATAGTTGATGTTGCAGCTATCAATTCGCTTCTATAGTTGATTTGTCACGATCTCCTTTCTTGGAACACTAAGAGAAAATGCTTGAGCCAATACAAACAATACCTATAGGTACTCTTCATGTCATCTACAAACCCTGCCCAGTTACTGTAGGAAAATCCAAGCAACTTAAAATTTTGACACTTATTGAACTAGACACCATAACCGGTGGTTCCTTTGACATATTTGATCACCCCTTTTGCAAAATTTATGTGTACTTTGCTTGCACAGTGCATGAAATGAGATAGAATACTAACAATATGCAAGATGTTAGACCTTTTTGCGGTGAGATACATCAGTCAATCAATCAGGTATAATAATAGCTGAATTAAACAAAATAAGCTCACGTAAGACTTTAAATATAAATCAAAATAATGAATTCGAATAAAGGTAAACCCTATCTCAAAATATAAGACATTCTATTAACATTTCATCTTTGGATAAAATATTGTCTTGTAATTGATATCTTGGTATAGTAATCAAATATTAACAATGAGAACATGTTAAACAATAAATCTTCCTTTGGTCGATTTATTACTAACATATAAAACTAAATAATCCTCACGTGTTTATTACCACAATTGCATATGTAATTTTATTAAATATTAACCTTCCTTTAGACCGATCAATAGTAACATAATTTAAGTTACATATACACAACATTTTGTATTTTAAAACAAGATAATTTACACAACAGAAGTTACCTGCAAGATTTATTCTGTACTTATTAGAAATACAAAAATGTACTCGAATCCATCCATATCTTAAAATTTTTAAGTGTTTGGCTTTCTTTTTTCTCGAGGTGGAATGTCAGAAAAGACAAGAATGTGTATAATTTAGGACCATAATCTTAATATATAATTTGGGTTAACATTTTATTGTAGTAAATAATAACATGTAATTATTTTTATTATATACGTGACAATCTTGTATCTAGATATTCTGGTCCCTCATATCTAGGAGTCTGATCCTCTGTGGAGGGCAAACATTGTTTTCTTAGAAGCATGAAGTGCATAATAGTGTCTTATTCTTAAGTTTGGATATTGGACACCGCAAGTGTCCTAACTCACGAGTTTGGATTCTGCTGTTTAGAGTCTTTGGGTCTATTAATATGGCATGTGGCCTTTACTACTAAAAATGTATAACATCTTGTTGCTATATTCTAGTATATAATTGAAGGGTTTGAATCCCAATCTCAAAAAATGCCATACCCCATAGTTTTTTCTTTTTCTTTTTCTTTTTCTTTTTTATGTCCTCCAATATATGATTTACAATCCAAACTACAAAATTTTGATTTAGTAATAGTTGTGAAAATGATTGATAAACCATGGCTTCAATTTTTATACTAGGTTTGGAACCATGAATTTGGATTCAAATTCACCCATGAAACTTAATATATATATATATATATCAAAATAAAATGATTTTCAATACATCTGTCGGTTTGCTGGCATTATTAAATTTTGTATATACATAATAAAAATTATTAAAAACTTAAAAGTAAACGTAACGAAACTAAAAGTTAAAAAACAAAATGAAATTAAAAACAAAAACTACCACAGAATTATTTTTTTAAAAAACTTGGTTACATCTAACTTTTTTAAAATTTTTATTTTAGGCATAAAAAATAAAAAGTTTGAATATTGAGCACTGCCATTACATATTTTTCTTTTTTGTTTTATGATTTTAGTCACCCACCATTAATTTGTCATTACATATACTTATTTTAGTAACCCAATTTTGATAAGTTTTCATTTTGGTCACTCATTTAATTTTTTAGAATTATTTTTATTTTTCTCAAAAATTTACAAAGAATTAAATTATTCATTTATAACTCAATTCCATGTACAAACTCAGGTTTTTCTTTGTAACAAAAGTAATTCCACATAAAATCCCATACTTTTCCGTTTTACTAAAGAAACTAAATTTAATTTTAAAAAGTAAAAAATTAAAAATATAAATTGATTTTCCCTATAAAACATCCAGACGCACACATCTCCTAAAATTTCAGAAAATAAAGAAGGAATTTAAACAACTAAAGATATACACTAAAGCTTAAATAGAATAATCTAATCGTTTTTATATCAGCTTAAATTCTAAAATAATTTGAGAAATTAAGGGAAAAAAAAAGAAGGAAAATTGGTAGGAATGTGAAATGGCAGGTAAAGACTCAGACCCAATAATAATGAAATGAGAAAGACAGACATTTGCAAAGAGCAGAATCTCCATATGGTTCTGGTTAGAATGTCGCAACCTATGAAAGCTATTTATGTCTGTCCCTAATTCTTTATGTATATAAGTTCTAAAAGCAAATTCCATATCAAATCCTTCCCCACATCTATTAAATATATACCTTCCCTCTTCTCAAACTATTAATTTCTATCTACCCTTTTGAAGGGTTTGTTAGCAGCATATCGTATTCTTATCACAAGATTGAGACGACTGTCACATTCCTCCTTTTAATTACGACTTTATTAGCATGTTTGTGATTAAAAAAAAATTTATTGTGTACAAATAAAATTTATTTTAAAAGATTTGTAAAATATAAATTAATTTTGCTTGTGTTAACATGATTGGAGTCTTAACATCTTGATAGTCGAGGTTTGAATCATTCTAAATGTAAATATTTTGCGTGCTCTTTTTCACATTATAAAAGATTTGTAAAATATAATTTAATTTTATCAATGAAGCCTTGGTTGTGTTTACAAGGTTAAGGCCCTCAAACTTTCATAGTCTATATTTGAGGCTCGCCATTTTATCAATGATGCATTAGTTGTGTTTACAAGATTAAGGCCCCGTAACTTTCATAGTCTATATTTGAGTCTCGCCATGCACAAATGATATATATGGGTTTTCTCTAAGATTATTCTAATTTAAGTCTCATAATATATGGATCCTATTTGAATTTTCTAAGTCTAGTTTGACATATATTTTTGTTTTCAATTTGTTATGCTTTATATTGGGTTAATTCTAGTTCTATTTTTTTCGATATAATAAAGACAACATTAAGCAAAACTAATAAATAGGCTCATTCGCCTTTGAAGATCTGAAATAATCCTTTTGAACTAAGTCTCGCATGGAATGGGGCGGAAACTCAAAAACTTGAATCTCAGTAAATCTTGACGCCATAACCTTTCCCATATGATCAACGACTGCATTGTGAGTCCTTGGAAGATGTCGAAAACAAACCTTCCACCCTCGACACACCATTTGATGAATCCTGCGTAATTCCATTAACTGATTATCCTCTGCAACTCCCTCTACAATCGTTTCTATCAAAAGAACATTATCACTCTCAACTTCTAATTGATGAATCCCCTTCTTCATTGCTAAACGGAGCCCCTCCAAAATAGCTCTTGTTTCTATCTTAAAAATTGCTTCCTTACCTAGTAACCGTGAGAAATCTCAGAGCCAATTAACATTAGCATCTCCAAACACTCCCCCAATCCCAACGTAAGTTCCATTCGGCAAACAGCTCCATCTGTGTTAGGTTTAATCTAGTTCTAACTTATTAGATATGTAATAGTTGTAAATATATATTTATAGTTGTTTGCACTTATAAACAACTTTAAAAAAAAAACCTTCAACTTTAATTACAAAACATATTTAAAAACACAAAAATACTTTATTAATATTAGAATGTTCCAAACACTAGAAGCTAGATTAAGCTTTAGGCAGAATTTTTTAAACACAAACTACGAACGAAAGATTAATTACAATAAAAAAGTAAAAAGAATATCAAATTGTTGTAAAAAAATAAAATTACGATGGCTTTTCAATGCCATTCAACCTTATAGCAATTATTACAAGATTTGACTTTCTTTGGAAACTTCTTTTTAATCTATAAATACCCTCCCTCAATACTAAATCAAAACAACCTTAAAAAATATTAAATAAAAATAATTACATAAATTCAAATTTCATATATTGGAGGTATGTTTTTATTCAATAATTCTTTTTCATATTATTTTTTATTTTAAAATATTTATAAATAGTCCGAAAGTTCTTTTAAGTAATTATAAAAATAAAGGTTTAATTGCCTTTCTTAAAAAAGTTTGAAGGTATTTTTGATACATTTTAAAAATTTAAGTGCTTAATTGAATAAAAAAAACTTAATTATTTTTTTATTTTAATTTAAGAACTTTTTACGCCATTAAACTTACTATCTTTCACGAATTCTTTTCTTTTAAGGGAGACACAAATTTTTTTTTTTTGGGCGGGGGGGGGGGTGTGGAAGCTGTTGTTAAATACACGCTAGATGCATAAACGTGGTCTTTACATTAATAAAAGCCAAATTTAAGAGTTGATCGAGCATCAACGCATCACATCATATTTTCTTTGTTCATAGTCAATCAATCTTAATGAACTATGAAAAGTCAAAAAAGCACTAGGCTCAGCTAAGCAAAGAAAGAAAAAGAAAATCACCAATTCCCCATTTCGGCTGTAAAAAGAAATTGGAGGATTGGTTTTCAGTTCTATTCTCTTTTTTCTTTTAAGGATCAATTTTCAATGAAGCTAATCTTAGATACACGAGGATCCCATTATATGACATATTATGAAGCTTTCCCTCAAAAAAAGTAAACGACCTATTCTTATTTATTTGTTTCTGATTTTAATTATCAAAATTAATATTATTCTGAAGTAATTTCAACTATTTTAATAAAAGACATAATTAACATTATTAAACTTAGATGGTTTGAGTTGGACTTGAAGTAACCTTGTCGAGTAACAATTACACGACATACGTGACCACCACCACCACCTAACAACTCAAATTATCAAAGAAAAAAAAGTTTATTTAGTTGTCTGTTTATTTACTAATTATATTTTAATATTTATTGACTTTTTTTTACATTAAAGAGAAGTTTAATATTATCCACCTATTACCTAGTTAAACTAAAAAAAAAAATCCTATAGATCTGTCCCATTTTTATTAAGATTGGAAATAATTCAAGCATATACTCAAAGATATCGTGGTCCTTCCAAACCTTGACTTTTCTTTGTACTTTTCTTTTTCTTTGTCCCTCACTGGTGAACTTCAATCTCTTGGGATTATCGATTTATGTAATGTTTAAGCTTCATTAAGTTGTTTCCTTGTTCTAAATTTCTTTCAAGCTCATCTCCTTGCTACCAGGCGATGAACCCAATGATATTTAACACGGAAAATAAATAACTACTTTCTTTTTAATGTTCTATTATAGAGATTGATGAAACCTGGAAAAAAGTACTTGAAGAAGTTGGATAAAAAGCTTCTAATTTCTATCCTAAATTGACATTTCTTCCCATTTTCTTGTAGTTTTATTTACTTTTTTCTTATGGCCTTTGGTTTCTTTAAGAGTTATAATGGATGATATGAGCCCAAAGTCAAGCTCTGGGAGATTTCGAAAATGGTTCAAAAGGAAGCACAAGAACAAGCAGAAGCACAAGCAACCTGATCCTTACAACTACCTGGATGGACTTTCAGGTTTTTAAGTAATTTCTATTTACTCATCATTAGTTTTGGGAGTTTCCTATTGGATTCGAGTTTCAAATGCTATGTTTTTCTTGCAGATGGAGAAGATGAAGGTGATTATATCATGGAAGATGTTTACATTAGTTCGTTTGAAATGGATCCATGCACTTCGACCAATGAGTTAAGGTGAGTTTTACAGGCTTAATGTAGTTAAGGAAAAAAAAAAGGAGACAGAGTTGAAGATCAATTAGCTAACCTTTTCCTTCGTGTTTCAGAATTTTTGTGGGAACTTGGAATGTTGCTGGAAGATCTCCTGTAGGAAGTTTAGCTGTTGATTTAGAAGAGTGGTTGAAACCCCAGGATGCTGCTGATATCTATGTTCTCGGGTATGAAATAAGTCAGAAAAATTAAGAATCATGTAATGCTATAGCCTATTCATAATCAAAAGAAAGAGTTAATTCACTAAGTTGACATAAAAAATTGCTGACCTTCAGATTTCAAGAGATCGTACCATTGAAAACTCGAACCGTGATCGGAGTTGAAGATCCGACTGAAGCAACAAATTGGAACTTGTTAATAGGAAAAACACTTAATGAAAACTTTGGTTGCCCTTGGTTGACTCCCATGTTGAATCCAGTCTCAAGTGACAATTATCAGTATGTCAAAGTTCCTGACTGTGAAAGAAGAGCAAGTTTCAGTGGCGTAATTGATAGCACACTGATGAGAGGGAGGTGGATAACTCAGTACCATCAGCAACTAGTTCTTGGTGGCAGCAAATACAAGCTAATGGCAAGCAAGAAAATGGTTGGAGTTTTTATCAGCGTATGGATGAAGAAGGAATTGCTGAAGAAATACTGTGTTTCAAATGTGAAAGTTAGTTCCGTGGCCTGTGGAATCATGGGCTATTTGGGAAACAAAGGTTCAGTGTCTGTTAGTATGTCAATTGAAGGTACCAGCTTTTGCTTCATTGCTGCTCACTTGGCTTCAGGTGAGAAGAACGGTGATGAAGGTCGAAGGAACCGTCAAGTTTCAGAGATTTTTAAGCGAACTTCTTTTCCTCGATCAGCCAAAGATGATGACAATCGACATCCTCTCACCATCTTTGGACACGAGTAAGTACTTCAACAAGGCAAACAAAAATATAACAAAAAATATAAGGATGACTGAGACTGGGCCCTAATAGATACCTGTGTTAACCAAAATTTTCAACATATTAATCATCCCCTAAAAATGCTAATAAGTTTTCTTCACTTCTTTCACAAAAAGAACGAGAGATATTGGCCTATGGAGGAGAAAATTTTTATACAGTAGCAATTAGTAATCTAAATCTTCTAGCGATCATTAGTTCTAAGTTCTTTATATATTTAGGGAATCATATTCCTAAACCATGTCTGAATGTATGTATTGGGCACAGATGTTGGATGAATACTTTAGGGAAAAAAGAAGAGTCCAGTCCAGGTAACATAGCTCAAAACTATTCTGCATTCCAACAAAGGATCATTATTCATCACAACAATGAATAATGCTAACCTTTAATATCATTACGGATAGCAATAATCCTAACTTTTACATAATCTGATAACCTTTCAGTCTTAAGAAAATTTCCATTTGTATGTAGTTAATTGGTCCTACACCTAACATATTCTAAAATTTCAAGACTTCAATGGCTTGTTTCATACAATTTCTTTGTCTAGTTTCAACAAGGTTTTTACAGTACACTTTGGCTCAAAATGCAAAACAGTTATATAAAGGTGATTATGTAAACTTTATGCAGATTAGTTAAATGAAAAATCCTAATTCAATTATCATAATTCTTGTGGAGACAGTCAGATATTCTGGTTCGGAGATCTCAACTATAGGCTAGACTTGGAAGACAATTTAGCTAGGGATCTGATAAAGAAGCAAGACTGGAAAGCACTGCAGGGTTTCGATCAGCTTCGAAAGGAACAAGAAGACGGAGGAGTGTTTGAAGGTTGGAGAGAGGGGAACATCAAATTTGCACCAACATACAAGTATTCTTCATCAAATTGCAATCGTTACTCGGGTGGCCTTCCCAACAGATCAGGAGAGAAACAAAGGACTCCAGCATGGTATGTGTTTTGCAATCAACTACCTGTTACAGAATTGATTTCTTATCACTACTACAATAGACAATCAGGCACATAGTCACCATATATAAGCTATTTCCAAGTTTTTTCATATACGTCTGAATATGTCGAAAGAATGCCTGCTAGACATAGGTGCTGGACATGAATAGTTAAGAAAAATGAAGAGTTCTTGTAACATAATATATGAGACCTGGATTTATGATAAGCTTACTAGCATGATCGATGTATGTGTCTGGTCGCAGGTGTGATAGAATTCTGTGGTATGGAAAAGGAGTGAAACTTTTATCTTACTTTCGCAGTGAAAGTAAGTTTTCTGATCATCGGCCTGTCTCTGCCCAATTCTCAACACAGATAGAAGTCATGAAATCCACCAATTCAAGATTTCTAGACAAGGAAACCAATTTTCATAATATTATGCCTCCAGAACAGATTGTAAGTTCTCCTCATTCTTACCATAGAATGACATTCTATGTCTTCCTACATAGTAACGCTAATGCATGCATACTTCAGTAAGTTTTGAATTAAGTTTGGCAAATCTGCATATAACATCATGGCATGATAGATAGTGTTTTCATTGCAGGGACCAAGCATAAACAATGAAGAAGGCAAACCTACATTACTATCTTTGATTGTAAAGGATACAGAATCATCTTCAACACATATGCAAGTAGATACAAATTATTAAATTAGATTCAGCTGGCCATCAGCTAAATTGTTTTACTGTAGGTCGGCTTTGAGGAGGCATCATTATTTCGTAATCTTCTTTCATCTCTTACTTTTTGTCAGACATGGTTATATGAATTGGCTGTGAGTTGGATGTAGAGATGTAACCTAGTGCTTATAATACTATAAATGCAAAGAGAAGTTCCTAATGAATTGAACATTGAATAAGAACTGCGACACATCAAACCTCTTATTCAGTAAAATGAGAGATTTTTGAAAGAGAATATTAAAGGTTCGAACATTGCAATCATTCTCAGATTTTGTCAATAAGTAGCTGAAATAGTTATATATGAAATTTTTTCATGTAAAAATGAGTTAAAAAATGGCATAATCTTTCGCACCTTGTGCACTAACGAATAGCAGATACCATGTCTTCATCCCTTATCTTGACTTTATCATAAATGTTTAGTCCAAAACTTTGTGTGCAAGTAAAATTCAGAAATATCAACACCATGGTTGCAATGTTGGCATGTCAAAGACTTACATCAGATCAATTTGCATCATTTGCTTGAAGAATTCGATCCAATTTCTCCACATTAACTGATTGACAACTGGGACATATACACCTCTTCTGCAACTCTTCACTGAAGGAAGCACACGTCGTGTTCAGTTCAGAAGCCTGCCTGTTTCCAGTCAAGGAGGTATTTGCAAGTAATAGTTTTCATCCACAGAAGATGTTAATGAAAAAGATTTTAAAACCAGCATAAATATTCAAATATATACTTCGCCTAACCTTGCTTGTATTTAGATTTATAAAATCTATATTTCCAGCAATGGAAAGATCCAAAGATGAATATTCTACTGGACTCTTAAGCCTAAGCTAATGTAAAAAATAAATAAAAGATTTCAACTTCTAAAAGTTATCAGTTTCAAGAATTTCTTTTTCTTTCCAGTTATTTTCCTGATAATGAAACAGAGAATTAATTAGTAAGGAAAGCAGTATAGTTTGCTGACATCTGAAGCACTCAACTCAATCTGTCTTTCATGTTCAAAAAAAAAAAAAATCCTATCTGTATTTAGATGCGTTAGTCACACGTAGAGAAATGCTAATGTATGATTTATTGCAAAACATGCACATGGCATTTTCACTTTCACATCATACTTCTTTTGTATCAAGACTTAACGTTTAGTTGATGACACTTCAATACGTAGTTCCATATTCAAATTTGATTAGGATATCTTGTCAAGTTCTCTAAAGCTTTTGCTTCTCGCGTTATGACATCCATCAGATACACCTTCCTTTCAATGTCAATAAATTCCAGCTGAAGCTGCATGGTTTTCAGACCATACTTTTTAGTAAAACTTTGGCAGATACCTTTAACTAAGATTCCCATAATTTCAGCAACTAAGTTAAAAGCATCTAAATTTTTTACAGTGCATCTTATTACTGCTATTTCTAGTTCGCCAAAGACTAGTTACCTGCTTTTGGATATTCTGTTCAGCAAGGTATTCTTCCTCCTCATTAGCTATTTGAGAAACAACATGGGTAAACTGATCCTTAATATTTATTGAAGTAATTTCAGTGGCCTCCTTTACGAATTTATGATCCTCTTCTGGGGAAAAGGAAATAAAAGGAAAAAAGAAAACGTTTACTCAATCTTTTCTACCATGGAAAGAAGACAGGGAGAAAAATAAAGAGGTCAGAAGCTGGAGAGATCAGTTAAAATTTGAGACACGCTACTCGTTTTGTAGCAATCCCGCAATGAACATGTAGTTTTACGTTCATATGACAATTTTACATCTAAAACACAGCCACTCTATTGTTGGTGAATTGCCAAGATAACCAATCCATATAAGGAACTTATAGTTTGACACAGCTTTCACAAAATTTTGCTTAAGCTTAACTGCCTTAAAGAAGCCATGGGTATCTTTGATATACTACTAATATAAAACAAGATTTTGGGTATTGACTTGAAATAGGTCATGCAATAAGAAGCATAGAGTTATAGTTTTGTAAAATAAACATAAAAGCTCATCATTATAAAGGGAAAATCAACCTGTTCAAATTAACGCCACATGGTCATGAACTGATATGATTTATATTTTACTAAATGGAGGTAAAACAAATCTGATGCCCTTAATAAGATCAGTATAGATGGGAAAAAATGATAAAGGAAAACCTTTTAAGATAGTCCAGAAAACAAGGGAGAGGAAAAAACAGGATGAATTTAAAGGCTATAACCTGTTGCATCGCCAATAATATTCTTGTTCTCAGAACCAGAAGCTATTGTCTCTTGGAATTTCCTGAGTAACAAGTATTTAGCATCTCATAAATAAATCATCTTTAAGGAGTAAGAAAGCAAGTATAATATCCTTAAATATCGGTATAAAGAATGAACAATTTATAATAACAACGCTCTAAATCCCCCAACTAAAATTTTTGTTATTAGGCTCTCCCCATCCTTGTTTTAGCGCTCCATTGATCTCTTTTCCATACCAGATGAAAAGGTAAACCTATTTCATGAGCATATTGGCATTTTCAACTACAACTACATACTAGTCCATGGTAAGAAATAAATACAGTCATAATTACTGATGATCTATACATGGAATACCTCGATCATAGCTACAGCATATCTATGAAGAGAAGAATATAATCATAACTTATTAAAGGTTTCAGATGATTTATACCGAACCTTATCTTAGTATTGAACTCAAGCATCTGGCAAATAAACTCATCTCTGCAAAGAATTGACAAGAAACAGGATCAGCAATTCTTATTCTTTCAGAAGCTAAAAGAACTAAAAAAATGATCTCTTTACCTTGATGTTGCTTCTTTATTCTTCAAATAATCCATGCAAAATTTATAAATAAAATTATTTATTTAATTAAGTATAGAAACAATACATTTATTTATTTATTTCAGATATAACAAATCAAAATAACAAAGTCGATTTAGTACCTTAAGCTCCTCAATTTCAGATCCAACGTTGGATACTTCATCTTGAATCAAAGCAATCCTGGCCTGCTAGTAATTTGAAAAATAAAAAAGGGAAGTTTTAAAATAGATAAAAGTTTAAAAATAAAGCGACAAACAAGAACCTCTAGAGCTTGAATCGAAGCTTCGTTCAAAGCTAATTCAACTTCGAAGCCTTTAAGCTCTTGCTCAGTTGTTTCTTTTAAACGTTTCGCTTCTTCAAGCTCAGAGTTAGCTGCTTCAAGCTCTGATCGGAGCTCTTCGATTTGCTTCTTCAAGCCAACGACTCTTCTCTCTATACGTGTCAAATTCCGAACATATCAAGTCAAAATCATCGTCTACTTTGAAAAGAGAATTTAAGAGTGAAAAAAAGCTTCGATTCGACCGGAAATTTCAATTCTGTTCTCATTTTATTTCCAGCATTTTTCTCACGAAACAAACAGAAACATATAAGATAAATGGAAAGAAAATGATTACCTCCTTGAGATTTCTCAGAAGCGAAATCTCGGATTAGAGAGAGGAGATTTTTCGGTGGATCAATTCCCGCCATTTTTGCTAATTTGAAGGAATGAAGAGATTTTTGAAACTGAAAAGCTTTTATATAGCAATGAAATTTTTTTTTAAAATAATATTAATCTATTTGAGACTGAAATCTTGGGCCTATATTAGTAAAACGCTTAGCTCAAAATGTAGAAAGGTCATCCATATTAGGCCGAAGCCCAATATCAATGTAAAATTTAAAAACCCAGAAATCTAACCATGTTGAGTGTTGCGGAAGGGTAGCTTAGAGAAATCGAAATTAGATGTGGTGTAGGTCTAAAAAGGCCTTTTAGGGTTTCAATCAGGTGCAACAATTGTGCATGATGGACAATGTAGTTGAAGGGCAGCCACATAGGTAGTTGATAGGGATGTGCTACGTGGTGCCACTTAACGCTTCAAATTCTGTATAGATGCCATTTGGAGACACATCACGAGTCCCTTTAGTGAATGAGTTAAGAGAACAGAGAAGTTCCTTACAACTAAATCTCACTCCAAGATAAAATTTTCAAGTATGCTTATTGGAGTCAAGTTGACTTCATCGTTGGAGTATGCTTTAGAAAAAGATGTTCTGATGTAAACTAACTAGTGTTTATTCATGTAAGATCATCTTGGAGGAATCCACAAAGGCCAAGTTCCTTGCCCAATCATGTGCCTCACCCCAAGACATTTTAGAGAAGTCTACAGAGACCTAAGCTCTCTACTTGATAATGTGCCTCCTCCTAAGACATTTTAAAGGAGACCACATAGATAGAAGCTCCTTGTCCAGTCGTGTTCTTTATCCCAATATGTCTTAGAGTCATATGCCTCATCCCAAGATGACCTAGAGGAGTCAATGACGGCCCAAGCTCCGTTCCTGGTAATGTGCCTCATCCTAAGGCATCCTAAAGAAGTCTATGGAGGTCGAAGCTCCCTGCTCGATCATACACCTCCTACCATTCCAACTTGAAGGAGTTAACTATGGCTTAAGCTCTCTGTCATGCCATGTGCTTCTTCTAAAGGTGATATAAAGGAGAGTGAAAAATAAATAATAAAAAAAATTTTAATTGAGCATTGTGTTATTTATAGCAATAAACCCTAGATCGAATTAGTACATGTGTAACACCCCTCAACCCGTTTCAAAATACGGATGTGTACTGATGCTACCAAAGCATGTACAAGTAAGAAATCTTAGATTTATTTAAGAATTGATAGTTTAAAACATTTTTATAAAATAATTAAAATATGTTTTAGACAAGATTTAAAGTTTTCAAAATAATTTAAAATCATTTAGGATTGATTCAGAGTGAATGGAGGTGACCAGAACTCAAAACGAGCTTCGGAAGGTCAAAGCTACTTAAAATAGTGTAGTGCTGAAACATGCATGATGTAGCGACGTGGAGCATTTGATATCATGACGTGATTGACTGATTTAATGAGGTCGCAACGTGAGAAAAGAGAAGTTGTGACGTTGGGCACCGAGGTCATGACGTTGCAACTTCATGGACACGGCGTAACACACTGAGTTCACCCAAAACACTTAAAAATCACTCTAAAACATATCTCAAACATCAGCTTATCATTCCAACATAAATCATGTAACTATAAATCAGAACTTAATTTCACTTAAGCTTGAAAACTTAGCACGAACACATCCAAAACAAAAGATACATATTTGTTTAAAGAAACGCGAAAAAGGCTCAAGTTCATCATTTAACTTTACAATTGCTTTAGTAATCTAAGTTTTTGTGTACATGCCAATAATTCAATACAAATGGTACTTGAACACTTGAATTACAACCTTAGCATCTCGATGGATGATGTGATGCTCCCAGGCCAATACCATGACTTCTTGATAAGTCCAAACTTATGTGTTTTAAAAAACTAATGCGTGAACTTCAAAAGTTTAGTAAGTAGCTAGAGATAAACTTAAATAAATCTTGATGAATTTAATGGAAAAAGACTAAATTGTATAAAGTACAATTTTTTTTTCTTATCCCTTTCATGGACGTTGGGAGCTTTTTGAAAGTACGAAGAACTTTCTTCGTACTTTTATTTTTTATAATTGTCATATATATTAATTAAAATAATAAAATGTCTTAATAAAATATTATCTAAAATAATAATTAAATAATAATAAAATATCACCAACATTATAATTATAATCCAAGGGTCCATACCCTTTCCTTAATCTTCAAGTAAATCCAATGGTCATGATTCATCCATACACTCAAGGGCATTTTAGTAATTTTATCTTTCTTGCAAAATGACTATTTTGCCCTTGACACTTTTTAATATTTACAATTTCACCATTCACACATTTGGAAAAATTACAACTTTAGTCCTTGAACTTTTTCCACTTTTCACTTTGAATCCTTAAGTTTTGAGTATTTATGATTTATCCTCATTACTTTTCACTTCTTTATGATTTAATCCTTGCTTCAAATCATTATCTCACAACATATTACTTGTTTTAACTTCCTTCAATATCCAATACTCTTTTCTACTAACATTGATATATAATTCACATTTATTTACTCTAAGATATCTTGACACAAATATTCTCAAATTTACAATTCTTATGATCAAGGAGACTTTAAGGATGTTACAATAGTATTTAAATAAAAGAATGTAACAGAAAAGGAGAGAAGAGTCACTTATGGTATATTTCTTAAAGGTTGGTTTTGGCAAATTGGGAGAAACTAACCCTAAAGAAGAAGAAGAAAGGAAAAGGTAGAGCAAATCAATCTTGGATTTAAGCAATTGAGGTGTGTATCTACTTAGATTTTTTTTTGAGATTTTTTATGTTTTGAATGGTTTGGTGTTAAACCCATAAATATATTTCAACAATCTTCTCTTTTAAAATTTTTAGTTGACTTTCCAGTGAGTTTCTAAAAACATTATTGGTACTAATTGAAAGGCTCTTCAAAATCTTTCTATTGTATGCGTGGCATCCATTTTTGTTGAGTATAATTTAGAAGAAAATAATTGTTTGAAGTTTTTGATGCGTGTGTTTGGTTAGTTTTAAGTAGTTAACTTTGACTCACTGAAAATCTTTAGGTGCTGGTTTGTTTCAAAATGTAGCTGTTTTATATATAGTGTGAAGTATGTAGTGTGATCTCTGGTATAATTATTTTGGTCATATTAGTCATGTGCTAAGAGATATAAGACCCTAAAGTAAGCTATTTGGAATTGTTAACCTATAAGATCCAAGAAGATGTTTTGACTTTCGAAATTTATTCAGTTAATCAATTTTGACAAAAAATAATAATAACATTTTCTTTAAATTTTCGATACCACTATACCATTAAAAGTTTAAGTTATATTTTCAACTTTTTTAAATTACTGTATATCTCAAAACTTATTTTCAAAACAAAATTTATAAATGTTTTATGAGATTATGACATAATAATTTTTATGTCGAGTGTTTTGATTTAGTTGAATTTTTAATTACTTAATCATAACTTTACATATTTGTCGATTATTTTCTTATAAATGTGCAATTATACCTCGATTCGAAGTTTGAAGCAAATATAGGTGATGGAGTGTAACGTACATTGCTGCTAGTTTGGGCATAATTAAGCATGCTTAAAAAGCAAGCATTTAAAAGCAATAACTCCATGGTTGTATCCTCATCACATTCCTCATAATTCATCAAATTATTTTTCAATAATCTCATTATATAAAATATCATGCATCAGTTTTTCATTAAAACAACTTACAAATAATTAAAAAGAATATCATGCATTGCTAAGAAAGAAAAATTCTGTTCTTCGTGATCTAAATGGAATGAACTTGTTTGTCACATCCAAAGAAATCAACTTCCATGTGACCTCTTTTTTTTTTCTTTTTCATTTTGCATTATTTTAAAAGGATCTCCCCTCCTAATTGACAACTCGATCCACCCGGAACACCTGGAAACCCGACAAACACCACTTGGAGGTAGCTTTTCTTGGCTAATACTTTGTGTCTTGATCAAACTTTTCTTTCAGTTTGTGGAGAAATTAATGAAAGGAAATGATGGAAGATGGCGACTTGAGCTATTCTAGTGCAATATTACACCGTGTTGAGATTTTTTTCTTCTTTTTTCTGTATATTCCACTCTTTTTTCATCAGTTTTCTTCCATTCTTAAAACCTCTTGCAGTGATCATGGCAAACCTCACTTGATATTTATCTGAGTTTTGATTGGTGAAAATGATCTGAGTTTTGTAATATTGGCAGACCAGAAGCCATATAATCTGGAAATATCAAAACCCTTTTCCTATTACATTATTCCAAACTGTATGTAATTGCAGATTAAATTGAATCTATCACAATCACAACATCACGTTACACCCTTTGCTAAAATATACGGTATGTTCTTAGTTGGAGAACATAAAAAGTGAACAATAGAAATAATTAAAAGAAAAAGAAAAGGAAATAAGAAAATCTTTGCAGATTTTCAATGGAGAAGGAATATTATTAATTCATGATTCATTACCGACAGTAAGAAGCAAAAGTGAAGAACTCTTCCACTATATTAAAGTTTCAATTGGATTTTAAATGACAAAATACATTGAATTCCACCAACTTTTATATTGTGATGAAATAAGACAACTTGTAGTTGCAGTTCAATCAGTCAATCTTTTCTGGTAAAGCTTTTGTATATAAACAGGTGTATATTATATATATTTTAAGCTAAAATTGGAAATCAACGTCAATTAAATCATCATCAGTTTTTATGAAATGAAATTTCATATTCTTGTTGTCTTCAAAGAGATTTCAAGATCCAAAATCTTGTGATCAGAAAGCATCTTTAGGCACCAACAATTATGGCAAAGATGCAATGTTTAGTGAGAGAATAACTATAATGTCATTTCGAATCCAGGGCTAATGCTTTTAAGATGCGTCAATCAAATTTATGATTTTTTTCCAACTTTTGTAATCTTTTTTCTAATCTTGATATTGTGATACTTATTATACTAGAAAAAGATAAAACTATTTCAAAATTAAACCTCGGGCTCGGCTTCATTTAAAATTGATTCTAAATATAGATATATTACATTACTTGTTGTTAAATTTTGTTTAAAATTATGTTTCAATCATTTAATTTTTAAAAGTTACATAATAATTATTAACATTATTGAATTGTTACATTTTGTTCATCCGTTCGTTAACTTTTGTTAAATAGTTTTCGATTGAAGTATCATCTGGTGCTGCGCCCATATCTTATGCCCTGTATGGGATGATGCCATTGAAGTTAAAAGAACTGAAGAAGCAACTACAAGATCTTTTGGATAAATTATTTATTTGACCAAGTGTCTCACCTTGGGGAGCACCAATCTTGTTCGTGAAAAAAGATGAGACTTTCCGCTTATGCATCAATTACCGCCAACTGAACAAAGTAACCATGAAGAATAAATATCCGCTACATCGGATAAAAGACTTGTTTGACCAGCTAAGTGGAGCTACCATTTTCTCCAAGATCGACTTGCGGTCTGGTTACTACCAAGTAAAGATCAAGGGTGATGATGTTCCAAAAAATGCGTCTCGTTCATGTTATAGACATTATGAGTTCTTAGTAATGTCGTTCGGATTAACGAATGCGCCAACAGTATTCATGGATATGATGAATGGATTTTCCACCCCTACTTGGACTATTTTGTAGTCGTCTTTATCAATGATATTTTAGTCTACTCTGAAAGCGTAAAAGATCATGAAGAACACTTAGAAATTATGCTAAGGACTCTGTGAGAGAACAAGTTATACACCAAATTCAATAAATGTGAATTTCGGCTAAGAGAAGTTCATTTCCTAGGTCATGTTATTTTTGCAGAAGGCATAAAGGTAGACCTTGATAAGATCAGCGTTGTGCTTAATTGGAATCTGCCAATAAATGTCACTGAGGTACATAGTTTCCTAGGATTGGCAGGTTACTATAGACAGTTTGTAAAAGGGTTTGCCATGATGGCGGCACCTCTCACGCGTGTGTTAAGAAAGAAAGAAAAGTTCAAGTGGACAGAGACATGTTAGAAGAGCTTTGACAAGCTGAAAGCAGTTTTAATGGTGGCCTCAATTTTAGCTCAACCAGAGTCTGGCATAGAGTACACTTTGTTCATTGACGCATCCCTAAACGGGCTAGGATGTGTGCTCATGCAAAGAGGTGAGGTTATGGCATATGCATATCGCCAACTCAAGCGGCGCGAGAAGAATTATCTAACACATAACTTGGAGCTAGCAACTGTGGTGCTAAAAGTAAAGATCTAGGGACAATATCTCTATGGGAGAAGTGTTGCGTGTTCTTGGACCACAAGAGCTTGAAGTACCTAATGACACAAAAGGGGCGTTAGATGAAGTTACTGAAAGACTATGACTTAACAATCAAGTACCACATTGGAAAGGCTAACGTAGCGGCAGATGCTTTAAGTAGGAAGACTGTAACAGTGTTGGCATCTCTTTGAGTGAGTGTTCGCATGACAGACAATAGATCGCTGCTTGTAAAATTGACTGCCCAACCTTCCTTTCTTTCTCAGATTTTGGAGGAACAATTAAAAGATGCAAAGCGTGATGATTATGAGAGGCGAATGGCATATAGAGATACTACAAACTTTATTTTGGGAAAGGATGGCAAACTTCGATTTATGGGAAGGATGTATGTTCCAGTAGGAAATGATTTAAGGCAAGTATTATTAAATGAGGCTTATCAAGGACCCTTCTCACTTTAACCAGGAAGTGTTAAGATGTATCGCGATTTAAAAAGTTTATATTGGTGGCCTAAAATGAAAAAGGAGATATCAGAGTATGTCTTGAGTTGTTTGACATGCCAGCAAGTGAAGGCAGAACATCAAGTTCCCTCGGGGAAGCTATATCCTTTAGATATTCCTGAATGGAAGTGGGACAAGATTGCCATGGATTCTATTTTGGGTTTTTCTCTCAATCCGACTAAAAAGAATGCAACCTGGGTGATTGTAGATCGACTCACTAAGTCAACCCATTTCTTTCCTTACGCATAACTATTGGTTGGAAAGATTGGCGAAACTCTACATATATGAAATTGTGCGCCTCCACGGTATACCGACGTCTATAGTGTCAGACCAACATCCAAGGTTCAAGTCGAGGTTTTGGAATTAACTGGGAAAAATGTCTTCCTTTGGCAGAGTTTGCATACAACAACAATCATCATGCTAGCCTGGGAATGTCACTTTTCGAGGCACTGTAAATAAGAAGGTGTAAATCACCCACCTATTGGTTGGAACTTAGTGAGAGAAAAATAATTGGTACTAACTTGGTGCAAGAAATGGAAAAGAAGGTTTCAGTCATTCGAACTCATTTAAAAGCTGCTCAAGATCATCAGAAGGTTTATGCTAGCAAAAAAAGGAAGGATATTTCATTTGAAGTAGGAGACAATGTATTTTTGTAAGTTTCTCCATGGAAAAAGGTTATAAGATTAGGACAAAAAGGAAAGTTAAGTCTGCATTTTATAGGACCATACGAAGTATTGGAGCGAGTTGGTCGAGTGGCGTATAGATTAGCACTACTGCCAGAACTGTCAAAGATCCATAACGTGTTCTACGTATCCATGTTGAAGAGATGTCGATTAAATTCAAATAATGTGATACAAATAGAAACTCTAGAGGTGGAGCCCAACTTATCTTATGAGGAAGAGTCTGTTCAAATTTTGGCAAGAAAAGTAAAAGATTTGAGAAATAAAATAATTCCACTGGCAAAAGTATTGTAGAGGAACCACAATACGGAGGAAGCCACTTAGAACAGAGAGAGCCTAATGAAAAAGCAACTTCCTCAGCTATTTGTAGGTAAGAATTTCGAGGATGAAATTTTCTAAGTGAGGGAGAGTTGTAACGACTCGTCGGGCGTAGATTATACCAATAAATTATTGGCGTATAATTGATTAAGCCAAGGGTAGTAAAAGGGTTAGATTAGCAAATTATCTGTTAAAATGTTTAGTTGGCGTATTGTGTGAATTCGATAGTACACCATTTTAGACGATGCCTTGCTGAAATTTGCTGTTTGGCAAACTCTTTTATGAGATAATCCGCCAACCCCAGATGTTCTGGGCAAACTTGCTAGTTCGTAGAGCTATAAAATTGCTTTATGTGGAAGCGATAGCTTAATGAGTATCGTTAGAGTCTAGTTAAAACCTAGTTGGAATTGAACTTGATACTGAGAGGACTATTTAATATGTTTAGGTAGCTGAATAACCTATTTAGTTTGTTGCTTGAGTGCACATGCAATGTTTTATCACACTGATTAATGGTAGTAATTGCGTTTGGTAAAAGATTAGACCTCAGATTTTGTTAGGCAAGTTTAGTCTCAGATTTCAATGGTGATAGTGGGATTTCTGACCTTCACACTAAGCTTATTTTCTGTTGTCTGTGTTATAAAAAGATACCTATAGCCAGCATGTTTCACCTTTTTTTACTTTTTGTTCTTCCATACCTCTCTAATTTTTTTTAGTTATCTTTACTAGAGGAGATGATGAAGGTTTCCAAAAGCTTGCCAAAATGCCATTGATAAGTACCAGTTGACTGGTAATTTGTGGGAACCCTTAGGTTGATGACGAGGGAATTTATGTATTTGTATTTATGCATGCATAATCTAATTTTAGTAGATAAATGGTCTGATAATTTTGATTGTTTCTTATTTAGCTCAATAAGTTGGTGAAGGTTCAAGCAATCGAGGAAAAGGACTAGCAGAGTAGATTCTGTCTTGAAGTATTTGGTGAGTTTCTTCTTACTTCCTTTGAGTTATAAAGCTCTATGATATGTGGTTATGTGAGGTAAGTTATCTTTGCTGGAGATAAGTCGATGTGGTGTGTATTGACATATGTGTATTAAATCAGTGTTGGGTGTATGAACATAGCCATGGTTGAGGTAAAAATACCTACCTTGTGTGTGAGCCCAGTACCAGACTATCTGTGACATGTGAAAATATAAAAAGAAGTATTATTCGTGATTCCTCTAGCATGGCAGCTTTATTAGAAACTAGATTGGCAGATCACGGTCCAACTTTGCGGGAGAACACATGTTCAATTTAACAAGAAATATGAATACTAATATGATTATAGCTGATATGCGATTCTGATTTTTGAAATATGGGTCCAAGGCTAGTACAAGTTGTGTCATAGGTAAGCATAAATGATGAAGAGAAGTATGTATAAGTTGGCGGTATGTATTCGCCAGGGGTATTGTATGCATTATATTGGCGAAGTGTTATGGCTAAACAACTTTACTGGCAACTTGGTATAATGTGTCTATATGGCTGAGTCTCGAAATTGTCTTTATTTTTGGATTACTATCAGTATCCTGATAATCATTCTGCTTTTATTTGGAACTCACTAAGTTCAATTAAACTTACCCTGTTACTTTTTTTTAGGCTTTTGAATAGTAAAAGAAGATCAGTAGAAGGAGACTACGCCAGAGTTACATCTGCGAGTGAGCCACTTGTCTATTCGTATCATGTATGGCTAGTTGGACGACGGTGTATATATACATTTTGTACTTAACTTTTGTTCTTACCCCATAGTCGTATTGTTTTGTCTTAGAGTGGAATTGCCTACTATTATACATGTGCACCCCAAACTCCCTTGAATTGCACTTTACGAACTTGCATTTTCTATTAAGTGTATTTTCCATACATGATAGTGTATGATTAAAGATTGTCTTTATTAATTCCTATTACTTTATCTAAGGGTGCGTTACTAAATAAGGCAAGAATAATGGTCTTTAACTAAAAGGAGAATCCTTACAATTGATTTCTCAAATACTTAAATTAAGCCAAAGGATTCGAGTCTATTAGTAATGCCTCGGTTCGATGGGTAGTTTATTTGGCTGATTGATATACGTCATGTCTTTCTAATAGGCTAAAGGGTGTTACAACGTTAGTGGAAGAGGTGGTTACAAGTATTATGTAACATTTATTGATGACTATTCTAGATATGGGTATGTATACCTAATACACTGCAAAAGTGAAACCTTTGATAAATTCAAAGTGTTTCGTATAGAAGTGGAGAAACAACTAGGTTTACCAATAAAGACACTTAAGTCTGATCGAGGTAGGGAATATTTATCTGATGAGTCTTAGGGTACCTCATAGAGATTAAAATTTTATCCCAATTAATCACACTGGGCACTCCACAGCAGAATAGTATGGTAGAGAGAAGAAATTGAACGTTATTAGATATGGTACATTCGATGTTAAGTTATTTGAAACTGCCAATCTTTTTTTTTTGGATATGCTGTACAAATGACTTGCTATATTCTGAATGATGTGTCAACTAAGGCAGCATCAAAAACCCCATACGAATTGTGGCATGGCAGGAAGCCAAGTCTTTATCATTTTAAAATTTGAGGATATCCGACCCACATATTGGATAAAGATGCAAAGAAGTTGGACTCACGGATAGAATTGTGCATGTTTGTACGATATCTAAAGGGAACAAATGGTGGTTTGTTTTATAACCTAAAAGAGCAAATTGTTATAATCTCAGCTTACGCTACTTTCTTTGAAGAAAGTTACATGAATGACTTAAAACCTTAGAGAAAAGAGGTACTCGAGAAGCTTTCGGGAAACCTTACAAAAACAGTTCCAGAACTGACTCCTAACAATATACCTACAAACAATCAACAACATATAGAGCCTCGTCGCAGTGGGAAGGTCTCTCGTAGGCATGAGTTCTTTCAATCCAGCATGAGTTCTTTCAATCCAGCATAAGTGTTTTTAATACTGAGTCTACCGAATAAGAAGATCATGACCCACTCACATATGACGAAGCAATGGAGAGTGTTGATTCCAAGTTCTAAAAAATGACTATGAAAGTTGAGATGAACTCTATGTATTCCAACTCAATGTGGGAACTTGTAGACTTACCAGAAGGGATAAAACCCATAGGGTGTAAGTGGATCTACAAGAGGAAAAGAAATGTAGATGAAAAATTGGAAACTTATAAGGCTAGACTTGTAGCAAAAGTTTATACTCAGAAAAAAAGCATCAATTACAAAAAAAAACCTTCTTTCTGGTTACCATGCCCAAGTCAAACCACATAGTACTATCCATTGCGGCAACTCTCGATTACGAGATCTGGCAAATAGATGTCAAGACATTATTTTTTAATGACTATCTTGAAAAGAGCATCTACATGATCCAACCCGCCAGATATATAATTAAAGGAAATGAGCATAAAGTTTGCAAACTGCTTAGATCCATATATGGGCTTAAGCAAGCGTCCCGCTTATGGAATCAAAGATTCGATCAAGTGATCAAGACTTTTGGATTTGAGTAAAACATAGATGAACCTTGTGTTTATAAATATTTAGGGGATGAGAAAGTGGTCTTTCTCGTTCTATATGTCGATGATATTCTACTTATTGGGAATGATGTAGGGATATTGTAATCAGATAAACTATGGCTAACCCAACAGTTTAGCATAAAGGACTTGGGAGAAGCTAATTTTGTTCTAGGTATTCAAATCCTAAGGGATCAAAAGAATAAAGTGATAACGTTGTCTCAGGCTTCATACATAGACAAGATATTGGAGCGTTATGCAATGACCGATTCGAATAAGGGAAATCAACCCTCTGTATCGGGATTCATTTCTCTTTAGAGGGCTACCTAAAGACAGTAAAAGAAAGAGAGAACATGAGAAATATTTCTTATCCTTCGGCAGTAGGAAGTTTCATGTATGTTTTGCTATGCTATGCACATGCCCAGATATTTGTTTTGTAATGGGGTTGATAAGTTGATATCAAACGAAATCCAAGACCAAGGCACTGGCAAGCAGTTAAGCATATACTTAAGTATTTATAGAGAACGAGGGATTATATGTTTATGTATTCTAGAGGAGACCTCACTCCTATCGGATATACTAATTCTAACTCCCAAACGTGTTGGGGTTCGAGGAAATCAGTGTCGGGCTGTATTTTTGTCTTTGGCGGCGAGTTCATTGTGTGGAAAAATGTAAAACAAACTTATATTGCTGACTCCATTATGGAGGCCGGATATGTGGCTGCTTCTGAGGCTACCAATGAAGAAATATGGCTTCAAAAGTTCCTCATGAATCTTGAAGTCTTTCCTAGTATGGCAAAAACTATCACACTGTATTGTGACAATAGTGCGGCAATAACTACTATCAATAAGGTGAGAAACGGCAAGAGGACGAAACATATCAATTAAAAGTAACATATCATAAGGGAGGCAGTTGCAGATGAAATCGTGGATATAGCCAAGGTCGTATAGGAGGACAACCTTGCGAACCCGTTTACCAAGACTCTACTAGTTACGAGTTTTGAGAAACACGTAGAGAGCATGAGAATGTGGAATATGACTCATCTACTTTACTAGGGAAAGTGGTTGACTGTTATATCTAGTGCCTTGAGTGTAGTATATTCGTTTGTAAACTTGAAATATTTTTGAACAAACTAGTTAATAAAACAAAATTTAGTGATTACATTAATATACTTTGTATAATTGTCCTCACATGGTTTTTGTTCGCAAAGCAAAATGGAAGAAAATGTTACTCATTGGTTGTCTAAATGTTTAACTAATACTAAGTGATATTACATGGTCGGATCGTAGTATGCAAAGACAAATTTTATTAGTAGACGAACCTAAACATGTCCTTAGTCTAGTTGGAAATAAACAAACTGATTAAAAGACTAAAATGACATATATTAAGTCTAATTGGGAAGATGTCTTGTCTTGGGTATTAGAGTGGATGACTCCTAGAAGATAAAGACGTAGATGTGACTGATTGGATTGATTGTACATCGGACAAGACCCAATCAGAATAGATCCTAAATTCATTTATGGATTTATTCACTTTTGACGTTCATAATGTGACATACCTAAATTCTGAGTGGATGGCAGACTATGTATGCGTGACTCATACACTTTGATGTGAGTAAAAGCTTGAATGAACCAAAAGATGGTGCGTTGGGTGTACGACTTCTGTAGTATGTAGCGTAATTCACAACAGTGAAATTCATAGCCCAAAACATGGGTAAATAAAATCCTTTCATTGGCATTACATGGTTGATGAAAAGTAAACATGGCTACAGGTCGTCCATCTTTATGATGGATGACTTGATCACTATTTGATAGTAATTGACTTTTCATGAAGGAAGATGTAATGGTTACCATGAGATAAAATAGGATCGTATTGGGAGAACGAATATTATACCAAATAGAACAATGATATCTTATTAAGGTAACACACTCATGACAAGGTCATTGGACGAGCACTAAGTAGTTATTTTCATAATGGTATGTCGTTGGGGAAAGCTCAATCATGATACTATAGTGGAATGACTTTATGACTAAATGAGTTTATAATTAATATGCAAAAAGCCAAAACTTAATTATAAATTATTTGAGCCTTAACTACATATGTCCAATCGGTCCTTCTGTTAGCTTGTAGAAACTAGAAATGAATTGCGCGTTTGAATAGAAATGAATATAATCAATAGGGAAAAAATGAAAACATTTAAGAATGATTATGGTTCTCTCTGAAATGGAGAAATGAAATGATTTGAAAATAAATGTAGGTTTCCAAAAAAGGAAATAGAAATGGGAATGGAAATGATCCATTTATAATCCTATATTTATTACTTAAAAATCATCAGAAGAATAAGTTTACATTTTTTGACTGTTTTGAAGCCCAAAAATAAAAATAAAAATAAATCATTCAGTCATAGTGAACATAAATTGTGGATGACCCAGATATTGCTTAAATAAGGTCTGTAGTTCAAATTTGATTTCCCCTCTGAACTCTTCTTTGAGCTTCTTGAGATGAGAGTCTTGGTGTCCTACTGAGAGAGCTCTACCTGGAGTTGAGTGACCTCTTTTTGAAGATGGCCTTTCTCTTTTTGTAGTTGCATGGTCAACCCTTCACTGGCTATGGGGATCGAGAGGATCTAATACCTTTGATACGAGCAAGCTAGCAATGAGAAATGAATAGAAGAGAGAAAGGAGATAGAGCAAGAAAATCGAGAGAGAAAGATGAGGAAAACAAATTCAATTCCTTTCTTTTCATAATTATTCCCTACAACCATTTCTTACTCAAATATCATATGGAACAATGGTTAGGAGGTTGGTTACTCAAGTTGTTACTCAACAACTGTGGCCTTCCTCCAATCTGCATTGTTTTACTTAATTGAACTTAACAATCAAAACACATAATTTCTAAACGTCCTTACATATGAACCAATTTGCACCATTTCACTGATGGTTCTTTAAACCAAAACGGTATGTAGCACCGTGTTCGAAAATTGAGTTTAGAAAGCGCAACAAAAATTAAGTTTAAAGAAAAATAGAGTTTTAAAAGTTTTTCCAAAACTAGAACTTGGTTGTGATATCTAAAGTAATAAACACTTAATAAAAAATGTACATTTTCAATTTGTCTAGGATAAACACTTCGACCGAGTAGTCTTCTCCGCTATCTTCAAACTCATGCTGCCGAGTTTGGGCTCGTTTCGAATTAGAAAATTTTCCACAATATTACCAGTGGGGTAATTTTGTAATTTCTCTAAACTTTTGGGTCAAGTTGTAAATAAAAAATGTCTCTAGGAGGAGGGAGTGAAAAAGTGGAAAGAAAATAAATTGAGTGTAGTTGATTGGGAAGAAAAGTGAGAGGAAGAAAATAAGAGAAATGAATTGTTCCAAATTGAAATGATGAGAAGAGATAAAATGAGATAGAGGTGTATGTTAGTTCAAAATTATGCATTTTTCTAATTTTTTTTATTTCCTTTCTTTTCGTTTTTCAACTTTAACAAGTAATAGAAAGAAAAATTATATTTTTCATATTTTTATTTTTCCATCTTTCAATTAATTAAAAATCCTCGATGAAAAGACATTAAAAATGAAAATTAAAATACTAGAAAAAAAATTAAAAAAAAAACAAGAGTGGTGGTCGATTAAGTATTAGCTCAATTGGCACGGACATTGTTGCCAATGCAAGAGGACGTGGGTTCGAGTGCGCTAAAGTGCATTATCCTCCTATTTATAAGTTGGGGAGGGACTAAGAGTAGTTCTGAACATTAAGTCACAAAGAATGAAAGTGTTGCTAGATATTAGATATTAGGTTGATATATAAACTCATAATTAATTCTACATTATTTTAACAATATCATTAATCAAATACATATTTATATAATGGCGTTAGTCCATTAGGTAATGTACCCATAGATTTCAAGTATTTTGATTATGATTTTCTTTTTTCTCTCTTAAGTACTAACTCATTAAAAAGTCCATAGTTTTAATTCACATATTTAGCATAACTATGACACTTGACAAATTGTTGACCCTTTTTTTTTTTAGCATTTCAACTTTGCTGATTTACCGATTTATAAAAATAAATTTATTATCTACTCTTCACAACAAATCGGACCAGTAGTTAAATTGGTTAGTTTGATTCAATTAAAAATTATTAAAAATTTAAATAAAAAATCAGGTTAATCAATTTTTTAGTCAATTCAATGGGTCTATACTGGTTCTCAATCTAACCGGTTCAAAACCACTTTTCGAACTGACACCTTAGTCAGTTCCTGATTCAACCAGTTCAATCGACTAGTTCGGTCCCATTCAAACAATATTAACTCTCCAATTATTGATAAAAATTCCATTTTTTAAAGTATGATCTCGATTTTAAATTTTATAAGTGAAAAAAAGAAGTAAACTTACAAGGCAAGGTGGATTTTCTTAAATCCACCATCGTTTCATAGTTCATATGTTTAGCTTCAGTCCCCGCCTCTAGACCTGCTAATGGGCCGGGCCACTCGGCCATCCCGAAGGCCCGCCCGAAAAGTGAAAGGGTTTGGGCAAAAATATAGACCAGAAAAATAGGCTTGGGCAAAAAAATAATGCCAGTTTTAAAAATGGATCAGGCCTTAGGTAAGACATTTTTTGCCTGAGCCTGGCCCAGCTCGACCCGATTTCACTAAATGACAAAAAAATCTATTATTATTATTTTAATGATATTTTCTTGTTATTTTCTCCCTATTTTGCTACCATATCACTATTATGTTGCTACTATTTTGTTATTGTTTGAATATTGTATGACACTTGTTTTATTGTTAATTTTTTTTATTATTTTAGAGATATTTTCTTGTTAAGTTGCATTTATTTTAGTATTATTTAATTATAAATATTTTTTAAAATTTATTTTTAATATGTTCGAAAATATTTATTTTAATATTTTTGATGTATTATATATATTTAAAAATTATATAAAAATAATATAATAAAAAAATTTAATATGGGCGGATCGGATCAGGCCCAGGTTTTAGCATTTTTATCTAGGGTGGGCTTGGGCAAATTTTTAGGCCCATTTTTCGGGCTGGACCAGACATGGGCCTAGTAAATGAGCTTAAATTTTTACTTGGGCCTAGCCCATGATCACCTTTACCCGCTTCGCTCCATTATGGATATATAATTTTGAAAATTACTATCACTTCCATGGATTTCGACGTTTCCATCTCCAACCCAGCATGCTCTGTTTCAATTTATTTTTACTGCTTTTCTTTATTATTTTCAATCTTTTAAAAAGGAAATAAAAATTTAAATATAATTCTTCAAAAATTATTTAAACATTAAATGTATATATTTTTAAATAATACATTATTAAATTTTTACCCTTTTATTAGTTTATATATAAAAATAAAATAATAATTTTATATAATGAAAAGGTGCGAGACGAGGTAAACAATGATTATAATCCATGCCCACTGTCCCAAAAAAACTAATCATGTATTACCCCACGTCAACTTTTCAAAAAAGAAAATTTGCTCCATTTAAAGCAAATCATTTCGGAATCCAAACAGTTCAAAATTGTCATCCATAGTTTAAAGAATTTTTCTTTCTTTTATATTAAAACCAACTCAACTTTTATATAATTGATACTTCATTACTATTAAACATGGAGAGATTCGAAATAAAGAAAGAGTAAGCTACACATTAGTTATTAAATTATAGATATATTTTTATTTTGATCACTTAATAAAAAAAATTATATTTTGATCACTGAATTATTTAAAAATTTTTATTTAAGTCACTAAACTATTCAAAAATTGTTTTTATTTAAGTTATTGAGTTGTTAAATTTTTTTTTTAAAGTTCCACCAATAAAATTCAAGTGATGATTAGACAATCGATATGATAGATCGATATTCATCCAGATTAAGTTAATGTGGTGGTAGGGGTCCTTTACAACAAGCAAAAGAACGGGACAAGAGTAGGCTAGGCCATTGTGAAGCAAATATAAAGCTCTACCACAGCTTTTTCTTATCACGATTTCTGATATCCATAAGAACAGCTTCCATAGATTTTGGCCGAATCTTTTCCCATTTTCAGGAAAACCTATCATTTTTAATTTTTTAATTTTAGCTTTTGATTGTTGAGCTTTCAAGATATATATATATATATCACAACCACCACTCTTTCCCATTCCCATTCCCCACCATCACCACACCACCATCATCAGTTTCTAAAACAAAAAAAGAAGGTATAACATAGATAGTAGTACTTTCACATTCCTGTCCATTATTCATGCAGAGAGTTTGACCTTATCAGAAAAATAAAAGAAAGTTTTTTCTTGCAGGAACGTGCCCCAATGACCCACCAAATAATGGTTTCTCTTCTGGACTAAACCAAACTAAGATTCTATGTTGCCTCCATTTGGTAGAATTATCGTAAAAAGAGTTAGATTACATTTTAATTCTTCTACTATAAAAATAGGCAAGTTAATTTATATACATTAAATAAAAAAGTAAATTGATCTTTCTTTTAAAATTTTATTCATTTCTACCGTTAAAAATTATTCCTTATACTTAGAATAAAGTACATGTGGATGCCGCGTGTAACTATCTTATTCGGTTAACCACACTAGTTTTTAACAGTAAAAATGGATGGAATTTTTTACAAAAAGGATCTGTTTGCTCTTTGATATAATATACATGAACTAATTTGCTTATTTTTATAGTAAATGGGACAAAATGCAATCTAGCTCCCAATATAAAAGTCTTCATAATATTTTTACCCTTACATTTTATTTTCATGTATTCAATAATTGTGCCTGACATGTAAATATAAGGATATGGTCTTTAAGGATCCTCTAGATACATGAAATAACATATAAATTTTGAACATATCTGTAAACGATATTCACACCCAAATTCAAATAACCCTTACATAAAAAGTATGGAACAATTTTGCAGCTATTTATGCAATAGTCCTTCAAAAATTTCAAGGGTGAAACATTATCCCTTTGCAATTTGCTCTCCTTTCTTTTGCCTTTTGAGATTTACAAGGGTGTGATTGAGCCAGTGAAATGCTTTAGTTGACTCAAACTTTGAGACATGAGTTTGTTTGAATCTTAGCTCGATTTAAGATAAAAATTGAATTCTTTTAATTAGTTTATTATAAATTCTCATGTTTGATTTCTTTAAACTTGAGCTCAAATTACTTTAGCTGAGCAATCTACTCAATGAAGTATTAGTACACTCAAATTCAGTCGATTCAATTGGTCAACTACATGAACTCACAAAGGTGGAGAGAGAGGCTCGCAATGGTTTTGACCCCAAATTGCAAAATTTATCATATAATCCTTCTAACTTTTAGGTAATAAAAAATTATTATAATGGTTAATTTACATTTTACCCAAAATTTATTTTTTCCTACTTTACTAAAATATTTTTCTGGCTTACATCATTTGCACTGTTAATTACAACCACTTGATAAAAGCACATTGAAATTGATGGAGTGGTGCTGCTTTTTATTGGGAATCCTGGCTGATACCAACTAAAAAATTGCCATCAACCAAGACAGAAAAAGATGAGGGAAAACCTAATCAATCTGCTAATGATTTTCCCCGGAAAGGACACCCTTTTTTCTCCAATGAAATCAATCTTGTACGCATAAAAATCCCTCCAACTTCCTTCAACAAAGATTTCTCATAGTTGAGATTAGACAACCCCAACTGGCAAACATCTATACTCCAGCAAGGACCTCTACTTTTTCTGTTTAAACTTTTATATGTATAAATAATGTGTGAGAGGAATAATTTCCCTTGAATTTTATATAAAATTAAAGGTAATCTACATTATTAATCAATAAATTATAGGTAAGTTTTTGCTTTAGTTGTTTAATTAAAAATATATATAATTTAGACACTGAACTATTCAAAAAATTTTATTTAAGTCATTGAGCTATTAAAAGCTTAAAATTGATGCTATATGGCTTTCTATGTTAGCGTTGTCTTCACCAATTGAAAGTTTTCTTTCCTCTCTCTCTTTGTTTTTTTTTACAGTTCAATTTTATTTTTCATAAAACAATTTTAGATGTCACAAATCTGCGAACCAAAATTTAAACAACTTTTTTCTTTGATCTTCGACACCAACTGTCAGATTAACTTGGATCTAAGGTATGTTCTTCTACTCATTGATAGGTATTGATCCATCGTACCAATCATCAAGTCGTTGCTTGGAGCTCAATGGTGAAACTTTTTAAAAAAAAAAAAAAATTAACATCCCAGTGACTTAGATAATTAAAAACTTTTGAATAGTTCATTGACCAAATTGTAACGTTTTTTAGTTGACCAAGACAAAAACTTACCCATAGTTTAGTGATTAATAGTGTAGTTTACCCTAAAACTTAAGTAGTTTTGTACACTTACAATCTTTTGAATAATTAAGATTTCAACAATCGAACTGGCACATTTCATTTTTATTTACGTACATTGTATATTTCAAATTTTGAGTAACTATTTAATCAGTTTAAAAAACTTTCAAATGTTTAATTTATATTGATAGAAAATAATTTTATTGGCAAACATGATAGAAAAATCGAATTGATTATAAATTTTACATATATAACAAGTACAGTTATATGACTACATTGAATGGATAATTTGTTAAACTATTTTTTTAAAAAACAACTAATATAATTTTACATTTGTCACATAATAATTTTTTCGACATTTATTATCATTACTTCAAAGACCTCTAATTCTTTTAAACAAACAAAGTGCAGATGGTGTCATAAAAGCAATAAGCCTAATCAACTTCTCCAATTGAGGATATTTGTTCATAAATCTGTACCACCATGGGAGCAGCTTTGCTGTACAATGTTATCATTTTTCAAATATGTGGAAAAAAAAACTTGAAAAAGAAAAAGAAAATACTTATATTAACTTGGATATATTTTTTTCTAGAGGCAAACTAGTCCGACCAAAAATATTATTTAAAATTAAAAATATTTTTATTGAAACTTAAATTTTAAAAATATAAAATTATTAGTATAAAAATATTTTTAAACATTTTATTAATGTATAAAAAAGTGATTCCGAGTTTACCCAATTTGAACCATACTTGAGTAAAGAAGTTTCAAAATTTTCAGACCAAAATTCAATCTAGTCCTACCTATAAGCGTTAATGGCTACGAGTTTTATTTTTATTTTCATATGACATGATGATAAATTTAGTCATTAATCTCAATTTAGCCCTTATTCTAGAGTTAAATTTGATTATTAACCTTTCAAAAAGTAGTTAAATTGTTTTTTTAACGGGCATGCCGATTAAAACATTAATTTTTTAACAATGTTGTTGTGGCAGTCTATGTGTGCTTCATGTTGATACGACACTATTTGTCTGTATGCCACATCAATAATACTTTAATAATCATAAAAATATTTCAAAAAAATACACAAAATGAATATGGAGCACACATGGATTAACATGCGGATTGTCATGTTTAAAAATCTAACATTTTAGCCAATATTCCGTTAAAAAATAACAGATTGACTCTTTTTTAAAAAATTAATTGTCAAATTTAACTATTTATAAAAGATTGAAAACTAAATTTAATTTAAAATAAATAAAATTGACAAAAATAAATAAATATCAAAAATCAAAATTATCATTTATGCTTTCTCATACTAACTCCCTTAAATAAAAACTAAGTGGAGATATTTGTGATTTCCAAAGTGGTTGCTATTTATGATATTCCTTTCCCGGTCAAGATCATAAGTATGTTAAAGAATAGATTGATTTTATGTAACACACACACAAAAAAAAAATTGATTGATTGAATTTTCTTTTTTCTTTTCAAATAATTTGATAGAGGCCTTAAAATCTCGACACTTTATTAGGTAGCTGGCAAAGTGCTTGGAAGGATGCTTTTCTTGCATATGCTCATTTGCTGATTAAAAGTATAAAGAGTACAATATTTTTTTTAACAATAAATACGAATTTAGATCACACTTAGAGTGATAAATATCATAATCATCAAGCCATCACATGGAATTTAAAGAGTACAACAGTTATCTTTTTGTGAAATATATGATGAAAATTGTCATTTAGCTCATGTGTTAAATAGGGTAAATATTCTATGCTTCTATTTGGGTTTAATTTGTTTCTTTTTATCAGTTGAATTAATCTTTGGCGGGTAAATCTAAATATTAAGAGTTAAATCATAAATATCATTAAGTAGTTAATCTATAATTAATTAAGGTAAATTATTTTGTTAGTCACCTTAAAATATACTCCTTTCTATTTTAGTCACTTCAAAAGAATTTTATCAATTTAGTCACTAACGTTAATTAATTTGCTCAAAATGGCCACTGTATTATTTTCTCCTAAACAAAAATATAATCGAGCATGCCACATAATCATTTTATTTCGGGATTCTATTTTTTTTATAAAAAAAAGGCCAAAAATGGCAGTGCTAGAGGCGTTAGGTTGAAATGAAAAAGGGTTAAGGAGAAAATGACAAAACCCAAAAAACTAAACCATTAAATAGTCTAAATGAGGTAATATGTTAGGATCTGGTGCATTTAGTGTAGTTGTTTCGTCATTAATGTTTGTAATTTTAGAATAGATTGATTAATAAAATTCTATTGTTAAAATTATTATCTTTTATATATTTGTTCTCAATGATTTTTGCATGAAAAGTAAAATGTATAAGTAAATATTTGGTTCCTGATTACCTAACGTTAACTACTATCAAGTTGCATCATGTGGTCAAATCGTGATACAGAAGACAACTTATATTAGTAGGAAATCCAAATGGTCCATAGCCTGAAGAATTAGAATAAAGCAAATTGATGCAAAGGACTATTATGTTGTTTATTAAGCCCAGTTAGGGAGATACATTGTCTTGAGTATCGGAATGGATGACTCCCAATAAGCTAGAGACATAGATGTGATTGTCTAGATTGATAATGCATTGGAAGGACCTAAGTTGAATTCATCTTGAATTTGTTTATCGATTTATTCACTTGTGACATTCATTGTGTGACTTACCTTAATCTTAAGTAACTAACTATGTGTATGCAACTCATATATTTTAATATAGTGGAAGCTTGAGCTCAATTGGCATCAAATTTGAAAGCTTATATATTGGGTATATGACCTATGTATGGTATTGATAGGTGCTAAAAGTAACATATTTTAATCTCATTCTTAATTCTGTTTGGGTGATTATTCGATGTTAATGGTGAATTTTATGCTCCTAATCATTTAAATTCATGTTCTTATACTTAGAAGAGTATTTGGGAGCAAAAGGAATTCTTTCCTGGGTAATTTTTTGCTTCTTGGTTATTAATCGATTATTTTTCTGTTTTGTTCTTTGTCATGTTCGTTAGTTAATTAATTTAGTTAATTTCAGCTTTCAATCAATCGCTCGAATCTATTGGTTAAATAATAAAAATACGGTAATTACTAGTACTTTTAGTCTTTGTGGGAATGATATTTGTGTTCACCGTAACTATACTATTAACTGATATCTGCATTTGCCTTAGTTAGATTTTTAGTTGGTTTCGTGGATATCAAGTTTTTGGCGTTGTTGTCGGGGACTAAAAAATTAGGAAAATTTTATTTCTATTAATTTATCTATTTTTATTTTAATATTTTTTAATTTAATTTTTACATTCTAATTTTTCGTTTCTTTGATTCTAATAGATTCTTTTGGCTTATGACTAGAGGAAACATGTTGGAACCGTTAGTTTATGATAGTGAGATCAAGAAAACTGCTCGTAGAAATTGGAGAGAAGTTAGAGAAGCAATGCAAAGTCAACAGATTTTAATAGATGATCAAGAGGAAAAGGATATTACTGTGGAGATGGAAAATAATCAAATAATAGCAGCTCCTGCTCCTCGAACTATGTATGATTATGCTAAGCTCACTTTGATTGGGGCTGAATCAAGTATCGTCAGACCGACTATTGCTGTAATCAATTTTGAGATTAAGTCGAACACAATTCAAATGATTCAACAATATGTTCAGTTTGATGAGTTTCAAGATGAAGATCTGAATGCTCATTTGGCTGACTTTCTAGATATTTGTGATACGTTTAAGATTAATGGTGTTACTAATGATGTCATACGCTTACGGTTGCTCCCAACCTCTTTGAGGAGCAAAGCAAAACAGTAGTTGAATTTACTTCCATAAGGTTCCATCACTACTTAAGCTCAGATGACTGAGAAGTTTTTGTTGAAATAATTTTCACCAACTAAAACAACTAAGTTCAGGAATGATATCTCTTCTTTTGTTCAAATTGATATTGAGACTCTTTATGATACATGGGAGAGATTTAAGGATTTGGTGAGAAGGTGTTCTCACCATGGACTACTTTTATGGCTCCAAGTTCAAACTTTTTACAATGGTTTGAACCCCTCGACTAGACAGATGATTGATGCAACAGCTGGCGGAACATTGAATAACAAAACACGTAAGGTAGCCCAAGATTTTATTGAGGAGATGACATTAAACAATTTTTAATGGCAAGTTACGAGAGTAAAACCTGCCATGGCAGGTGGAGTTTTTTATATTGATGCAGTTTCTATGTTAGTGAGTCAGGTTGAAGCTCTTGGTAAGAAAATTGATGGTTTAAGTTTGGCTAAATAGGTGAATCCTATAATGAAATGTAATGCGACTGGAGCGGGGATGATCAATCTGAAATGTTTACCCTTCGGTTCTAACATGGAGCATGAGCAAGTCAACTTTATGGGTAACAATTCTAGACCTCAGAACAACTTTTATAGTAATAATTATAATCCAAGATGGAAGAATCATCCAAAGTTCTCTTGGGGTGGACAAGGTAATCAAAGGTCACAACCACCTTCGGGTTTTCAGCAATCTTATCAGTAAGAAAAGAAATTGAACCTTGAGGAGATGTTAGTTAAATTTATTTCGGTGTCTAAAACTCGATTTCAAAACACTGAGATAGCCCTGAAAAATTAACAAGCATCGATTCAAGGGCTTGAAAATCAGATTGGACAGCTCACTAAATTGGTTTTAGAAAGACAGCAAGGTAGCTTACCTAGTAACATTGAAACTAACCTAAAGGAGCAAGTCCACACAATCATTATTTGAAGTGTGGAAAGGTTAGTCGAGCCTGAAAAGAAGTTGAGTCTAGAAGTTATTAAGAAAAATGATGGGGTTGAAGAAAGTAAGAAAGAGCATAAGTCGGTGGTTAGAGAATATAAACCACGAATTCCATAAGCAGCATTGAATAAAGAATGCATAAAAAACATATAAGGTAAATTTCTTGAACTTTTGAAAAAATTGCATATTAACTTACCTTTTGTTGAACCTGTTTCACAGATGTCAACATGATTAAACAATTCAATAATATAAATAGTACACAATGTGAAATTTAATTTAATAATATAAATAGTAGACATAAATTTGAAAAAAAAGTTTTTGGGGTTCGGAGGAAGTAAAAGTTTTGGGAGAAAGCAAAAGGAAAAAAAATTTGGGAGTTTGGGGAAGTAAAAGTTTTAGGGAGAAAGTAAAAGGAAAAATTTTTAGGGGTTTGGGGGAAGTAAAACTTTTGAGGGAAATCAAAAAGAAAAAAAGTTTTTGGGGATTTGGGGGAAGTAAATTTTTTAGGGAAAAAGTAAAAGGATTTGAGGGGTGTTGAGGGAAAAGGGAAGTAAAAGGGTTTAATATTTGGTTTATTCAAATTATTTGAGTTATTCAAATTCGAAAATTCAACCGAATTTGAACTCAAAATTAGAAAAAAAATCATGTTGATCCGATTAACTCGATTAATTCGATTTGAATAATTAGAAATTAAAAAAAATCGAGTCGAATCAAATTTTGCTCACCCCTACTTGCACAAATGATATCTTCTAAACAACATTTGATAAGGCTTAAATCATCCAGATATGTTTCTATGGCCCAATTCGATTCGATTCATGAACCAAGGGATGATAATTGCTAACCAAACAGATCTCCAAGATAATTTACTCAGTATAGTTTGGATATCCAGAATGAACCGATATCCCAATCAACTAAAGAAATCATAGCCCAAACAACTTTATTACCAAAATTTGTCAACACAAACATAGCAGTTTTTCTAAGTGGTCACTGTTGTTACTACCGGTTGGTACTCGTTTAGACACTAGTGTAAGCACTCTTTAAAAAATGCCTCAACAAAATAAAATTTTAAATCTTATTTAATGGTAACTTTTTTCTTTTATAAATAAATAACTCTTAAAAGGTTAAAAAAATGAAAAATCGAACCGAACTAGAAAAATTTCGATTCGATTTATTCGATTTTGACAAGAAATCAATTGGGTTTAGTTAAATATTTTTGATAAGTTAATCGATTTATCTAATAATTGAATATTAATTTTCCATTACAAATCAAATCCTTTATTTGATATCAACATCAAAATTCACAATATCATCATATCACTACTATATTACAATAATGGTTAATTTTGTGGTATTGTAAAGTGTGATAGAAGTTTACACTAAACAACAAACCTCCCAAAGTCAAATATTAGCTATTTGCTAAACTTCCAAATCAATCAATTATATGAAAATGAAAATCTATAATTATTTAGCAGAATAAAATCATTATCGGTACGTTATCACATCATTTTTTTTTCAAATAATTCTTTATAAGAATAAATCTCACTAATAAATCAACTTTATACCACGTACTATTTTTATAAAGTTGATATCTATGTATGTCCTTCATTATTGTCTACACCTATTTTATTATTGATTATAAAACTCAATTTATTTTTCAATTAATAATGTTTATATATGTATATGTACTATATATATACACAACATATACATACATATGTCATGTAGATCATTAACGTCATGCCATACGTAAAATTGTTTGTTGGGATGATCAAATTTTTTATTATAATCTCTAATCTTATCTCATGTTCGAATATAATTTGTGTAGGTTAAAATATTTTTAAAAATTTTCTATATTTTATTATTTTATTTAAATAAGTTAAATAAGTTTTCACCTTTTTATTTATATAATATACGTAAAATTAAATTAAATTGTAAAAAATATTTTTACTATTTAAATAGTAAAAATTATATAAAATATCAATTAAAAATATAATTTTTAAAATTTATTATTTTTAAAATAGTATAATGGGTTTTTTGGGCAGGTCGAGTTGGCTCGAAAACGGGCCTAAGCTTGAATTTTTTTTGGAATCAGGTCTTGGCTTAGCCCGGCCCATGGGCACCTACCCTATATTGATACCTTTTCCAAGTTTTGTAGGTGCTACAAATCGAGGTGCCCCTTCCTTGAATTGTATATGATTTTTTGTGGAGGTTGGAGGCAAAATCTTGACATGGGGACAATATCTTTAATTGTTGGGGTCCAAGATCAATTATCTGACAAATGGCATTTTAAAAACTTTTTCTGAAGGATTCAACCCCTCAACAATTTTATTTATCAAATTATTTTTTCAATAAACTATAAACCAAAGTAAGTAACTAAAAATAGATCCAGAGGAATTTAACTTAGTTTATTCGTATTAACATTTTTAAAGTAATTTTAAAATTTTTACAATTTAATATCAAATCAAGTTAAATTAAATATGCTTAATTATCACTCCAAACCACGTCAAATTAAAATTATAATTACTCGTTTGGCTTTCCAATTTTATAAAACAAAATTATTTTAGTTTTTCATTTAATTTTTCGTCTTTTTTGACCCTTGAACTTGTATTGTTTGTCAAATCACTTTTAAAATGGATAAACAAAATTAACATATGTTAACTTAATTAACATGACATACAAGTAGATGCAATGATTAAATTTTTTAGACTTAAAAAATTCAAAAAACTATAAAAATTATTTTTAATATATTTTCATATTTTAATAAAAAAATAATTGTTAACGTGGCATACATGTAGACTATCACAGGAATGCCATACCAGCAAAGTTAACAAACAATTAACTGTTTAATAATTTTTAATTTTTAAAGTTAAAAGGGTCCAAGTAAATGATTATACCCAAATAAGTCAAATTAATTTTTTATCTTATTTTTTTTTCTCAGCCTATGCAACACTTATAATAAATGTTAATACGTTAATAATTTTTGCATTCAAATTGTATTTAAATTGTTTTCCTATGTTACATTAAGAAAAAATATACAAAATATCCATATGTTTGTGTTCATAAATTTTAATATAAATTTTTACACATTAATATTTTTTATATAGATTTTTGTATGGTATTCATGTTATTTTCATAGGTTCGTGTATTTGTATAGTATTTTTAAGTTATTTAAAATGATTATTGAATAAATTTAAATTTATTTTGAATTTATTTAAAGTTAATTATTTAACCTTTTATGGTCGACACATTGGCTCACAAGCTAATTTAATATCTATAATTGTCTCTAAATAATTAGCATAAATTTAATTTTAACAACCGACAAAATATGCTAAGTGGAGGAGGACATGGGTTCAATTGCGTTTATCTTTCTATGTAAAGATTGCATAGGGATTATGAATAGTTCTAAAAATTGTATAAAAATACTAATATTTTAATTTACCTTTAAATTATAATCTTTGATTAGAATGTCCAATTGCAAGTTAATTTATGATCATACATGTTTCCAATGCAAAAATTCTGTTTTTTTAATGGTATATTTAAAAAAGTCCTTCTATAACTTAATTTATAAGTCAATACATTAGGGGGATAAACAGAGGTAAAATATATAAATACTCATTCAAAATTTGTTATCATTAGTTTTTTTTGTTATTATTTGACAATGAAATGACTAAAAAAGAAAAAAAAGAAAAAAAAAACGCCCCTATTTAAAATGAGTAACAACATAATTTACCCAAAATACTCCATTACAAATTTAAGGCAACGGGTGTTCTTGTTAGCAGCCTATATCCGAGGAAAAATATAATATATTTTGTACTTCCTCCTATAGTTTGTCTTATCACAATATATGTATCAGCTTATTACATGTAATATACTTTGAAAATGTCGACTTAGTGGCAAATATATTTATCTTTGTTATATAGTTTGCACATGTGTCAGCTGTGTTGTTCCAATAGGGTCGGAAGCGTGTAAATTATTGTACTAAAAAATCACACAAAGTTCAATTCCCAGGGAAGAGAGGTGGATCACATGGATCTCTTAAATACCAAGTCTTTCCTTAGACAGAATATCCCTTCTATAGTAATTTAATAGCACAATTAAATACTACTATTATACCCTCAAATATTGAAAGAAAAATAGGACAAGAAAGAACACAAGAGATTTAACGAGGTTCGGTAAATTATACCTACATCCTCGGGCACTAACACCAGATGATAACTTTACTATCTCCAAAATATTACAAACAAATAGAATTCCTTAAGAATTCTCAAATGGGAGAAGAGAGAAAACTAAGAGAGAAAGATTGGTTGGGATGGTTGAAATGAGAAATGGTTAGGCCTATTTATAGTTGAGGTTCAGGGACTAACTTGCAAATGGCCTAAAAAATTAGGGACCAAAATTGCAATTATCCCATTCAACTTTAAACAACTTGCCTATCACTTTTTTTCTTTCGGTGCCACTTGCACCTCCCATTTTTGACTTTTCAACAATCTCCACCTTGAAGATTTGATTAGGATAATCACATCTTCACACACTTCCTTCAACTCCCCAAATTCGATAAAGCTATCTTTTGTAGTGCCTCCAAATGCGCTCTCGAGCGCCATACACCTAAAGGTGCTCAAATTCTCAGGATGTTAATCAAGTTCAAACAATGATTAAACTTGATTGTTGTTACCACCTTGGTCATCATATCTGCGGGATTATCTGCTGTCGGAATCTTCTGAAGTAGAATTTTTCCTTTTTCAAAGACTTCCCGCACAAAGTGATATCTTACGTCGATATGCTTGGTTCTTGAATGATAGACTTGATTTTTCGCTAAATGAATAGCGCTCTGACTGTCACAATATAAACTTATGTGACTTTGAACAACTCCTAAGTCTTTCAACAGTCCATTAAGCCAAATAGCCTCCTTAACAGCTTCTGTAACTGCCATATATTCTACCTCTGTAGTAGACACAGCTATTGTAGACTGTAAGGTAGACTTCCAACTCACTGGGGCTTTCGCAAGAGTAAACAGATACCCCGTAGTTGAACGACGTTTATCTAAATCACCAGCAAAGTCGGAATCAACATATCCAACTACAAACTGACCAAGTGCTTTATCCTGTTCAAAAATTAAACCAACATCTACGGTTTTTCGAAGATACCGTAGAATCCATTTCACAGCTTGCCAATGTCCTTTTCTAGGATCATGCATATACCTGCTCACAACTCCAACAGCTTGTGAAATGTCAGGCCTCGTACACACCATCGCATACATCAAACTCCCAACTACATTAGCATATGGGACTTTCGCCATATATTCTCTTTCATCTTTAGTCTTCGGAGATAATTGAGCACTAAGTTTTAAATGAGAAGCAAGTGGGGTACTTACATGTTTTGTGTTTTCATTTACACCAAAACATTGTAATACCTTTTTTAGATATTGCTTCTGATTTAAACAGAGATTGCCTCTCGGTCTATCTCTACTTATCTCCATACCGAGAATCTTCTTGGCCTCACCTAGATCTTTCATCTCGAACTCTTGATTCAACTGAGCCTTCAGCTTATCTATCTCATTTTGGCTCTTCGAAGCGATTAACATATCATCAACATACAAGAGTAGATAAATGAAAGATCCGTCATGCAGCTTCTGCAAATATACACAATTGTCATATTTGCTTCTTGTGTACTTCTGCCTTCTCATAAAGCTATCAAATCGCTTGTACCACTGCCTCGGGGATTGCTTCAATCCATATAGCGATTTGTTCAGCTTACAAACCCAATTTCTACCACCAGCATCTGTGTATCCTTCGGGCTGAGTCATATAGATCTCCTCTTCTAACTCACCATGCAAGAAAGCCGTCTTAACATCAAGTTGAGCTAGCTCCAAATTCAACTGTGCTACCAAGGCCAACAAAATTCTAATGGAGGAATGCTTCACAACAGGGGAAAATACATCATTGTAGTCAATTCCCTCCTTCTGAGCGTAGCCTTTAGCTACCAATCTTGCCTTGTAGCGAATATCCTTCTTGCTAGGAGATCCATCTTTCTTTGCGAATACCCACTTGCATCCGATTGCCCTTTTATCTTTCGGTAATTGCGCCAACTCCCAAGTATTGTTCTTCCGGAGAGACTGCATTTCTTCATCCAAGGCGCTTTTCCATTTATCACTTTCTAAGCTTTGCATTGCTTCTTGATAAGTGATAGGAATATCATCAACAACGGGAAGGGCGTAGGCCACCATATCAGTAAATCGAGCAGGTTTACGAATTTCTCTCCGTGGCCTTGCAACTGCAACTGGTTCTGGTGTACTTAGTGGTTCTTGGGTCAGAACCTCTTCAACCTCTAATTCCTCCATTGTGGCTGGAGAATTAGACTTATTAACTGGGCAAATCCCCATCTGCTCAAACTCCACCTGTTTTGGAGTACACTCCATCTGCTGTGGAGTATAGCTCGTCTGAATATCTTTATCTGCTACATTTTTCAATGTGGCAGATTCATCAAAGGTAACATCTCTGCTACAGATTATTTTCTTTGTGCTTAAGCACCAAAGACGAAATCCCTTCACTCCAGAAGTGATTCCCATAAAGAGAGCTTTCTTTGCCCTCGGATCTAACTTTGACTCCTTCACATGGTAAAATGCAGTGGATCCAAACACATGTAAGGAATCATAATCTGTAGCCGGTTTTCCAGACCATACCTCCATAGGAGTTTTTCTTTCTAATGCAGATGATGGCAAACGATTAATAAGATGGCCAGCGTATGTCACAGCCTCATCCCAAAATTGCTTGCCCAACCCAGCATTGGACAACATACATCGAGCTTTCTCCAGCAATGTTCGATTCATACGCTCTGCCAATCCATTCTGCTGTGGTGTATCCCTAACTATGAAGTGTCGAACAATACCATACTCTTGGCACACATCGAAGAACGGATCACTTTTATATTCCCCTCCATTGTCCGTCCTAAGCCGCTTGATTTTCTTGCCAGTCTGGTTTTCGATCATAGTTTTCCATTTAAGAAAAACTCCAAGCACTTCATTTTTAGTTTTCATGGTATACACCCAAACTCTTCTGGAAAAGTCATCAACAAAAGTAACAAAGTAGTATTTTCCTCCCAACGAAGGTGTTTTGGAAGGCCCCCACACATCTGAGTGAATATATTCCAAAATACCTTTTGTATTATGGATAGCAGTGCCGAATTTCACTCTCTTTTGCTTTCCCAGAACACAGTGCTCACAAAATTTTAATTTGCAAGCCTTTGCATCTTTCAACAATCCTTGCTTTGCCAGAATTTGCAAGGATTTTTCGCTAGCATGTCCCAACTTCATATGCCACAACTGCATTGAGTCCAAGTCTTTGTTACCCGAAGCTGCAGCGACTGCTCCAATAACTGTACTACCTTGGTAGTAATACAAGTTATTTTTCCTGATGCCCTTCAATATCACAAGTGCGCCAGATGTCACTTTCAAAATCCCATCTCTCATAGTAACAACTGAACCATTGGATTCCAAGGCTCCCAATGAGATGAGATTTTTCTTCAAACTGGGCACGTACCGAACATCAGTCAGAACTCTGGTTGATCCATCTTGATTCTTTAATTGGATTGAACCTATCCCAACAGTTTTACAGGCATTGTCATTGCCCATATAAACAACTCCTCCATTTAGTTCTACTAAATCAGAGAACCACTCCTGGTTAGGGGACATATGATAGGTACAACCCGAATCTAATATCCACTCATCTGAATGGAACGACGATGATGATGCAACCAGTGATAGTTCAGAGTCACTAGTATCATGCTTAGCAACACAAGCATCTACAGCAGCTTTTCCCTTATTCTTCAGCTTTGGACAATTTTTCTTCCAGTGGCATTTCTCATGACAAAAAGCACATTCATCTTTCCCGAGTCTGGACTTTGACTTTGATCTCCCCTTTTGAGTTTTCTTCCGAGTGTATGAATGACCTCGGACTACTAAAGCTTCTGTATCTCTGATTGAGTTTTTCTGTTTGTCCTTCTTTCTCTGTTCATAACTGTATAAGGCCGCACAGACTTCGCTCAGAGATATATCACTCCTGCCATGAAGTAGAGTAGTTTCTAGGAACTCAAACTCCTCAGGAAGTGACCCCAACAGCATCAAAGCCAAATCTTCATCTTTGAATGTCTCATCCATATTCAGCAAATCAGTGACTAACTGATTAAATTTGGTGATGTGATCATTCATTGTGGTACTTGGGACGTATGTGAAGCGAAACAGTCTTTTCTTCAAGTGGAGCTTATTTTGACTGTTTTTCTTCAAAAAATTTTCTTCAAGTGCCACCCCAACTTATTTGCAGAAGTCTCCTTTGAAAAAGCATACCTCTGCTCTCGAGAAAGACATGATCGAATTGTGCCACATGCCAACCGATTGATCTCCTTCCAATCTTTCTCCTGTACATCATCTGGTTTCTCTTCATCAATGGCAATGTCTAGACCCTGCTGAAAAAGGGCATCTAGAACCTCACTTTGCCACATACCAAAATGGCCTGTGCCATCAAAGATCTCCACGGCCAATCTTGCATTTGCAATTGTCGGTCTTGTCCACATGGACGATGTTGAAGCTCCTACACCGACCGTTTTCTCCATAATCTTTCAATATACCTAAGGAAATCTTTTCTGATGTGGAAGATCAGTTTAAACTGCAACCACAGAGCATACTACGATTAACCTTCGGCTCTTGATACCACTTGTTGTTCCAATAGGGTCGGAAGCGTGTAAATTATTGTACTAAAAAATCACACAAAGTTCAATTCCCAGGGAAGAGAGGTGGATCACATGGATCTCTTAAATACCAAGTCTTTCCTTAGACAGAATATCCCTTCTATAGTAATTTAATAGCACAATTAAATACTACTATTATACCCTCAAATATTGAAAGAAAAATAGGACAAGAAAGAACACAAGAGATTTAACGAGGTTCGGTAAATTATACCTACGTCCTCAGGCACTAACACCAGATGATAACTTTACTATCTCCAAAATATTACAACCAAATAGAATTCCTTAAGAATTCTCAAATGGGAGAAGAGAGAAAACTAAGAGAGAAAGATTGGTTGGGATGGTTGAAATGAGAAATGGTTAGGCCTATTTATAGTTGAGGTTCAGGGACTAACTTGCAAATGGCCTAAAAAATTAGGGACCAAAATTGCAATTATCCCATTCAACTTTAAACAACTTGCCTATCACTTTTTTTCTTTCGGTGCCACTTGCACCTCCCATTTTTGACTTTTCAACCCCTTTTTAATTTGACTTATCAACAAGCTGCATATATAACGTTAATTCCGTTATTGATTTTGTTTGAGAAAACGTCTTATCGAATCATTCACCCTAATGAGTATCAACTCTCCGTTCTCCTTAAAAAAGTTAGGTATCTGGTTTTAGGTATGAACACTCCTCAACTATAAATACATCCTCCAGTTTATTAGGACTCACTTGATCATAACAACTTTATATGGATAGAATAAATAATAGAACGGGGTCTTCTATGAATATCTTTCATGAACATGTTTATGAATGTCCTTTACGCATCTGGTGGGCGCTGAGTAGAGTTGCTCATGGGCCAAGTCGGGCCTAATTACAATATTAACATACTTTATACTTGACCTGACTTGAAATATGGGCTTAAAATTTTGTCCAAGCTCGCTCATATTTGCAAAACACTGGCCCAATTCCATTTTAGGCTCGCCCATAATATTTTTTAAAATTTTAAAATTTATTATTATTATTTTAATTTAATATTTTATATTTTTTAAAATTTTTTATATAGTCATCTTAACATTATTTTAATGAAAATAATATTATATATTTAGTATAAGTTTATTTTTTTAATGTGTTATAAATTACATAATATATAAAATAACAAAATATAAACTTTAAAATGATCCGGGTTGGGCTCGGACCTTGGATGTTTAAGCCTGAGCCCAACCCATATCTTAAACGGACCTAATATTTTTTCTCAAACCGTCCTAAATTTTGAATGAGCATTCGGGTTTGGATGGGTAGCTCGATCCATGAACAGGCCTAGCGTTGAACACTTATCTTGCAATGTCACGGTAGTGGATAAGAGAACCGCTCTTATAAATATCTTTCTAATAATGAAGAATGGATTGATTTTCTAGCCCTTAAAGTTACTCTGAACAATTATCCTCTCTTTCAGTAATCAACCTATCCTCTTATTCTTTTTTGTCTCTTCACCTCCTTAAATGAATCGATCTTCACAAAACCACCATTTACTCCTCCCTACTCTTCTCCCTTGTTGTACCTCGTATCAATATTCGTATTAACTAAAAAAATAATATCAAAATCAACTAGTTTTATATTTGGATGAACATTGATGAAAACAATATGGTCAAAGGTCATCTATCCATTCATATTGCACAATTCCCAAGCTTGAAATTTTTTAGTTTTAAAATATGAGAATACCAATTTTCAATGTTCATTTTCTACAATTGTATATCCCCAACAATAAATTAATTTCCTTAATAAATGAAAGCCATTCTTTAGGAATAACTTAAAAGCTAGGCAATGATAAAAACTTGAGGGAGAAAGTCTTGTGATTGGTGGAAAAGAAGAGCACGTTTCAAGTTAAATGAGGTAAGAGAAGACATCATCGACATAAAGTATAATATATACATATATATAGGTTCATATTTGATGTGAAATCGTATATAATTTACTAATAAAAATATAAAGCTTTAGTATTATATAAATTATCAAAACCGAAATTATGCATTACATATAAATTAATTAAAATATATATTTGAAAGTAATAAATTATCAACAAATCTATACTTTTGAAAAATAATAGTAATTGTAACATTTAATTGTGTTTTATTTATATTGCTTTTTCTGATAGATTTGATTTACATTACTTTGAAATCCAAATTCATGTCATGAAATCATGTTCCTATCATAACTTTAAAAGTTTTTAAATAAATGAAACTTTTCTTATTAATAAGTATTAGTATGTGATTTAGTAACCATGCTCCATGCTAGATATAAATCAATGAAAATCTTACATTTATTTTTATATTTTCTTTTTTGTGATATTGGGTGTTCACCATTATTGATGGGTTGAGCAAAATTCAATTCGATTAAAAAAATTAAATTTCAAGTTAATCGAATCGAGTTATTCGAATTATTCCAGTCAACTCGAAAAAGTAATTCGAGTTTCGAGTTTAAATCGAGTTAAATTTTACAATTCGAATAACTTGAATAATAAATTGGTGTAAATATCATTTTGGTCCCTGTCAAGTTTGAATATGAGAAAACTGATCTCTTTCTCAATAAAAATTACAAAATAATTAAAAATAATTTTCAAAAATTCAAAATATTTTTAATTTTTAATTTTTTTAAAATTATAAAAATTTCAAAAAATAATCTAAAAATTATAAAAAGAAAGTTAAAAAATTAAAAATTTTCTAGAATAATAATTTTGGGATCTAAATAATTTAATTAATGATTCAAGTTTATCATACTAAAGTTTTTTGTTTTTTATTTTGCTTTGAAAAAATTTTCAAATATATGTGGTTTCAAATTTATATGTTCTAACATGGAATTAGTTATATTGTAACAATATTTTAATTTAACATGTTTAATTTTTTAATTTAACTCAAATAATTTCACTCGATTCAACTTGAAAAAAATTTCAAATCGAGTTAGGATGATAAAATAGGACTTGTCAACTCGATTAACTCGAACTTTTTTCACTTGACTTGATCAAACGCTCACCCCTAATTACCGACCCGCTACTTGACTAGGACCGACCCAACCCTCTTTACTTTAGTAGTGGCAGCCTATACAATTCGCTTATATGAGTTCACACATGGCACCGTTCGCTCATATGAGTTTGCACGTGGTGGGTTCGCATCATCATGCAAGTGAACTCGTATTTAGGGGGCACGTGTTGACCTTAGAATAGAATACGTGTTGACATGTATAGAGACCTATCTAATATTTCACATCCAAGAACTATGTCATATAAATAGTGAAATTTGCCTCCATAAGATATAGACTCACAAAACACTTAATAAAGTTCATAATTTAAGAACTTTGTGAATGAAAGAAAATGTCAATTTTGAAGAGGAAAACAAGAAGCACAAGCTCATAGTTTACCAAAGCATTGATAGCACCTAAGCTATGAACTATTAGGAAGGATTTTTTAAAGCAAGTTATTATATCGTGCTTTCTTTTTAATTTTTTGATTTATAAAAAAAATCATATGTTAATAATTTGTATTAAATACATTTTGAAATATTGGTATGTGTGCAAATTATTTATTTACATAGTGTCATGTTTTATATATAGTTTTTCATATTATATTTATGTGTCTAATATTACAATTCTCATGTTTCTTTAAACACAATATGTGAAGAAAAAGATTACTGAGTTTTACAAATACAAAAACAATTAATATATTTGTATAACTATAATTATAATTAATTAGTAAATGAACAAACAAAATTACAATTATCGCATCCGTATAATTGTTATCTGAATAAATTATTAGGATACACAAATGAACAAACTGATAAGCAAAAATATATTTGGACAAGGCACAGTCAAACTTAAACCAAAATAAAATTTGTGTTATACCTCTTACGTCTGGCACCCTTGTGCTTCGAAAGGAGCATCACTAGAACACCACAAATAGCATTGCCATGACGCCATTAAATATAGTCACCCCATTAGATCCAATCTCATTAATGCTCCCTACTCCCCAAGCTTACCAACTCACATTAAGATACATCTAGGTCATGCCCTAAATAAGGTCTAAGTTGAACTTTACTAAGAAGGCAATCATAATATGAGAGACTTTGTCCAAACCTTCTTATTCTATAAATACCCCATCTTCCAAAATTAAGGAACACACGATGGAATTATTAGCCATCGTTATACTAAACTACCACTTTGAACCTCCATACTTTAGTGGGTTTCTACGCCACACACAGTGTGAACCACTAGTACCTCAATTAACCCTAAAATCTTTTATAATTTAATTGTTACAACAATTGGCGTCATCTATGGGAAACTCGATGAAAAGCTATGGCTCAACTGACCCAAAACACCCCAAAAGTGAAATAAAATGAAGTTAACAATGAGCAAGTTTATCAACAATACCAAAACCAAAATTATAACTAGTATGGTTATAAAGATAGCTACTATGGTTAAAAGGAGTATTACTAGTATGGCTACGATTAGGATCAATATTATTTGCAACAACTAAGGGTGAAATATCAGGGTAATGACCAATATGGTCAACCATTTGGTTAAGGAAACTACTATTAGCAACCTTAGGCAGAGTAGCCACCATGGATCAAAACTATACGAATCAACTTGATCTAGTAGGAGGCAACCATCAACCACAACTTCAAAGGGTCAAGAACCTCACAATGCAAAATAGAACTCTTACAACACAATAATACACTAAACTACTAAAGCAACTTAAGCTCTTGTTAAAGGAGTACAACCAATAATAAGAGACAATATAACAAAATGTCAAAATCATTAAGAAGTTAAGAGTAGAGCGAGGTCATTCAGAAACATAATCATTAGGAGGTTAAGAGCAAAGGGAGGCCATCCAAAAATGGTGAATGTAGTAAAAGAAATTATATCCAAGAAGGAGTAGTTCTCAAAGGTGACTTAGGAAGTCATTGGATCATTTGCCTATTGGTTTGATGAAGCATATTCTAGCTTTAAATATACATTCAAAGGGTTTATTTCCTTTCTCAATGTCTCCATTTGTTACTCATGAGATCTAGTTGGGGCCATCCCGCTCCTTCTGGGCCACAACTTACTCTCTTCTTCCTACACTGCATTGGTGATCCTTGCGCCCAGCTACTGATTATCCAAGAAAAATAACATGAAGCTGGATGTGCTAGCTAGGATCACATTCATAATCAAGATTAAACAATGAGAGAAAATTCTATTAGAGTACTAAGAATTCCCAAGTTACAAAGCTCAAATCTACATTTTAGATATATCAAGTTAACCTACACGGACTATTTCCATAAAGAATTATCTAAAAGATAAACACCTTCCTACAAACCTACAACAAGAAACTAAAAACTAGACAACAAATCCTACTCCAATGTGTTTTGTACAAGAAAACATTTTCTCAATTGTTGTTATGCTACTTAGAACCTGAAGAGGTGAGGTATATGCTATAAGAAATACACAAAGGTAACTGTGGGCATCACATAGGGCGAAGTATGTTCTAAGCTCTTTTAGGTAATTTCTAGCCTCTGCGTTTTGTAACATAAGGAATCGTCATACTAGGACCATTCCTCATTACCATAACTTAAAAGAAATTTATACTTGTAGCTAGAGAATACTTCACCAAGTGGCTCAAAGCTAAAGACATTACTACCATCACTAAGAAACAAATGGATAAATTCTAATTAAAGCATATAGTTTGTGGGTTTGGGATCTCGAAGCTTATTATCATCACTAATAACAACACACAATTTGAAAATAAATTCAAATATTTTTGCTCCAACCACTACATAACAATTGACCACATATCTGTTAGGACACCCAGACCAACAGACAGGCTTAGGTAGCTAACAAGAAAATCCTTAAAGGATTGAAGAAGAAAATGGAGGATTCAAAAGGGTTTTGGTTAAAAGAACTCTCGAGAATATTATGGGCACTCAAAATAATGTTGCACACAGGAATAAGGAAATGCCATTCAACATGTTGTATGGGTCTGAGGTTATCATAAGAACAAAAATTTGTGTTAATACATTCAAGAACGCGTATTTCCAAGAAAAACTAAATGAAGAAAGCTTTCATGCCAGTTTAGATGTCTTGTAGAAGGTTAAGAAAGCAATCAAAATTAAGCTAGCCATTTGTTCTTAAAAGATAGCTAGATATTACAACACTAAGGTACGCCATCAACAATTTCATGATAGTGACATATGGTCATGCGAAGTGTGGATGCTATCATCCTAAAAGGACAAATAGGAAAAATTGTAATGTCCCAAAAGTCATTGGTGTCAAATTATGGTTTCGAGACCCTATTTTCGTAAACTGAGCTCATAAATATGTGAAGTTATATTATTGGTGAATTAAATTTTGGGTAGGAAAATTTGTTGAATTAGTGATTTATTAGGGAATAAGGACTAAATTGAAAAGGTGATTGAAGTTCAATTGCTAGGGAAATTTTAATTATAACTTGAACTAGGAACTAAAATGGTAATTATACCACCTTATTTATTGTAGTGGACGGTGGCGTATGATGTTATACTTATTATAAGGCCAAAATCATAAATTAATAAATATGTTTGAAACATAATAAAAATAATAAACTTCAAAGTGGATGGAAAGATAGAGCATTTTTCTCTTCATTCATTCAAACGAAATTTTGGCAAGAAGAGGAATAAGAAGCTTTGACCCTAAGGTTTTGAATTTTAAAGATTCAATTGGTTAGTTCAATTTAGTATTTTTCTTTTAATTCTTATGTTTTTTGAAATCTTGGGAGCTTAATCTAGCTAACCCATGTTTTAATTTGTCAAACCAGAGTACCGATATTATACAAGAGTACCGATACCTTTGTATGATAATAAAATTTTGCAAAAAGAAACAGATTCAAGTTTTGGTATCGATACAAGAAGTTGGTATTAATACTTTTAAGAAGGTATCGATACCATCAGCCAAGTATTGATACTTGTTCCTTAAATTTTGTAATTTTGCCATTTTAGTCCTATTTCATACTCAGATATTAAATTTTGGTCTTCGTAAACTCAGCTCAGGACTATTCAAAATGTATGTATGTTTATAATTGTATGTTTGATTCATCTACGATATGTTTGACGGGCGTTGCCCCGGTAACGAATGTGACATCCTATTGCTCCGACCCAGCGATCGTGTAATAGGGTGTTAAATTTAGTGGTATTGTATGTTTAATTCATCTACGATATGTTTGATGGACATTGCCCTGACAACAAATGTAACATCATGTTGCTCGGACCCAACGATCAAGTCGGGTAATAGGGTGTTATAAAAATTATCGTAAATTAGGAAGAACCTTACAAATAATTTAAAATTTGAACATGGATTATATAATACACCTTAACAACCAAGTCATCCCTAAGATAGGGAATGTAAGACACCTAAAGGGGGTAAAAGCTTTCTTGTTAAGGCATGTAAGACTAGGTATGTTTCTAAAAATAAGAGAAGCAATTGCTAGAAAGTGTATCAAGTTATCTAATTGTGTGTGTGTGTGCCTAAAATGTATAATATGTGTTGTAATTGTGTTGATTCATATGAAGCATGTATTGAGGTATGATTTGGTTTAAGAAAATGAGTTAAACCTACTTGAATATATGCTTATATTGGATATGTGATGTGAGATTGAAAATGCTTGGGAATGGAGTGTATCTGAGTGTGGAGAGATTGTGATGTGAGTTTGGACACCGCGATGGTGTTCAATAAAGTCCGTTAGGACAATAAAAATAAATTTTGATATGAAAAATTTGAAGAAAATTCATGGCCATGGCACATTCCGGAAAAGGCAGATGAACCGTATTTATCGATTGGGATTCTTTATGTGTCCCAAGGTGATGATGGGCAAACCTCACACGATGTGAGTTTAGGCAAATCCATATCGCAAACACAGTAGTTCATGAAGTGCATGGGTGGTATTTTGTTAGTTGTTGTGGCATTATATTGCCTTTTATGAAATACTTTGTATATTGCCATTATGGCGTATTTTGTATGTCACCTTTGTGGCGTATTCTGTCTGGTCCTAAGACATGCTCTAATAAGTCTCTGTTAAGGATATGATATGTTTGAAGCTTTAGTGTGAAAATTTTTGTGATAAATCAAATAAGTCTTAAAGTTTTTTGAAAAGGAGTATGATTCAATATGATCAAATAGGGTATCCACCATGATTATATGACAGAATCGTAAATGGGCATATTCGATATAAGAGTTTGTCAATTTGAATTATCATGCTATTAATGTGGAATTATGAGTTAACTGGTATTCATTTTATATGCATAGTATTATGTTCTGTTCTGAGCTCTTACGGAATTGGATTTGTTCATTATACTGGATGTCTTGTGCCCTGTAATAAATATGTGCATAATTCTTCTGAATGATCTGAAAGGTTCTCCATCAGTATGAGTATGGGTTGGGTTGAATCAGGGTATGGTCTAAAATATGATATGATTTAGCAAGATTAGTATAAGTATCCACCGAAAGTATGAACAGTAAGTGGTATCCACCAAGAATAATGCCTGTGATTATCTCGAGAATAACTATTGAAAGTTGTCTGAAGAGAAAAGAAAAAGATAGTATTGAATGTCAAGACCTGAAGTTAGCCAAGTAGTTTGGTGAATTAGGTTATGGCAATAATGATAAGTAGCGTATAAGTACGGAATTATATAATTGATAGTGTGAAGTTATCAGCCAAAGATATATATATACATAAGGAGATTCAAACATTCAAGATGAAGAAATTATCAAGAAAGATTAAAAGGTATATTGTGATCAACACTCACTAAGTTCCTACGAACTCACTAGTGATATGTTTATGTTTCAGGTATTATTGTTAATGTAAGAGGGCTAGGAGAGACAACACCAGGAATGCGTAAGAGATGCTGCAAACGGGGATACTATGGATACAGACGGATAATGGTGTAGGTTAGGGTTATTCCCAAAGAGTTTGTTTTTAACAAACTTTTATACTGTAATGAGTTGTAACAAGCCTATTGTAATATTATATTTTATTTTATTTTGAATACTTTCCTTTGGTTTTAGATATTTAGTCTCTCAGTTAAATTAATAAGAAAAATGTTTTTCCGTAAAGAGTAATTGACAACTGTTTCAAAATTCAGTTAAGTATTTTGTGTAGTAACACTCGAGATTCGAACCTGGCGAATCGGGTCGGGTTGAGTGCGTTACACACCAACCTGCATTGGGATACATCTACATCATACCCTAACTTAGGTATAAGTTGGAGTCTACTAAGGTAATCATGATATGAGCAACCCACTCCAAGCCTCATTATCTTATAAGTATCCTATTCCAAGATCATAGAGAACGCGATTGAACCATTAGCCATCACTCTGCTAAAACACCACCCTAAACCTCCGTCCTTATGTGGTTCTTCGTATCACACGTAGCGTGAACCACAACATTATTCAACCTTAGCACCTTGTATAACTTAATCCTTATAACAATCTTAACTAAAAGTCTACACACGATATAGATCTCAAAATTCTCGAAATTTTAACTTTACCATTAAACCAATACTTCATTAGGACATACTATCAAGTTTAAGCAAGTCTTTTGAAAATCCATTCTATAAATTAAAGCATTTTAATTGTCATAATATATTATAAAATTAATCTAATTATGATGATAACTGTCATCTCTTATATTTCAAATTTATTATTTAAGTATGACTTCAAATTTAAAAATAATATATATAATAGGTTTTATGCATAATTTATTTTTTGAGTTTGACATTTTTTTAACATGGTAATTGCGTTAATTTTTAGTCTAATGTGATACTTATATTTGACAAAGTTATACATTTTGGTATCTAAAGAAAACAATGTTAATCTTTTAGTGTTAAATTCAAGTTTTAGAGTTGATTTTATGAAAATTCATAATTAGCTAATAATATTAGCAATAAAATTTCATCAAATCAACCCTAAAACCTGAATTAAAAATACGTCCGTCGAACCTTTAGGTACCAAAATATATAACTTTTCTCAAATATAAGTACTAGATTGGATAAAAAAACTAACACAAGTACCACATTAGAAAAAAATGTCAAACTCAGGTACCAAATAATACATTAAGCCTATATAATATGACAATCAACTTTAATAGTGTTGACAAAGGTTTGAGTCTTATCATTCATAGATGTTATGTATGCGTTCTCCTTCATATTATTCTCAACTCAACTCCCATCATGTATAGCTCATATCTAAATTTATTTTAAGCTAGATCCAGATATATTCATATTTTCATCCGTTGTGCTTTAAGTTAATTTCAATTTTAACAGATATACATTATTTGTGATTTGTAATATACTTGTAAATTTCTTTAAAAATAAATTATATAATGTAAACAATTATAAATATTTTACATTTACAATGACTTAAAAATAAAATTTTTTCATCAAATAGTTAGTAATGTGGTGGTAAAAAATTTGAGTTGTTTAAATTTATGATATTAGGCCTCGTATTTAAAGTTAGTTGACTCCTTTCTTTATTTTTAATTAAAAAATGAAACTTTGAGATGGTAATTAAACTTATTTATGGACAAGAATTTAGGATCCTTTCCTTATTTATTTATAGACAATTAAATTTGTTGCTTTGGTATCCCATTCAAATACACGAGTTAACGTCACTAATGACGCTATGTTAGAAGAAATAAAAGTCAACCACGATACCTTCTGTCATTACCTTTGCATGTTTTTTTTTTAATTTGATATTTATAATATAATCACTCGTTTAAAGACTCATTTTATTAATTCTATTTATTTTCTATTATAAATACGTGCGTTTATTAATATTTTAATTTTGAATTTTGGTTAAGTCAACCGAGTTTATTCATGTTTTTATTTTAGTCATTCATTTTAAAAATTTGTTATTTTAATTATTCTCATTAGTTAAGTTGTAAAGTTTAATTACTCTTTCGTTAAATACCTTTGATCACCAGAAAAAATTCTAAGGTGGTTGCCTTTTGATTGGTGAAATAATAAATTTAATCTTTGATATTATACATTTTCTAATTTAGTCTTAATTCTAAAAAAATTAATAAATTTTACTTACGATATTTGTAAATTTTGTTAATTTAATACCATCCTAAAAATTAAAAAAAATTATAATTTTAAAACTCAAAAAAGTTTAAAAATTATTATAGAAAGAATAAAATTTTATTTAAAAAAACATATAAAATTTGTTCCACCGTCCTCTAGACTTTAAATCCTGGAGAGACTTATATTTTTTAATTTAATTTCCGGAGAGATTAAGTCTAGAGCATGGTGGAATAAATTTTATATGTTTTCTAAATTTTATGTATTTTTTATTTTTTGAAGTTTAAGATTATGTATATTTTAAATTTTAGGATAAGATCAAATGAATAAAATTTGTAAATATTGTGGGTAAAATTTATTTTAGAATTAAGATTAAATTGACAGAATGTGTAAAATATTAAGGACTAAATTCATTATTTCACCAATCAAAAGACAACCATGTCAACATTTCGTCTAATGACCAAAGGTATTTAATGGTAAAATGACTAAATTTTATAATTTATCTAATAGGAATGATTAAAATAACAAAATTTTGAAATGGGTGACCAAAATAAGAATGCGAGTAAACTCGGTGACTACCTAGATAGTTTATCCTAAAATATTTAAGGGATATTCTCTTAATTTTGATTAAGTTTCACAATTAAAACAATTTTTTTAAAAATATTATATATAATTATATACGTAGAATAAAGTTAAAGATAATTATTCGATATACTAATTAAAGAATTTTTTTAACTTTACAAACAAAATTAAAAAAATTAAGACATATAATTAATTCTTAATCATGTTTGTATAGCTTTTTTTAAGCAATTTTTAGTTTTTATTTGAAATTTTAATAAGTATATTTATATTTTAAATTTTTATATATTTGTATACATGAATAATATTATTGATTGAGTTAGTGTCATAAATGAACACAATACCAACTCAATATTGATGAGAAAACAATGATAAACAATTGTATTCATTTAGTATTATCTGACGTGTTTCTGTGTTTAAATTTCATTTTACTCACAGTTTAATCTAATTTTTATTTTAATATAGTACATATTTCAAGTATTATTATTAATTAATTTCAAATCATACTTTTCATATTTATTGTATGTTATTTTTATAGACACATATGTGTTCTAAATACATGGTTTCTACACACATATGCTTGTGATAAGACTTCTATATTAATAATGATGTTAACTGAGTTAGTGTCACAAGACATTTAGTGCATTTAATATTATTTATCTGATATATTTATGTTTTTAAATTTTTTTTACTCATAATTTAATCTATTTTTTATTTTAATATCGTAAATATTTCATGTGTTATTATGATTAATTAATTTCAAACCATACTTTTCATTATTTATTACATGACAAATTTAAACATACATTTATATTCTAAATTTATGATTTCTAAATGCATGCGGATGTGATAAAATTTTTAATATATATAATATAGATTCAATTTCTTTATTTTTTTATCCACAATTAATGATCATAATTATTGACAAAAAAATAAACATCATAATTATCTTACCATAAAGAAAATGAATAATCCCTGTGGGAAAAATTATTAATGTGTAGGCCTTCCTTTTTGGTTTTTATTTCCTTTTTGAGTTCAACTTTCCTTTAATAAATTTTTAAGTTACATGTCTAGAGTTCGTGATTATTTCTCCTAATTAAGGCTCAAATTTGGGTTCTCTCATTGGGAGTGCAATATGCTTTACCATTGCACACAATCACTTGTTAGTAAGTTACATGATTTTGGGTTCTTTCTTCTCTTTCTTTTGTTATTCATCAACTTGTTTCTAATAAGTTATTATTAAATTTAAATATTAGTTGACTCATATATTGGTTTTTCAAAATTATGTTTGAACTAAATAAATTTAGAGCAATCGAGAGATTAATTGATAGCCAAAATGAAAATAGATAAATAAGTACAATAACCAAATTTATGATGTACTCATTCATTTTTATGCCTTGGAGCAAACATTTTTATGCATAATTGAATTCTTGAATTGAGATTTATGGTGTACCGAATCATTTATTGCTTCATAATTCTTTAAATAGGTAATGAGTTTATGGACAAAATTGATATTTTATAGAATAACACTTATGTTTTACTTGTTTAACACTTTAACCAAATAAAATAATATATGTTTAATACATGATTAGCAATCTCCCTACCAAATAATGGGCTATTTATTAATCATGTTAATACACTAGTTTTTCCTAATGTTAAAACATATATATTAAATAAGCTTTTTTCTTATGTTAGTACACTAGTAACAAACGAGACGTAAAAATTGTGAAATCGGTTTTGTTAACATCTTTTCCTTTTCTAGATTTAGGGTACGCAAATCATGGTGTCATTGTGTTTATGACTATGTGTCTTAATAAATATATAGAAATTATGAGGTATGGTGTGGTGCGGTAGTTGCTTACTTCATTCCTTAACCATGAGGCACATTTCATGATTAGTTAATTACCTATTTAGAAAGCACTTGTGAGGAGAGAATTAGTGAAGAATATGGTTCAAACCTGTACCAAATAGATGTTTGATTAAAGTTTTAACTACACAGTTCCATTAAAATTAAAACTTGAAAACAAATGTTCTGTATTATACATATATACATAATACATATTGTATAATAGGATGCTAGGATTTAATACAATTTTTTAATGGCTAGAACAAAAAATGAAAAAGAAAATGGCGAAATATAAAAAGAAATTATGCATCATATTTGTCGATTTGATGGTACCCATGTGGGTAGCACAGGTCATCTCGGGTTCGAACTACCCCACCAGATAACACCTATATATATAAGACGTTTCCCATGTTTGCTGCTTAGCCAAAAACATCTCCCATTCTCTTGTTTCCTTTCTCACTTGCCTTACGAGACGACACTGTTTTGAGGCAAGCAAAGCAAAAAAAAAAAAAAACCAAAGCCATTTCAAGCAAAACAAAACAGGTTGCACTGATCTTAGGTGGTCTGAGAATCTTGGGGTTTTTTTCGTTTCTATGTATAATACATGGATGATGATCAGAGAGAGCAGCTGAAAACTGGTGCAGTCAAGAAAGTAAATGGGCCTATAAGGTCCATATTCATGCATGCCGACGCTGTGGATTTGTGGTTGATGACTCTCGGCTTCATCGGCGCCGTCGGTGATGGTTTCAGTACACCTCTTGTTTTGCTTGTTACTGGCAAGTTAATGAACAATTTTGGTGATGCTTCAGCTGTCACTTCAGACACGTTCATTCAAAATATCAACAAGGTCTCTTTTTTTTTTTTCACTTTGTAATTTTGTTTTTCCTTCTTTTCTTTTAAGACACACATGCAAACACGCCTGACAGGGCACGTTGACTCAAGCAGAAAGCTAACAGGTTTTATTTTATGGGTGGCAGAACTCGGTGGCTCTTTTGTATTTGGCTTGTGGGTCATGGTTTGCTTGTTTCCTAGGTAGGGTTTTTTTTTCAATGTTTGTTTTTCCCAAGGAATTATAAATTGAAGATATGATTCATTTTCATTGATTTTTGGGTTTTCAGAGGGGTTTTGTTGGTCAAGAACAGGTGAAAGACAAGCAACAAGAATGAGAGCCAGATATCTGAAAGCAGTTTTAAGACAAGATGTGGGGTACTTTGATTTGCATGTTAGCAGCACAGCTGAAGTTATCACTAGTGTTTCAAATGACAGCCTCGTAATCCAAGATGTCCTCAGTGAAAAGGTCTTTTTACTTTTATTTCCAAATTTAGACATTCATAAACAAAAAGACGCTAACGATGGGAAATTAATGTTATGTAGGTACCAAATTTTCTGATGAATGTTGCAATATTTGTGGGGTGCTACATGGTAGCATTTATAATGCTGTGGAGACTAGCAATAGTAGGCTTTCCTTTTGCTGTGCTTCTGGTGATTCCTGGTTTAATGTATGGAAGGGGATTGATAGGAATAGCTAGAAAGATAAGGGAGGAATATAACAAAGCTGGTACAATAGCAGAACAGGCACTATCTTCTATAAGAACAGTTTATGCCTTTGTTGGTGAGACCAAAACCATTGCAGAATTCTCAGCAGCTTTACAAGGGTCAGTCAAGTTGGGGTTAAAGCAAGGTTTGGCTAAAGGTCTAGCAATTGGAAGCAATGGGGTGGTTTTTGCAACTTGGTCGTTCATGGCTTATTATGGTAGTAGGATGGTCATGTACCAGGGTGCTAAAGGAGGAACTGTTTTCATTGTTGGCGCAGCCATTGCCATGGGAGGCTTGTAAATTTCTTTGAACCTTTTTTTGGATTATTTTATGCTTTATAAAAGAAATACATTCAAATATGACGATCTTTTTTACTGGTTTTGATGGAATCATCAGGGCATTGGGGGCTAGTTTGTCAAACCTGAAGTATTTCTCTGAAGCATGTTCAGCTGGGGAGAGGATAATGGAAGTGATAAGAAGGGTCCCTAAGATTGATTCAGACAATTTAGAAGGTGAAATCATGGAAAAATTTTCAGGATCCGTGGAATTCAAGCATGTTGAATTTGCATATCCATCAAGGCCTGAAACCATGATTCTCAAAGATTTTTCCCTAACCATTCCAGCTGGAAAGACTGTGGCATTAGTGGGTGGGAGTGGCTCGGGGAAATCCACAGTCATAGCACTACTGCAAAGGTTTTATGACCCACTAGGGGGAGAGATACTCCTTGGTGGGGTCGCCATTGATAAGTTGCAGGTCAAGTGGCTAAGGTCACAAATGGGTTTGGTGAGTCAGGAGCCAGCACTTTTTGCAACAACCATAAAGGAGAACATACTTTTTGGCAAGGAAGATGCTACCATGGAAGAGATTATCGAAGCTGCCAAAGCCTCAAATGCCCACAATTTCATCTGCCAATTGCCACAGGGTTATGACACTCAGGTTAGTCCTTGCCCCTTTAACTGCTCACTAAGCAATGAAAAATTAGCCATTACTTCCATTCTTAAAAAAAGGAAAAATAATAAAAAATTCTTCACCACTGAAATTCTAAATTGTATTGAAGCATGTTCTTCTTAGGGTTAATTCAACATCAAGCTTCGGTAAGAAATGCATGGAAAATTATGGTTTAAGAAACAATATATAAATATTTGATATTGTCATGAAAATGTGTGTGGTAAATTTAAATATTAAAAACGTTACATTTAAAAGTTAGTAATTTGAAGATATGACTCATTTTGCTAGTCTAAACAGTAAAAAATGTAACTTTCTTAGGCTTTTTAATTTAGATTGTCAAACCAAGGTTAAAATATGTTGTTAGTCTTTATACTTTGACAAAATTTGAGATTTAATCTTTGTAATTAAAAAAAGTTAAAAACTAATTTATCCTACTTTTTTTATTTAAAAATATCAATCAAGCCATTAAAATAGTAAGTATATAATTAGGCTGTTCACATTTGACGTCATATATAATTAATAGAAAATAAACAGGTTAAATTGGCAAATTTGGATAGAAACTACTAATGAAAATAATGATTGGACTAGAATTTTTAAATTGAAAAAGTAGAAGGATTGAATTTTTAACTTTTAAAGTACAAGGATCAAATCTCAAATTTTATACAAGTGCAGGGTCTAATAACAAATTTTAACCATATTATAGTAGCAAAAGTCATAATCATGTTACCAACTTAAATTAGGAAAATCACAACTCTTGGGCTCAAAGGCTATGCCAAGAATAATATTCTATGGGGCCTTAGATCACCATTCTCCCTCAGCTGGACCAAAGTATTGTTCATTGAACACTTCTCACACGTAATTGGCAAATAAAAATTTTTTAAAAAAAAGTTAAAAATAATTCGAAATAATTTTTAAAATTCAAAGATTTAGGATGATAAAATTTAACCGGTTAAAAAAATTAAATCGAGTTAGAATGATAAAATACTCGATTCGATCGAATATTCACCCCTCTTTTCAAGTGTTATGATCGATTATTCAAACCATATATTTCAATGAGCTTGTACATGCTAAATAATGAAGTTCTGTTCTTTGAATAGGTTGGCGAAAGAGGAGTTCAAATGTCAGGAGGACAAAAGCAAAGAATTGCTATAGCAAGAGCAATTATAAAAGCACCCCGAATCCTTCTTTTAGATGAGGCAACAAGTGCACTAGACTCGGAATCTGAACGAGTGGTGCAAGAAGCAATAGACCAAGCCTCCATTGGCCGAACCACCATAGTAATCGCCCACCGCCTGTCTACCATCCGCAACGCTGATCTTATAGCAGTTTTCCAAAATGGCCAGGTTATAGAAATTGGATCACATGATGAGCTGATAGAAAATCAAAATGGTCACTACACTTCATTAGTCCACCTTCAACAAACAGAGAAAGAAAAGAACCCTGAAGAAGCTAACTCAACTTTACCTACTTGTGCTTCATCTTCAATCACAAATATGGATATCAACAACACAAGTAGTAGAAGACTTTCATTGGTTAGTGGATCAAGTTCTGCCGATTCTTTTTCTCAAAACCGTGCTCCACTGGCTGGCATTTCCGTGGTGGAAGATCAAGAAAAATTGCCAGTCCCCTCTTTTAGAAGATTGTTGGCATTGAACTTACCAGAATGGAAGCAAGCAATGATGGGATGTTCATGTGCAATCCTATTTGGTGCAGTTCAACCTGTTTATGCATTCTCACTAGGATCTATGATATCAGTATATTTTCTGACTAATCATGATGAGATCAAGGAAAAGACTAAGATCTATGCCTTATGCTTTCTCGGGTTGTCGGTGTTTTCATTTCTGATTAATGTTGGCCAACATTATAATTTTGCATACATGGGAGAGTACTTGACAAAGAGGATTAGAGAGCGCATGCTTTCAAAGATACTCACTTTCGAAGTAGGCTGGCTTGATCAAGATGAGAATTCAAGTGGGGCTATTTGCTCTAGACTTGCCAAGGATGCCAATGTGGTATGTATTTTCTTATGCTGATCTTTGATTAGGTTGAGTTTTCCAACTTGTGACAATGATTTGCAGGATTTGTAGGGCCAATAATCTAGACCACTTTATCGATGGTCGGGAAGTAAGATGGTTTTGATGACTATCCTGCATCGTGGTTTTAATTGTTCTTTTTGTTTTTGAAGGTAAGATCTTTGGTTGGTGACAGAATGGCACTAGTTGTTCAAACCATTTCAGCAGTAACCATAGCTTTCACCATGGGGCTGGTCATAGCTTGGAGGCTTGCACTTGTGATGATAGCGGTCCAACCAATCATCATCGTTTGTTTCTACGCGAGACGTGTCTTGCTTAAAAGCATGTCTCAGAAGGCTATCAAAGCCCAAGAGGAAAGCAGCAAGCTAGCTGCAGAGGCAGTTTCCAACCTCCGAACCATCACTGCCTTCTCCTCCCAAGACCGAATCCTGAAAATGCTGGACAAAGCCCAAGAAGGCCCACGAAGAGAGAGCATTCGCCAATCATGGTTCGCTGGTATTGGCCTTGGCACATCAACAAGCCTAACAACTTGTACTTGGGCCTTAGACTTTTGGTATGGTGGAAAACTTATGTCACATGGCTACATCACTGCAAAGGCTTTGTTTGAAACCTTCATGATCTTAGTAAGCACAGGTCGAGTAATAGCCGACGCAGGAAGCATGACTTCTGACCTCGCGAAGGGCTCAGATGCAGTTGGATCAGTCTTTGCTATATTGGATCGATACACTAGAATTGAACCCGAAGACCCTGACGGTTACAAACCCGAAAAGATGACAGGCCATGTAGAACTTCGCGACATAGACTTCGCGTACCCCGCCCGACCAGATATTATTATCTTTAAAGGCTTCTCACTCAAAATTGAAGCAGGTAAATCAACAGCATTGGTAGGACAAAGCGGGTCGGGTAAGTCAACCATCATCGGATTAATTGAGAGATTTTATGATCCTCTTGAGGGAGCAGTAAAGATTGATGGTAGAGATATAAGGTCATACCACCTTAGGTCGCTAAGGAAACACATTGCACTTGTCAGCCAAGAGCCCACATTATTTGCTGGTACAATCCGAGAAAACATTGCATATGGTGCATCTGATGAGACAGATGAAGCAGAAATCATTGAGGCAGCTAGAGCAGCCAATGCCCATGATTTCATTTCAGGGTTAAAAGATGGGTATCATACATGGTGTGGTGAAAGGGGAGTTCAGCTATCTGGTGGCCAAAAGCAACGCATTGCAATAGCAAGAGCCATATTGAGAAACCCGGCAATTTTACTCTTAGATGAGGCAACCAGTGCCCTTGACAGTCAATCAGAGAAAGCAGTACAAGATGCACTTGAAAGAGTAATGGTGGGGAGAACCAGTGTGATTGTGGCACATAGGTTAAGCACCATTCAAAACTGTGACCAAATTGCAGTGTTGGATAAAGGCAAGGTTATAGAGAAAGGGACCCATCAATCTTTGTTGGCTAAAGGACCCACTGGAGCATACTTCTCATTGGTTAATCTCCAAAGGAGACCCCACAACAACACTGCTCACTCAATCAACTAAAATTACTTGGGAAAAAGATATTGTTAGATTAGGCTTTTTATTTAAAGCAAACCATCCAAACTTTGATGGTGAAAGGCCTAACTTATTTACAATATTCTCTACCCAACTTTTCCCTTTCAATTCCCTATGCTGAAAGGGAGATCTGCAATCACTGTAATATCAACTTTGATTTTTCAATAAATGCCTATTTCTCTCTCTTTTAAATGGTAAAGAAATTTATTTTTAATATCAACTTTTTTTAGGAGTAAATAAGCAATTCTACTATAAAATGAGTAATTTAATCTAATTTTTAATCAAATAGTTTAAGGGAATAAAAACGGTGAATAATTTAATTTCTATAATTTAAAAGGTTAAAATATGCTTAAGTCCTTGTATCTTTCATACATTTAAAATTTAATCTCCTTATTTTTATTTAAAATCTTTTGTTAAATTCAAGTTCATTACAACATCATTTTTGTTACATAATTACTGAGTGAATTTTTTTAATTTCAAAATATCACGCCAGTGAATTTAATAGACAAATTTTAATGATGTTAACAATTAGACGTACATTTTAAAAATTAAAAGGTTAAGGGACTAAATTTGTATAAATAAAAGTAAAGAAATTAAATTTCAAATATGCTAAGAGTACAAAGTCTTGAAACATATTTTAACTATTTTAAAATGAAAAAAATATTATGTAGATTGCCAGTGGAGTTTTTAGACTTCACAAGGAGGGTTAAGAGTGGACAAGTGTCCTATAGAGAGATATAGTAAAATATTTTTTTAAAATAAATATTTAAAAAAAAGTGAAAAATGATAATTTTTTAAGATTATTTTCCAATAAAAAAAGTATAATGTTAGTGTACCAAATAATAACCCATTTAAAATTATGTTAAATTTTGATACTTTTCATATATTTTTTTTTATTAAAAAGTCACAAAGTGAGTTAAAGTATTATGGAAGCCCTTCCACAATAAGTTAGATAGTATTTTATGCCTCTACTTAAAGAATGAGCAAATTAGTCAATGTAGCATATATCAAAGAGCAAATTGGCTTTTTTTATTAAAAAATTTATCTCTTGATATTATTAAATATTGGCATGGCTGATGGAACAATCATATAGTGACATGTGGCACACCACGTGTACCTCATATTAACATATATAGATAAGTTTTTAACGGTAAAAATAAATAGAATTTTTAATAAGATCAGTTTGTTCTTTGATCTAACATACAATGACTAATTTACTTAATTTTTAAATAAATGAGACAAAATGCAATCTGACTTTTAGTACGAAACTTTCATAGTAGTTTTACCTACAAAGCTATTCCATTAACCATGTGAAGCATCATGAATTAAAATGTCATGAAGTTCGGATGGATAGTATAAACCGAAGCAAATAACACACCTTTAGCTAAGCTCAATCGATTTAAGGGTCCTTTTGGATGGACGTTTACTTTTAGTGCGGTATGTTTAGTTTTTTTTTTTGTCTCACGCTATAGTTTTACTTTAATATCTAATCCCACTATCACTGATATTTTTACATTAATCACAAATAAACGCGCCGTCCGAAGAATTAAGTTTTCAAATAATTACATAAAAATCACTTTCTAAGATAATAAAAATTATTATAAAAATACCATATTTTAAAAATTATCTAGAAGAATAGGGTGATTTTTAGATTATTTAGAAAAACATGGTATTTTTTTTTCTTCTTCCAAAAAACAATTTTATCATGTCAAATGACGAGTTCCCTGTATTTGTAACATATGTCACACTTTTTATTTTTTGTAGAAAAGAATTGGTTTAGATTATCATGTGTCAATATCATATAAAGCCCTCATGTCAAGTGACAATTTCACGTAAAGTTAATACATGACAAGTCAACTCGGACCATTATTCTTATTTTAAAATTTTAAAGTATGACATGTGTCACATACTTAATGAATCCATTATTTAACATATTCTTTTTTAAAAAAATCTAAAACAATACCGTATGTTTCTAAATAAATTTTAAAATACAATAATTTTATAAAATACTCTAACATTCCTCTTTACATTTGATTTATTTAAAATTGACCCATAACCCAAATTAGTCTAAATTAAATTCAGCCCAATCAATAAATTAATTAAATAAAATCAAATTAAAATTCAAGTTAATTCCTTATTAAATAAAAAATTTTAATTTAATTTTAAAGCTAAATCAAAATTCAATTTTATCTCCAAATTAAATTTAGTCCAAAATTGGTATAAAAGCCAATTTTGATCCATTTGTTTGCCAAATATTATTGAACTCATATCAAATAACACCGCTCTCCAAAAAAAAAATCTACATAGGAAATAACGAGTGATTAGATTATTATTGGTAAAAGTATTATGAAAATCTTTATACTAATAGTCAAATTTAATTTTGCTTCTTAAACTTAAGAATTGTGCAAATTAATCTTTGTACGTTAGGCAAAGAGTAAATTAATCATTTTTATTAAAAATTTCATCTATTTTTATTGTAAAATTGATCTTATTGACAGAATAACCAAATAGTTGCACATGGCGTGTCATGTGTGCTTCATTTTGACATATGTGGACGAGCTTTTAATCATATAAATGGATGAAATCTTTAACAGAAGGACCTTTGCTCTTTTGATCCAATGTACAATGATTAATTTGGTCATTTTTTTATTGGAGGGGGCAAAATATAATCCGACTCTTAGTATAAGGTCCTATATGATACTTTTGCCGAATGTTAGCAGGACATGGACTGGCCTCCAACTCCAAGAAATGATTAAGCTCAAAGTGAAAGCTAAAAGCTAAGAGGCGTTTTATCACCCACTAAAGCACAAAAATAAACTATTAACACTGATGATTTTCATAATATCAGAAATTCTTGATTCGAACTTTCATCTAAAATACACCAACTCATTTGAATGACTAAGTAGAATTATGTGCTCTACTTTGAAGATTAATCAAAGAGTAGTAAGCTCCTGTTGGACCCTTGGCTAACAAAGATGAATGGTTGCCTTTCTCCACCACCTTCCCTTTGTCTAACACAACAATAAGATCACAGTTTTTAATGGTGCTTAGCCTATGTGCAACAACAACACTAGTTCTTCCCACCATCACTCGCTCTAATGCCTCTTGCACCACTTTCTCAGATTTACTGTCAAGTGCACTGGTTGCTTCATCTAACAATAACATTGCTGGGTTCCTCAATATGGCTCTGGCTATGGCGATCCGTTGCTTCTGGCCCCCAGATAGTTGCACACCTCTGTCTCCACACCGGGTATCATAGCCATCTACTAGACCTGCTATGAAATCATGTGCATTTGCTGCTTTGGCTGCCTCAATGATTTCGGACTCATCGATTTTATCAGATGCTCCGTATAGAATGTTTTCCCTTATTGTGCCAGAAAATAGTGTTGGTTCTTGACTAACAAGTGCTATGTGTTTCCTCAATGACCTTAGGTTGTAAGACTTTATATCTCGACCATCAATCTTCACAACTCCTTTTACAGGATCATAAAATCTCTCAATTAAACTAATGACGGTTGATTTACCAGATCCACTTTGTCCCACCAGTGCTGTTGATTTCCCGGCTTCTATGCTAATTGAGAAATCTTTCAAAATGCTCACATTAGGTCGAGCCGGATATGCAAACTCAACATCACAGATTTCTACACATCCTGTAATTTCTTGTGCAAGGTAACCACTAGATTCATCAGGTTCAATCCTTGTGCAGCGGTCTAATATCGCAAACAAAGATCTAACAACCTCAGCGCTCTTGGCCATGTCCGATGTCATGCTTGCAGCTTGAGCAATTACAAGGCCGGTGCTAACCAAAATGAGGAATGTTTCAATAAGGGCTTTAGCAGTGATATATCCTTGAGATATGAGTTTTCCACCATACCAAAAATCAAAGGCCATAATACAAGCAGTAAGAAATTGAGCTGAACCAAGTCCTAGACCTGCAAACCAAGATTGTCTAACATTCTCTTTTCTTGGAACTTCTTGGGCTGCTTGCAACATTTTCATGATTTGATCTTGAGATGAGAAGGCAGTAATAGTTCTGTGGTTGGAAACTGCCTCTGCAGCAAGCTTGCTACTTTCTTCTTGTGCTTTTCTGGCTTTCACAGACATTTTTTTAAGAATAACCATCCGAGCGTACATGCTAAGGATGATGAGCGGTTGGACAACAATCATGACAATGGCAAGTCTCCACGCAATGAATAGGCCCATCGCACAAGCTATAGTTACACCCGAGATGGTTTGCACAAGAAGAGACACTCCATCACCAAATAAAGATCTCACCTGGAAACATACAAGAGCATATAGTTAGGTGATGTCCATAATCAATTATATATAGTCATAAAGAAGGTTAGAAAATGCAGAACATACCACAGTAGCATCTTTCTCTAACCTAGCACAAACAGTGCCACTGGAATTCTCATCTTGGTCAAACCACCCAACTTCAAAAGTCAACACCTTTGAAAGCATCTTCTCTCTTATCCTCTTTGTCAAGTGCTCTCCCATGTAAGAAAAATTGTAATGCTGGATAATATTTATTATCAAAGAAAACAACGAAAGCCCAAGGAAACTCAGAGCATAAACCTTTATCTTTTCTTTAATTTCACCATGATCTGTGAGAAAAAATATTGATATCATTGACGCCATTGTGAAGGCTGAAAGTGGTTGCACTGCACCAAATAAAATTGCGCTTAAGCATCCCAGAGTAGCTTGTTTCCACTCTGGTAAAGTCAAGGCCAACAATCTCCTGAAAGATGGTGCAGATGTTTTTTTATCCTCAACATTCATTTCTCCAACTAGTGAAGCATGATCTGGTGCTACAGAGTTGGCTGAACTTGTCCGACTGGGTAAAGAAAGTCTACGACTGCTTGTAATATTGATTTCCGTGTTTGTTATGTAAGCGGAATTATTCGTAGATAAATCTTTATTTCCATTGTTTTGGACTTTTACTTGTTCTGTTTGTTGAAGTTGCACTAGCATGGGATAGAAGCCATTTTCGTTGACCATTAATTCATCATGTGACCCCATTTCCATGACCTGACCATCTTTGACGACAACAATTAAATCTGCATGTCTAATGGTAGAAAGACGATGTGCAACGATGATAGTTGTGCGTCCAACGGAGGCCTCGTTAAGAGCTTGTTGCACAATACGTTCAGATTCAGAGTCTAATGCACTTGTTGCCTCATCTAGTAGGAGGATTTTGGGTGCTTTAATCATGGCTCTTGCTATAGCAATTCGTTGTTTCTGTCCACCAGACATTTGAACCCCTCTTTCACCAACCTGTTTAATATTAATCTTTAAACCATATATGATGCTTGTATAATCAAGTTTGTGCATTATAGTTGATATAATCTAATAAACACAAAAGGTAAGCAGACAAACCTGGGTGTCATATCCTTGAGGCAACTGAGAAATGAAGTTATGGGCATTGGAAGCTTTAGCAGCTTCAATAACCTCTTCCATTCCAGCATCCTCCTTTCCAAAAAGTATGTTCTCTTTAATGGTTGTTGCAAACAATGTAGGCTCTTGACTCACCAACCCCATTTGTGACCTTAACCACTTGAGCTGCAATTTATTAATAGAAACCCCATCAACAAGTATTTCCCCTTCAAGTGGGTCATAAAACCTTTCCAACAATGATATCACAGTTGATTTTCCTGATCCACTACTACCCACCAAGGCCACAGTCTTTCCTGCAGGAATTTTGAGACAAAAGTTCTTGAAAATTATGCTCTCAGGCCTTGAAGGGTATGCAAACTCTACTTGCTTGAATTCAATTTCTCCTAAAATATTATCCAAAATTTCCCCTTCCATGTTATCCACATCTATTTTTGGGGTTCTTCTTATCACTTCATTTATTCGTTCGGCAGCTGAACGTGCTTCAGATAAAGGCTTCAGGTTGGATAAACTAGTACCAAGTTGTCTGTTCAATAAAAGGGAAAATAACACCAAAAATATCAATGAAAAAAGAAGTTTTATATAAGTATATAAAATACCATCTTAGATAAGAATTTACAGTCCTATTCCTAATAGAATTTGAAGTTCAAAACTCTTACTGTCCACCAGTAGCAATGCAGGTGCCTACTATGAAAATAGTTCCTCCCTGAGCTCCATGGTACATGACCATTCTGCTACCATAGTAGGTAATGAAAGCCCAAATAGCAAAAGTGATGCCATTGCTTCCAATGGCCAAGCCTTTAGCCAGCCCTTGCCTCAACCCTAACTTCAAGGATCCTTGTAGAGCTTCAGAGAATTCAGTTGTGGTTTTGTTTTCACCAACAAAGGCATAAACTGTCCTTATGGAAGATATTGCCTGTTCTACTATTGTGCTGGCCTTATTGTACTCCACCCTAATCTTCCTTGCAAGACTTAGTAAAATCTTCCCATATATTAAACTAGGAACCACCAACAACAAAACAGAAGGGAAAATCACAAGGGCTAGTCTCCATAGGATCAGAAAAGCTGCTATGTAAGTTCCAATAAATGTAGAACCTCTTGCTATTAAGTTTGGGACCTGATGCATATTCAAACCAGTTAATCAACTTACAACCTGAAGGAAAGTAATTCTTTCTTTTCTTTTTTCTCTTTTATTTTGATTGTTGAAGATTTTAGTTGAACTAACCTTCTCACTAATAACTTCTTGAATTATGAGACTGTCATTGGAAACACTTGTGACTACTTCAGCTGTGCTTGTTACATTCAAATCAAAGTAGCCTACATCTTGCCTTAGAACAGCTTTCAAATACCTTGTTCTCATTCTCGTAGCTTGTCTTTCACCTGTTCTTGTCCAACAAAATCCTTCTGAAATTTAAAAAAAAAAAATTTAGATAGCAAAATAAGAATTATATGTGGCCATAGAACTTTGTATTAACTTCAAGCTCACCTAGGAAGGACCCAGCCCATCCCCCACATGCACTCAGAACAACATACAGAGCAACCTGTCAACCAAAGAAGACAAACCAAATTGTATCTTATCAGATTATAAGCAAACATACTATATTATTATGTTGTAAGTTTGTAAGTAATAACATACTTGGCGAACGTTGTGGACGAGAATACCAACAGATGAAGCTTCATTAGCACCACCAACACTGTTAAACATGCGACCAGTCAAATATATAATCAAGGGTGCAACAGTGCCATCTGCAACAGCTCCAATGAAGCCTACAGCCATCAAACACATATCTACACCATCGGCATGCATGAAAATGGAGCTTATAGATAGATTTTTATTCTTCTTAACAATGCTTCCAATATCTTTACTACTCATTTTCTTATCTGCCATATTGGCCTTTCGTTTTCCTTCCTCCATTATCTATACCAGTTGATGTTATAAGGGCAGCTATAGAGATGCAGATTTGCAGCCTGAAAAATGATAGCTTAAAGACCAGGAAAGAAATAAATATAAGGCGGGTTTTAAGCTAAGATCGTGGACTTCCATTATATTATTTTGATTCACCCATCATTCGTAACAGATATAAATTAATTACATGACTTGGCTAATTTTATATGAATGTTGACAGGTAATCAACAACTTGTAGCAATTTTTTTTTTAAAATTCTTATCACGTGAAAATGAACATAATCACACCAATGATTCGGATAATGGTTTAAACAACAAACTCCGTAATGGTTAGTCAATCTACCTGAAATGGCATCTATCATTTCAGATTCCAAACAGAAATGAACAAATGTATAGGAAAAGACAAAGAAGTAGTTGGCTTGTAACAATTAACAAGTAAATTATGTGATGGGGTTCCTATGGGAAGCAAACTAATGAAATATAAGCTACAGTTGGTCCCTTTACCATAAATGCTTAATGATTTCCTTGTCCCCACCATAACAATTTGTTCAGTCTGGTAAGGTACTTAACCTATTACCTGGACTTATTTTTTTTTCTAAAATTGTCGCATTTAAAATTTAAAACATGTCTAATGTATACATGTTCAATTATGGATTTATTAGTGTCAGAAAATGTGATTCCGGAAATCCCGTTTCCATAAATTGAATTCGTAAGAATATAATAGGAAGATATACAGAATTAATAGAAAAATATATTAATTATCGATTAAATAATTTAACCGAAAAATCGTTAATTAAAGCTCAGATTAATCTTCAAATAAGTTGTGTATTTTTAGAAGAAAGTTCGAGACAAGAATTTCTGATATTATGAAAATCATTACTGTTAAAACATCATTTTTATGCTTTAGTGGGTTAGCTTTGGGCTTTATCTACGAGCTTAATCATTTCATGGAGGCTGGTTTATGTCCAGACAACATTCAAATCATCCATAATTTCCTATGTAGATAAATTTTTGGGGGTTATTTTATTTGAGTTGAGCAATGTTGGGCATACATATGAATGGAAATTGGGTTTTATACCAATTTTGGACTAAATTTAATTTTGAGACAATTGAATTTGGATTTAATTTTAAAATTAAATTAAAATTTTGATTTAATAAGCAATTAAAATGAATTTTAATTTGATTTTGGGGATTAAACTAGAATTTTAATATCAAGATTTGATTTAATTAAATTATGTATTCTCATTAATTGAGTTTAGAATCGAATGAAACTAATTTAGATTTAGTTAATTTTAAATAAATCAGACCTGAAGGGGAATTTTGTGTCTTCAATTTTAAAAAATCAGAAAAGAAATTCGATCAAGATTGTTGTTAATGAAATTCGAGCATGTTGATCTTCCTACCTAAAAATTCTAGAGAAGTTGTATAAGAAAATAAGAATATAAGTTTGGGTCCGATTTATAAATTCAAGCCCGACATTTAAAGGTCAGCCGAAGCCCACCCGGTCCAAAATCAAAGTGAAAAGGCCCAGCCTAATTCCGTTCAATTCAAGATATAATTCCTAAAGTTTCAACTTTTTCTAATTAGCGGTCACCTAGGTAAGTAATTAATACTTTAATAGTAATTATAAATTATTACTAAATTATGGCAATAGGTCTAAAAATCCTTAAATTTGAGTTATAATGAAAAAAAATTACAAATTAAAAAAAATTAATTAAACCCTTTCATTAATGATTTTTCTTGTTGACTGATTTTATAGTTAATATAGTTGACAAAAATCGACAGATGACATGCCACATGGACAAATTGTTGACCTGCCATGCCACATTAGCATATATTTAAAAATAATAAAATCTTAAAAAAATATTTAAAAGATTATTAAAAACATTTACATCTAGAATGAACCTGGATAAAAAGTTCATTTGAATACAACTATTATCCTAATTTACTCTATATGTAAAATCGGAATATTGTATAAAATTATTAAAATAGAAAAATTATAAATAATCATTAAAAAATTCTAAAATAATATAAAAATTACAAAAAATACACATTCAGAATGAACATATATTTATAGTTGCTTAAGTTCATTTTGAACCTATTATAACCACTTGTCCAAATTTATTCTAGACATGGATTCCAAATATTATAAAAATTGTTTAAAAAGTAAATAAATATAAATTATTAGTTATTAGTATTTAAAAAATCTAAACATATATGTCGAATAAAATTTAAGATTTATTCCTAATTTTCTTCTATTTTAATATTTAAAATTAAATTGTTGTAAACTTAATAAGCCTACATTATAGAAGCAAATTATCATTAAATTTTAAAGTATAAATATTAAATCTCTTTTTTTTTCAAAATATAAGTGCATTATAGATTGTTCTAATAATTATTTGTAATTTTACCATTTTAAATATTTTTTTTACAATATTTTACAAGCTTCAAAATTTATGTTTTAAATTAATCTAGACAAATGGGAACTTGGATAACCATTTGTCCAAGTTCATTCAAGTGTCATGGGGCTAAAATTTTAGTCTCGCAATCCGTGCGGCCTTAGGCGATTCCTTTGTTTCAAATCCGCCTAAGTCAGCCTAACTCTTTCAAAGTGAGAATTCTCGATAGAAATTCTTTAAGGTACTGAAAATAAAGTGGAAGCAACTTAAAGACAAAAAAACAACGAAAAAAAAAGAAAAGCTACAAGAAAGAAAAACCACTCCAAGTGCTTGAGTAAATGCTTTCAATAGTACTCAATTACTATGAAAGATTATAACTGAGTGATTACAAATGATGGTGGACGCCTTTATTTATAGTTGAGCTCCCCCAGATCCAACAGTATAGTTTGCTTTACATCGACGGTCGAGATTAAAACTTATATACAATTGAGATTCTTAAAAATCCTTTAAGATTACAAAATCAAATCTTATCATATTACAAATCTTCTAAGATTACTTTTCATATTTACCAAGGTAGCCCTAATTTTTTCTTGAGTGCTTCACTAGGTCATCAAAGCTTCAAGTATATGGGTTTCTCCACATATTCCACAAATCGGACCAATTCAAGTGGGTCAAATAAGCCCCATTTAATCAATTTACCTCCATGGTACACTCTTTGTACATTAGTCATGGGCTTTGATTCGCGGCCCGTGACACTTGACATATGCTTTTAGTAATTAAACACGATCTCTTTATGCTTTTAAACACAATCTCTTAACAACAAATAGTTATTAAACAACCAAAATTCAATACTTATATTTTTCATACTTAATTCACATCCTTGGGTACTGAAAAATTTACTTTTACACTTTTCTAAAAAAATGGTAAATTTACGATTTAGTTCATATACTATCAAATCTTTACAATTTGGTCTCAAATGAAATTCTCATCATACCAATACATATTCCAACTTATCTTTATGTCTATTAATCAATAGTAACTCACTTTTCACATTTTGGTCAAATTGCACTTTAATCCTCGAACTTTTCAAAATTCATGATTTGGTCTTTTCATCACACTTTCATGTCTAAAATTATTGTCATTCATTCTCATATCCAAAATAAATTATTTTCATAAGAATTCCTTTAACTAGCTTGTTTTCCAATTTCTTTGAAAATTCACTATATCCAATACCAGAATAGCACCACATGTCTAATCGAAAATTTTGGGATGTTATAGGAGACTTTCAATGAAGTTTCATTCTTTGGTGTTCGCTTTCTTGATAATGTTCACCCTTTGGTGGAATTTGAGGTGAATCAACTCATACACTACTCAATATAAGGCATTTACAATCCTATAAAAAAAAGCATAAAGTGGAACAACATATTGTAATTTATGAAACTAACAATATGTACCTGCATTTACAAGTTGTCATCATAATTTCTTATCATTTGTTTCCTTGTAGAAATTTTGGACGACATGACGAATATATAAGACATGATATGCTCCTGATTCGCTCCAACCATTCTCAGAGTTTTGTGCCACAACTACAGTTTTGAGGCTTGATTAGATATAAAAAACAATATGTTAATGTCTCGAGCCAATTGTACAAAGAATGCCCGTGCTTAATTTATTTTTCATTCTACTAGCGCGAAAGTAAGAAAAATAGTTTTCTAGGCTTATATTGAGAAACAGTCACCGACAACTTCTCTTGCATCTCCCGCACAAGAATGTGCCATCTATCTAGAAATAGGTTTGCAATGCTTGAACCATTCAATAAGTGGCTTAAATGTCCATAATAGAAAAAGGAACAAGTGCCCCAAGCTAAATTATTGTTATTGTATGCAAGGACTGTTTCCATATTGAATATTGTACCAAGAACATGCTCTTGAGGCATAACTCCCTAACTATGTAGTTGTTTGTATGATTACTCCTAGCCTTCATATAATCACTTTATGGCCTTTTGCTTTGCTTTTGAGTATGGAAGAATCTACTTTGACCAATGCAACAATAGAATCGTAGATTAAATTGTGATCCAACTTCAAATGATCTTACAATACACTTATCACAAAATATGTATGTGGATTGTTATATTTTTAAATTTCCCACATATCTTTGCTCCTAATATAGGTTTCCTAAATCATCTGTAAGGATCTATTATCCTAAGAATAGTTTACTCGTCATTTCTATTTGTAATTTTTTGAACAGATTGGTTTAATAAAATTTCATTATTCATATTAGTAATGTTTGTATCGGTCCTCGATGGTTTTTGCAAGTAATGAAAAATGTAGGCAAATATTAGCTCACTAATTACCTAACGTTTAACTAATGTTAAATTGCATTATGTGATCGAATCATAATGCGAGAAGAAAAATTATATTAGTATGCAATATAAAACGCCCGTAGTTTGATGAATTGAAATTGAGCAAGTCGATTAAAGGATTGTTATGTCGTTTGTCAAGTTCAATTGGGGAGATACCTTGTCTTAGGTATCAGTGCGGTTGACCCTCAAAACATAGAGACATAGATGTGATTGTCTGGATTGACAATACATCATACATGACCTAATTTGAATTAATGCTAGATCCATTTATGGATTAATTCATTTGTGATGTTCATAGTGTAACTTATCTCAATCCTAAGTAGGTGACTAACTATGTGTGCTTGACTTGTATACTTTAATGTATTGAAAACTTGAGTTTAAACAATCAAAGAACCAAAAGCTAGTATGATGGGTATATGACTTTTCTATGACTTAGCATCATTTACAATAGTGGAATTCATAGCCCAATAAAGGGTTAATGGCATCCTCTCAATGGAATTACATGATAGGTAGAAAAGTAGCGTGGCCATGGGTCATTTATCTAGGACAAATAATTTAATTACTATCTTTTAGTAATTGATTTTTTATAAAAGAAGATGTAATAGTTACCATGAGATAAAATAGGAACATATTCGGTGAACAAATTTAACCCAAACAGATAAATGATATCCTATGAGGACAACACACTTATGACAAGGTCATTGTGCAAACATCTATAAAGTTATTTTCATAATTGTATATAATAAGGGAGAGTTCAATTGTAATATCTCGTTTTCAGTGTTGTCAAAAATAGTAGTTTCGGGACCACAATTTTGATTAGTGAATTATTATTTTATGATTTATCTAATGTTTATAAGATTATATTAAGGTTGTATTAAAATTTCGTTAACAAATTTTAATGTTTAAATGGTTAATTAAGTGAAAAATACTAAATTGTAAAAGGTGTAAAAATTGAGTTCTATTTGTTAAAGGGGTCAAATGGCTATGGAAAGGAAATCTAAAGGATCTAGATAGTAATTACACCATCCTTAATGTTAGTGGACAAATATGAACATGATTTAGTTGATTTTAAAATTAATAACTAAGGTTAAAATGGTATTTTAATAAATTAACTTAAACTAAAATAAGACAAAATTGGTATCATCTTCCCTAATTGTTTTCTCCACTGAAATTAAGGTAAGAAATAGCCATTTTTGTGCTTTGAAGGTTCGACTAGTACAAATTCTTGCACGGTATGTGATTTCAGTCCGTTTTTAATAATTTTTATGTTTTTAAGTTCGTTTTAGCTTAATCTAGCTATCCTGGGGGGTTAATTTGCAAAAATATTAAAGGTTGAGGGCTTTCCATGGATTTTTTTGAATAGGTTTTGATGTTAGTTGATAGATTATTAGTTTTGGTTGTAAATTAAACATGTTTTGTAAGTGATTTTTGGTGAAATTTTAATTAGGGATTAAATTGTTAAAAGTGTAAATATATGGGTTTTATTGTGAAATTTTGGTATTAATGGGTTGTTTCAAGGTCTCTTTTAATATTGATTAAGTTGGATTTAGGCTAAAATATGTTATATTTAAGTTTTGAGCTTAAAGACTAAATTGTGAAAATTCAAAGTATTAGGGATAATTTTGTAATTTTTCATAAATATGAATTATGGATTGAATTGAATTGAATACTGGAAGTATTTAATTGAATGAAATTATTTATTTAGATCAAGATAAACCACAATCGAACTTAAATCGAGGAAAAACTAAAGCTTCAGATTAGTGTTCGATTCTACTTCTACGCCTTGGTTATCGAGGTAAGTTTATATGAGCTGTGATCATTTTAACGTTAGCTAAATTGAATGTTTATTATGTTGTTTTAATATAAATGAATATATATATATGTATCCATGTTATGATGAATTGACAGATAATGAGTCCCGGTTGAACCTTAAGAATTCTTAGGATACAAATGACATGTCATTAGGGATTTCATGTTTCCGGTGCTGGTCTTGAATGTCCTATAAATGGTTGAGATCCTGCATTTGTTGCGGATTCTCTACAACTCGTGTGAGCAGCATCGTGTAGCTTACATTCTGACCCACAGCTCGTGTGAGCAGACCCATTTCACAGCTCGTCTGAGCAATGATGTAAAGGAAATGTTACGGTTATATGGAAAGGTACACTATGTGTGTGAGTATTCTCAAATATCTGATGCAATCCTAGATAGTTCAACGGGTAAGAAAAGGAATAGAAAGGTAAATAAGTTAATAGAAATGTTCATGATTTTATGAAAAGGGTGATGCATATGTAATGTAACTTATGAAATCTACTTATGATATAAATGAGCTTATATGTGATGTTGATGAACCTACTAACATTTGAGCTTGATGATGCTTGAATAAGCTTATACTAAGCTCTTGGTATTGGTAATAGTTTATGCTTAATCTATGAATTGTGTTATTGAGGTGGTAAGTTATGTTTAAGTTTATATGAGCTAACTAAGCACTTGTTGCTTACGTAGTTATTTTCCTTTGTTTTTTAGATTATTGGAAGCTCGATCGGTTGGAAGCTTGTTGGAGATTTTGAGTATTTTGGCTAAGGTTTAACAGCCTGTTTTCAATAAAATTGGAACAGTGGTTTTGGGACCACAAATCTGAGTCCGGAAGAAGAATTATTTTAAAATTATTTCATGGTCTGCATTATGATTGAAATATCGTATGAAAATTTTGTAAAGAAATTTTATACGTTACATGTCTAATTAGATGGAAATAACCAAATTGCATGAAATGCAAAAGTTGAGTTCTAATAGCTATAAGTATCAAATAGCTATGAAATTCAAAATTTGAGGTCCTTATATGGCAAATAGATCATTTAGAAGAGTTAGTAAATAAGGATGATTAGTCATCAATGGAAAATTAAGAAAAGAAAAGTATAAAATTGGAAAGATGAAAAATAAAGATGAAAAATAATAAAATAAAACAAAATATCATCATTTATCATCTTTTCTAAAATCAAAAGACATAGAAACCCTAGTTTGAAGCTTGAAGATAGACAAGCTTACTTTGGCTCAATTAGGTGAGTATTCAAGTCTCGTTTTTAATGATTTTTATATTTTCGAGATCATAATAGCTTAATCTAGCTATCTTGGGGATTAATTTGTAAAGTTATCAAAGTGCTAGGGTTTTGCCATGGATGAGTATGCATGAATTATGAAGTTTTATGGTAGAAAATGAAAGGTTATTGATAAATAAACAACTTTTGTAAATGGAATTTTGATGAAATTATGATTTAGGGACTAAATTGTAAAGATGAAAAATTTATGGAAAAATTATAAATTTTGTGAAATACCTTGGCTGCTAATGTTATATGTAAAAATCGTCTAGGCTTGGAATAAAGATTAAATTGCATGAATTTCATTTTCCAAGCCTAGGGACGAAATTAGAGTTAAATAAAAGTATAGGGGCAAAATGGTACTTTTTCCTAAGATGTGAATTGGATTGAATTGTATTAAATTAATGATAAATTCATTAATATAGATCTAGATAGACCAAATATGGAGTTAGAGGAAAAGAAAAAGTATTGGATTAATAGATTTTGCGTACATGAACACTTGTCGAGGTAATTTTGTGTAACTAAATTGAGAATTTATATGTGTTAATTGAATTCTATGTATGTGTTTGTATAATTTCTGTGTATAAGAAATTTATTACATACCTGAAAATGATCATCAAGTATTAAGTCCCGTTTGAATAAATAAAATTCGATGGATACAGGGTACCCGAATTGGTTGTGGTCCTGTATATGTTGCGGACACACTACAGCTCGAAAGAGCGTCCCGTTATTAACTCTCATGAGCATCCCAATATATGGCCCTCTCAAGCTTCCCATTATATGGTTCTTGAGAGCTTTCCGTTAATAACTCTTCGGAGTATCCCGATTGGTTGTGATTCTGCATGTGTTGTAGACATACTACAGTTCTTATGAGCATCCCGATATATGGCTCTTCGTGAGCTTCCCGATTAAAGGCTCTTTGTGAGCTTCTTGATTAATGGCTCTCCGGAGCTTCCCAATATTGGCTCGCTTGAACTTCTCGATAGATGGATATCCGGAGCTTCCTGATTAATTACTTTTCGGAGCTACCCATTATTGGCTCTTATGTTCTTCTTGTTATACAGCCCGGATAAGCTTCCCGTTACATGGCTTATGTAAAAGCCCAAATTTGCCCGGGCCCAATTAAACTAAAAATAAATAAAACCAAAATAAGCTAAAGTTCAGTCCATTACAAGCCCAAATGCCAAACCCACCTAAAACTAACCCAAATAACCCTTACAATGGCCCAAAACTCGTATGGCCCAAAAATCAAATCAGACCCAGAAAGTTTAGTCAAACTAGGGTTTCAGACTTTCTGAAACCTTAGTGCTGCATCTTTTGATCTTTGGCCCTTTGCCGCCGCAGCCACCTGCCCTTTGCCACCGCCACTTGCACCACCTACTCCACCTGCAAAACAAAGGAGAACACGCAAGCAAAGAAGGACAAGACAGTAGAAACAATAATAAAAAAAAAATGGTGTAAAATGGCTATATAGAGGCCATTCAAATGGATTGTAACTTCTTATTCCTCTTTACAGACATATTGGAAAATAACAAAAAGAAAACAAAAACTTAAAGGTAATTTCTTTGTTTTTTTATTTCAGTCTTTCTATTTTTTTTTTGTAAACGAAAACAAGGAAAAAAAGAGAAGAGGAAAAGAAACTCATCTACGTCGGCCGATCTACTCGTCGTCGATGGCCTCGTCGGGAAAGGAGAAGAAACGTCATGTTTCTTCATTGCTCCACCGGGTTTGGCCGGGTTTACGGGGGTTTTGGCTTCGGATCCTCGCTCCATGTGTAAAGGGCTTCGAAAGGGATTATTTTTGTTTTCTCGGCCACCGCGGACGGCGGCGCCGTCGCCGGCGGCTGATGACCGGACTCTTGGCCGAATTTTCAAAAGGGGGAGAGGACTTGAGAGAGTTTAGATAGCTTTTTTTTAGGAGTGGATGAAGAATGAATTTTTTAAAAAAAATTAACTTAAATAGGACCCATGAAACGACGTCATTTTGGGCTTGAGCACCAATAGCCAAAACGGAGCTGTTTTGCCTTAGACTCGCGCGCGACCCGACCCGCTACAGGGAGGATCCGCTCGTTTTCACGGAATGGGTTATTTGCGACCCAGGTCCTTCTGCATTTTCAATTTATTTTGATTTGGTCCTGTTGCTTATTTATTCATTTTTATAAATTTGGCCCCCATAATTTTGTTTGATTTTCGATTGGGTCTTTGACCCGCTGACGTACTGGAAGGCGGACACGTGTCCGAATTTGTTCATTTTGCCCATTTGGTCCTCCCCTTTTATTTTACTTTCGATTTTGCCCCGAATCTTTGTCTTAGAATTCAAATTAGTCCTTTTTTCTGTTATTTTGTTATTTTATTGATTAACTCAGTTTTTTTAAATTTATTTATTTATTTCTCACTATTATATTATTATATTATGTTATGATTTTTACATTATTATTGTTATCATATTTCTATTTTATTTGTTTATCTAAGTTTAAATATATTTTAATCTTATTATTATTGTTTTTTACTCTTTTACACCTTTTTAATTTTAGGTTTAATTATATATGTATACGTGCATATCTTTGATCTTATATTTTATAATTTTTATATACATATATATATGTTTATATACATTTTTTTATTTTATAATTTATATATGCCTATTTAATTTGCTTCGTTTCCCAAAAATTTTCAACATTTTAATACAAGGATCGTATTTTTAAAATTCTTCAAAGTTTTTAATTTTCGACATTAAGACATCAACTAATCAACTAGGTACCAATTTTGGGCGTTACGAGGGTGCTAACCCTTCCTCATACGTAACCGATTCCCGAACCCGTTTTTCTGAATTTCGTAGACCAAAATCGTTGTTTTAATAAAATTAAATTGTTTATTAAAAACAACCACTTTTCAAGGTGGCCCGATCACACCTTATCAAAAAAGATTGGTGGCGACTCCCGTTTCTGTTTTCATTTTCAAAACCCAAGTTGACCCGTTTTATCAAAAAAATGGTGCCAACAGCTTACATGAGCTTCCTGTTATATGACACGAAAGAGAGCTTCCCGTTTATGTGCTCATATGAGCATTCCCAAATATGAATTGATGAATTACAAATTTGTACACTTCGTATGTACTACTCAGGTATCCATCGATATTTTAAATGATTTAACAGGTAAAATCCAAATATGAGAAAATAAATGAATTTAAAGTGAATCATTACCTGTATATACACGAAATATGTGGAAATTTGATATTGATGAGCTCATACATGATTCTTAATATTCATGTGAAGTAAGTGACTAACATGTTTGATGAAGTTGTGTGTTTAGGCTATTAGCCAATTTGCTTGGATGCATTTTGTATGTTTATTTTAATGAAAATGAATGGTAAGTTAATTTTTGTTATACGAACTTACTAAGCATTAAATGCTTCCTCTGTTTTATTTCCTCTATTTTATAGTAATTTGGAACCTCGATTTGGTTGGAAGCCGATCGGAGCAACATCATATTATCCTTAAGCTCGATTCGATATAAATAGCAAAATTTCTTTTGGGTATAATGGCATGTATAGGCTAAATTTGGCCAATGATAGTGTGTATGTGTTTGGTTGTGACTAGCCATTGGAATGGCTTGTGTTAGACATATTTTGATATGTATATAGAGTTTATATATGTTTGATGTGTGTTTGAAATGGATGAAAGATGAAAATCATATAGGTATATTAATAATTGGTTTGAATTGACAAATTTAGTACAAGGATGTATATATATGAATTAGGTTATTTTGGTAAGTTTTGACACTTGGTCATATGAATTGATATGTCATGCATAAGACTTGATTTTGGCTTGATTTGAAGGACTTGTATTGGCTTGTAAATGTATTTAAATAAATAAAACTATTTGAGTTAGGATTCAACATTTGAGTTCTCGAGAATAAGCTTTATTTGAAATTTGTATGATTTTATTGAAAAAAGATACCCGGCCACCTAAATTCAACGAAGAAAATTGAAGCCCAGTAAGTTAGGGCACGATTTTCTCGAGAATCTTTGGATACCGGGTATTTTAGAAACTTATAAATAAAACTATTTCGATATTTTAATAAAATGTAATCTTTTAAACAATGTAATGTGATTGAATGTTTACGTACAACGCAAAAAGGATAATTCGAAAATAAAATGTACACCAATGAATAACAAACAATTAACAAACAAATACAAACAAGCATAGCAACAATAATTTCAATCATATATTATGTAAATACCAATATCAACGGTCAAACATCAAATGAATTATTAATCAAAAATTTTTAAAGATACACTAAAAATAACAAAAGGAGAAATTCTAATTTATAGATCCTATGTACCAAAGTTTTAAAATAAATTATATACATGAATATAAAATAGTTTCGAAGTAGAATAAAAAATGTTGCATAATAGTATTTGAAATAAGTTTGAAGCAAATAATATACATATATTAATTTTACATAGGTAATACATATAAAGTGAAACATAATAGTAATAATACATATTATAAAATATCAAAACCGTATACAAAATATATCAAATTTTCATAAAAAATATAAAATAATTAAAGATGAATTAAATAATAATATGTTAAGTTTAAAACCATAACGCATAATGAATTTGAAAAGTTAATGTATGATTAATTTAAATAATGTTAATAATAATTTAAAATAATAACATGTTATATCTTAAAACAATACTAGTGATAAAAACGATGTTAACTTTAAATATTAAGTAATACTAGATTTAAAATAATACTACTGTGGCGCCGGGAGTCGAATGTTGCTAGGGTTTCTTGCTTCTGTTTTGCATTTTGGGCTCATTGGGCTAGAGGTTTTTAGGCTAGTGGGTTAGGTTAAATTTAGGTTTTGGGCTTGGGTTAATTGGGTTTTGTTGTAATTTTGGGTTTCTTTTAACTGTTTAATGGACTTATTTATGTAAATGGACTTTTAATTTTTTGTTTTATATTGGTTTTATTTATTTACACATGCCCGGCAAATTGGTTATTACAAACTATATTTTAAATATTTAAATATAACTATTAAATATTTGTAATTAGTATTTTAAAAAATATATTTTTATTTTTAATTAATTATTTTAACATATTTGTAATTAAGCACCAAGAAAAAAAAAGGAAGTTAAATGTTATTGGAGAGGTGAAAAAGTAATTAAGCACCAAAAGTGCTTTTGGGAGAGGAAAAGCTAAAATTTTTAGCTTCTCCTTTTCAGAAGTGCTTTTGAAAAGCATTTCTAAAAAGCTAAAAGTTTCAGCCAAAAGTAACTTGTTCTGCACAGTTTTTCTTCCAAAAGTACTTTTAGAGTCAGAAGTGGTTTTTTTAAGTAATGAAGAACTGAACCTAAGACTTTTGCATGATGAATAACTCGTTTTTCTAAGCTAGGCCTTAAGGTTATGCTCCCTCTCCCTAACCACTCTTACCATAATTCTAAGGTGCTTGACCTCTTGCTCATAATCATCCTTTTCAACTGTTTCAATTCCTCAACAAGATCAATGAACCTTAGCAAGAGAAGCACATCTTCGTTATGTCTAACACCCGAAGTAAGACCAACAAAAGTTGTTATCAGTAGTAATACAAACACATATGCTTATTATACCATCACCTCCTTTTGGATTGTCGGTCCGAAAAAGAAAAAAAAACCAATGTTAAATTAACTAGTAAAATCATTAAAAAAAATAGTTTGGCAACTATTTAAAAATCTCATTATAGCAAGATACTGTGAGATCTTTTTAAATTAACACCTAAAATTAAAAGGGAGAAAAAACAACACCAATTTATCATTAGTCATGCCACAAAAGTTTTACATTGAAAAATTAGAGTTTATCTTTTAATCAATTCAACCGTCTCCAATATTAAAAAAAAAACTAATTTCTAAAAAAAACCAACATAAAACCACTATAATCTCTTATTTTTATCTTTTTACCTTTAATTTAAAAAATTTCTACAATGTCAAAAAAATATGGTTTTAAGGCTTAAAAAAACTATAATTTAGATTATGAAATTCCAATAAAATTGCAGGTTACTGGTAGGTTGTAATGGCACAAATCATGCACCGAAAAAAATCAATGTCTTTTAACGCTATAGATCTACACTTGAAAGAAAAAGCACTCAAAAAAATCCAAAATTTTCTTACATTTTAAAAGTCTTCACCAAAGCACAAGTTATAATCATAAATTTCTTGCTTTGAAGTTAGATCCCACTAAATGAAGACTTAAGCATAGATAGAAAGGCATAGGAAGAAGCTGTGTTGAGAAGTCTACAACATGTCTTTGTCTTCCTACCTTGGCAGCAACACCCGCCGTGGAGGAGGATGGGCTCAGTCATTACTCCCTTCTTCATCACCCACCGTCAAATCAACCCTCAAAGTCCACCCCACTCGAAAGTCACGGAAGCGTACGGTTCTGATCAACTTCCTCCTCACCAACTTCTTCACCATAGCTCTTTCCCTTTCCTTCATCTTCTTCATCTTGACTCTCTTTTTCTTTGGAATCCCAAAGCCCATTTCATCCCATCTCCAGCCCCCATCCTCGACCCGAAGGCTCACAACCCGGAAACCAGTGACCCGGAAACAACCCTGGTTGAATCCAAACCAAACCGGTGCCGCAGTTGATATAACCACTAAAGATTTGTATGATAAAATTGAGTTCTTGGATAAACCTGGAGGGGCCTGGACTCAAGGGTGGAAAGTTAGCTATAAAGGAGATGAATGGGACAGTGAAAAATTGAAGATCTTTGTGGTACCTCATTCTCATAATGATCCAGGCTGGAAGTTTACTGTGGAAGAGTATTATCAGAGGCAGTCAAGGCTTATACTTGATACCGTTGTTCACACTCTATCGAAGGTAACTCTTTTTTTGTTAAATTTCGATGGGTTCTTGTTAAGATGGTGAAATGTTTGAAAACAATTCGAATTTGATCAAAGCTTAGCTAGATTGGTTCATGTATTTATTTGTAATAGATGGTATCTAACAGGTCTGGAGTTAGCTTGTTTTGTTGTGTATATATATTTGGAGTTGAATGAATTTAGAGATTTGTTTGGGATTTTTGAGCGTTTTAGTTTTTTTGTTGATGGATGGTACTGAAGTAAAGTGAATCTCAATGAAATTGTGGGAATTTTTTGTTATCTTTCTTTGCCTTCGTGTAAATATAGAATTCCACTTATCCTTCCGATTCCTTTGGGAAAGTAAAGTTTGATGTTTGTTGGAGCTATGCTACCTTAGCTCATGGTAAGTGTAGGATATGTATATATATAAATATTTCAAAGATCATATGCTCATAATCATATTTGACCATGTGTTGACCATAGATAGACAAGGAGACTCTTAGAAAAGTGAATTGTCTAAATAACATAACATGAGTATCAGTGAAGTAGATATGGGGTTCATTGTTGGAAGTTAATTTCGGCGAATTCAATGGTTGTCAATGTCGCTTTACCCTTTTAGTTCGAAGCTGATTTACATCTTGAATATGCGTATGTTACACCAAGATGATTTTTGTGCAACATTGATGTTTAGTTCTCTATCATGGATTTGTTGGATGCCTATTTAGTCTTGAAATTGAAAAACCTATAGGTATTTGTGATTTTGAGATTCATGTTCCTTGTGACTTTCAAATATTAATCATATTGAATCTTGACCAATTCATGTATGAAGTATGCATTTAGTTCTGACAATTTATATGGCAAATGAAACCCCAAATCCAATGTTTTGCAGGATCGTCGGCGGAAGTTCATATGGGAAGAGATGTCATATTTGGAAAGGTGGTGGAGAGATGCCTCGGAGGATAAAAGGGGGACTTTTACAAATTTGGTGAAGAATGGCCAGTTAGAAATAGTAGGAGGTGGCTGGGTTATGAATGATGAGGTATGCCTACAAGCTGATGTAATTCTAGAAATTCATGCATTATACTTCAGTGTAGCTATTTCTTACATTACTCAGACTACGGTGTCTGTATTGGATATGGATGTGTCCCTCATGAATATGTTCAATATATATCCTATACCTCTTGTCTGATATGCATTAGAAAAGGGTGTCAAACATGAGTACTTTAAGAAAATATTGAGTCAGGCCAACATTCATTTGGACTTTAACAACTTTATTTTCTTGTCCTGATACAGGCAAATTCACATTATTTTGCCATAATCGAGCAGGTAAACCTTGAATCCCGGTGTCTTGATGATTTTATTTGGCTTTATGATCATCTTTTCAGAAGGTTGTCTTGTGATTTTATGTTCATGTCAATGATTATGATCCTTGATATCATGTGTGAAAATATCAACTTTTCATATATTTTTGGGTTCTCACTTGAAAAGCTCCTATAAAATCCAGGGTTACTTCTGCATTTGTGAAATCCATTAAATTGCTTTGTCTCTTTCTTCCTTCGCGTCCTCAAATTCTTTGTGAAATCCAGGGATTGTCTGTTTCTCGTAGTTTTTTATCCATAAAAATTCTTTGAAACCTTGTTCTTTATGTTGAATTTCCTATATATTTGCAAATGCAGATAACTGAGGGAAATATGTGGTTGAATGACACCATTGGGTTTGTTCCGAAAAATTCTTGGGCAATTGATCCATTTGGTTACTCACCTACCATGGCTTATCTCTTCCGTCGTATGGGGTTCGAGAATATGCTTATTCAAAGGACTCATTACGAGCTGAAAAAGGAACTTGCTTGGAATAAAAACTTGGAATATGTGTGGCGTCAGAGCTGGGATGCTAATGAAACAACTGACATTTTTGTTCATATGATGCCATTCTATTCATATGATATTCCACATACTTGTGGACCGGAGCCTGCAATTTGTTGTCAGTTTGATTTTGCTCGTTCACATGGTTTCTCTTATGAACTCTGTCCATGGGGACAATATCCTGTAGAGACTAACCCAGAAAATGTGCAGGAGAGGGCACTAAAACTATTAGATCAATATCGGAAGAAATCGACCCTGTACCGGACCAATACGCTTCTTGTACCTCTTGGAGATGATTTTCGCTATGTTACTGCTGAGGAAGCAGAAGCTCAGTTTAGAAATTATCAAATGATATTTGACTACATCAACTCCACTCCCAGCTTAAATGCGGAAGCGAAATTTGGTACTTTGGATGACTATTTCCAGACCCTTCGGGAGGAGGCTGACAGAATAAACTATTCCGTTCCCAGAGAAATCGGCTCTGGTCAGATCAGTGGTTTTCCTTCTTTATCAGGTGACTTCTTTACTTATGCTGATAGGCAGAAAGATTATTGGAGCGGCTATTATGTGTCAAGACCTTTCTTTAAAGCTGTCGATCGGGTACTGGAACAAACGCTTCGTGCATCAGAAATGTTGATGGCATTCTTACTTGGTCATTGCCAGAGACCACAATGCGAAGAGTTGCCAATGAGGTATGCTTATAAGTTGACGGCTGCAAGAAGGAATTTAGCTCTTTTTCAGCATCATGACGGGGTGACGGGAACTGCTAAGGATCATGTTGTTCTCGATTATGGAACTCGGATGCACACTTCTTTGCAGGACCTGCAGATTTTCATGTCCAAAGCAATTGAAGTGTTGCTCGGAATTCGCCAAGAGAAATATGATCAGACCCCTGCGCTATTTGATCCTGAACAGGTGAGATCTAAATATGATGCTCTACCTATGCATAGAGCAATCAGTGCTCGCAAAGGAACTGTGCAGTCAGTTGTACTCTTTAATCCTCTTGAACAAACACGAGAAGAGGTTGTGATGGTAGTTGTTAGCAGACCGGATGTTAGTGTTTTGGACTCAAATTGGACTTGTGTGCAGAGCCAGGTTTCTCCTGAATTGCAGCATGACGAAAGCAAGATTTTTACAGGCAGGCATCGCATCCACTGGAAAGCTTCAATTCCTGCCATGGGTTTGCAGACATATTATATTGCTAATGGCTTTGCCGGATGCGAAAAAGCTAAGCCGGCAAAACTCAAATTCTCTTCAAAGTTGAGTTCGGGTCCATGCGTTGCACCTTATGCATGCTCAAAAGTAGAAGGAGATACGGTTGAAATCGTGAACCGGCATCAAGTTCTCACCTTTGATGTTAAGCATGGATTGTTGCAAAAAGTAATCCACAAAAATGGTCTGCAAAATGTCGTGGTTGAAGAGATAGCCCTTTACTCAAGTTCAGGAGGCGCATACCTTTTCTTACCGGATGGGGATGCTCAGCCTATAATTAAGTCGGGTGGGAATTTGGTTATCTCGGAGGGTCCCTTGATGCAAGAGGTGTACTCTTACCCGAAAACTTCATGGGAGAAAACACCTGTTTCTCATAGCACTCGCATTTACAATGGAGGCAATACAGTACAGGACTTTTTGATTGAGAAGGAATATCATGTTGAGCTTCTTGGCAAGGATTTTAATGACAGAGAGTTAATTGTTCGATATAAGACAGACACCAATAATAAAAGAATTTTCTACTCCGACTTGAATGGCTTTCAAATGAGCCGGAGAGAAACATATGATAAGATTCCGTTGCAGGGAAACTACTATCCCATGCCCTCTCTTGCTTTCATGCAAGGGTCAAATGGCCAGAGGTTTTCAATTCATTCTCGACAAGCACTGGGTGCTGCAAGCCTTAAAGAAGGGTGGCTGGAGATTATGCTTGACCGTCGTTTGGTGAGAGATGATGGACGTGGTCTTGGGCAGGGAGTGATGGACAATCGTGTAATGAATGTTGTTTTCCATATCCTGATGGAATCCAACATTTCTTCTACTTCGGATCCTGTTTCGAACCCTTTTCCACTGAGTCCATCTCTTCTTTCTCATCGTGTTAATGCTCAATTGAACTATCCGTTACATGCATTCATTGCTAAGAAACCACAAGAAATTTCTGCGCCGACACACTCGAGATCCTTTTCTCCTTTAGCTGCTCCCTTACCGTGTGATCTGCATATCGTGAGTTTCAAAGTCCCTCGACCATCAAAATATTCTCAGCAGCAGCAGCAACTTGTAGATCCTCGGCTTGTTTTAATGTTGCATAGGCGAAACTGGGATTCTTCTTACTGCAAGAAGGCCCGATCTCAATGTACAGCCGTGGCTGATGAGTCTGTAAATCTATTCAACATGTTCAAAGATCTTACAGTGCTGAATGCAAGAGCAACTTCTTTAAATCTTCTGCATGACGACACGGAAATGCTAGGGTACACTGAGCAATTTGGTGATGTTGCTCGAGATGGACGTGTAATCATCCCTCCCATGGAAATACAAGCATACAAGTTTGAATTAAGGCCACGCCAGTAAATGCAGTGAATTGATTTAACTACTGCATACCCTAATGATCCGGATTGAATCAAGTTCATAGCAAAAGAGAGCAGATCTCTCGTGTCCCACTGTCGACACAGTTACGATCGCAGGCTATTTACTTTGTGCTGTTAGTTCAAGAAATATCCGGAAGTGTATGGCATAGGAGTGAGCGGTTTCATGGAACGGTAAGGTTTCCCTTCATCGAACTATGATTACAGGATAGTTTTGTAACACTAAGAAATTCATTTTTCTGTATTTGTTTCGAGAACGGAGGTTATTTCAAATCAACTGTCAGACCATAACCAACTTCAGATGTTGCTTAGTTAATTTGTAGTTTAGGCTTATATATATATAGATGATATATGAAGTTTGTGTTCTCAGAAGTGAATTTTAAGAAGCATATGCTAGCATTAGTCATGGTTCCAATATATATATATATATTATATATATATATAAAGTTGCAGAATCTAGCTTGTGTTTGAGAAGATCATATTTTTATGCGGAGGTAAAAGTATCATGGAAGTCTCTAGTTAAGATTGCATTTTGCTTTCTCTACTTAAAAAATGGGTAAATTAGTCTTTGCACATTAGATTAAAGAATAACTTGGTCCTTTCTGTTAAAAATTTTATCCGTTTGTACTAATAAAAACTAGTATGGTTGATGGAATAACCAAATAGTGACATGTGGTGTGCCACGTATGCCTCATGTTGATATACAATGATCAATTTTTAAGAGTAGAAATAAATGAAATTTGTAATAGAAAGATCAATTTATTCTTTGATATAACGTATAGGAATTAATTTGCCCATGTTTTTAGTAAAAGGATAAATTACAATCCGACTCTTAGTATAAAAGTTTCCATTATACTTTTACTTTACATGCGGTAGTTTAATTCTGTTGATGGTTGTCGAATTCACTAATTTAATTAAATTATATAGAACCGTATTGAGTGGTGAATAAAATAAAGTATGAAAAAGTATTTGATATATTATCGGTGGCATTTTTAGACTTCAAAAGTATAATAAAATATTAAAAAAAAGATGTATGATAGCTTTTTAAGGCTACTTTGAAATAAATAAATAAAAACACACGGCGAGCGTATCAAAGCGGACATGGAATGCAAACTAAATTGAATAGCTTGTAAATATTTAGGTTGATTAAGGCGGTCGAAGCATTGAAAAACCTTAAAGAACTGCTTCTGAAGTTTAATTTATCTAATAGACTACGCAATTCATTTAAAATAAATCACTCACTCCTACGGCAAATAGCAACCATAAGAAAAAACCTCGGATCAGACCAATCGATTCAACTAATAAATCATAAAATGAGATTCAAAGAAGTAAAATTTTTGTAATTCTCATTCGTATTTCAATCAAGAACAAAACTCCATATTGCAAAAAAACAAAAAAGAAAAAGGGGACCAAACGAAAAGCAATAAAAGAATTCTAGTTTTTGCATTCTGGATTTGAAAACTTCGAAACTTCAAATTGATAATCACACACTAATATCTTACATCACAAGGCTTTCGTGGTAAAACTATTCCCCCGCTGTACTTTGATCTTGTTTATGCTCTTACCATTTCCAATATTCTTGCCGGTCTTTTTTCTTTTTCCAAGGCCGAAAATCAGGACTTGTGGAGCGGCATTTCAATTGTCATAAAATGATCTCGTCTTGCACGCTCACATTAAGGGTCTTATTCGGAAGAACAATACTACTGATCACAACAACTTCATCTTCTACTATTACAGCCTCTCCTGCAACACAACACAAAGTAAACTAAAGCTCAACATTTCTTCAACTGCATCGGAGATTTAATCCGCTAATGTTATATTTTACCAAACTGTCTAGAAATTTATTAGTAAGAAAAACGTACCAAGGATAGTAATTCCGAGCTTTGCGTTGTAGTCTCCATCAGCCTGGAAAATTAAGGTTGAGGATCAGCCAGCCAAGCAAAATAAATCTGCCTAATGTACCAATGTTCGAGTATGATCTTTTGTTATGGCAATTTTACTAGTTTCTTCCTAAAATTTGTCGAGCTGTTATCTGATCATGCATGCTACATTCATAAACAAGACTGACTGAACACAAATTTGTTCGATTCTATTTATGTGTGCGCGTGTGTCAATTTACGTATATAATATTGCATCGATACATGGGAACTTGCCTGGACACGAGACCACTTTCCTATAGACGACTTCCATCCAACAATAGAATTAATAACAACCGCGTTTTCCTGCCGGAAGAAACATCAAATTATATTTTTCTCGACCGAGTAGAAACCAGCACCGGTTTAATACAACGAAAATCATGGAAGTATTTTATTTTCAAGTTTTCACTTCCTTACCTGAACTTCAACATCATCCAAGATGATGCAACCTATAAGTCTCACCCCAGCTCCTATACGAACATTTGCCGAAATAGAGACATTGGGACCGATCTGTTCATGAGAACGACTTAGAACATAGTTTCCACATTTGGGCAACAAATACCGAGAACTGGGAGTACCTTTGCGGTCGGGTGTACTTTGGCCGAGGGATGCACATAGACATCACCAAGAATCGAAGCACTTTTAGTTCCATCTCCACCAGCTAATAGATCAGGGGAGGTATACCGGAATTGAGCAAGATAAAGACCAGAACATTTTAAAGACATCCTGTGTGGATAATAACAGGTTTAAATACAATGATAATTCATCAGCAGAAAACGCAACATCAACCCGAAACATTTTTACCCTGGAGTCTTGATCTGTTCCCAGAAATCCATAGTTTCGTACGTATATAATTGCTTCTTTCCAGCAAAAGGGGACAAGATATCTTGATCCAATCTAACAAAATCTTGGGGAAGAGCCCTACTGAGAGGGAATAGATATCGGCATTAAGATCAGAACTGTTTAAACACAGTAACACTAGTGAGAGAGGACAACCTTGTTGGAGACTGCAGCGTTTCAAAGCTCGACAAATGGCGTAAATTAGCTGCAATACGACAAAAAAAAGGTCATTTACCGATAACAAGAGAAAAATTTTCCTCGTATATTAGCAAAAAAAAGTATTGTAAAAGCACGAAGACAATACAACCTTGGTCTTCTCGGTGTGTGGAGACTTCTTGAATGGCAGTAAAGATATCAGGAGTAAAGACGTAAACTCCACAGTTAATTAAATCGCTTACCTGCAATCCATTGGAAAAGCCGGCTTAGGACTATTAATCAAGCTATAAGGGAAAGATTAAAATAGCACCATGAACATACAAAAGTCTCGGGCTTCTCGGTGTAGTGCAATAGCTCTTTTGTGATCGGGTCAGCAACCAACTCACCAAACTGATTAGCGGACTCAGCAGATACCTGAATGGGAAACAAGAAAATGTCAAAAGACAACCGCAGGTCCGCAACAAAGACCGAAAAAATGAAAAAGAAAAGAACTTTCCTTGATTACTAACACAGTTCCCATCCCACTGTATCTTTTGTGAGCCTCTACAGAAACGAGCATCTGATTAATATTCGGGGAATCATATTCATAAGTATATAAAATTTTACAAGGAACAGGGAAGTCACCGAGCATGTCTGTCAACGGAAAACTGCAACAAACATCACAGTTTAGCAGGAAGATATGTGACTGTACGAAAAGAAAACGATATGAGAAGTAAATCAAAGCTTCCGCACATCAACTTATAAAAATGAACACGAATGAATATGAAAAGAAGGAATGCAGAATTCGAACCGGATTGTCTTCCATTATAATATTTCTGAAGTAATAGAGGCCACCAGCTGAACCATGGGGTTTATCCTCTTTCAAGTATCTAACTCGATTTAAAAACCAGAAAAACAAAAGTAAGATCCACCGTAGGATAGAAAACTCAAAATGAGAACAATATAATAAATCAGTGCACTAATCACCTCACTGGTATTTTCAGCTCGTTCGAGATCGAAGAGACATATAATGTGAACTCTTTTTCCTCGTAAAATCCAATTAGAAAAATCTGAGCCAAATTCGGTATCTATACAACAAACAAGAGAAAGGTATAGGAAATCAATGAACATTAACATAATGATTTCTAAGGGTATGTCTCAATAGAAGGTAAAAGTATCGTAGAGGCCCCTGCATTAAGAGTCGGATTGCATTTTGCCCCTTCTACTAAAAAAAATAGACAAACTAATCCATATACATTAAATCAAAGAACAAACTGATCCTTTGGTTAAAATTTCCATCAATTTTTGCTGTTAAAAACTTGTCCCTATACGAGCGACACATGACACGCCATATATTATTATTTTGTTGGTCTTCAACAGCACAAAGAACCAAATTTACTCGAGGTGTCCATATTTTGAGTGAAGGGACGAAATGCAATCATAGAATGAAGTGTTTGAATCATGGAACATAAGATCAAAACGACAATGAAAATACAATAATGTGAGAAATTAGTATGAAAATTTTGAAAGAAATTAATTAAAAAAATACCCGTTTACAAGCAGAAATTGGGTGATGAACCATCGGCTGACCTGCTAAAGGGAATAAGGGTTTGGGAGTATTGAATGAAAGAGGTCTAAATCTAGTCCCTGGAAAATGAATCCAGTCATCAAACATGAAAAACCAAAATCCAAACTCAACCAAAAAGACAAAGGCTAAGGGTGTTGTTGTTACCTTTGGTGGGTCCACCAACCATGATCACAGCAACCACTTTCTCCATGTCTGAAAACCCTTAGGGAAGTGAGAGATCGGATTTCAGTTGAATTCTGGGGTTTTAGTTTGGACAGTGGAAGGAGTTTTTGGTTTTTTTATTTGGTTGTTGAGTTAGATTTGACTCACACTTTGCTGAGACCAAATACGATGTTGTCTGTCACCGTTTCAATTCACTACTGTTTCGTAAACTCGAGTCCACATCCATGTTTAAATCAAAGATTTGAGGGTAAATACTACCCTTCAATTAATTCAAATGAAATAATTTTTTTATTTGGTGCAATCGATCTAATCAACTAGTTTAATTTGATTATAAGAGTTCTAATTTAAAATACTACCAATTGATAAAATCAGTTCAACTAGTTAATTGCATTAAAAACTGTTAAATATATAAAAAATATGTATTTAATTAAGTGCATATAATATTTTTTATAAAAAATTTAAAAGATTGAATTTGTATTTGGTTCACATTCACATTATAATGATTTATTTGATTCATTAATTTTATAAAATAAATTATTTTAGTTCTTTTGTTCTTTTTAGTCCTTAAATTTATATTTTTTTGTCAAATTATCTCAAGATGGATTGAAAGTTAACTTTTTTTAACTTTGCTGATGTGGCATATACATGGATAACAAGTCAGGATTTAATTAATTTTTTAAATTATTTTAAAATCATAAAAAAATATTTTTAAATATTTTTAAAATTAAAAAAATTTAGTAAATGTTGATATGTTATTCACATGCATGTCACATCAATAAAGTTAAATTTTAAAGTAATTTGATAAAAAAAATACAAATTTAAGACTAAAAAAATGAAAATCAAATAAAACCTAAAATAAAGAGGGCCAAAAAAATTATTATGGCATAAGTTTGGCCAAATACCGACCGAATAAAAGTCTAGAAATTAATTTCTCTGGTATGAAGGTTGTTGAAGCCTGCCACAATAGAGGACTAAAATGTCATTAAACCATTTTTTATTATTTTTGTAATAAAGGTTGTTGCAATGTCATAATATAATTAATTTTAAAATGCTGCATTAAGTACAATATGCAATTTCTTTTAATTTCTAGACTTTTATCTTATGTAGTATTTTTAAAAAATTTATTTTTATATAAAAAATTTAAGACACTTTCGCTATTTTAAATATAAATATTTATTTTTATAATAAAAAATTAGAATTAATTATAATTAAATAAAAAATTCAATTAATTTGATTTCTAAACAAATTGATTTTTTTAACCATTTGCATCTTGAAAATGCATATGTTACACAAAGATCCGATGATTATTTCTCTATCATAGATTTGCATGTAAAAGTATTATGAATGTCTTCGTATTAGAAGTTAGATTGTATTTTATTCCTTTATTAAAGAAACGAGTAAACTAATTCTCATACATTAGATCAAAGAATAAATTGCATTTCTGTTAAAATTTCCATATATTTCTCCTATTCAAAAACTAGTGTAGGTAATGAAATAGTCAAAAAATTACACATTATCATGCTAATATACAATGACTAATTGTTAACAATAAAAATAAATGGATTAATTTATTCTTTGATCTAACTTATATGGAATTTTGAGTAAAGAAAGCCAAATATAATCCAACTTTTAATATAAGGATCTTCACGATACTTTTACCTGAATTTATGGTAATCGAAAACCGATACAACTCAAACCCATCTAAACCTGCTCGATTGCCACATCCAGCATGCAGCAATATCCATATAAAAGCTTTCCAAAACAAGTATTTCAACATTCTTTTAACTTCTACTCAAAGTATACTTCAATAAACATGCCAATAAATAATTATGAACCATAAAAACAAGTTCTTTTTACATTATAAGCAGAAAGGTCATACAAGAAAATAATGTACCACTGTTTGTTTCATTACATAACCGATTAAATCTTCTTGTTTGGATTTCACTCACCTGAACCTACGAGAAATTGACACTGATCTCATGTGTAACAAAAATAAACATTTCCCCTTTTTCACCCTTTTCTACTGCTTCACAGAAAACATCGATGCTGAACTCAACTTTTACGAGTATATACATGCTCCAGGATAAACCGACAAAGATGTACTCCTTACAACACAGCATATAGATTGGAGCTATCTGTTGCTTTTGATCATGATAAGACTCAGTCCTAAAGATGAATGAGCTACTCTCTATTCTCGACAGTGTAACCTAAGATCAGTTACTATAGTTCCACACACTCCACTTGCAACGTCAAATCCTTGATTCCGGCATCATGTAAGATGTGCGACACTTGTGATTTCATAGCAGCCTTGTCAGTTTCTGCTGATATATGAAGGTGGACTGTTCCAACGATATCCGTGTTTGTAAAGCTCCATACATGCAAGTTCTGAACACGACATACCCCTTTCATGTTCGTAATATCACTTATGGCCTTCTTCAAAACCAGCTCTTGAGCCCTTGGAACTCTTTGAAGCAAAATTTCGGAGGAGTTTCTAAGCAATGGGATAACTGATGATATAATTAAAACCGAAATGAATATTGAACATGCAGGATCAGCAACTAGCCACCCCTTGTACTTAATTAAGAGAGTCGACATAACAACTCCAACACTTCCCATGGTGTCTGCCAGAACATGCAAGAAAATCCCTTCCATATTGTGGTCGATGTGTCCATGCTGATGCTTCTGGGGCAACTTCCCTTCTGATAGAAGTTGGTTCTGTAGGGGTAACTTCCCATGGTGCACGCCTAGATCATGATGATGATCATTGTGATCATGATGATGGGCACAATCATGGTGGTCATGAGCATGGTCATGTTGATGTCCATAGCCGTGGTGATCATGATGGTGGGCACAATCATGTGGGGCATGATTGTGATCATGGCCATGGTGGACACGAAATTCGTGTTTCTTGTGATCTTCGGCATGGTAATTGTTGCTGTGATGTCTGCTCCCATGATGATGTTCATGGCCAGAGCAAGAATCTTGGCATCCATCGGAAACATTTACAAATTCATGGTGTTCAACATGACTCTCGTGATCATGTGAATGCTGATGATGGTGGTCGTGAAAGTGGGAATCAGAATGAGAATGCGAGTGCGAACATGCTCCGCCATGTGCATGATGATGCTCCTCATGAAAGAATATCAAACCGACCACATTGACAACAAGCCCTCCAATCGAGACAGTTAAGAGACTGTTCGTTGATATTTCTTGAGGATCCAAAATCCTCTCAAAGGATTCCAACACAATTAATGCCCCGACTAGAACTAGGAAAACTGCATTAGTATACCCCGATAGAATCTCAAATCTGCCTCTACCATAATTGAATTGACTATTAGCAGGCAACCGTGAAATATACGAAGCATAAAGCCCAATAGCCAAAGCCGCACAATCGAACAACATGTGACACGCATCTGATATCAACCCAAGACTATTACTCATGAAGCCAGCAGCAAATTCCACAACCATGTATGCAGTATTAATCAATAGAAACAATGCAATCTTCCGAGACTTTCGCTCACTCAATATATGTTGAATTGGTTTCATTATCGACATGCTAAAAGACTCCGATGATTCTATCCCCAATTCAATATAACTTGTATAAACTGGATCAAGCTCTCGAACAGCAAAGTACAACAACAAACCGCACAACAACAATCCCAAAAGAGATAACTCCTTGAAATAAAACAACTCCAAAACAATGGTACAAACAAAAGTAACCATAAACTCCCTCTGAAAATCTTTAGAACTCATTAACTTGTCATCATCATCGAAATTCTCACTCAAAATCACTCCAAAAACAACAATATTCACCAAAGGCCAACCTAAATTATCAATAGAAATATTTCCTCCACCTTGACTTTCGTAAACAAAGAAACTAACAGCAGCAGGAACAAAAAGCATAACAGTGGTGAAAAACGATGAAATCAATCGAACCCTTTTTCGACCAAGCTGTCTAATGCTCCCCCAATTCATGGAAACCTTTTCATAACAACCTAAAAACCCTGATAAAAAGGGCAATAACATTGGCCAAATTCTAACACAACCTTCCCTAGGATACATCGAAAACCCGGTCTTATTCAAAGGAAAACAATCTACTCTATCCCAACTTAAAGATAACAGCATTAACCCAATAAATAAAAAGCAAAACCCAATAATCTGAGACGAAAAAACCGACCTTTTCTTGGGGTTATTATTCTCTTTGGAAAATAGCCTGCCAGCAAGGTTTCCCGATAGTTCAGCTAAGATCATAGCAGCTGTACCACAGTATCTAAGAGCTTGGAACCTGAGAAGTAATATAATGGACAAAAGGAAGGACTTAGAGAGTAGGAGTTTGAGTTGAGGGGTGGAGAGAGAATTAATGGGGAAAATTGGATGGTTTCTGGCGTTCCTTTTGGAGAAGAGGGTAAAAGAGAGAGAGAGGAGGAAAGAGAAAAAGGAAAGGAGGAAAGAGAAAGGGAAGACTGAGAAAGAAGGAGGGGAAGAGCGAATGAAAGGAAGGAGAGAGTAAAGAGAGCGAAGGGAAAGGAGGAGGAGAAGAAGGAAAGAAATGGAGGATTTCTTTTGGGAGGAAGAAGACAAAGAGGAAGATTGGAGGGAAAGGCGGTGTTTTGATGGAGTTGCAGTTGGGGTTGTGATGGAAGGAGGGTATGAATACGAAGGGTAAGATCTTGGGGTAGTTTGGGTTGGGGTTGTGAAAGCAGTGGCGCGTGGAGGGACGGAAAGGCGGTTGGGACGGTGGTGATGGTGGTGGTGCTCCGCCATTTGGATTTTTCTTTTCCTTCGGTGATTTTGGGTTCAATTTTCCCGACTCTGATTTTGAGAGAAAGAGATACTTGTCGGGGCCAAACTTTAAATCTAATTAATTTCCTTCGACATGCATTTCCTAAAATCACCCAATGAAATAGTGACACGTCTCAACAAACTCCAACGCTATAAGTTAAAAGTGTTACAGGATAGGTGTCATTATTTCATTGGATTACGAAAAGGATCTAATGAACTGTATGTAAATTTGCCCCGATCTGCCGAGGCTGAAAATTATGACTTGGACTGGGTCGCACCAGGAAGATAATTTTTATAATTTAATATTGGGATAAAGTCACATTTTGTATCTGTACTTTCACCAAATGTTTATTACGGTGCTCTTACTTTGAAAATGTTCAATATGGTACATAATGAGTTTTATTATATGGTACCTGTACTTTTATAAATTATTGATGTGGTACATCTACTTTGAAAAAGTTCAATGTGATACATGAATTATCTATATATATTTTATTATGGTACCTAGTGTTAAGATCATCAGTGAATTGTTAAACCATTCAATGAAAATTTGACACGTATTAACCATATATTTAGTTATTTATTTTTTTAATTTAATTTAATTTTTTATTTTATTTATTTTTATACATAATTTTATATCATCCATGTGGACTTAATAATTTGGAAGAAAAAAACAATTCCATGTTGAATTTTCATTGGATGGTTTAGCAATTCACTAATAATGTTTACACCATGTATCATAATAAAAACACATATTGATAGTTCAAGTACCAAATTGGGTATTTTCAAAGTACAAGTACCTTATTTGACATTTTATGTAAATATAGGTACCATAAAAAATACATATTCATAGTTTAGGTATCACATTGGACATCTTGATCGGCCTAACTCATTTTGGGTAGGCTTATGTAACAACTCGAAATTCAATGGTGTCGAAAATTATGGTTTCAAGATCTTATTTCCGTAAATCGAGTAAGGATTTTTACGAAGTTAGTATATTAATGAATTGGAAATTTGTTTAGTGATTTAGCCAAAATTGTGAGTAATTAAGGTTCAGGGGCTAAATTGTAAAAGTTTAATCGCTATAGATTTTTAATTAAGATAAGACTTGGGGACTTGAATTGCAATTATCAAAAGGGCCAAAATAAACCATTTCTAAAAGGATTTTAGTGGGGAGTGATGGATGGTGACATTTACTTAATTTAATTAGTGATTAAGCTTAAATAATTAAGGTTAACTTAATTAAACTAATCTAGTTTAATTAAAGTAAAATCATAGTATAAATAGAAATTGGTGGAAGGAGAGATGAAAGATTCATCTTCTCCAACTGGCCAAAAAGAAAAGAAGAAGAAAAACACCATTTGTACTTTCAAGCTTTCGACTATTAAATTGGTAAGTACAATCAAGTTATTTTCTTGTAATTTTTTATAAATTTGAGGTCATGGGAGCTTGATTTAGCTAGCCCATGTACCAATTTGTAAAATTGTTAAAGTTTTTAAAGTTGCTACCGTTGAGAATTGAACGAAATTGGTATGAAATTGTTAGAAACTAAGCTTAGATTAAGAAAATGACTAAATTGTAAAGCTTAGTTGTTAGTTTCATAAATTAGGGACCAAATTGAATAAAATGAAAATTATTATGAAATTGAGGTAGGAATACAAAGTATAGGGTCCCTAATGAGTATATGTGAAATCAGATTTTAATCCAAAAGTCTAGATCGAAAGTTTTGCTTGTCCCAGGTTTAGGGCTAAATTGAATAAATTGCAAAATATGTATGACTTTGAATTTGAATTTGATTTGATGTGGAATTTGATATTGTCTTATTGTTAAATTATTATTCGTAGTTAAAGATGATGCAGGGCCATCGAGAGGAAAAGGAAAGACGAGAGCCGATGACGAGTGACGTGAGCTTTCGGTTTGTATCTCTATTACCCAAGATAAATCTAATTATTGTATACTTATGACATTATGCATTATATAATGTTGAGGTGAGTTTTTAATGGTTATTGAGTTGAAATTGAATATCGAGACATAAACTAAATTTAATAGAATAGAAAGTTGTATGACTTATTGATATAGGAAATTGGTATGAAATTGAGTTGAATTATGTTATATTATATGATGAATTGATGTTGAATTGAGAATTATGGGATGTGAATTGAACTATATAATGATTCAAAAATTGGTTACTCTATTAACTGGAAAGTGTTATACTTCATTTTAGTCGATGATGCACTTATGTGTCAGTATAATTGTTTGGTATATCTAATGATGCACTTACATGCTAGTATATTGCTTCAGCACATCTGATGATACACTTACGTGCCAACATGATTACTTTGGTTTATCCGATGATGCACTATGCATGCCAATATAATTGGCCTGGTTTGTCCAATGATGCACCTCGTGTGCTAGTATAATTGCTTCAGTTTGCCCGATGATGCACTATGTTTGCTAGTATCTTTCCTTCAGTATACCCGATGATGCATTGCAATTCCAGATTGAGATGTAGGTTGTCTATTTCGTGCATCTGTCTTGAAATTTGAGTCAGGTTAATAGGGTTATATAAATATGATTTGGCTATATGGTTGATTGAAATGAAATGTGATATTTGATAGCGTGTGAAAGACAATACAAAATGGTAAGAAACATGCCTTGGGGGTCGATTGTATTAAAAGAGCTTATAAGCTAGGAAATGATAGAAATGTGATATGAAATGTTGATCATAGTAAATGAATGAGCATATGTGTCTATAAATGATAATGTGAATTGATTAAGTTGAATAAAATATGAATAAAAATGAGATTAAACATCATATTGGTACATAAATGTATATGTAAATAATTGAATTATTATATTGATCATGCTTATTTTGTAACTTGAATTATGGAAATTACCACTAAGCGTAATTGCTCAGCGTATGGTTTTTTTCTCCATGCGCAGGTACAGTAGATTCCAAATAGTTTGAGGAGTTGTTCCAACGTTCAGCTAGTGATCCCTAAATCAGCAAAGTTTGTAAAGTTCTCTTTTGATTAGTATATGGCATGTACCTAGGGTTTAAGTAGATTTTGTATCGAAAACGGTTGAATTTAAAACTTGGTTGCTCAATGTTGTTCTGAAGTATCATTTTGGCATATTTTAGCTTGAATGCAATTGACATATTATTGTTTTGGTTATAACTAAAATGTAAAGTATTAGTATAGGTCTCCCAAACTTGTACAATGTTGCGATGAGGATTAAGCCAAGATTCATGTCGTGACGATGTGTAATCGAGGTCACGATGAGACCTACTCAGTATGTTGTGTCGCAATGAGGAACCTCGACGTCACGACGTCAACTAGATGTTTTGAAATTCTTACAATTTGGTCCTAATTTAACCTCGAGATAGCAATAGAGCTTTCGTAAGCTTATATAAGACCCGAAAATGAACACAAAACATTTTATATACAGGTTTAACTTATATTGAGATGTTTTATGTTATAAATTGAATTGTGAATTGGTCGTAGTTTCTTTGGCAACAAATGTGACACTTTGTAACTGGGACCCGATGATTGGGTTAGGTATGGCTTGTTATAGGCTTACAGTTTTGACTTATATTTTTAACCTTAGATTGCCCCGACTTGGTCCATTTTACTATTTAAAATAATAAAAAAATATATAAAAGTTTATATTAACATTATTTTATAATTAAATTTAAATAAAAATAATTTTTATTATTTTTAAAAAAGTGAAATGGTCCATTTGGACGAAATGAACTCGAAATTGCAAATTTTTTTTTCAAATTGGGCCTCTGCTTTACCTCATACTTGAACACATCTAATGTTACTAAGGTCTTTCCAAAGTTTGAGCTATTCGTTCAGTCCATATTAAATCGTATTTGAACAATTATGTTTTTAATTAATTCAAATATTTATATATCAAAATTATTTTTAATTAACTTTAATTATAAAGTATATGAAATAGTAGTGTAAAATAATTTTTAAATAATGATACAAGAACTAAATAAATTCAAGTCAAATTTAAATATATTCTGTAATTTTTTATTCAAAACACATTATATAAAAATTTATAAGAATAAATATAACACCCCATACTCGGCCGAGTTGGTTCAACCCAAACCCGGCATGCCACATTAGCCGCTGAAGTGACTCTTTATTAACTCCCAACCTAACCTCCAACACACCATGGATTTTTAGCATAAAAAAATGTGCTAAGTTATCACTGTCATAATAACATGCATGAAATATAAAACACGCGGGCACATAAATCTACGTAAAAAGGGAGGTTTTGCATGTCGACAAACAATAAAGACTTTAGGGTTCGCATGCAGTAAAAACACAGAGGTTTTCAAGGTTTGCTTATTCGAACAAAAAAATACACAAGTATAGAGATACACACATTAGCTTAGTTTTAGGTTTAGTTTTCTCTAGGTTTCTTTTAGTTTTCTTTGCACTTTTTCTAGGGTTTTTATTTTCTCGTCTTCTACCTTAGTTTAGAGTTTATTTTTCTACATTTGCTTATTTTTCTTCATGTTCTTATTGTTAGTTAAGTTTGTTATTACTGTAGCTAAGTTTTATTTACACTTTTAGTCTCTATCCCTTGATTTCAAAACACTTTAAACTTTAGTTTAATGTATTTTAGTTTCTTTTACTTTAAATCTATTAAAGTTTGTTCCTTTCATGTTTATCACTTTAAATTTTCTTATTGAATGCCTTTAGTTTCATGCTCTTTAAGTTTTCTTGTATAAAAATCCCAACTTTAATAATTTTCTTAAGCTTTATTTGCATGGTTGCTTTGTTTTCCATTTCCATGTTTATTTCTTTCACTTTGAGCATGAGTAGCTAAAGCTTAAAAGAGGTTGGTTGATGGATATGTGGGTAAACTAAAATCTTTTGACAAATGACTAAATTGTAATAAATTGGGCTAAATCGAATGTACCTAAGAACTTAAAAAGTGACTCCCCTAAGGGAATATCTAAGAAAATAAGACTAGAAGGTAATCTTTACGTACACCCATTCATATGTCCCGGATTAACTGATGAGATCAAAAGATAAATCGGAGCTAATTCGTTTAAGTCGGTAAAATTGAGATCGGAAGATAAAATGGAGCCACTTAGTAATTTGCATGGTTTAAGTCCCTTGTTTAAAGATCCGTGAACCACATCAAAGTCAACCAACCCTTATTAGTTATTTATTAGATAGTCCTTTAATTTTACATTCTTTGCAATTTAGTCATTAGAGTAGCATATTTAATTTATTTGCAATATTCTCTTACTATGATTTGTCGTACTATAAAATTGTATTTGTAGTCTTTTAGACTCTATCGTGTATGCTAGTTATTATTCAATTTCCATAACCTTTGGGTTCGACCCCTTGGAACACTTCGTGTTCTATTAGAACTATAAATATTACAATTGACCTATACGCTTGCAGTAAAATCGAGCTTTAAAAATTGTTTTATAAATTCGTTGTTTTAATGCACACATGCGAAGCCGGTCAGCAAGCTGAAGGATTTTGTCACTTAGGATGCTAATCAACTAGGGAAAAGTTTGCGAGTCAAAGCCAAGGGTAAGCAGAAAGTTAGAGGAACCATACATGTGATAATTGGTACAGATGAATATTGGGCGACCTCTAACGCAAAGAGAAAAGCTCACCTTAGAAGCGTAATGTCAGTTAGCTTGCCAAAAAGGTTACGTCAATAGGAGAAATATAGAGTAGAATTTAATGATGAAGATGACAAATTAGTTTGTGATGAGGAAGGAAATGATCCGACAATTGTGTTAGTGGTTATTGCAGGCTTTGAGGTGAAGAGGATATTGGTTGATAGTGTTAGTGCTATGGAGGTGTTAACTTGGAAGGCTTACTAAAAACTGAGATTGAAAGAGCAATTTTGAAAAAGGGGAGCCCATTGTATGGTTTTGCGAACCATCTTATTTAGGTAAATGGATGTATTACTTTACCTGTGACCTTGGGGGATGCTAAGCACACCATAACGGAGTATGTTTAGTTATTTGTGATCGGCCATCCAATGGCTTACAATGCCATTTTTGGGCATCATGAGAATGGCCAAGATGATGATTACAACTTTTTATATGAAGATTAAATTTCCTACTAGAACAGGGATAGGCTTTATGCAGTTTGATAAGCGAACATCAAGACAGTGTCACATGTTGTCAATCAAACATACGCACGAATAGGTACAACAATGACAGTGCTAGCAACAGACAGGAATGGATGGTTAAGTTTTGGATTTGGACAGTTTGGACATGAGGGATGAAGATAGAATTAAGAAGCTAGGAGCGACAGAGGTCACAGAAACCTTGCATTTGTTCTATGATAATGTGGATAGAGTGGTGAAAATTTCATTGGCATTGGTAAAAGGAGGAAAAAGAGGATTTGCTTCAATGTTTAAGGGTGAATTCTGATTTTTTTGCGTGGTCAACTACAGACATGTTTGGGGTGGATCCCCAAGTAATTGTTCACAGGCTAAATGTGTTCCCTAAAGTTAAACTAGTTAAGTAAAAGAAAAGAAAGTTTGCTTCGTAGGTTGTAGAGGCAATAAGGCAAGAGGTAGGGAAACTATTGTTAGCAGGATTTATCAAGGAGGTGGAGTACCGTGATTGGGTTTTCAATGTTGTAATTGTGAAGAAGGCCAATGGAAAGTGGAGAATATGTATTGATTTTACCAACTTTAATAAAGCTTGACCTAAAGACAATTTTCCTTTGCCCTCGATTGATAGATTGGTGGATGTGTGCTCGGGCCATAGATTCATAAGTTTTATGGACATATTTTCTAATTACAACCAAATATCCATGGTCCCAGAAGATTAGGATAAAACAACCTTTATTACAGAGAAGGTTTTTTCTGTTATCGAGTTATGCCCTATGGTTTGAAGAACACAGGTGCAACTTACCAGAGTTTGGTTAACAAAATTTTTAAAAGCAAATCGGGCATTGTGTCGAAGTTTATGTTAATGATATGTTGGTGAAGAGTTCTACTCTAAGGGGGTATGTTCAAGATTTGTCAGACGCTTTCGCTGTTTTGCGAGCTCACATTATGAAGTTGAATTCGGAGAAGTGTGTTTTTGGTGTAAGAGCAGGCAAATTTCTAGGCTTTCTAGTTCTAGAAAGGGGAATAGAGGCGAACCTAGAAAAAATTCGGGCTATTTTGGATGTGCTTCCCCCGAAGACTATCAAGGATATCTAATGCCTAATAGGGAGGGTGGTTGCACTTAATAGGTTCGTCTCTAGAACGGCAGACAAATGTTTACCCTTCTTTAAAGCCTTAAGAACTTCTTTTAAATGGACTGAAGAATTTTAGGTTGCTTTCGAGAAGTTGAAGTTGTATCTTACGTCTCTACCTTAGTAAAAAGGAGCTCACCAAGTTGCAACATAAAGCTGCAAGGTGTGACATTGTTGTTTATATTTCAAATACTAATTCATTTGTAAACTATTCGTTCTTCGGTCAATTAAAACCATTTATTTTATTATAAAATTGTTAAGTATACCCTTTTAGAGGGTGTACTTTCTATAAAGGGCTATTCCCAACCATTGTTGTGATGTCTTGCACCCTTGGAAGCTGAGTTTGTGACGAGAGAAATTCATGAGGGAATTTGCAATGATCACTCAGGTGGAAGGCTGCTAGCACAAAAATTTCTCAATGAAGGTTACTATTGGCCAACTGTGCGGAAGGACACTTACCATATGGTTCGTACTTGCGATGCTTGTCAAATATATGTTCAAGTGCAACGATCACTAGCAAAGCCTTTGCAAATAATGTCAAGCCCTTAGCCATTTGCAACTTTGGGAATAGATATTTTGGGTCCATTTCTGATAGCTACAACATAGAAGTTTATATTGGTCACTGTAGATTATTTGACTAAATGAATAGAAGCTGAAGCTTTAGCCACAATTACGGAGAAGCAAATAGAATCCTTTCTTTGGAAGTCCACTTCTTGTAGGTTTGACATCCGACGCCTAATTATAGCAGACAATGGAACCTAATTTTAAGAAAATTTTAATTTTTTTTGCAAAGATATATAAATTGTTCTGGCCCAAATTTCTGTCAACATAGCCCAAACGAATGGTCAAGCAGAGGCAATGAACAAAAAGATTTTAACAACTTTGAAGAAAAAGGTTGACGAGGCTAAATGTGCATGGTTAAAGGAATTTCAAGGAATTATTTGGGCCCTGTGAACCTCACCTTAGATAGCAACTAGAGAAACTTCATTCTCACTTGGTATGGAGTAGAGGCAGTGATCCCTACTAAAATAGGTATGCAATCCCATAGAACAATCCATTTTGATAAGGATTATAATCAAGAGGTCATGCAACTCAACCTCAATCTCGTTGATGAAATTAGAGAGGCAACAAAAGTTAGGAACGCGACACGAGCTCAACAAGTTGCTCATTATTATAATTCTAAAGTTAGGCACAAGTAATTTTAGGTATGTGATCTTATTTTGAGGAATACTGAGGCTAGTTTTTCAGCGTCGCAACAAGGAAAAATGGCTCCAAATTGGGAAGGACCTTAAAAAGTAGTAGAAAAGATAAGCTATGGAGCCTACATAATAGCAAAGATGATGATTCACGACAGAATGTGCAAGCATATACAGTCGTTATCAAGTAATAAGTAAGTAAAAGGAGTATCGTCTCCACAAGAATTGTGTTTAAATTAACAATTGTAAAATTAATATTCACAAGTTGGTTAAGAAAACACAATATTTTAAGGTGATGAATGTTAAAATTAAATTAATAAACTATATGCAAATGAATTAACCTAAATGCAATGAAATTAAATAAAATGCAATGAAATGGTTTAGAAACAATTCACAAGTTTTAATAACAATAACCTGAATAAGCTAAAACAATTACAACACTTGATTCAATTTATTCTTTATCATGTTTAACAATGTTCCAGAAAATATTCCATGGCAACTCGATCATTCATTAGCTTGGAATATCATATAAGTTCTTTCAAAGTCTTATACTTAGGAAAACATGCATATTTCTATGTCAATATTTAACTAAGGATTCCTTAGAATTTATGTGAAATAACAAGGACTAGGTCGGTTTGAAACAATTTAATCACATAAACCTAAAACTATGCAAGGTAATAGTATTCTTTTGGAATCATTACGAACCTTTAATTTATTCTGGGTCGGATATAAATTAAGCATACACCTTCCAATTATTGTGTCCATTAATCACCATCTGGGTCAGATTAAGCAACTAATTCTAATGTATTCAAACATATTTTAATGCATGGATAACATGAATGATTTTAATTGGAAGAATGAACAACTAAGGTATAGAACAAGATAAACATGAATTGAATCAATTTAATCAAATAATTGCAATTATTCTAGTTAAAACAATTTAAGTCATCATCATTAATGAAAAACAATCAAACAATATACAAACATGTTTAAAAACTAAGAACAAATTAAAAATAAAGGAAGAAGAAACTCTTGATAAATTCGGTGATTACCTGAAGACTATTCGTGGTGGCCTCCCCCAATTTCCATGGTTGCTCCTTCGCAAACTGCTTCTCAAGGTGGCCAGCCAAGAGAGTTTTTCTCTTAAGGAAATGCTAGCTAAAATAAAATGGGAAGATGAAGGGTTTTAGGTGTGGAACAGATGAGAGAAAGATGAGAGAATGTTGAGTGTTCAAGGGATGATTTGAATGGTGGATGGAATGTGGTATTTATACTTGAGGGAGAGGTTGGGAGTTTGCTAAAAATAACATACACATCCCTTAAGAATCTCCCATGCATGGTCGGCCTTGATTTGTGGGATGAGGGGTTTGTTGGTTGCTTGATTTATGACTGATTTTTCCTTAATTCAAAGCATGAGGTTGGACGGCAATCAAGGAACTTAGTTGGGGATAATTTGTAATTTTTTTCACACATGTAAGTGTCACGGGCCGCAGTTCAAAGCCTGTGACCAGCACACCAAATGCATCCAATGGAGGTCTGTTACTCAGATGAGGATCATTTGGCCTACGAGAACTAGCCCGATTCAAAGAGATATTGGACAAGCCTGTCAGATTGAAGCCTGGTTGGCCCGATAATGAAGAGATGGCAACTTAGGCAAATATAGTAACTGATCTTAGAAGATAGAGGGAATCTTATCTTGTAAAGATTAGATTAGATTTGATAAGGCTTATCTTGTAAATCCCTAAAATTAAGGGATATGGTTAAATCTCATCCGTCGATGTAATTGTATCTTGACCGTCGGTTTTGGGGGAGCTCAACTATAAATAGAGAGCCTCCCCCTCATTTGTACTCACTCCTGAATTGTTTCATTATTCTTTGTGAATAAGAATTGAGAGCATTTACTCAAACTTTTCTCTCAAGCGTTCTTGCTTTTGTTCATCTTTCAAAGATCGTTCTTAATTCGTTCTTCCGCTGTTCTTCGTGGAAACTTAAAGGGAATTCTGTTGAATCCTTTATTGTTGCGAGTTGAGCTGACTTAGGCGTTTTTACGGTTGAATCCTTTATCGGTGGAAGTTAGGCTGACTTAGGCGTTTTTAAGCCAAGAAACTGCCTAAGGCCTCACGGATGTGTGGGAAAACTCCAAGTCCGTGACATAAGGGCCTTCCTCCAATTGTTCCAAAGTTGGTTTGGGCTACTTTTTCATGTCTTTGTCAAATTTGGTCTCCTCTTCCTCCTATTGGACAGTTGGACAACCCAATTAAAAAGTAGACTAATTATTTTCAGCAACCATCTTCCAAGCTAGGTTAGAGCATTTTTATGAGCCCAATTCATTAGCTTGCCATCCATATTGTTGGATAGTTAACTCACTTGCATTTGTTTCCTTATGTTGCGGTCGTTGAAAGCACCAAAAATATCCTATCCCTAATAAATAATGAAAAAGAATAGTAAAAAGGAAGTAGGGTCAAATCCTCAAGGACTGGACTTGCAAAATATCTTGTTCCATGAAATCTTAGGCAGAATCTTGCCCAAGAAAACTTGCGTGCCTGAAAAAAATAAAATAAAATAAAAAAATAACGGAATTAAATGTTTGGATTTGAAAACGAAAAATAAAATAAAACAAATTTAAGAATATTGAATCGAAAATTAGAGAAATTAAAAATAGAATTGAGAGAAAGGAAATTCTTATGGGAGATTCCAGCCTCCAGTTGTCTCGTTCCGCCTTGGGTTCAATCCTCGGCTTTTAGATGATCCTTCCCAAACCGAATAAGTTAGTTATAGTGGAAGAGGACGCCTACGACCACAAGCTCAAGGATTTAGACTTACGATGTGGTGGAACCTGACTCTAGCCAACAATCGCTTTTGTGGGATCGTCTTATGTTAGATCAACGCATCTCAATAACGAATCCCACGCCATTTTGTCTCTTGGGCTCGCCAACCTCTGACGCAGTAAGCTAACGAACAGACTGTGCAACCTTCCCAAAACATATAAAGCGGCCGCCTTTGTATACGTTGAAAAGCTTACTTCTTAAGGGACATGGACGGAAGCGTCAGCCCCGTAGTGTGGAGAAACGATGAATACTCAGCGAGGAGGCTAAGTACGAATTCTAAGCCTCATGAACTCTTTTGAGGATTTTTGACAACCTTTGGCTAGATGAGTTTAGTGGCTCATGGTTGTGGTAGGAAAGAAAATAAATAAATAAATAAAAAGATTTTATTGAAAAGAAATAGGAGAAGAACAAAAGCCTAAACTTTTGGGGAGAGAGTGTTTTCAGAAAAATATATGGGATCCCCTTTTGAGTCACTTCACCCCCTATTTATAGTGCTAGGGGAGATATTCTAACCCTACTTAAATTCCTAAAAGATAAATACATTTAATTGAAGATAAATAAAGATAAAATAAAATCCTAAAAATAATCATTAATAATTATCTCAATATTAATTATCCTAATATAATTAAAATAGAGTTTAATAGAATAAAATCTCTTCTTTTTGCATTTCAACCCTTGTGTCCTCCATGCTTGCACTTTTGGCACCAACTTTTCCTTGTGTCGCACATTGGCCCATTTTATCTCTAAATTTACACTTTTGGCCCTTAATTTCACTTTTGCCTCAAATTTAGTCCCTATGAGATAAAAGATCATAAATAGCTCAAATTAGCAGGATCGTACTCAGAATAAATACATAATTAATACATAAAAATACGTTATTCTAGAGTGTTATCAAATCCCCCCTACTTAGCCCATGCTTGCCCTCAAGTATGGTTCTTATCTACTGTGAAAGTTAGATTCTGCCATAAAAGAAATACCACTTCCAAAGTTTTATAGAAATTAGTCAAAAATGCATATAAAAAATAAAGAAAACCCTAAGCTTGCTTTAAGTAAAATAGAAAAAGTTTTCCAATTAATACACACAAAAATTAGAATCGACTTGAATTATTTAATGAAAATTAGATAAATTACCAAACCTACCAAGACACCCTATTTGTTTCCTCCTTTACTCCCCAAATTATTTTTTTTCTTTTTTTTTGTGCTTTAGGAATATACTGAAGCTTTTGACGCGAAGAGAGATGACAACCAAGCACCCCACATCGGTTACTCAGCCCAACCAACGTCTCAAATTAGCAGGATTGTACTCAGAATAAATACATAATTAATACATAAAAATACGTTATTCTAGAGTGTTATCACCTTACTAGCTCTCAACATTGAGTAATTTGGTGGTCTATACTACAACATTTTAAACAAGAAATTACCATGTAGCATAATTCAATGAAATTATGTAAAATTAACACCTAATTATGGAAAATTACAAATTTTACTTAAATTATTCCAAATGTCTTAATGTGAACTAAAATTACACAATTAGCTATCTAAATACTCGAGATATGCATAAATTCCAAGTAAAAAGGTGCTAAACAAACTTATATAATCTAGGCTTATCAGATGGAAGGTCCTATTTTGCCGCGAACATGGAATGCACGCCACTTAAAGAAGTATTATGTATGAATGATTTTTTTTTCTTTCAATAAAAAAAATGATATTTTATAAATGATATTTACTTTATTTTATGAACAAATTTTATTTGAGTTAGCTGATCTCATATTGCAACTCTTAATAGCTCGCTGGTTTAATATTGCAACTGATATTGTTAAGGTTCGTTAATTTAATATTGCAACCTAAGTTCATTCGGTTTAAGATCAAGAACAAATTTTATTTGAGTTAGTTGATCCAAGATCGCAACTTCAAACAGCTTGCTAATTTAAGATCGCAACTGATATTGTTAAGGTTCACTGATTTAAGATTGCAACCTAAGTTCATTCGATTTAAGACCATGAACAAATTTTATTTGAGTTAGTTGATCTCAGATCGCAACTCCGAACAACTTGCTAATTTAATATCACAGCTGATGTTGTTAAGGTTAGCTGATTTAATATCGCAACCTAAGTTCATTCAATTTAAGATTGTGAACAAATTTTATTTGAGTTAGTTGATCTTAGATCGCAACTCTGAATAACTCACTAATTTAAGATCATAGCTAATATTGTTAAGGTTCGATGATTTAAGATCGTAACCTAAGCTCATTCGAAATTTTATTTGAGTTAGTTGATCTCAAATCCTAACTCCAAACAGCTCGCTGATTTAAGATCATAACTGATATTGTTAAGTTTCGCTGATTTAATATTGCAACCTAAGTTCATTCGATTTAAGATCATGATCAAATTTATTTGAGTTAGCTAATTTAATATCGCAACTATAAACAACTCGTCACTAGGCTAAGACTGGTAACAAGAACTGTAGTGATAAGACCTACGTTACTAGATATTTCAATGCGATCTTTTTCTTTCTTTCAACGAAGCTCCCTCACTAGGCTACCTTCATCTTCGCCACTTAATACAATGTTAGTAGCACCTGCAGTAGTCTTTTGCTTCTTTTTATTACTCATATTACCCTCCTCAACAATAGTACCAAAAAGACCTCCTCGCACACTCTGCATATAAGATCGCACATTCATGTATTTGTCGATTTCTCTGGATAAACTGGTGGATTCCTCAGCATTTTCTTCAATATTGTGAGTTGTGCTTGCACCACCAAAAAGTGTAATATCAGCACCAACAGTTAGCATAAGAAGGTTTGCACCACTCTATATATTCCTTGAAGATTTGGAAGACCACTGACGAGGTTTTAATTTACAAAAACAGTAAAAATAATTTCTAGGCTCATCAATGTTTCCCAACAGTATGAGCCCCAATTCATTAGTAGCTTCATGTGGTCATGCAAACTGTGTAAGTAGTAGCCCAACAATGTCCGCTCCATCATCAGCATTAACTTACCTCCATCCATTAGGGCTCAAATTTAAGAGGCAATACTGAAAAACATTTCTCATAGTCAGTATTTCCTCTAAGTCTAGCACGCCACCCTAGCGAAGTCTATAATATTGTCCCCAGCCTATTTTTGTCATAATATCTCGTTTTCTTGAACACATATCTTTGCTAAGTATTGGCCACTTGGTTGGAAAGTCAAAACCACTGTTGAGCTTGTATTTAACTAGTATATACTTGCAGTAGTTTAGACTAAGGTAAGAACACCAGTTCGTAATAATAGATTCCACTTCATCACATCGACTGCATTCAATAAAGTACGCCATCGAGATCCACCAAGAAAAACCAGATAACTGTTCGGGAGCTATTTCGTATTCATCAATAATATGACAAAAACATGGGTGATGTGGTAAATGAAACCCTGCTTTTATCACGTGCAGAGAGAGTAAAAAGCTATCGTCGTTGGTGTCGCTCAAATGATGTGGTCTCTCAGGGATTGAAAAATCATAAGTAAAGTTTGGTACTTGAATTCCCTGCACAGCCAAGGCTCGATTCAGTTCTTCCACCTTCGTAGAACTAATGTAAGCCTTAGCTTCTACTGGACTTCTCACTTCATGGTGTCGCAAAGGATTATTTTGAACCACATGACCACTTCCCCTGGTTCTGGTCATGGATCACTAACAAAACTGAAAGAAAAATGGAAAATACGATGGAAATTTTAGGGAGATTACCTTTGAAATTGCTCTTCTCAACAATGTTTTTTTCTTAATAGTGAGATTTTTTAGGGCTTCGGTAATCTCTTTCTAAAGGGTTTTTTTTTTCACAATTTAACGATTCATATAACCAACAATGAGGACACAATCAGCTACACACATTTGTATTCTTTCTTCACATGTGGTGAAGTATACGTTGCAAATTAAAATGTAAAACTTACTCAACAAGTTTTTCTTTATATTATTTCTTGACTTATAGAACTAGTTTCAAGAAAAGTCACTTTATAACTCTTCTTCGAACTAAGCAGGAGACAAGTTGTTATAATATTTACTATTATTGACCCACAACCAGAATGGATCCGGGTCGAACTCTATGCGGTTTGCATATTGAATTTACATGATATCGAGTGTTCGTAGGAGGGACACTTACACCTTCCTGTGAGATCACATGTGAGATCACACATGAAACTGCAAAAACACGTGTTAAGTCTAGAGTAGAATACGCATTGACATGCATTGAGCCTACTTAGATATTGTTAATGAAGAGTAATTATATCATATAAATGCACAACTCCACCCTCCTAAAAAATATACAGAAATACTAATGAATAGTAAGGGGAGACAGTTGTAACAGCTCGTTTTTCAGTAGTGTGGAAAACAGTGGTTTTGGGACCACAATTCTGACAAATGGATCGAAATATTATTATTTTATATTTAAAAATAAATTACAATGTGTTAGTGAATTTTAATCCAATAAATTTTATTAATAAAATGATTAATTACAATACAAGTATAAATGAAAGTACTTCAGTTCGTCGAAGAACTCTAATTTTTCATTAGGCTGGATCGGAGTATACCCATTCACGACATCACATTTAAAATTGTGTCGCTTGAAACAACCAAAGAGACAGATATACTTGGGCTTATTGGTGCAGCTCTCGACCTCACAGAAATTTGGATCCCAAATGCACCGACTGAAGGACGTTGAACAATAATTGGACATACCCAGAGAGTTCACACCATCCGAGCCTCAACCATCTCCAATTTGGTTTCTGGGAGAAACAACACCTTTGGCTCCGACTGATTTTTCAACATCTAGATAACTCTTATTTTCTCTTTTCTACCATGCCCCTCTTATGTTCCAAGCCCTTGAATGTCATTATCTTAAGCTAAAATTTCTCATTGAAATTAAAGCTTTATACTCTCTCTCTTCCACCGATTACCAAGGATTGAAATAAATAAAACTTAGTTGAATTTTCAAAGGGGGCAAATTCACCTTTTAAATGGCCACATTTAAAATGTATATGCGTGCATAATTAAACTACCATTAGCCATTATTTATAGTTTTTAAGAATTCTTCAACCGATAATTTTTTTATTTAAGGTTAATAATATATAAATGGTCAGTAAGTGCAACTTATATAAATATTATATATTCGTGGATTTAGTTTTAACTCAGTTAATATTGGTATTATTGTTAGTGCAAGAGGACGTGAGTTCAAGTGTGCTAAAGCGCATTATCTTCTTATTTAAGAGTTGAGAGGGGTTATGAGTAGTACTAGGCATTATATCAAAAAATAAAAATTAAAAATCGTGATGCTATGGAAGAAGTAAATAAAAAATATTTTATATTTATAAACAAATAAACACAAAATTTAGAATCCTGAACCAAGTCTACTCCAGGCCGGTTAGCCATTTCTGAACACGTTTAAGGTTGTCTTTATGTGCAAGACCTGGTAAAGCCCTAAATTACAAACTAAGCTCAAAGTTGATGTTTTGAGACTTTTTAAGGTATAGTTATGGGTATAAATAGGCAACTGATATGAGGTAATTTCACCCACCATTCTCATTAGCTATTGATTGATCATATATAACCATCATGGGATCCAAAGCTCTTCAATTCTTCTCATTCACCCTCCTCCTTTTCTTCATGTTTCAGGCTGCTTTTTCACATTTCGAACACAAAAATCCATCGCCATTTGAGTTCCTTCAGCATCTTCAAGGATTCCATAAGGGAGACCGCGTTAAAGACCTACATAAACTCAAAAAATACCTCCAAAACTTCGGGTATTTGAGTTATAAGAACAATACTCATGTCAGTGACGATGATTTCGATGAGCTGTTGGAGTCTGCCATTAGAACTTATCAGTTGAATTATAATCTGAAAGCAACCGGAAGGTTGGACGCCAATACTATATCGAAGATGATGAGACCACGATGCGCCGTCGCAGATATCTTCAATGGAACTTCGAGGATGCGGTATGGTCAAAAATGGCACCGCCGTTCAGGGTCGAAATTAGTTCATACGGTGTCACACTATTCGTTTTTCCCCCAAGAACCGAGATGGCCGGCTTTAAAGTACAATCTGACGTACCCATTTCTTCCGGGGGCTCGAGTTGATGCCATTAACCCAGTTTCAAAAGCTTTTCAAACATGGTCCGAAAACACACATTTCAGATTTTCAATGACTGAAGACTATGTAAATGCTGATATAAAAGTTAGCTTTGAAAGTGGTGATCATGGAGATGGGTCTCCTTTTGACGGACCTAATGGAACCTTGGCTCATGCTTTTGCACCAACCGATGGGAGGTTCCATTATGATGCAGATGAATCATGGTCTGTAACTCCAGACCCTAGTGCGTATCATTTGGAGACTCTGGCATTGCATGAAATTGGACATCTTCTTGGTTTAGATCACAGCTCCATTGAAGCAGCCATCATGTATCCCACTTTCACGCTTGGCGAAAGCAAGGGTCTGCATGAGGATGATATTCAAGGAATCAAGGCTTTATATAACGTTTGAAAAACATTATACACTTAAAACCATTATAATTAATTTTCATTTTACGTAATTTTTTTTGTTAAAAACTTTATTTGATTTGTGGATCATTTATAAATTTAATGAAATAAAGGAAATAAATTACTATTTTACATGTTAAATGCTTTGCTGCTCACTTCATTTGCGAATTAAATTCCATCATTTTCAGTTAGAATTGATTTTTTTTAAGAGAAAATTGCTTAAATTTAAGAGGAAAAAATTGAGATATTAAATGATTGAAAAGAGATATCTTAGTTTCATATAAGCATTTCTCTTATATTAAAGTACACCTCAATTTAATTTGAAATGGAGTGTCCATTTTTATCCTAAAATGTTATTATTTTATTTTATTTTTAAAAAACAAAACAAACTAAAGCCTCTTATAAGCATAAACTTAAAGTCTTACATAAATATTATAACAAAATTTTAAGGTTACTAATATAAATTTAGGGGCGAAGGCAAGGGCTCTGCCCTTGAGAAATTCCTAGATGTCTGAAAATCTATAAAATGATAACTTAATAATGATGAAATTATAGTTTAACTTCCTAAAAATAACACAATTTTGATTTAGTCCTTTCAAAACTATAGAGATGTAAGTCGATACAATGATGAAATTATATTTTAGCTCGCATAAAAATATAAAATTTAATCTTGGGCTCCTATAATTTCTTTTTGCTTCGTCCCTGAGCCGAATATGATTTCATATGTAGACTTCATTAATTTGTAATTTGCTATGTAACACCCTACACTTGACTCGGACAACAGATCCAAATATAAGATGCCACATTCATTATTGGAGCAACTCAAACAAGCGAACACTCGAGCAGTGAATTCTCAACATAATTGAATTAGTATTGTGAATGCATGCAAACATGATGGGTGGGGCTCACTTATGAAACACCAAGGTCATAGGTACTAAAAAACGAGGCCTAGATATGAATCTTGGGCCAAATTATCAAATTGTGTACCCATGTTTTGAGACCATAAAGTCGTGTCTTGAGACATGCCTCCCCTAAAAAACCAATTTAGCTTCGAAGTTTGGTGTCTCAAGACAACTTGTCGATTGTCTCGAGATAATGACCCTATGTCTCGAGACAAAGCCACTTGTCTTGAGACCCTAAAACTATTTTATCCTAATTTAGGTTCGATGTTTGGTGCCTTGAGATAAAAGTCACTATGTCCTGAGACGAGGCACCCAATGTCTCGGGACAAGCTTGGTTTGTCTCGAGACCCTTACCCAGAAATGTGTCAAATGGTCAAAAATGTTCTTGATGTCTCGAGACATTAGTACAAAAGTGCAGATTTAGACAGTTTAAAAGCATACAACTGGACATCTAAAATGTGTCTCAAGGAGTCTAACATGCACCCAAGCTTTCATGCACAAGTTACACATTAAAATCGTATAACATGAATTTTCATAACGAATAACTTATTGTATCGAAATATCATATGGCAAGTAAATTGTTAGCTAACAACCATGCATGTTGTTTAGGAAATTATAAATCAATTGCAAAATTCAACAAACGTAAATCAAATGACCTTAAAAGGTGTCAAGCAATAGCAAGATACTCAAACCACATAAATATTCAAAATCACTAAGCACTAGAATGGAGAACATCTTAAACACCTAGGTACATCATTTACTACCCTAACATAAAGAATCATGACAAAATTAAATGAATGCGAGTTCTGAGTTTTTCTTGGATGCTACGGACACTCAAATAAACTTTTAATCAACTTCATGTTTGTGCACAGTAACAAACAAAACTGTACATTGAGTAATGTAACTTCATGACACTAACAAAATTGAAGATCCGTAATATAAGAATATTAAGCAAGTAAGTTAACAATATAATGTATCATAATTTGGCATTAGAACTTCATGCATTACCAATCACTCATTTAATCAAATATGCATCAACACAATATTCATAAGTAAATATTTTTATCCCCTATTAATCAAATACGAATCCAAGAATAGATACACGAGATAAAAAAAAAGTAAAATGGTTGTGAGAGATTGGCAAAAGGTTAGGAGTTAGGGGTTGTTTACTGCTTGTGGATAACGCTCTGCTTTCGATCAATATAGCAAAGTCATTGCTTTGTAGTACACCTATAAAAATTGTAAGAGGTTTCATAACTCTTCTACCTTTGCTTTTGTTAGATTTAGGTTTGAATCTGAACTAATAAGGGTAGTGGCAGAAGGTAATGGTAAGAGGATTGATGGTTTATTTATCCATGTTTCTAAGACTAGGTTTGTAAAAGATATGGTGAATCCTAAGCACGAGAAATGTAACATTCTGAAATATGATTGGAGGCGTGTTCCTTTGGAGGCTTGTAAAGAGTCGAGGTCGTATAAGGATGTTCTCAATGGAGCTGTGATCGCCTTCAAACATGCAAATGTTTAGAGTGAAAATCGTGCAAATAAAAATATATAAAATTAGTGCAGTATTTGCAAGCGAACATGTCAAATTGTAATATAGTTTAGTGTTACAACAGAACACTAGTAAGTATTCCGAGGATCGTACCCAATGGATTGTAGATTGGAGAATTTTATTATTAAATTAATTACTAAAAATAATTACTAACCTAATCGAATCACGAATTAGTAGTGTGAATTCAAATTAAAGTAGTGATTAAACTAAATAAATTACTTACATAAAATTAACCTAATGTAATTTCCTATTCCTAGTGTCAATGATGCAAACTCCTAGCCTATGCTCGATTAATAGTTAGAAGATTAATTTGATTCAATGTTCGTAATTAACAAAAAGACTTGGGTTTTATTAGGGGCTTAGTTATATGAACTAACTAGTATTACCTCTCGATCTCTACTAATTAATTAATCGACCAGTACACGCTTATCTTTCGACCTTACTTTTCTTACCAAGATAAATCCACAATTTACTCGGTAAACTTATCTCTCGACCTCGTTTATACTAAATTACTTCCTAGGTTCGTCAAGCCTAGGATTTAAAAACACATGAATTTATACCAACTAACTTGTACGGGAAACCCTTGTTATTCCGCCAACTACTTCCACATTCGCTCGTTAAACTATTTAATCAACTAATCAATTTCATAACCGAAACATGCCGGATATAAATGAAGCACAATAATTTATTCTAATATTCATACAAATTCTAATTGATTGGGTTAAAGATATATAAATAAAAGAATAAAAGATAAGGATAAAAAAATTGCTCATGAATAAATATAAGCATAGTTCCAGAGCAATCTCCGCTCGCTATTGTCTTCACATCAGAATAGGAAGAATTTCGACTACAAGAAAATAAAAAGAAAACTAAAACTGAAAACTAAAGAAAACTGTTTTGTCCTTGTAACACCCCTAACCCGTATTCGTCGCCGAATTAGTGTTACGAAGCATTACTAAATATCGAAATCTCATACTTAACAAAATGAACCAAATACCATAGTTGTATATAAATATGCATCATGTGCATGTAAATATATATATATATTTAAACCCTAATTTATCTCACCTAATGATCAAAACAATTTATTCGTCAAAACATAGGTCATTAACAATCCACACCAAATATCAATCATGCTTTACTAATTAAATTACATTTCCAAATCATGCTTCGAATTTTAACCCTTTAATTACCATTTAACTAATCAAAATTTTATAGCATTCAAATACTTAAAACATTTTTAAACATTTATCAATACAAATCATATACCGAGCAAATATCAAAACTTCTATTTGTATACATTTATTTCATTAACAAATTACTAACTATGCAACATGATACAAACATAAGTAACCTACCCTGTTTTGGACAGCATTTATACATCAAATTGGACAGCATTAATATGCTCAAAATGGATAGCATTATACATCAAATTAGACAGCATCAATATGCTCAAAATGGACAGCATTATACATCAAATTGGACAGCTTTAATATGCTCAAATTGGACAGCTTTAATATGCTCAAATTGGACAGCATTATACATCAAATTGGACAGCATCAATATGCTCAAAATGGACAGCATTATACATCAAATTGGACAGCATTAATATGCTCAAATTAGACAGCATCATAACATATAAAAACAACCACATTTGAATATCATAGTAATATGCGAATAACCACATTTTAATGTCTTTGAAACACATTAGTAGCATGACTTAATATTCATATCTGAACATTAAGAAGCGAAATTGGTAAACTTATTTGGACATCTTTATTATCACACAATTATATATTATCACACAATTATATACTATATAACATACTTCCAAAATGAGCTCAATATATGCCATAATATTCACAAACATTAACAGCATTATTAAGCCATTTTCGCTTGGCTATATATACACTAATCAAAATGTATCATATCGAAAATTAGGCTATACATGTCATAAGTCAAAAATACAAATTTATAAGGTACCGAAATAGTGATCGATAGTGTGACGATGTTCCTAAACGATTCCCGAACTTGAGCTGGCTTTCAAAATCTATATAACACAGGAAAAACAAACAAGATAAGCTACAAAACTTAGTAAGTTCGTACGAAATATACTCAACAATTCATAAAACACAAATCAACAATTTGAACAAATTAATGTATAACTCATGATAATATCAAACCTTCCATAAGCTTATTCATATACTTATGTGCAAAATCTTAACCTTTTCTATTTGAACTTCCTACTTACTTGTATATACCTGTACAAATTCATAACGAACTTAAACTTCTCGTAACATTATCGAAAACTCAATGTTTTGTACACTAATTGCCATTGCATAGCCGAAGCTATTATAATCTCATACACTAAGTGCCTTACATAACCGAAGCTATCTCAGTCTCGCACACTAAGTGCCATATATAGCCGAAGCTATTCCAAATCGCACACTAAGTGCAATAAATAGCCGAAGTCTCGTGTATACAATTTATGTAGTAACAAAGTATTAAAAACATAATTGTAACAATGTTTAATGCGTACGAACTTACCTGGGATGCTAAAACGGCGAATTGAGTCGTTTAGCCGATAACTTTAGTTTTTCCCCGATCTAGGTCCGAATTCCACTTTTCTTGATCTATATAATATCAAATTCAGCTTATTCAATCACTACTATATTCAATTTAATCCAAAACACACATTTGGGCATGTTTACACTTTTTCTCCCAAAATTTCACATTTTTACAATTTAGTCCCTATTTCAAAATAACACAAAATTTCAATATACTCATGCTTGGCCGAATCTTCCCTATGTCCATAGAAATCCATAAATTCAATTTATTTCACATTTTAACCCCTCAATTTACAATTTTCACAATTTAATCCTTAATAAACATTTTTATCAAAAATCACTTAATAAAATATAATAATCTAGCCTCAAATATTTATTTTTCATCATCAAACATCAAAAAACTTGAATATTCATCAATGAAATTTCACAAAATCATCAAAAATTTTAAAAATTAAAACACGGGCTAGCTAGTATACGAAGCAACGATATTAAAAAACGTAAAAAATCATCAAAAATCGAGCTCAAAACATACCCTAATCACACATGCAAAATTGCCGAACGCAAAAACTCCAAAAATGGCTTCCCAAGCTTTTACTTTCGGTTCAAAATGATGAAAGAAAGATGACAACCTAATTTGTTTTATTTTAATTTAACTCTAATTACCTTTTTCACTATTTTAACCTTTTAAAACATTAATAATTACACAAATGTCAAGCCATTAAAATCCACTATCTCCTTTATGGTCTAATCACATCATAAGGACCTCACATTTAATTAATCATAGAAAATAAATAATTAAACAATTAAATCACGAAATTTTCATACATATCAAATAACATGCTGTAAATACCAAAAATAATATTAAAATAATTTTACGACTTCGAATTTGTGGTTCTGAAACCACTATTCTAATTTAGCTTAAACTGGGCTGTTACAGTCCTGTCCAACCTCTCTAATGAAGTTATAAAGTAGTTTATATATGCAGACATTAGGGTGCTAGGTTTCTAAATTGCCCTTGAAGTGATTAGGGTTTAATTAGGGAAAATAACCCTAAACGGTCATCCAAATTCGGCTGAATATTTCCAAATTTCGTCGCATCGTCAGGAAATCTCTCGTCACAAAGTCGCTAGCAAGATAATCTTTTCATAATTCATTGCGTCATCGTGACATGGGGTGGTTTTCAACCCTGACAGCTTCGAAGTTCTGTGTTGCGACACGAGCCTCCCTGTGTCATGACATGACTGTCGTCCCTTGTGCTCCTTGACCAGAAATGACACCCTACACACTCAAATAGCCTAGTAATCATTCCCGAGGCCCGAGTTGGCCTAATGGGTCATCGAAGCACTAAAAAAGTGTGTAAAAATGCTTATTTTGAAATAAAATGAATCTAAGCTAAGAAATACAAAAATGCAATAAAAAAGGTTAAAATACCTAGAAAATAAGTTCAATAAGTGTCGAAAAGTACTTAATTTTCCACTACGATTTGTGACAGATCAAGCTGCTACAAAAGGGTTGAAGTCATTTATTAGACTTTCTAAAGTCTTTTCGAAGGATGATGGAGTTTTTGATATGGAGATTTCAAAGACAGATTTGGATCCATCAATGTTGTATTGGTAAATTAAAAAGTATGTATAGTGTGACTTTGGTTCAACATGTGTTGTCTTCGGATGTTCTGGTCTGTAAGGTGTGTCCTTGGAGAGGTTTAACGACATTATTAGTTTTGATAGTAAAAAAGAAATTGTTCCAGCATTAGGAGTTAAGAAGGAGTTTTTTCTGACTTTTTCCCACTCGATGTTGAAAAGGAGCGTGGTGAACATTCTATTTGGGTAGTGTTAGAAGAGGTCCATTTTATTTTTTGGCATGAAAGGTTTTTTGAAAAGTTGGGTAGCAAGTGAGGGTCCTTCATCATGTTGGATGAAGCCACAAAAAATCGTGAGTCCTTTGAGAAAGCTTAAATGTTTATATCAATGGCGAATATATCACATATTTCTTCCTCTATTAAAGTTTTTAGTAAGGAAAATTTTTTAGAATTTTGGTGTGAATGTTGGAGTCAAATCCAGAAGTGCAATGAGTTGATGAAGGGGCTTCTCCTTTGTCCAGTGAGTATGATCATCCGGTTAATATTGAAGCTAAACAATCGATGGCTAGGAATGAAAGGTCTGTTGACTTTGCGAAAGGAAGGAAATATACATTAAATGTCGATCATTAGGACATAAAGCTAGATAGTGTATGGTTTTGGTTGTGATGGATGGTTTGGTGGAGATAAAGAGGTCATCTTGCATTGGTGTTGCTACATAGATTATGTTGATATTTAAGAGGTTTTTAATCGTAGTTTATTTTGATCTTTAATTGGGAGTTTCAATGTTATCAATCATTGTTTCGTTTTGTTGTTACTTCCAATTTTAGGTGATTGTCTTGGTTTGCTTTAGGTATTTGGTAATAGTATATTTGGTATGTGTTTTACTATCCTTTTGGATAGTTTTGCATTTTTTTTCAAATTTTTATAATAATAATTTTATTTTGGCTTAATAAAAAAAAGAACAGATATACGGACGGAACCTTAACACTTGGCAATATTGTGCACAAGTGCCAAAAGTATGAAACCTTGATATGTGTGAACACATATACCCCTAACACTCTAGTAAGGTGCACACTATACAAGCCCAAATTTGCCCGGGGCCTAAAACCCAAACCAACCTAACTACAAACCCAAATCAGATGGCCCAATTAAGACCCAAATTTCAACCCACCTAAACCTAGCCCAATAACCCTAGCCCACTAGCCCATTATAAACTAGACCAAGCCAACCCAAACAAACCAAGCAGCAAAACAAAATTTTCAAACCCTAGGTGCACCGCACCTAGGGCTCTCTGTTTTTTGGCGCAGTACCCACCCCTCTGCCACCGCCGTTCATCACGTCCCATCCGCACCTGCCCCTGACTCTACTGCCGTGATAGGCACCTACAAACACGCAACAATAGAAAGCAAAATAGGGCAAAAAAATAGAAAAAAATGTTGTATAAAGCAGCTATAAAAGCCCAAATTAGTGGCATGTAAGGGGGTCCCCCCTTTTTAAGAACATCAAAAAATAAAAGACATTTTTTAGAGGTTAAGCCTTTTTTTTGTTTTTTTATCTTGTTTTATTTTATTTTTTATTTTATTTTTTATTTTTAAACTAGATAATGAGATAAAAAAAGAGAGAGGAAGAGACTTACCGGATGCCCCGTGACCGCCGTCGGAGGGCAAATCTCCGTCGTCGAGACTGGATTCGAAGAGGTAGGGTCGTGGGCCTCTATCTCAGTCCTTGTGGGGCTCGAATGCCCAACCCCACAGCCCGCCTGGAACTGGGCTTTAAAAACCCTTCCTCACGCTTCGTCGGCTGTCGATTTTGTGGCGGTGCGCAGATGGGCGAATGACAGTGAGAGGCCCGATCGTTGGAGGGCATGGAGAGCATGAGAGAGTTCTACAGTTTTTTTATGGGGAATGAATGAATAAATAAAACAATAAAAAAGAGGGCTTAAATAGAAAGCTGAAACGGCAGCGTTTTGGGTGGCCTCCCGAGACGCAAAACGACGTCGTTTTGGGGAGGCTGACTCGCGACCCGACCCGTTTAACAGAGGATCCGCGCATTTCAAGACCGAATGGGTTATTTGGGCTACGGATCCCTCCGCTTTTATGATTGGCTTCAATTTGGTCATTTTCCCTTTTTTTTAGTATTTTCAATTTAACCCTATTTTTTCGCGTCTATTCTATTCCAGTCCGGCGCAAAATGATGCGTATAACGAATGAGGATATTGCGCGATTAGTCCCTCATTCTTGACGCGCGTTTCACTTTAGTGCTTTATTATCTTTTTATGTCATTTTAAAATCTGTCCCCTAATTTTTTTTTATTTTGTTCTTTTACTATCATTATCATTATTATTATTGATATTATTATTACTTATTCATTTATACCATCTAATTTTAGATTTAATCTTATATAAATATACATCCTTGATATATACTTTATAATTTATATATACATATACACATTTTAATTTATGTACATATATACACATATTTTCATACTTTACTTATATATACATGTACTTATACATATTATTTATATCTTAAAATCCATAATTTTCTTATGTATATATTTTATATTTCATATATATATTTTTATATATTCTACAATATATATATACATAATAAATACATATCTATATACGTTTTGATTTTTATAAACACACACACATATATATATGTATGCATACCTTTGTATTTCTTATATTTCATAACTATAAATACACATATATATATATTTACATATCCTTTATACTTCTAATATATATATTTTGTATATATTCTTTATATTTTATGATTCCTATATATACCCATATATATACTTTTTATATTTTATGATTGTTATTTACGTATATATGTACGTACATACATACTTACACATATTTTCATGTATAATAGCTTTAGAATATGTGTACATACATATGTTTTTAATATTTCCACAATTTTATACATATATGTATGTCTTTTATATTTTTTATAATTTTATTCATTTATTTATTTATTTACATGTCCGTTATTATTATTTTTATGCTTTAGTTTTTTATCTATTGTTATTTGTTATTGTGTCTACGTGATTGTTTTTTTATATATTGGTCTTATCATTTGCTTATCTTTTATTTTTGCTCGTGTTATTTTACCTATAATAGCATCATTGTTATTCCATTACACCTATTTTTACTCAAATTTGTAAAAAGATAAAATTTTGAAAACAAAAGCAATATTCGGTATTTGGGATCTTCGAGAGGATTGAGCCCTAACGTATTGGGTTCTAATTTATTTCGTTGAATCTAAATAATCGAGAATGCTCTTTAATATAAAAAATATAAATAAAAAGCTCATTATTAGGAATTCAATATGTTGTGTCCTAACGCATTGAATATGACACGTTGTTTTCTCGAGATGATGATTTTTTAAAAACATAATGAAGGCAATATTCAATGTTTAGAATTTTGAGAAATTGTACCCTAACGTATTGGGCTGCGATTTTTTCATCTGACTTAAATAATTGAATATTCTTTTGAACTTCATTGCACGAGTTTTTAGACGAGTTCATTTTTGAGGAGGAGAAATATCATGCCCTAACTCATTGGGTATGACATTTTCTCTCTCCGAAATGAGAGAGTCTTAACGGCTAATTTGATTTATCCAAGTTTTTAATACAAGGATCGTATTTTAAAATCTTTCAACCATCGACACTAAGACACTAATTAATCAACTAGGTACCAATTTTGGGCGTTATGAGGGTGTCAATCCTTCCTCGTATGTAACCGAATTTCGAACCTGTTTTTCTGAATTTCATGGACCAAAATCGTTGTTTTAATAAAATCAAATCGTTTATTAAAAACAACCACTTTTCGAGGTGATTCGATCACACCTCATCAAAAAAGATTGGTGGCGACTCCCCTTTTCATTTTCATTTTCAAAATCCAAGTCGACCCCGTTTTATCAAAAAAGGGTGTTAATAGCTTGGCGACTCCACTGGGGACGCGTAAGAGAGTCAAGCCATAAATTGATTAATTTTTGTCTTTTTTGTCGAAAATTGAAATTTTGATTTTTAACGTATGATCCTCTCATTGCATTTCATCTATTTTGAGTTATAGTTTTTATCATGTTTTGTACTTTAATTTGTTATATCTCTACACATTGCATTGCATGACCGTTGGTCACACCTTTTTAAGTGGGAGTGAGAAACTACGCCTTCGTGAGGTTTTCACATCTGCATGGGATAGTGAATTGCTTCCGGGATACATCCGTACTTATCTCTTCGTGAGATTTTCATCTTCGTATGGCCATAGGGAAATGTATTCCCTTGAACTGAACTCAATCCGTATGAGCCTATAATGGGTGAGGATCGAGGAATTTGCGGGTTCAGGTACCCTTACTTTAGAACTGAATCACATATAATGAACCTTAAGAGCCTACCCTAGGTAGAACCACACCGAATGCCTAAAGATCACCTGAAAACTTGGTTTAAATTTACGATCATTTTGTTTTATTTTGTCCATTTTTGTTATGATTATCATTACTTCGGTTTGTAATTACTCTATTGGTTTTAATTTTGATATGTTTCTGCATATTGCATTACATAACCGCTCAATTATATCCTTTTAAGTGGAAGTGAGAAGCTATTTCCTTCGTGAGGTTTTCACCTCCGTGCAGGATAGCGGACTGCTTTCGGGATGCATCCGTACTTATGTCTTCGTGAGATTTTTATCTCCGTGCAACCATAGGGAAATGTATTCCCCTGAACTGAGCTCAGTCCGTATGAGCCTATAACGGGTGAGGATTGAGAAATCTGCCAGTTCGGGTACCTTTGCTTTAAAACCAAACTACATGTGGAAGAACTTAGGAGCCCACCCTAGGTAGAGCCACTTCAAACCCTTAGTGGTTACCCGAATAGGTAGTCTAATTTTCTTGTTTGCTTTTGCTTCGTACTAACTCGTTTTGTTTTGTTTTGGTTATGATTGCATTGCATTTTCATCTTAGAAAAAATGTGTTGATTCAAATTTGATTACTAAATTAGAAAGTTTGTCATGGAAAAAAAAATTTCTTGATAAAGAAGGGCGATGAAAGAGTAAATGACTTTACTTCGTGGCTCGAAAATTCAAGCTAATTATTTGAGGGTCGCAAATATTTCGGCTTCCTTAAAGAAGCTGATGAGCATTACGAGGACGGGTAGACGACGGATCACAACCAGGATCAAGCAAGAAGGAGCTAGTAGTGGCATTTCGCGATATTCATTTTAACATCGCGATATTCATTTTAACATCCGTTTTATGTAAAGAAATTTGTTTTTTTAGTAAAGTTTTCTAAATAGAATTGAATCAGAGTCAACTTTTTTTTTTGCATTCATGCATCTGCATTACATTTCATTGCATGCATCAAATTTCACTAAAAGACCCTAATCAAATGAAATCATTTCAGAGTCAATGGAAACCAACCTACCAAACCAACGCCCTCACGGTACCTGAACATAAGCTAAAGGAATGGATCCGAGATTGGAGCGATTAGAGCAAATGAAAATACAGATGCAAGAGCAATTAACTAAATTTCAACAATATATAAAGGATCAAATGCTAGAGGTCCAAAGAAATCTGATGAGCCAGTTAACCCAGTTATTGGATAGAGGGTTAGAAAAAGAAAAAAACCCAGCGGTCCACTTTGGAGATGATGAAGACCCTGCTTATTCTCCAGGCTTTACCCCAACAAACATCCAGGTACAACCAAATACATATCCACAAAGAGTAACTGTTAACGTCCGACCACAATACCAGACCGGTACCTTGACACCGGTGAATTTTTCAACAGGCTTAGGATCCAATCTGAGAAGAAATCTAGTTAAGCCTGTTGCCTCTGATAATCCGAAACAAGCAAGGGTAGAATACTCAGAAACTGTAAAGGGCTAAAAAAAAGGGATAAAGGGGATAATGCGGGCAAGTATAACAATGGCTACTCAAAACCAATCATTATGGATTAGTCAAAGACAAAAACCACTAGCCATCAGGTCCCCCAAAGATAAGAATCTGGCACAAAGCAAAACATCGAGAAGCCCCATTTGCACTAATCTCAATGTCGTACCAGGAGTTGTATCAGAGTTTATTTGATACACATATTCTTTCCCCTTTCTACTTGAAGCCTTTACAACCTTCGTACCCCAAATGGTACGACACGAATGCGCAATGTGACTATCATGCGGGAATTACGGGGCATTCCATAGAAAATTGCACTGCTTTTAAAAAGTTGGTTAAAAGGCTCGTTAGTATGGGCATTGTCTAATTTGATGATTCATCCAGTGCAGGCAATTCATTACCCAATCACATTGATAATGGGGTAAATGCGATGTATGAAAAAGGAGGAAGATGTTCACATCAATGCCATACATGATGACACAATTGAAAAAGGACCGTATTAGATATCTACCCTTATATACTTGGGGGTATTTTAAACAATGGGACTGTGGAAGAGATCCCTATACTTTTTAGACCTAACTCAGAGTAATGTCTAAAACACGCTTATTGCTCTAAGCCTAGGAGTAGTAAGAATCCTTTTGTGAGATAGGCTTATGTTCAATATCTTTATTTCAATAAAATGCATCTTTGTTTCTCACTTTGAACAAATATTCTTTTATTGTTTTCATTTCATTCATAATCATACTATACAGATAAATATTCTTAGATTTTTTTTATTTTTTAGATTTACCTTCGTCCCTATAACAGGTCTCCAGATATCAATAATATGAGCGACACTGCTCTTGACTCAGAACCTCTTTTTAAGCAGGATATGTGTCTAAATTAAACCTTAGGACTTTGGAGATAACTGAGACTGTAGCTTATGTCCTGATTTGTTAAGGACGGGAGAACAAGACCATACCTTACAAAGAATTAATGAAAGCCATGACCTTTCTCTATGTGGGGCACAGATGTCACAGGGCCGATCCCGCCTAAGGTTTTTGATGGTTATCTTTATGGTCATCGATTAACTCACTAAGTGGGCAGAAGCTGCTTCATAAGCCAATGTCGCAAAACTGACAGTCTGTAAATTCTTGAAAAATCATATGTCAGTACGGAATACCAAAAAGGAGCATATCTGACAATACACGAAAATTGAACAATAGCACGATATCAGAAGTTTGCAGTCTGTTCAAGGTTAACACATTTCGCCTCAAAATACACGGTGTAGTGGGAGCAAAAATAAAATAAAAAGAGGAAAAATTACTATCGGGGCAATGCATTGGCTTATCATAGTTTTGCTCATTGAGGTCAAGATTCTTTCTCTCTGAGTGTTAAATCAGATCCCGATTGAAGAGAAATGTTCAAAGTTATCCGTCTTGGTCAAATGCACCAAAAACAAAATACGCGAGCTCACCAAAGAAGGTTCGCCCTATAGAGTTTTCTGAGGGGGACCTAGCATCGAAGAAGATCCTCCCCATACAAAAAGAGCTTTAGAAGAAAAAAGATATCAAACTGAAAAGGACCTTATGTGGAAGGCTTTATCTGGAGAAGCGTTGATTTTGACCATAAAGGATAGCAAGGACTTAGCTGATCCTACGAGTTCGAATTCAATCAAAGAATGTTCAAAAAATAAGAAGAAAAAGAAAGAAAAACAAGGAAAAAAGAAAAAAAGAAAAGAAAAGAAGAAAAAGAAAAGAAAAGGAAAAAGGAGAGGCCAAGGTGAAAATCCACAAAGGGTGCCTTGAGACCAAAAGGGTTTTGAATTGAAAACCCAGGAATGAGCGATTCACATTTTTATCAAAGGTAGGGCATACGGTAACCTTGTCCTCTATGAATTAGCAAGAAGGTGAGACGCTGCATCTCGGGGCATCAACAAAGTCTTCTAGGACTTCTAAACACATATCAAGTTTAAAAGGGTCTTCAAGAAGCTCATGCTGCGATATTTGGGGCACTTGTTTTCATCTTATTCATTTCGTATCTTAGCAAAATTTGCTATCTTGATTAATTTATTCATTTCGAGCTGTGCTCTCAATAAAATTTCATCTTATCTATTGTAATAATCTTTTTCATCTTATCTTAGCAAAATTTGCTATCTTGATTGATTTATTCATTTCGAGTTGTGCTCTCAATAAAATTTCATCTTATCCATTGTGATAATCTTTTTCATCTTATTCTAGAAAAATTTACTATCTTCATTAATTTATTCATTTTAAGCTTTGTTCTCAATAAAATTTCATCTTGTCCATTGTGATAATCTTTTTCAAGCATTTTTCATTGAAATAACAATTAATGGACTGAATATTCAAGCAAAAGAAGTTTTGCATATTACTCTAAAAGCTTCTAAATAATACAGGAACCTGAAACAGGACTATTTTTTAGAACACACCAAGTTTAAAGGTTGAAATGTCTAAGAAGAAAAAGTCTAAATTAAGACTATCCTTTCGAATTTTGTTGTCAAAACATTGGTTGAACAAAATGACAAGATGTCGTGTTGGTGACAAAGCTTCAATGAACAAAAAAGCAATGATTATCGAGTGATAAGAAGACGTTTTCTTGGAGAAGAAAATTTTACAATTATGCATAAACATTTGGTACGACACCTTGTGAAGGGTAAAGCCAAAGAGATTCACACCCTGTATCCTTGAATTGCGGTAGGAGAGGATTGAGAAAGAGCCAGATCTTATACTCCTAAATTACAAGTGGGAGGAAGATAGTTTAAATTGAACTTTGAAGATTACAGCATATTGAACTTTGAAGATTACAGTGGGGGCAATCCATTTAAGTAAGAGATGAGTGTTACAAGCCGAACAAGATGGTATTCTGACGTGTTGGTAATGGAGCCTCAATGAATAATGAGCAATCACAACTCAAACATTAAAAATGGATCATTCTCATGACATTCTGCATTCATGCAAATATCATTCATACACATCTAGTTAGGAGCATTTGATTCATTCTAATCATGTCATCCTAAACACTAGGCATAAATAAGTCCATAAAATGGATTCTGCAGGTCATGTTCCCCGGAGAACAGATCAACGAAGTCACAAACCTTGTCTCTCTGAAGTTACAGTGGAGCAGGTTGAAGTCACTAACCTTATCCCCCTGAAGTTGTAGTGGGGCAAGTTGAAGATATGAGTCTGATCTCCCTGAAGTTGTAGTGGAGTGGGTCAAAATGATGGATCTTATCTCTCTGAAGTTGTAGTAGAACGGATCGCATCAGACTTTATTGGAGCTACAAGTTCTATCTCGTTGAGGATGCAGTAGAGTAGACTAAAGATAGCAAGTCTTATTCCCCTGAAGTTGTAGTGGAATAGATAGAAGCTATAAATTACAAACCTTATCTCTTCAAAGTCGTAGTAGAGTAGGTTGAAATAACAAACCTTGTCTCTCTAAAGTTGCAGTAAAGCAGGTTGAAGTCACTAACCTTATCCCCCTGAAGTTGCAGTTGGGCAAGTTGAAGATATGAGTCCGATCTCCCTGAAGTTGTAGTGGAGCGGGTCAAAATGATGGATCTTATCCCTCTAAAGTTGCAGTAAGTTGGATTAAATTTACCATGACAAGTCTTATCTCCCTAAAGTTGCAGTGGAACAGACTGAAGATAGCAGACCTTATCTCCCTGACAATGTAGTGGAGCGGACCAAAATAATGAATCCTATACCTCTAAAGTTGCAGTAGGTTGGATTAAATTCACCATGACAAGTTATCTCTCTGAAGTTGTAGTGGAGCAGATTGATCATATCAAACCTTATCTCACTAAGGTTGCAGTAAAGTAGACAAAATATAGCGAGCCTTATCTCCCTGAAGTTACAGTGGAGCAGACTGAAACTACTAATCCTATCTCTCTGAAGTTGCAACAGAGCGAATTAAAACCATGAATCATATACATCTGAAGTTGCAGTAGGTCGAATTAGATCTTATCATATCAAACCTTATCTCCCTGAAGTCGCAGTGGAGTAGGTTGAAGATACAAGTCTTATCTCCCTGACGTTGCAGTGGAGCAGACTAAAACTATAAACTTCGTCCCCCTAAAGTTGCTACAAAGAAGATTGAAGCTACAAGTCAGATCTTTCTGAAGTACAGTGGAGTGGATTGAAGCAACAAGACACAGTGGACTGGAATAAAGATACTTGAAAAGAGAAGCATCAAAAGAAGTCAAAACTCGACGAGACCGGGCAAATTTGGCCTTTCTTTGTCTTTACTCTGTTCTCGTTATACGAGAACGAGCAAAGAGGGGCAGCTGTATAAGCCCAAATTTGCCCAGGGCCCAAAACCCAAACACCAAAACTCAAACCAACCTAATTACAAACCCAAATCAGATGGCCCAATGAAGACCCAGATTTCAACCCACCTAAACCTAGCCCAATAACCCTAGCCCACTAGCCCATTACAAACTAGACCAACGCAACCAAAACAAACCAAGAGGCAAAACAAAATTTTCAAACCCTAGGTACGGCTCTCTGTTTTCTGGCGCAGTACCCACCCCTCTGCCACCACTGTTCGTCACGTCCCATCCACACCTGCCCCTGACTTTACCGCCGCGACAGGCACCTACAAACATGCAACAACAGAAAGTAAAATAGGGAAAAAATAGAAACAAAATGTTGTATAAAGCGGCTATAAAAGGCCAAATCAGTGGCATGTAAGGGGTCCTCCCTTTTTAAGAACATCAGAAAATAAAATACATTTTTTAGAGGTTAAGCCTTTTTTTTGTTTTTTATCTTATTTTATTTTATTTTTTTATTTTCAATTTTTTATACTATATAATGAGATAAAAAAGAGAGGAAGAGACTTACCGAACGCCCCGTGACTGCTTTTGGAGGGCAAATCTCCGTCGTCGAGATCGAATTCGGAGAGGTTGGGTCGTGGGCCCCTGTCTCGGTCCTTGTGGGGCTCGAACGCCCAACCCCACAGCCCGCCTGGAACTAGGCTTTAAAAACCCTTCCTCACGCTTCGTCGGCCATCAATTTGGTGGCGGTGCGGCGGATGGTCGAATGACGGTGAGAGGCCCGATCGTTGGAAGGCATGGAGAGCATGAGAGAGTTCTGCAGTTCTTTTTATGAGGAATGAATGAATAAATAAATAAAGGGGCTTAAATAGAAAGCCGAAATGATAGCATTTTGGGTGGTCTCCTGAGACACAAAACGACGTCGTTTTGGGAAGGCCGACCCGCGACCCGACCCGTTTAGCAAAGGATCCGCGCGTTTCAAGACCGTATGGGTTATTTGCGCTATGGGTTATTTGCGCTATGGATCCCTCCGCTTTTATGATTGGCTTCAATTTGGTCATTTTCCCTTTTTTTAGTATTTTCAATTTAACCTCATTTTTTCGCGTCTATTCTATTCCAGTCCGGCGCAAAATGATGCGTATAAGGAATGAGGATATTGCGCGATGAGTCCCTCCTTCTTGACGCGCGTTTCACTTGAGTCCTTTATTATCTTTTTATGTCATTTTAAAATCTGAACCCTAATTTTTTTTTATTTTGTTCTTTTGCTATCATTATTATTATTATTATTATTATTATTGATATTATTATTACTTATTTATTTATACCATCTAATTTTAGATTTAATCATATATAAATATACATCCTTGATATATACCCACTTTTTTTATATATACTTTATAATTTATATATACATATACACATTTTAATTTATGTACATATATACACATATTTTCATACTTTACTTATATATATACATGTACTTATACATATTCTTTATATCTTAAAATCCATATTTTTCTTATGTATATATTTTATATTTCATATATATATTTTTATATATTCTACAATATATATACATAATAAATACATATCTATATACGTTTTTATTTTTATAAACACATATATATATATATGTATGCATACCTTTATATTTCTTATATTTCATAACTTTAAATACATATATATATTTACATATCCTTTATACTTCTAAAATATATATTTTTTGTATATATTCTTTATATTTTGTGATTCCTATATATACCCACATATATACTTTTTATATTTTATGATTGTTATTTACGTATATATGTATGTACATACATACTGCCAAAACCATTTTTTTATTTATTTTTTTAAAAAAAAGAGTCAACTTTAAGGTAAAAATGGGGATCGACTTTGAAAATGAAAATGGGAGTCGCCACCGATTTTTGTTGAGGTGTGATCGGATCACCTTGAAAACAATTTTTTTTTTGGTCTACGAATTTTGAGAAATTAAGTTCGGAAGTCGGTTACGCACGAGGAAGGGTTATCACCCTCGTAACACCCAAAATTGGTACCGAATTGGTTATTTAATGTCTTAGTGTAGAAACTTTGAAAAGATTTTTAAATGCAATCCCATGAAATGAAAGCTTAAATGATTGAATTGGTTAAGTGGACGAACCCACTTCAAAGAAATAGATCGCCACACTCAGTGAGTTAGAGTGCAACAGTTCAATCTTCGAAGTTAGGTTCGTCCCTTTTCTTTAAAAAAATTTTTAAAACATGTTTTAAGAAGGATATTTGATTATTTAAGTCAATCGAGAAATCAGAATCCAGTAAGTTAGGGTTTAACTTCTCGAAATTCTTAAACATCAAATATTGCCTTTATTTTAAAATCGAGATAACAAAATGTCATATCCAGTAAGTTAGGATCCAACATTTTGAAATCTAAAGAATTTTATTTTAAAATTGTATGGTTTAAATAAAATGGATACTTGATGATATAAATTCATCGAGAAGAATTGAAGCCTAGTAAGTTAGGGCACAATTCTCTCGGGAACTATTAAACACCAAGCTTTTTTAGGAATTTTGAAATAAAACGATTATAATGTTTTAATGAAATGCAATTCTTACAAACAATATAACTGAATAGCAATATATAATGCAAAAGATAAATAGTAATCTAAATTTACATTAAAGGACAACCAAAGATATAATTCATCCATATTAATAATTAAACATCTAATAAATCAATAATCAAACTCCTAAGGATACTTTGATTTAAACAATAAAATAAAATAAAATAATAATAATTAATATGAAGATTTAAAAAAATTTAAAATACAATAATAAGCTAAACATCAAAATAAGGTTAAAAATGATGAATTAAAATATGAATTAATTTATCTAAAAAAACTTTTGAAAACAACGTTAGATATGAGAAAAAAAAATTTAAAATTGATATCAATAATTATGATAATATTAGCCAATATTAAAATAATATTAAAATAAAGAATTATTATAAAACTTGATTTATTAAAAGACTTTTGAAATCAAAATTAAATATGCAAAACATTTTTTGAAATTTAGAACAATAATCAACAAATTTTAAATCGAGACTTAAATAAACTTAGAATAATAATAAATTAAAACAAAATTAAAATACAATTGACTCAAAATATTGGTGTATAATGGATTAAAAAATAAACAAATAATAATAATTTATTACATTTTTGAACTATAATAATAAATTTAAGCACTATATAAAATAAATATTACAAATAATATTAAATATTATAATATACGAAAGTAGGATTTGATTAATTAAAAACATTGTGGAATTTTAAAAGAAAACTGAGTTTTTATTGAATCGAAATCTGTTTCAACATTGAAGGACTAAACTAGCAATTAAACACAAGCATCATAACAATCCAAGTCAATCACAGAAACAACGCCGTTTAAATAAAAAATCTAAATGAATATAGAATTAAATTCGAAGTACAAATTACAAGTAAAAAAAAAACAGAAACCAAATCATAAATTTATTAAACACGGAGGGACCTATTGAATAAATAAACCAAACGATCTATGATGCGCGGATCCTTCCCGGGTCGAGTCACCGTTCAGATCGGATCTTCAAAACGACGCCATTTCAGAGCCATCGTATTGACTCCAAACGGTCGCGTTTCATCACCGTATTTAAAGGCCAAAACCCTAAAAATCTATTCCATTTTTAAAAATCTAAAGAGAACAGATATTCTCTGCGTCGTTCTGCGCAGTGGGGGCTCTTGAATGATCTCCGATCCAAACCTGCTCTCCGATGACGACAGAGAAGCCCCGAATCTCATCGCAAGGTACCTTCCTACCCCCTTTTTATTGTCATTTCTTTCTTTAATAAATGAATAGTAGGTACGAAACAAAAAAGTAGAGAAAAAAGATCTGTGAGTGGAAAAAAAAACAGAAAAATTACATTTCAATCTTTGATTCTTTTTTTGTATTATGAGTGCGTAATCTCGTTACAGTATTCGAATGGCTTTTTTATAGCCCAATTTACAGAAAATAAAAAATGAAAAATAATTAAAAATTCACCCCTATGTTGTTGTTTTTCTATTTGCTGCTATTTTCGTGCATTTTTTTTGCCGGATTCGGCCAACCTGGAGGTACGGAGGTGGCCGTACGGAGGTGTACGTGGCAGCGTGTGCGTGGGGAGGGCCAGCTAATGGTTGCGGTGCTGGAAGGGGGCTCCCGTTGCGACTAGGGTTTTGGTCTCTATTAGGCTAGGTGTTGGGCCATCAGGCCATTAGGTTAGTTTGGGTTTAGTGTTTGGGCTAAGGTTAATTGGATTTAGGCTAATTGGGACTTTGGATTTTGTAATCGGGTTTGGGCTTAATATGTTATTTGTAAATGGACTTTTAATATTTTTTTTTTGCTTTTATGTTGGTTTTATTTCAAAATTGGGTATTACAACTGCCCCTCTTTGCTCGTTGTCGTGTAACAGGAATGGAGCAAAGACTTAAAATGGTCAATTTTGCCCGGTCATGTTGGACCTTGGTGCTCTTTTCTTCACGTAGCCTCATTCCATCCTACTGCATTCTCAGAGGTATAAGAATTGGTGCCTCGGTCTACTCCACCACAACGTAGGGGAGATAGAATTTGTAACTCGTAACTTTAATTTACTTAGCTGTGATGTTAGGAAAGTAAGACTCATCGCTTAAATATGCTTCCCTACTCCTGGGGAAGATAAGATTCGCCGTCTTCGATCTGCTCCACTACTACTTAGGGAGATAAGATCTGTAATCTTCAACCTGTCCCACTGTCGACCAGGGACATAGGACTAGTGGTTTAAATCTGTTTTCCTACTCCTAGGGAAGATAAGATTTGCCGTCTTCGATCTGCTCCACTATTGCTTAGGGAGATAAGATCTGTAGTCTCCAACCTATTCCACTGCTGCTCAGGGAAATAGGACTTGTGGCTTAAATATGTTTCCCTACTCCTGGGGAAGATGAGATTCGCTATCTTCGATCTGCTCCACTATTGCTTAGGGAGATAAGATCTGTAATCTTCAACCTATCCCACTGCGGACCAGGGAAATAGGACTAGTGGCTTAAATCTGTTTCCCTACTCCTGAGGAAGATAAGATTCGCCGTATTCGATCTGCTCCACTATTGCTTAAGGTGATAAGATCTGTAATCTTCAACCTATCCCACTACTAACCAGGGAGATAGGACTACTGTCTTTGATCGATTCTTTGGGTAACATGACCTGTATAATGAACCTAATTATGTCTAATGATTAGGATGGCATGATCAAAATGAATGAAATGCTCCTAACTAAACATGTGTAAATGGTGTTTGTATGAATGTAGGATGCTACTCTTTTCTTTAGAATGATCCCTTTCCATCACTTAGGTTATCATTACTCAAAGCTCATTAAAGTTTTGTCACGGCCATGCTTCAATACGTTCCTGCTCGGCTGACGTCTCTAAAGAAACACTTAGTTAAGTTGCCCCCATTGTAAATCTCAAAGTTCAATTCACTAGGACGCCAAAAGTTATACTCTCAGTCTTTGACTATGACTCAGAAATGAAGAAATCCTGGTCTTTCCTCAATCCTCTCCGATCACAATTTAAGGATACCGGATGTGAAGCTCTTTGGTTCTCATACAATTCTCAAAGTGCCACATGAAATATTTATGCACAAAGAATTTTCCTCCAAAGGGATCTCTCATGATTATTACTGGCATTTTGTTCTATCAATGCTTTTGTCAACAAGATCCAAAAGGGTTGTTTTAATTCAGACTTTTCCTTATTAGATTTCTGACCTTAAAACTTGGTTTATTCTAAACAATAGTCCTGTTTCAAGTTACTGTATTATTTAGAAGTTTTTTAAAAGTAATATGCAAAACTTCCCTTGTGAAAGTTTTATTAGTCCATTAATCATTATTCCAATGCAACATGCTTGCAAAAAGGGTCATAACAATGTATAAGAATAAAGTCAATTTTTTAGCATCGCTCGAAAGAAATAAAATATTGAAAATAGTAAAAGAAGAATAACAAAGTAGTTGATTGAGAATGTATATCTTGGAAAAAAGAAAAAGGTATTTCAAGAATAACACAGTCAACAATATAAGAACTAGGTGCTCCAGTTATCGCAGCTTGAATTTCTCCGTACAAACTTTCTAAAGACCATTCTGAGTTTGACATGTGTTTGAGAGATCTACAGTACTCTGTCGATGCTCCAAGATGTCGTATACCCTTTCCTGTTAATTCAGGTATAGCAAGATCATCATATGCCCCAATCTAATCAAAATCTGAGCAACTTAAATCACCTCATGCCCCATCAATATCTGAGCCGCCTTTTCGGGTTTTCAACTCAAATCCCCTTTGGTTTCAAGGCGCTCTTTGTGGGTTTTCACCTTGGCCGCTTCAATCCCCTTTTTTTTAGGAATCAGAGCGCCTTTTGTGGGTTTTCACTTTGGTTCCCTTTTCTTTCATGTAAAGTATTTCTTGACAGAGTCTGCGTTTACGGGATTTGGCAAATTTTTACCATCCATCTCGCTTAGAATCAAAGCTCCACCGGAAAAGGCCTTCTTTAGAACGTAAGGACCCTCCCAATTTGGCATCCATTTTCCTCTAAAGTCTTTTTGTATAGGAAGAATTTTCTTCAACACTAGATCCCCTTCGTGGAATTCTCTAGGACGAACCTTTTTTGTTATAGGCTCGCATCATTCGTTTCTGATACATATGACCATACTGAATGGCTTTTAACCTTTTCCCTTCTATTAAGTTCAACTGGTCGTATCGAGACTGAACCCATTCTGCTTCATCCAATTTCAATTCAGCTAATACCCGAAGAGAAGGAATCTCCACTTCAATGGGTAAAACAGCTTCCATCCCATAAACTAGAGAAAAGGGTGTTGCCCCAGTAGAGGTCCTAACAGATGTTCGGTAAGCTAAAAGAGCACATGATAGCTTTTCATGCCAACCCTTGTAGGTTTCAGTCATTTTTCCCACAATTCTCTTAATATTCTTATTGGCCGCATCCACTGCACCGTTCATTTTTGGGCGATATGGCGACGAGTTATGGTGACTGATCTTAAACTGACTAAAAACTTCTGCTATTGTGCTATTATTCAAATTCAACGCATTGTCGGATATGATTCTTTCAGGCATTCCATATCGACAAATGATATCCTTTTTCAAGAATTTACTAACCGTCGATTTCATGACATTTGCATATGAAGCAGCTTCCACCCATTTGGTAAAGTAATCGATGACCACAAAGATGAAACGCTGCCCATTCGAAGCCTTCGGTGATATTGGCCCAATGACATCCATGCCCCACATGGAGAATAGCCATGGAGTAGCCATAACGTACAGAGGTGAGGGAGGTACACGTATCTTATCTCCATAAATTTGACATTTATGACATTTCTTGGCGTAGATAATGCAATCCCCTTCCATAGTAGACCAATAGTATCCAAATCTCATGATCTGTCTGGCCATTGTAAAACCATTTGCATGGGTTCCGCAAATGCCCTCATGGACTTCTTCCAGGATCTTTCTGGCCTCTACAGCATCTATACATCTTAACAGCACTTGATTTTTCCCTCTCTTGTACAACACTTCCCCATCTAAGACATATTCAATGGCTATTCTTCTCAGTGTTCTCTTATCATTTTCTGTCGCTTGATCAGGGTATTTTCGATTTTTCACATATTGTAGTATACTCTGATACCAAGGGTGATCATCTTTTCCCTCCTCTTCAATATTGTAGCAATGAGCCAGAACTTCATATATGCTCATCTGAATAGGCTTCATGATTTCTAACTTGTTTACCTTAATCATCGAGGCTAGAGTAGCCAGTGCGTCAGCCATCTGGTTTTCATCTCGTGAGAGATAACAGAAAGTAATGTCATCGAACTCGTCAATCAATTCAAGAACCAACTCTTTATAACTGATCAACTTAGGGTCTCTGGTTTCCCATTCTCCTTTGTGTTGGTATATCACCAATGCAGAATCTTCATACACTTTTAGCACTTTGATTTGACGTTCAATGGCCGCACGAATACCCATAATACATGCTTCATATTTGTCCATATTATTTGTGCAATCGAAGTCCAACTTACTAGCGACAGGATAATGATCTCCACTTGGGGATACCAAGACTGCCCCAATTCCATTACCTATAGCATTTGAAGCTCCATCGAAATTTAACTTCGATATGTGGTCTATTCGAGGGTTTTCTTCAGTTTTTTCCATATACATTAAGTCCTCATTTGGAAAATCGAAGTTCAAAGACTCATAGTCTTCCAAGGCTCTGCTGGCTAGAAAATAAGCTATTGCACTTCCTTTTATAGCCTTTTGACTTACATATACTATGTCAAATTCAGAGAGCAGAATTTGTCATCTAACCATTCTCCCATTTAAAGCAGTTGATTCCATCATGTACTTTAAAGGATCCAACTTTGAGATCATCCAAGTCGTATGATACAGCATGTACTGCCTTAGTCTTCGAGTCACCCAGATTAAAGCACAACACAACTTTTCAATCGATGTGTATCTCATTTCACAATCGGTGAATTTCTTGCTGAGATAATATATTGCCCTTTCTTTCTTTCCTGTCTCATCATGCTGACCCAATACGCATCCCATGGAATTGTCAAACACCGTTAGATACAATATCAATGGCCTATTTGGACTGGCCGGTGATAGTATTGGAGTGTTAGCTAGGTATTGCTTTATCTTGTCAAAAGCCCTCTGACATTCCTCATCCCACTCACCCGAATTATGTTTCTTCAGAAGACGAAATACTGGATCACATTTCTCAATCAGTTGTGAAATGAACCGAGCAATGTAATTCAGTCTTCCTAGGAAACCTCGAACTTCCTTTTGAGTGCGTGGAGGAGGCAAATCTCGTATTACTTTAACTTTATCTGGGTCAACCTCAATCCCCTTCTTGCTGACTATGAAGCCTAATAACTTCCCTGATCTGACTCCAAATTTGCATTTTGCTGGGTTAAGCTTGAGTTGAAATTTCCTCAATCTGAAAAATAATTTCCTCAAGACTCAAACATGTTCTTCTTCAGTTTAAGATTTTGCAATCATATCATCAACATAGATTTCAATTTCCTTATGCATCATGTCATGAAACAGAGTCACCATAGCTCTTTGATACGCTGCTCGCGCATTCTTCAATCTAAAGGGCATTACTTTGTAACAAAATGTTCCCCACAAGGTAATGAATGTGGTTTTCCCCATGTCTTCAGGATGCATTTTTATTTGATTGTATCCAGAAAAACCATCCATAAAAGAAAATAATGAGTAGCCTGCTGTATTATCTACCAAAGTATCTATGTGAGGCAACGGAAAATTGTCTTTTGGACTAGCTTTGTTCAAGTCCCTATAATCCATGCTCATTCGTACTTTACCATCTCTTTTAGGAATAGGGACAATGTTTGCTACCCACTCTGAATACTTGATCTCTTGTAAGAATCCAGCATCGAGCTGCTTTTTGACTTCTTCTTTTAATTTTAGCACGATATCAGGTCTCATTCTCCTGAGCTGGTTTACAATCCTCTTTTATGGGCAGACGATGTACCACAATGCTAGCACTTAGCCCGGGCATATCTTGGTATGACCACGTGAAAACATCTTTGAACTCTCGGAGTAATTCAATGAGGTCATGTTTTGTCCTTGCGGTGATATCAGTTTCGATTTTCACCTCTTTTCCTTCCTCTAGGCTCACGATTTCTAATATTTCCCTATGAGGTAGGATTTGTTTATCCTCTTGTTCCACCATTCTCAACAAGTCCAGAGATACACCAAAGTCTTCGTCATTTTCAAAGTCATGAGATCCTTCCAAACACATGTCTTGCTCAAAAAGAGACTCCATGTTTGAAACAGCATCACTCATGTCATTAATATTTGAGGACCTATGGGGATACACCAAAGAATATACAAAAATATATAAATTTATGAATAATTATTTGTACAATCAGGTTATAAATATAATGAAAAAAAATTGTTTGGAAGACAATAAATCAAATGGAAAATATTTACTGGCCTAGAAAGAATAAAAGAATAATTGCTCGAAATGAATTCAAAGATGTATTTTATTACAATAATGATATTCAGACTTAAGCCTATTTCTCAAAGGATTTCTTATCATTCTTAGGCTAAAAACAACAAGAATGTTTTGAACATTACTCTGAATAAACTCTAAAGACTACAGGTATTTTTTCCGCAATCCAATTGTTTAGCTCACTCCTGGGTTCATAAGGGCAAATCTCCAACGAGGTCCTTCTTTCAATTGTCTCTATAACATTGATATGAATGTTTTCCAACACTTCTTCAATGCTTTCCTTTCTGGGCACCCTTTGCTCAGGATAAATAAACCCACCTGACACAAAGGATTTAGATATGTGGGGGAAGGTCAAAGGCTCCCACTTGACTTCCTCTCCGCTTAAATGTGCCCTTCTTCTCTCCTGCCTTTTCTTCACTTCTTTTCTCTTTTGTTTCATATCTGGCTTGTAACCTAAGCCAAAACGATCAAACTTTTCCTTCAGCACGGGTGCTTCAATCCTTCCTTGAAGGTATTTTCCCAACCCTTTCCCTGGCGAAGCTCCTTTTCCTACCATCAACTGTAGACCCATCTCAGTAGTCTTGGATATCTTTGGTACCAGAATTTTGTTTCCTTCAGCGATAAACGTTACGTTCACAAATTTCAAAGACCGGAAAGAACATTCCACTTATTCATCATTGGTCTCTACATAAGGTGCATCACCCGTTACCATCGCAATAATATCCTCCTCCGCACTTATTGTTACCAATCGACTCTCTAATATTAGCTTCACCTTCTGATGTAACGATGAAGGTACTGCCCCTACCGAATGTATCCATGGTCTCTCCAATAAACAGTTGTAGGAAGGCTTAATATCCATTACTAAAAAGTCCACCTCATAAGTAGTTGGGCCAATTCTTAATGGTATTTCAAATCTTCCTATAACCCTTCTTTCTGTTCCATCAAATGCCCTTACTATATTCTGGTAGGCTTTCATATGTGAACTGTCCACAGGTAGTCGATTAAGAGTGGACAAAGGTAATACGTTCAATGCGGATCCATTATCGATCAAAAACCCCGGTAATGTGTCCCCCTGACATCGGGTAGTAATGTGTAGAGCTTTAGTAGAACCCCTACCTCCAGATGGAATTTCATCATCATTGAAGAAGATAAAATTGTCAGCACTTATATTGTTGACCAAGTGATCCAGTTTATTGACTAAGATGTCATCAGTCACATATGTTTCGTTTAGTACTTTCATCAGCACACTTCGATGTACTTCTGAACTTAGGAGCAAAGCTAATACAAAAATGCGGGCTGGCTGTTTGTGCAGTTGCTCCACAACACTGTATTCACTGTGTTTCAAAAACTTCAGAAACTCCATTGCTTCTTCTTCTTTTATTGGTTCATTAACCAACGGCTCAGCCTCCACTGCTTTCCCTTTCCTTTGTTCTACCATCAAATTCTTTTCTCTTAACAATTCTGCTGAAGTATCATATCGCTTCCCATTGCGCGTATAAGAACCCCTTTCTTGACTTCTCCCAACCTCTTTTCTTGAGATTATCACATTGCATCCATACTTCCACGGAACCATTTTACTATCTTTATATGAGAAATTTGACGTCTTATGGATTACAATTTTTGGTGTTACCTGAACCCTAGCCTCGTTGTTCTTAGGGTGCGAAATAATGACCATATGATGATTTATTTTTGAAATCTTCGTTGTTGATTCCGACGCTCATATGCTTCTTTCTTCCTCTTTTTCCTCATAGAACTTTATTTCCTTATTATCCATCATGCTTTGGACCAGAGCTTTAAATTCTTCACATTCTTGAATCTTATGTCCTACTTCACGGTGGAATTCACAATATTTTTTAGCCTCATCCTCTTCCCCAAAATCTGAAATGACTAACCCTCTTTTCACCATCTCTTTCTAGACCTGTTTCAATGGAGTTTTTACTTCACCGATGTCATTCTTGACTTTTTCTCCCATACTTTCGCCCATCATATTCACTCCCTTATCAGCATGATTAGGTAACGGATTGACTGCGTTAGGTGAGTCATCAAATTTGACAACATCCAGGCTGATGAGTTTTTCCACTACCTTCTTGAAAGCCGTGTAATTCTCTATTGAATGCCCCAAGATTCCCGCATAATAGTCACATTGTACATTTATATCGTACCATTTGGGATAAGGGGGTTGTAAAGGGGTCAAGTAATGAGGGGAAACAACATGTGCATTAAATAAATTCTGATATAACTCCTTGTATGATATCAGAATTGGCGTAAACTAGGGTTTTTCAGTATTTTGCCTCCCTCCTACTTCTTGTCTTGATGAGCTTTGTTGATTAGCAACTACCTTTCCTGGTTGATTCACTGCAATTGACCTATCGTATACGCTCACATTGCTCACTTCATTTTCTCTTTTCTTTGGGGTTGTCCTTCTATTATTCTCCCCTCCATCTATTCTTCCACTTTTAATAGCATGTTCAATCATTTCACCATTCATGATTATATCTGAGAAATTCTTTGAAGAACTTCCCAACATGTGAGTAATGAACGGGGCTTTCAATGTATTGATAAAAAGTATTGTCATTTCCTTTTCCACAAGTGGTGGCTGAACCTGAACCGCAATTTCCCTCCATCGCTGTGCATACTGTCTGAAGCTTTCATTCAATTTTTTTCTCTAAATTCTGCAAAGTTATTCGGTCAAGCGTCATTTCTGATACATGATTGTATTGTCTCATGAAAGCCTGTGCCAAATCCCTCCATGTAGCGATTTTGGTTCGGCTCAACTAATTGTACCATTTTGACGCCGCCCCGGTAAGACTATCCTGAAAGCAATGTATTAATAATTGGTCATTATTAATATACCCTGTCATTCTCCTACAGAACATGGTGATATGGGCCTCAGGGCAACTGGTCCCACTGTATTTCTCAAATTCCGGCATCTTAAACTTGTAAGGAAGTACCAAATCCAAAATTAGACTCAAATCTTTTGCATCTATTCCACAATAGCTTTCAATACTTTCCATCGTTCTAAATTTCTCTTCAATCCATTTCCATTTCTCCTCAAACTACTTTGGAAACTCTTCCTTCACCTTATCCTTCTCAGCTACTTCATCGAAATCCGAGATAGCAATATTATTCAAATCATCACCCGGATTAGAGCCAGATCCGACCTGAAAGTTTTTCGGCATTGAAACATCCCCTTGAAAATGCTGAGGCCTAATCGAAACAGAAGGTCTCCGCGGATGCGGTTCAGTCTGAACTTGCGCATGCGGAGGCGTAAAACCTGGAGGAAAAAGTGGTTCATCATTGTTTTCTTCTTCATTACAAATCACAGGACCTTTCCCTTTATCTACCCCTTTGGTTATTAATTGCGTCAACTTAGTCATCATGTCATTTTGAGACTCCTGCATCTTTTGTATCATGTCATGCTGAATCTTTTCCATTTGTTCTTTCATTTGATCTTGCATTTCGTTTTGAAGGCGCTCAAGCTTTTCCAATCTTTGATCCATAATTTTTGATTTCGCACGGGTACCGTAGCGGTGCTTGGTTGATGAATTTTTACTGGTTTCCAGATTAACTGAAGCATAATTTTAACCAATTAAAACATCTTCTTAATAGTCTTGAATGTATATGATGTCATGTAATGCAAATGCATGAAATGAATGCAAAAAGAGCGTCGATTCTGATCCAATTTCCTTTAGAAAACTTTATTGATAAACAAAATTCTTTACATAAAATGAATTACAAGTATGGCTTTGCCCTAATACTCAAAGCTTTAACTTCCTTCAATAGTGAAGCTAACTCCTGCCCTCGATCTGATTCCAGTTCATACTTTACGCTTAACATGTCAGCCTGAATTGCCATTGTTTGCAAATGATCAACTACCTCCCGAATCTGAGCAATAGCCTTGCCCATAATGTAATCTCTGTTCTGAATTTGATTCTGTGAATGATAAAGTTGCTCCCTCCAACGCTCCTCATTTCCTTCCAAGGATTCGATCCGTTGTCTACAGCCTTGTAATGCGTACTCCAATTCTTCTATCTTCTTTTTCATTTCTTCAATCTTGCACAGGCTTGTCTTTAATTCCACTACAGAATTACGACTTCTATACGCAGCAAGTGATCTCTCGAGTTTCGCTATTCTAGCTTTTAACTCCGCATGATAGTTTTGAGTTTCTAACACCTGCCGTTCTAAGGTCTCTTTCTAAACTTGAGACTCCCGGGACTTTCTTTCCCACCGATTGGCTTTATTTCTTTCTTCCTGGATCTCCTGTCGCCACTGCTCTGAAGTCTTTCCCAGCCCAGCAGTTCTCATTGATACTCGTAGCCTTTTGTAGTCCGTCTTTAAGCTATCCAGATCCTCCTCTACTTTATTCTTCCCCTTCTTTAATTTTTCAGCTTCTAACTTTTCGACTTCAACGTCTAGCCTCAAATGCATCTTCTCTTCTTCCATCCGCTCTATTTTATTTTCAAGTTCTAAATTCCTCTTTTCAAAATATTGTTTTATAATCTCCAACTCTGATGGGATCACTTGTAGGTATTCTTCCATTGGTCGAACACCCTCCAAGTTTAACTTCGGAATGTTATTATTAATTCTTTTACATCGCCACTCATCAGATTCTGGAGTCAAACCCACAGCTAGCCTTTTCATCCTGTGAACCTGATTCCAAGCCTGAGAAATTTCTTTCACCTTTTTCTTGTAATTGTTGTACGAGAACTCACATTGAGCTAAACCATATGTTGCCAGCACAAACTGTCTTGAATTATATTGCCTTAGGACCAGCAAAAGTGCATACCCGACGGCTCTCCAAATCCCAAGCAACGGAACCCAGTCAAAGCTTCCACAACGGTAGAGAATTCCATCAGGAATCAACCAAGGAGCTTTCCACTCCACATCATCCTCTTTAAGATTTTACGGAATTGCTATCCAATTTTCCTCTGATATGTCGTCCCTTCTTGGCGTAGCCACTATCTCTTTTAATGGGGAGTAATGCCCAAAGAAAACCCAATATGAAACTTTTTCGATATTCCAGAAATGACTATGGAACCAAGCTATCAAAAATTACGCACAACCTATAAATCTGCCTTCACCAGCTCGCCTACACGCATTCAAAGATCTAAACGTTTTAGCCAAAAATCGCAGGAACAGGCGTGACCCCTTTACCCAACCAATCAAAAAGATCTGAAACCGCTTCGTCAACATGCCCCAAAGCTTTAGGGAAAATCACTAACCCGTAGATACTCAAAGCAAACACATCAACCTTCTTTTTCCCATCAGGATGTGCTAGGATCAAGTCTCGCAAATTTCTCCATGGGATACATTTACACTCGCCCTTCTGTTTGATCCTAGCCGTGATCTATTGGTCGCTCATTCCGGTAATGCTCATTAATTTCTTCCAAAATGTTGGGACATAAGTGGCTCTGGAATATGTTTTATCAACCTGAAGCCTAGGGCAGTGTAGTAAAGTTGTATATTCCTCCACTGTGGGCACCAAATCTATGTTCCCAAAAGTAAAACAGCTATATGCAAGATTCCAATATTGAGCGAGAGCGCGAAACAGTCTTTCATCCACCTTGATGTTAAGTAAGTACGGCAAGTCCCCATAATTAGTGTAGAACAACTACTTGGTTTCTTCATTCCACCGATCCCAAATCTCATTTAACTCCTGAAGGCTATTTTGCATCACACTAATACGAGTATAATCCCAAAGCTCTGACACATATCCCTTAGCTAAACTGTCTCCTTTCTCCAATTACACCTTCTCTAACCATATACGGGCAATGGCGTTATCCTCCACTTTATCAAGAAATTCGTTTTCCATGACGGTTTTCTAATTTAGTAACTGAACTTGAATCGACACTCTTTGAAATATGCAGTGACATGCAACAATATCAACAAAACATAAACAAGTCAGTACAACACAAAAACAAAATTCAAAGCAAGTATAAGAAACACAATCATCTATCTGGGCAATCACGAGAGATTAGAATAGTTCTAACTAGGTTGAGCTTCTAAGTCCACTATACGGGGTTTGGTTCTAAAGTTGAGGTACCCAAACCAGTAGATTCCTCGATCCTCACCCATTATAGGCTCATACAGATCGAGTTCGGTTCAGGGGAATACATTTTCCTATGGCTGCACGAAGATGAAAATCTCACGAAGACATAGGTACGGATGTATCCCGAAAGTGATTCACTATCCTGCACGGAGGTGAAAACCTCACGAAGGAGTAGCTTCTCACTCCCACTTAAAAGGACAAGACTAAACAGTCTTACGCAATATGATGCCAAGGTATAAAACAGTAATCATACAAAAAATGCAAAGAAAGGATCGTAATTTTTCAAATCAAATTTTTAATTTTCGACGATAAGACAGAAAACAATCAATTTTTCGGCTTGAATCTCCTATGGTCCCTAGTGGAGTCGCCAAGCTGTCGAAACCATTTATTTATTTATTTATTTTTAAAAAGAGTCAACTTTAAGGTAAAAATGGGGATCGACTTTGAAAATGAAAATGGGAGTCGCCACCGATTTTTGTTGAGGTGTGATCGGATCACCTTGAAAACAATTGTTTTTTGGTCTACGAATTTTGAGAAATTAAGTTCAGAAGTCGGTTACGCACGAAGAAGGGTTAGCACCCTCGTAACGCCCAAAATTGGTACCGAATTGGATATTTAATGTCTTAGTGTCGAAACTTTGAAAAGATTTTTCAATACGATCCCATGAAATGAAAGGTTAAATGATTGAATTGGTTAAGTGGACGGACCCACTTCAAAGAAATAGATCGCCACACTCAGTGAGTTAGAGTGCAACAGTTCAATCTTCGAAGTTAGGTTCGTCCCTTTTTTAAAAAAAAAATTTAAACATGTTTTAAGAAGGATATTTGATTATTTAAGTCAATCGAGAAATTAGAATCCAGTAAGTTAGGGTTCAACTTCTCGAAATTCTTAAACATCAAATATTGCCTTTATTTTAAAATCGAGATAACAAAATGTCGTATCCAGTAAGTTAGGATCCAACATTTTGAAATCTAAAGAATTTTATTTTAAAATTGTATGGTTTAGATAAAATGGATACTTGATGATATAAATTCATCGAGAAGAATTGAAGGCCAGTTAGTTAGGGCACAATTCTCTCGAGAACTATTAAACACCAAGCTTTTTTAGGAATTTTGAAATAAAACGATTATAATGTTTTAATGAAATGCAATTCTTACAAACAATATAACTGAATAGCAATATATAATGCAAAAGATAAATAGTAATCTAAATTTACATTAAAGAGCAACCAAACATATAATTCATCCATATTAATAATTAAACATCTAATAAATCAATAATCAAATTCCTAAGGATACTTTGATTTAAACAATAAAATAAAATAATAATAATAATAATTAATATGAAGATTTAAAAAAAATTTAAAATACAATAATAAGCTAAACATCAAAATAAGGTTAAAATGATGAATTAAAATATGAATTAATTTATCTAAAAAAAACTTTTGAAAACAACGTTAGATATGAGAAAAAAATTTTAAAATTGATATCAATAATTATGATAATATTAGCCAATATTAAAATAATATTAAAATAAATAATTATTATAAAACTTGATTTATTAAAAGACTTTTGAAATCAAAATTAAATATGCAAAACATTTTTTGAAATTTAGAACAATAATCAACAAATTTTAAATTGAGACTTAAATAAAATTAGAATAATAATAAATTAAAACAAAATTAAAATACAATTGACTCAAAATATTGGTGTATAATGGATTACAAATAATCAAATAATAATTTATTACATTTTTGAACTATAATAATAAATTTAAGCACTATATAAAATAAATATTACAAATAATATTAAATATTATAATATGCGAAAGTAGGATTTGATTAATTAAAAACATTGTGGAATTTTAAAAGAAAACTGAGTTTGTATTGAATCGAAATCTGTTTCAACATTGAAGGACTAAACTAGCAATTAAACACAAGCATCATAACAATCCAAGTCAATCACAGAAACGACGCCGTTTAAATTCGGATCTAAATGAATACAGAATTAAATTCGAAGTACAAATTACTAGTAAAAAAACAGAAACCAAACCATAAATTTATTAAACACGGAGGGACCTATTGAATAAATAAACCAAGCGATCCATGATACGCGGATCCTTCCCGGGTCAGGTCACCGTTCGGATCGGGTCTTCAAAACGACGCTGTTTTAGAGCCATCGCATTGACTCCAAACGGCCGCGTTCCATCACCGTATTTAAAGGCCAAAACCCTAAAAAATCTATTTCATTTCTGAAAACCTAAAGAGAATAGATATTCTCTGCGCCGTTCTGCACACTGGGCTCTTGAATGATCTCCGATCCGAACCTGCTCTCCGATGACGACGGAGAAGGACCGAATCTCATCGCAAGGTACCTTCCTACCCCCTTTTTATTGTCGTTTCTTTCTTTAATAAACGATTAGTAGGTACGAAACAAAAAAAAAAGTAGAGAAAAAAGATCTGTGAGTGGAAAAAAAATAGAAAAATCACTTTTCAATCTTTGATTCTTTTTTTGTATTATGAATACGTAATCTCGTTACAGTATTCGAATGGCTTTTTTATAGCCCGATTTACAGAAAATAAAAAATGAAAAATAATTAAAAATTCACCCATATGTTGTTGTTTTTCTATTTGCTGCTATTTCCGTGTGTGTTTTTTTGCAGGTATTCGGCCAGCCTGGAGGTACGGAGGTGGCCGTAAAGAGGTGTGCGTGGGGAGGGCCAGCTGATGGTTGCGGCGCTGGAAGGGGGCTCCCGTTGCTGCTAGGGTTTGGTCTCTGTTAGGCTAGGTGTTGGGCCATCGGGCCATTAGGTTAGTTTGGGTCTAGTGTTTGGGCTAAGGTTAATTGGATTTAGGCTAATTGGGACTTTGGATTTTGCAATCGGGTTTGGGCTTAATTTATTTGGTTTGTAATCTGGACTGATGTTATTTGTAAATGGACTTTTAATATTTTTTTGCTTTTATGTTGGTTTTATTTATTTTTAGTGGGCCTGGTCAAAATTGGGTATTACACATACTTACACATATTTTCATGTATAATAGCTTTAGAATATGTGTACATATAAATGTTTTTAATATTTCCACAATTTTATACATATATGTATGTATTTTATATTTTTTATAATTTTGTTCATTTATTTATTTATTTACATGTCCGTTATTATTATTTTTTATGCTTTAGTTTTTATCTGTTGTTATTTGTTATTGTGCCTACGTGATTGTTTTTTATATATTGGTCTTATCATTTACTTATCTTTTGTTTTTGCTCGTGTTATTTTACCTACATTAGCATCATTGTTATTTCATTACACCTATTTTTACTCAAAATTGTAAAAAGAGAAAATTTTGAAAACAAAAGCAATATTCGGTATTTGGGATCTTCAAGAGGATTGAGCCCTAACGTATTGGGTTCTAATTTTTTTCGTTGAATCTAAATAATCGAGAATGCTCTTTAATATAAAAAAATAAAAATAAAAAGCTCATTATTGGGAATTCAATACGTTGTGTCCTAACACATTGAATATGACACGTTGTTTTCTCGAGATGAGGATTTTTAAAAAAAATAATGAATGCAATATTTAATGTTTAGAATTTTGAGAAATTGTACCCTAACGTATTGGGCTGCGATTTTTTCATCTGACTTAAATAATTGAATATCCTTTAAACTTCATTGCACGAGTTTTTAGACCAGTTCATTTTTTAGAATGAGAAATATTATGCCCTAACTCATTGGGTATGACATTTTCTCTCTCCGAAATGAGAGGGTCTTAACGGCTAATTTGATTTATCCAAGTTTTTAATACAATGATCGCATTTTAAAATCTTTCAACCTTCGACACTAAGACACTAATTAATCAACTAGTTACCAATTTTGGGCATTACGAGGGTGCTAATCCTTCCTCGTACGTAACCGACTCCCGAACCTATTTTTCTGAATTTCATGGACCAAACTCGTTGTTTTAATAAAATCAAATCGTTTATTAAAAACAACCACTTTTCGAGGTGATTCGATCACACCTCATAAAAAAGGATTGGTGGCAACTCCCCTTTTCGTTTTCGTTTTCAAAATCCAAGTCGACCCCGTTTTATCAAAAAATTATGTCAACACACACAAATACCAAAAGCTTCCACCTATATTCAACACATCCTATGACATTATGAAATGTCAACTATGTCCAACCTTACTCGATACTGTTTAAAAAGGCTTTAAAGTATAAGACGCTACATTAAAAAAGAAATGATGGAGGCTCTTGTATTTTTCCAACGCTCCAAAATTTCTTGTGTCCCTATTAATCAAATTAAATGGTCACCTGTTTTTATATTGCTACAAGTGCCTCTCAAAATTTATTATCGTTGATAATAATTTCCCTTAAAAGTGCTCAAATTATATCATTTAAATTTAAAATAATTCAGATATTTTTTAAAAAAATTTATAGATTTGGGTAAACTATCAACAGTCACTTTTATTTGACTCATGTTACATTTTAGTCACTCATATTTGAAATGTTATATTTTGGTCACTTACGTTATCATTTTGTTACGAAATGGTCACTTTGGCCTTAAGATCTATTACCTCACAAATGGCAATCTAACGTGGCAGTTAAAATGTGTTTTAAATGCCAACATGGATGTCTAGTTGGGATGAGAAAAGTTAATTTTTTATTAAAATAGAATGCAAAATTTTGCTTGATTGGGTTTTTTTGTTACCATGAGAGAAGAGAAGAGAATAGCAGAACCACAAATAATAATAATAATAATAATAATAATAATAATAATAATAATAATAAATGGACGCAACAACCTCTATAATTGTTTGCTATTGTGGTTGCTCTGCTATGTTAAGAACTTCATGGTCGAATGAAAAACTAGGTAAGAGATTTTTCAGGTATCCAAATTATGGGAATGGGAGAGTGGTCACGTCGAACTGTCTTTTGGAAGGTAACAAATTTTAACGGAAGAGTAGTCATTTCGTAACAAAACAATAATTTAAATGACTAAAACGTAACATTTCAAACATAAATAACTAAAATGTAACCCGAGGCAAACAAAAGTGCCTATTTTAATAGTTTACCTTATATCTTTAATAATTTTACTCAAATCCATTTAATTTTCTTGATGGATAAGATGAATTTAATTTGCAATTATAGTGAGCAGTATAAATACCTAGAAAGCATTTAGCATGTAAAATAATAATGTATTAACTTTATTTCATTAAATTTAAAAATATCCACAAATCAAATGAACTTTTAACAAAAAAAAAATTACACAAAGTGAAAATTAGTTATAATGGTTTAATGTGTAGTAATGTTTTTCAAACCTTATACTGGAAAAAATCACAAAATCACATATGAATTTTAATCTAATATACAATGTTATTCACACTACAAATAAATTACCATGTACTGATGGTTAAATTCTATCGATATAGGTACATTTATATCGACAGTTTACTTATCTGTCAGTATATGTCAAGCTTATATCGACACATTTTGTTACTGTTGGTATAGAACCATCTATAGTAACATATCAAATTTTTCCATCAATATTCATTTTGTATTGTTGATATAGGATGGATTCTAAGACATTTTCTTCTTTTAAATTTACGATAACTTCAAATTTCAATTAATTTTTTTTTGTAAAAAAAACCATATACTATAATAATCTGATTTTCAGTGGTGTCAAAAAATACGATTTTAAAACCTCATTTTCATAAACCAAATCCATAAATATTAAAAAGGAATATTTACAAAGTTAGTATAAAAATATATTGAAATTTGGTTAAGTAATTTAGTCGAAGAAGTGGTTAATTAAGGCCCAATGACTAAATTGTAAAGTTCAATTGTTATAGATTTTTAATTAGAAAAAGACTTAGGGATTTAGATAGAAGTTATCCAAGGGACTAAAATGATTAATAAACCAATTTTAAATAAGTGTTAGTAGATGGTAATGATGGATGTCATTAAGCTTAAGTAATTAATAATTAAGTAAATAAAACATAATTAAATTTGTTAGTTAAGATTAATTATAAGTTAATTATAATATAAATAACATCTAAAGTGGAAAGAAGGTTTTTTTTACCTAATATATATATATATATAAATTAATTACTGAAATGGGATTGTTTAGCCATTATTTTCATGCACAGGTAGAAGTAACAGTGATCCTACGATGATGGTTGAGTAATCGGCAGCACCACACCCCTGACAGCAATTATTAAGTAAATGGCTATATTTAAAAAATAATATTTTTTTGGTGCCGCCTAAGCGATCGGTGGTATCGGTATGTAGTTTCCCCCAAAAAATATAATGTATTTTATATTATTAGACCAAAAAAATATTTTTTTAATGGTGTTGTCGATGTGTCGGGCAGCACTAGAATAAATTAATTTATATTTTTTATTTAACATTTTAAAACTTAAAAAAGAAAATTGGAAAAGTAAAAAATCGGCAAGATATCAAAATGGGTTCTTTAATTATAATTTGTATAGTTTTAAATATAACATTGATCATTATATTTTTGTTTGAATGGTTAGATTTGTGTTGAAAATAATATTAAGATTGGTTTGACTAGTGTATGTTTCTTTTATATTGTAATAATAATTTGTATATTTTAAGATATAACATTGAACATTATATTTTTGTTTGAATAATTAGATTTGTGTTGAAAATAATATTAAGATATTTTTTATATAAAAAAATTATATATATATATAAATTTAATTAAGAAAATGGATTACAAAAAAAAATCATTGTCATTATTTGTATATTGTTTATTTGTTAAGTCGATGATTACAATTTTAATTGTTTGTGCAGATACCGAAATGGGTTCTTTAATTACAACAGATGATCACACAGCAATGATGATTCATGTGCCGATAAAAAAATGTTCTATTTTTTATCCACGAGTATATACGTAAAGTTGCATGTAAGTTTTTTATTTAATTGGAAGATCTTAACTAATGTTGTGATTTAATATGATTAGGATTCGTATAGCGTGTTGAGGCCACGTGGCCATGGTCCGAACTACCAGAGGAATGGGTTATGGCTGCTGTAACACCCCTAATCCATATCCGTCACCAGATTAGGGTCATGAGGTATTATCGAACTCAAGTGCAGATTCGAACATTCATGCAAGTCATATTCATATATATATATATAAAGCATATAGCTAATTAAATGTTAAACATACATTATTACTCATATTACAAATACAAATCATACCTCAGAAAATTTTCCCGAATCCATACCATTTATATAATCATATTTTCAAACAAATAAACATGCCTGAAAGTTAAATAATATATACATGCTTTACAAAACACATAACTCAAACCATATGCACATCTATTTAATAGTATTCGAATACCTAACATAAATTAAACACTTTACTTCATAGTTCTGTACATGCTTATACACGGCTTAATGTCCATAAGCAAATGCGGCATTAACCACTCCATAATATGATCAAGCATATTTCATTAAACATTAAAATCTTATGCACATTTAACCACATTGAAATAAATCATTCAAGCATAATCATGTGCACACAGTCCCATTCATTCTATCCTCTATTCGGCTAGCAAGTTACCATATAAAACTATACTCCATTCATGCACTACTCATTTGACTAATATTAGCCATTTCCTAAATACATTTTCTGAATCAAATATACCAAATTTTCTAGAGTTGTGTGTCATGCCAAAATTACACATGCTTTCTAAATTCATTCCTTGTTTAATCGGCCAACAAGGTTAACCACATAAATGGTACAAGTTTTGCCATTCATTCACAAATTGAATTATGCCATTTCCTATCATTAATAAAATGATCAATTCACAACCAATGATACCATAAGCATATATTTATTGGTCTTACCTACTACTAGCCGAATATAAACATGCTTATAACATAATCATGTGATCAATCCAAAGTATCCTATTTTAAAACCGAATGCATACCTAGACATAGCAAATTATCACTAATAAATAATTGAATTAATGTGGCCATACTACTATTAATTTGACTATCGCATAATACACCTAAACAAAATTTAACCTTAAATTAACCAAATTGACCATCAAATACCAAAACATATACAACATGTCATATGCCTTAACCACATATTTGGTCATCACATTCAACTTCCAAAAACAATTCATGCCATTTTTATCTTGAACCGTACCTAAAAACTCTCTCATACAATGTCTACGTCCTAGACGAGGTCTTACATGTTATCAAATATTGATGCCACTGTCCCGAACAGGGTCTTACACGTAAATCTCAAATCGATGCCAACGTCCTAGACGTGGTCTTACACGAAACTCACGTATCAAAACCCTATGTCATGATATATGAATCCTAACTATTCCTGTGGTTTGTATGGGGCTTTCAGTTGTAGAAATTCGATCGATTCAAGCTCACAACTAGTCCTCCAAAGCTTAATTCAATTCGACATATATACATATATTTAATATAAATCAATTCGGCACATGTAATGCATATATATTCGAATTTTAACAACATATATCTACCTATGAACTTACCTCGGACAAAGACAAACGGATGGAATCAACCACTTGACCACTTTCGACTTCCCCCGATCTAATTCCGTTTTCTTTTGTTCTTGATCTAAATAAATTCAAATTTATCTATTTAATAACACATTTCATTCAATTCAAACCACAAACACATAATTAGGGCAATTTGCACTTTAGCCCCTAAAATTCACATATTTTACAATTTAGTCCCTATTTCACAAAACACAAAATATTCAAAATTTCACCACACCCAAGCTTGGCCGAATTTCACTAGGGTCCCTACCAGCCCATTTCTTTCATTTATTTCACATTTTGACCCTTAAATTTACAAAATTTACAATTTAATCCTAAATAGGCATTTTTACTAAAAATCACTTAATTAAACATAATAATCTATCAACATCTATTTATTTTCCGTCGTTAAACAAAAAAAACCACAAGCTATCATCAATGGAAATTCATGAATACATCAACAAATTCAAAAATTCAAACATAGGTTAGCTAATATTCGAAGCAACGATCTCAAAAACATAAAAATTATCAAAAACTGAACAAGGAACATACCTAATTTTAAGCTTCAAAGTGTCGAATACACAAAAGCTCAAGAGTTCATTTTCTTTCTCAACTTTCGGCCAAAAAAGATGAACATGCATGGCCATTTTCATGTTTTGTCTTATTTAATTACAAGTTATTTTACTTTTTACTATTTTAACCTTAATAAAATCATAATATAAGTCACTTGAATCTTGTACATAAATGTCCACTAACCTTATAATGGCATAATAACCTTTTAAGGACTTCCCATAAATCAAATCATAACAAATTAGCATATTAACAATGAGAATGTCACTTTTACTTTTTATGCAATTTAGCCTTTTTCACAAATTAAGCACACAAACGGATAAATTAAATCACGAAAATTTCACATATATCAATTCACATACTATAAGCACGAAAAATAATATTAAAATATTTTTCTGACTCAGATTTGTGGTCCAGAAACCACTGTCCGATTAGGGTCTAAACCAGGCTGTTACAGCCACGTTGCCATGGTCTGCGTATATTTCCTATGCAATTAGGTCTCATCTACCTATACAAGCGGCTTACAGTGGGGAAAGACCTGAATGCATGGATCGAATGTCCATAACATCCGATGGAAAATTCTTTTCCTTTTTCCACCGGATGTAGTTGATCGTCCTAGTCGTAATAAGGTCGCATCTGCAACTCAACGATTGTCCCTAGAACGTACTCCCGCATTGGAACACCCCTTACCCGTATTCGACACGGAATAGGGTACAAGGCATTACCAGAACACATACACTTATAAACATGTTAAACCGAGTTATAAAATTTCATTCAAATTTAAACTCTTCAAATTTTTAACATGTTTTTATAAATCTTCATGTTATAACTTCAAAATACTATATTTGTAACAAATAGGGCTTCTGAGACCCAATACATACTCATGCAATTCAATACTTCATTTCCATTTCATTTAATTCACGATTCTCATGTTCACGATTCAATTCAATTTCTCAATCCAATATACATTTCAATACCACAATAATTCATTTAATTCAAATCATATCATTTGCAATTTCCATTTAATTCATGTACAGTTCAATTTCATTAAGTTCAATACTAATACATATTTATTGTTTAACTTAACATCCCTTTTTTGCGTCATTTTACACTTCAAGCATGAAGTTAGTATTTCATTTCCTTTTCACTCATGTTTCCTATGCATATCACACAAGATATAAACATTACACTCAACCATAGTCGCAAGCTAGTTCTTTTTGAAGACTAACCACATGATAAACTATTTTAATAAAGATTACAAACTTTAAACCTTACCACCCTTTCATGATCACAAGCATATTTCCATCTCAGCATTTACCATCTCAATGCATAATTTTATAAATTTAATGTAGCGTAATCCAGCCACAACTTGCCCAAAGCCTAAGCATACACACCAAACATGCTAGCCAAATAAACATATAGTATAAGCATTATAAGCATGGATAAGCACCACATTTATTTATGTATCAAACTTATCAACATGAGTTAATTCATAAACCATTTCTGACATTGCTACATAACAAATCATATATCAAGTATACCACATACACATACTATGAAACTTTATTTTCTCACATGAACTTTAACCATAACTAATAATGCACAATTATAAACATCATTTCTTTTCAATCGTTTATCAATTATAATCGAGCATATGGCCAATTATAAACAAATCATTCATATGTTCTTCCAATTTTCCTCCTCCTCCTCTCCATTCCACATCCTTAATGTACATAACACTCTTAGAAATAATATTTTCTATAGTTTCACTATTCACTTACATGTATACTTAAAACTGTCTCTTCGAGTCAGAGTCACTAAATTATTTTTACCCGGAGCAATAGAGCTCCAAATTAAGAACCGTTAATTTTATCCAAAACTAGATTCACATATATTCTTACCATAAAATTTTTAGAATTTTTGGTTTATCCAAATAGTACAGTTTATTCTTTAAAGTTTCCCTTATTTCACTGCTCGACAGTTCTGACCTCTCTTCACTAAAAATTAATTATCTCATTGTACAGAATTCGGATATTGTTTATGTTTGTTTCTCTTGAAAACAATTCACTGAGGATTCTAAACATATAAATTTTATCCCATAATTATTTTTTAAAAATTTTTGACAATTTTCCAAAGTCATAACAGGGGATTCCGAACTCTTTCTGACTCTATCTAACTAAACTTCAAATATCTACAAATATATAACTCTTTTTCTTTCTCTGTTTCTTTTATGTGAAAATAGACTCATTCAGCTTCAATTTCATATATTATTCAGTCTCTAATTCAATTTTCACCATTTTTGATGATTTTTCAAAGTCACACAACTGTTGCTGTCTAAACTATTTTATTGCTAAATGTACTCTTTCATAATTTCACTTTTTCATTTTCAATCACAATTCAATTCAAAATTCACTTTTCCATTTCTAAGTCGATATTCAATTCAATTCCACCCCTATATTCATTATTCAATTACACTTAGTCAATTTCCCGATGAACACTTCAGAATAATAACAGATACTCGGTGGATTCAGCACATAGCAACCACCTTATTAATCAATGATATCCGGTGGAATCAGCATATAGCAACCACCTTACTAATCAATGATGTTCGGTTCACATAGTAGCCTGCACATAGTACTACGCATGTGACCATTACCATCCGATACACGTAGTAGCCTGCACATAGTACTACACACGTGATCAAAACTATCCGGTACGCATAGTAGCCTACACATAGTACTACACATGCGACCTGTAACACCCCTTACCCGTATTCGATGCCGGAATAGGGTATGAGGCATTACTAAAACACATACACTTGTATACGTATTAAACCGAGTTACAAAATTTCATCTGAATTAAGACTTTTTAAATTATTAACGTGCTTTTATAATTCTTTACAACCTATCCTTGAAATATTGTATTCATAATAAATAGAGCCTATAAGACTCGATACAAACTCATTCATATACTCAATTTATCCATTAAATTATTTCAACCTTGAATAATCCACATTATGCCAAAATCAACACTAATAATAATGACTACATATATTTCACAAAGCATAATTATCATCCAGCATTATCTATGTACCAAAATGACTAATTCACAAGCAATAACAATTCAATGTTTTATTTCAATTCCATTCCATTCATAACTCTTCGTGTTCACAATTCAAATTAATTTCTCAATCCAATTTGCATTTCAATACCACAATAATTCTTTTAATTCAAATCATATCAATAATAATTCCCATTCAACTCACAAACAATTCAATATTGATATTTACTTTATTTTTATTACTAAACATATTATACAAAATTTCAACAATTGCTATAAATAAATTTAATACCGATACGAATTTACTATTCAATTCGGCGTCTATCGATTATAAACGAGCATATAGCCAATGATACACGAATCATTCATATATTTTATTTTTTTTTCCTCCTCCTCCTCTCCATTCTACATCCTTAGTGTACATAACACTCTTAAAAATAACATTCTTTATAGTTTCACTATTCATTCAACTTCAAATAAGCTGTCTAGTCGGGTTACAGCTACTAAATTATTTTTATCCAGAGCTACAGAGCTCCAAATTAAGTTCCGTTAATTTTCCCCAGAACTAGACTCATATATATTCTTACCATAAAATTTTAAAAATTTTTGGCTTGGTAAATTAGTACATTTTATTCATTAAAGTCGCCCCTATTTCACTGCTCAACATCTCTGACCTCTCTTCACTAAAAATGAATTATCTTATTGTACAGAATTCAGATGATATTTCCGTTTGTTTCCTTGGAAAATATACTCATTAAAGATTCTAGGAATATAAATTATAACTCATAATTATTTTTTTACAATTCTTAATTATTTTCCAAAGTCAGAATAGCGGATTCCGAAATCAATCCAACCCTGCCTCACTAAAATTCAAATATCTCAAAATGTATAACTCTTTTGCTTGCTCTGTTTCTTTTATGTAAAAATAGACTCATTAATATTTCATTTCATATCTTATTCACTCTCCAATTCAATTTCCACCATTTTTGGTGATTTTTCAATTTTACACAACTGCTGCTGTCTAAACTATTTTGTTGTAAAATGTATTCTTTCATAATTTCACTTTTTCACTATCTCAATTCCATTGAATTAATCGCATCTCATTCCAATAGTTCATTTCAATTCATATACAATCTATTCACTATATTCAAATCAATCCAATTTCTTATTTCCAATTTCAAGTCAATCTTCAATTCAAATCCACATAAATATATTTATCATTCAATTACACTTAGTCAATTTCCTGATGAACTTATCGGAATAAAAACAGATTTCTCGGTGGCCTACACACAGTCTGTACCACCTTTGTGTAATAACAGACTCTCAGTGGCCTGCACATAGTCCGTGCCACCCTTGTATCTTAACAGAATATTGGTGGCCTGCACACAATCTGTGCCACCCTTGTATCTTAACAAAATATTGGTGGCCTGCACACAGTCCGTGCCACCCTTGTATCTTAACAGAATATTGATATGCATAGTAGCCTGCACTTAGTTCGTGCCACATATGCGACCTATCATTCTGGTACACGTAGTGGCCTGCACTTAGTCCGTACCACACGTGACCCAATTACGACCATTCATATCTTTTCTATTTTAAGGTTCAATCGGGAAATGTTTACTTTTCAATATTTTACCAATTCTTCTCTAACCAATATTAATTCATAATTTGTATCAAATATTTGTTCCACGTATAGTACATTTCTTAAATAAAATAATAAAACGCTTAAGCATTAATAAAATAATATATTATCTACATACAAACTTACTATCATATTTTCAAGGTCAATTTCTCACCTTTCACCGCTTTTAACAACACATTTAACCTATATAGCACTCATATTAATCAATTTGATCCAAAAATCATACTTAAAAAATTACATTTTTCCCCTAAATTTTTGCAAAATTACAATTTTGCCCCTAGGCTCGGAAATTAAACTTTATTCCTTTTTCTTATGTTTTATAACATGCTGAACATTTTTCCCTTCTATAGCAACATCAAATTCTTACTCTAACATGCACTTATGAACAATAATAATTTTTACCGATTATGCCGTTTCACTTATTTTCACTGAAAATCACTTAGCAAAAATTGTTTAACACAATTTCAAGCTTCATATTCTACCATAAAACATCAAAATAAACACATTTCACCTATTGGTATTTTTCCAAATATAAACCCTAGGTTAAATTATTACTAGAATAAGCTAAATTAAGCTATCAAGACTTCAAAAACATAAAAAACATTAAAAACGGGGCTTGGAATCACTTACTATGGAGCTTGGAAGCTTGAAAACCCTAACCATGGCTTCCCCCTTGCTGTTTCCATTCATCATAGAGAACATGGACAAATTTGTGGCTATTTTGGCCTTTTTAATTCTTTTAATTACTAAATGACCAAAATGCCCCCAACTTAAAAATATCCTATTTCACTTATCTCTTGTCCATTTTTGTCCGACAAGTTAACCAATGGTCTAATTTCCATTTAAGGACCTCCAGTTTAAAATTTCATAACAATTGGACACTTTTAACATGTAGAACTCAACTTTTTCACTTTTTACAATTTAGTCCTTTTGGCTAAATTGAGTGCCCAAACGTCAAAATTTTTGAACGAAATTTTTACGAAATCATTCTGTGAAATTGTAGATCATAAAAATATAATAAAAATAAATTTTTTCTCGTCAAATTTGTGGTCCCGAAACCACTGCTTCGACTTGGCCCAAAATCGGGCTGTTACACGACCTATCATTCCGGTACACGTAAAAGCCTGCACATAGTACTTCACACGTGACCATCACTTTCACTTTTACATCGTGGCCTACACACAATCCGTTGCACACATGTGATCATTTCTGTCACTTCATTCGTATCCCTTTTTTATCCCAAAGGTTCATTCGGGAAATTTTCACTTTTTCTCACTTTTCTTTTTATCGATCATTTCAATTTCTTGTCTTTCTTGATATATAACAATACATTTAACTTATATAAACATTCACACTATTCATTCCAGTCCAAAAATTTACTTTTGCAAAATTATGTTTTTCCCCTAAAGTTTCAAAAAATTATGATTTTGCCCCTAGGCTCGTAAAATAATTTTTATTCAATTTCCTTGCATTTTAGGCCTAGCTTAACCATTTTCATAACTATAGCAGTCCACAATACTCACTTATTCACACACTTGTGACATATTTTATAACTTTTACAAATTAATCCTTTTAGGCATTTTCATCGAAAATTACTTAGTACAAATCGTTTATCACACTCCAAACATTCATATTTTTCCATAAAACATCAAAATACATGCATATTCTCCATGGGTAAATTTTTAAACATCAACTCTAGCTCAAATAAATGGTAGAAATAGGTAAATCATATTACGGTAATCTCAAAAACGTAAAAATCATTAAAAACGGGGCAAGGATGGACTTACTATTGAGCTTGGAAGCTTGAAAACCCTAACCATGGCTTCCCCCTTGCTAAATTCTACCTTAGGGAGAAGATGGACAAAAATTGGCTTTTAATTTTATTTTTAATTCATTTTAATAACTAAATGACCAAAATGCCGTTAATGAAAAACTTTGGAAACATGCCTAACCATACCCATTTTTTTCCACCAACTTAACCAATGGTCTAATTACCATATAAATACCTCCAATTTAAAATTTCATAACAATTGGACACCTCTAACATATAGAACTCAACTTTTTGCACTTTTTACAATTTAGTCCTTTTGACTAAATTGAGTGCCCAAACATTAAAAATTTTTAATGAAATTTTCACGAAATCATTTTTTGAAGTCGTAAACCATAAAAATATAATGAAAATAAATTTTTTTCTCGTCGAATTTGTGGTCCCGAAACCACTATTTCGACTAGCCCCAAATTCGGGCTGTTACACGCATTGCAGCTATCCACCCTTGAAATTCATTATACGGCATGTCCCATTGTACAATTGACCTATGGTAATTTTTTTAGTCACCCATGCCTTCCAGTATGAAACTTAATACTGGAACCGTTCTTGCATTTCAGTAATCAGCAGTAATACAAGAATGGTGGGCATGTCTTTAACCACAAGCAGGTTGTAGTTGCAGATAGTTTTTAAGTCAAGCTTGTGGTAGTTCTGTGTCATACGTGCAGAAGTGCATGTGTGAGGCCCAACATATTTTTGTATCTCTCATTGTTGGGACCTTTAGATAAATGAAACTCATACCCGTCACTTTCACCATCCTGTCAACCTCCAACACTTACCAACATATATTATTGGTTTAGAGTCAGCCACTTTGTAGTCAACCGACACCTTCATACTATACTGCTTGATGGTAGCAACATAGTCATCTTTGCTCGTGAATCTTTGACGCATGAACAACTATTCTAGTTTAGGATTTGCAAACATCAGGTGAATGGGTATTATGTCTAGGTACTAGAGGAACTTGGAAGCATACGCTGCATCAGGATCAATGAACGACATGTAGGCCTCGAGATCATTGCGTATGATGATGCCACGACTCGAGTTTCCAACCGAAGGGGCGTAATCATTTTCATCATCTGCACCTTCATCGCCAATACCATCTGGGACATCATCTATATCGGAGTCACTAAAATCTTCAACTTCATGATTAGAACAACCATTATTATTAGATCCATCTTCACTATGCGCACTGGTCTCAATAACGACTGAATGTATCTACAAATGAACATGGTGTGGAATTTCGACCCATGTTGAGGTGGCTCCACCACCGTACTAGTCTGAACATCCAACGTTGAAATCGATGTTAAAATCGTGCATAGACGATCTCCTATAAACAGACGCTTTAAGAACCTCGGTACACAAGTCTTCATCTCTATATTGCTGACTTAACAGAGTTACATCTTCAACGGACTTCGCATCGGCTAACTCAACAAACAACAGAATCGGTTCAATGTTCAGCCTCTCTGGCGAGCAATACAGTGCAACCATTGTCTCGACGTCGTCATCATCTAAAAGTTTCATCTCGTAAATTTGATAGGATTTGACGAAACTGAAAATTTGTAAAATAGTTTCGACATCCTCCTTCCACAATGTCAATAATTTTTTTACACTGATCTTTTCTTTCATATCATCGACAAACATATTTCTATCGGACCTCGTTTCTATTTTTGACAAGTTTTAAAAATACAACCAACGGTTGTTTCTAAAATAACACCATCGAAATGATTAACTGCTCAAAAAATACTTCTGCTCTTCTTAAAAAAATACAATTTTTTTTCTTCTTCTATTTCAACTATTAAAACTTCTTTAAACTCTAAACAAACCCTAACTCTTATGTTTTTTTTCTGCCTGTGTTTGGGGATGTAATACCCTCTACCCGTATTCGTCGCTGAAATAAGGTATGAGGCATTGTAATACCCAAAAAAATTTTACAGTAAGATATTATTTTTGATATAGTAAGGAAATAAAGTGACAAAAAGGAGAATTTTGAGTTATGACAACATTGGGAAGTATATTATGACATATTAATTCAAGAAAGGATTAAATTGTAAAAGTGAGAAAAGTTTTGTTACCTAATAGTAAATACTCAAAATTTGAGGGGTTAAAATGTAAATATGAAAAAGTTGAAGGATCAATAGTGTAAATATTTTAAGGGTGGAATAATCTAGAAACTAAGGAAAATGGATGAATTGGGACCAAATTGAATAGATGAAGAATTATGAGGGAATAAATCATAATTTTACCAAATTAAGTGGTGACTCAATGATGGAATTTTAGAAGATCTAAAGGGAAAAATGGTCAATTAGAAGAGAGAGAAATCTAGAAAATAATGATGATGTTGGAGATATTTTAGATTAAATAAATAAATATTAGTTTATTATATTTTGATTTGATTTTTTTTCTTAATGATATTTTATTATTTTATTTAGTGTATATATATGTGTGGAAAGAAATATGGAAGCCACCATCCCACCATTTTTCCATGCATTAACGTGAGAAGAAGAGAGAAAGAAATAAAGTTTTGCTTTCTTTACAATGTGGTCCCCTCACCAAAAATTCACCATTTTCACTTAGAATTCAAAGAAATTTCCATGGCCACCAAGAGAGAAAATTGATAAGGAGACTATGGGGAGCTAGAATATCAAGTTAGATTCAAGAAATAGAAGCTGGAGGAGAGAGAAAATTAAGTTAAAGATTGAAATCAATAGAGCAAGGTAAGAACATCAAGATTTCAATATATTTTTGAGTTTGATATTATTGAAAAAGTATGAAATTGATGTTAATGTAGGGTTTTATTATATAAGGTTCTATTTTCTTGATATGTTAGTGAAGAAAAATAAGAGAAAGTGATGAGAAATACTATAGAGAAAGGGAATAAGGGTGTTATAAATTTAGTAATCAATATTTTGGACAAAAATAGTTTTGGCCAGCAATAGTAGGTTAACTTTGAAAATCACCATAAATCGTGGAAATTGAATTAGAGGATGAAAAAAATATGGAATTAAAGCTTATTGAGTCTAGTTTCTCATAAAAGAAACGGTGTAATCAATGAAATGACCAAAAATGACCAAATTGCATGAAATGAATTGTTTTATCATTTTAATTAATAAATTGAATGAAATATTAATTTAGATTAAGATTTGGGTGGAAATTCGAGAAAAATGGAAAATTACCAAAATGTCCCTAAATTTTGATATTTCTGCAGTTTAGCTCAGTAAGTTCTTGTAACTTGAATTATATTCTTAAATGCTTGAAATGTATGTTATTGATGTGAATATGATTTGAATGTTCATTGTATGAAAATTGATGAAACATTGATATATTTGATAAAAAGGGAAAATAAATCTCGGTTGAATGGAAGGAAAATTCAATGGATCTCTGAAAAGGAATTGACGTTAAAAAGGATCTAGCCTGGACGGGTGATCCTATCTTGATATAGCCCTCCCGAAGAATATGTGTGGAAAAGATCTAGCCTGGAAGGGTGATCTTGATATAACCCTCCCGAATAATATGCGGAAAATGGATTTAGCCCGGACGGGTAATCCGAATTAGGGTCTGAATTTAGCCTGGACTGGTAATTTAGATCCAAGCTCATTAGAGTAATTGTCATTGCAGGGGATTTAGCCAGGACTGGTAATCCCGACAATACTCTATGAGTTTATATTACAGGGGATTTAGCCTGGACTGGTAATCCCGCTGTAAGAAATGAGGTTCGCGGAAGTGTGCTCTCTTGTAGGGGATTTAGCCTGGACTGGTAATCCTGCTGTAAGAAATGAGGTTCACGGGAGTGTGCTCTCTGAATTGGAAAATGTGCGCACATGAATATGAATTAACGGACCCGAATTTGTACACTAAAGTGTACCCCTGAAAATCCATCGAAATTTCGAGAAATTAAACGGGATAAAAATAGAAAATGATAAGTACTTAAAATCATGAAATTAAACTTGAAATACATAGAAATGATAATTATTTGATATACTAAAATATGACATGGAAAATACATGCATGTGAAACTTGCCTAATAATTATGCATATTCAAGATTATGAGCTGCTACTGGAATAAATATACATTGAACTTATAAAAAAATTATGGTACATGAAATATTGTCATAATGAATTGAATAATTTATATTTAAAAAGAAACAATAAGAAAATGATATGTATCATGACATGTAAATACGAGACTATCTTTGATACGTTGATACAAGGAAAATTATGTGTATTAAGACGACTAATAAATTTAAGTGAGACATGGCAAGAAAATAAGTTTGTCAATATTAAAGTACGCTAACTAATGTTGTTGCTTGAAGTTTAGGCAAGTGCCAAATTACTATTGAATGGTAATATGTTTAATTATAAGGTGCATTGGAATGGTAAGTGCTTAGATGAAAATATAATTGAGCTTATGAAAGAGTGGAAAGGTTTTAGTTATACAATTTCTTATGAAAAGATTTGTTATGTGATACACCCATATGAACCCAGCACCTAATTCGAAAATTTAAAAAAAATCTAAAATATATATATATTTCGGATTCTGTGAAAAATTCCCTATGATTCCGATTTAATCCCAGTAGGTTCCTAATAACTGTTTTGGGCTTTGAGAGCCCAATAGAGGGACGTTATGATTATTTTCAGAATATAAATAATAAATGATTCAAAATTATTGAAAATGTTCAGTAAACTCCGGTAATGCCTCGTGCCCTATTCTAACAATGGATACGGGTAGGGAGTGTTAAGGCATTACCAGATTTTACCGAATAATTTTTTTGCAAAATCCCAAAGTTTTTTTTTTGAGCTCCATATAACCCCTTTACAAGTATCTAATCTTCCCTGCAATTTTAAACTGAGACCAATCCAACACAACCAATCCATTTCAACATATTTTCAGGATATATTTAACGTATTCATAAGATAACTTCATCACATACCAAAACCAAAATTTGTTAGCCATACCAATGGCTAACCATACATTCATTTCACATTAACATTTACTTTACTAGCTTATACATGCCATTTATTTTCAAAATAAAGTTTCTTTATATACCGAGATCTTGAGGTTGATAGTGTGATGCATCTCCGACCAAATCCGACCTCCGAGCTCTTAACACTACAACACAGGGGAAAACGAAACAGGGTAAGCACTTTGTGCTTAGTAAGCTCATGTAATAAGAATTATACTTACCTAATATTTTCAATATAATGCAATAAACATTCATACATCCATTCAATACATTATTCCCCTATCATGCACAAACTCAACATTCAAGTTAGCTCAATAATTTCCATGTATCAATAATATATATACCATGATTGATGAGCTCATCAATACCATGATTTCCATTCCATTGTTATTTTTCCATATTTATCCTGTTGAATTTCTCGAAAATTCGATGGATTTTCAGAGGTACACTTTTAGTGTACAAATCCGGGTCCGTCAATTCATATTCATATGCGCACATTTCCATTTCAGAGAGCACACTCCCGCGAACCTCATCCTTACAGCGGGATTACCAGTCCAGGCTAAATCTCCTGTAATATAAACTCATAGAGTATTGTCGGGATTACCAGTCCAGGCTAAATCCCTTGCAATGACAATTACTCTAATGAGCTTGGATCTGAATTACCAGTCCAGGCTAAATTCAGACCCTAATTCGGATTACCCGTCCGGGCTAAATCCATTTTCCACATATTCTTCAAGAGGGCTATATCAGGATAGGATCACTCGTCCGGGCTAGATCCTTTGTACCGTCAATTCCTTTTCAGAGATCCATCGAATTTTCCTTCCATTGAACCGGGATTTCTTCCCCTTTTTATCAAATATATCAATGTTTCATCAATTTTCATTCAATGAACATTCAAATCATATTCACATCAATAACAAACATTTCAAGCGTTTAAGAATATAATTCAAGTTACACGAACTTACCTCGATACTTGTTCGTAAACAAAAATATACTAATCCTGAACTTTTTCTTTTCCTCGATCTAGCTTCGTATTTGAATTTTTTGGATCTAAATAAACAAATTTAATCATTAATCTAATACATTTCATGTTCATATGTAACATTCTCTATAATTCCATTATTATTTATAATGCATTCAAAGTTGTCTCATTGAGTCATAGTCACTAAATTATTTATATTGAGCTACGAAAATCCAAATTAAGATCTGCTAATTTTCCCCGAAACTAGACTTACATATCTTCTTACCATAAAATTTTCAGAATTTTTGGTTTAGCCAATAAGTACAGTTTATTCTTTAAAGTTCCCCTTTTTCACTATTTGACAGTTCTGACCCCTCTTCACTAAAAATTAATTATCTCATTGTAAAGAATTTTGATGATGTTCTAGTTTGTTTATTTTGAAAAAAGACTCATTAAGGATTCTAAAAATATAAATTTAAGCCCATAATTATTTTTATCCAATTTTTGATGATTTTCCAAAGTCAGAACAGGGGAACCCGAAATCATTCTGACCTTGTCTCACAAAACCTATTATATCTCATGATTCACAATTTCATTGCTTACATCGTTTCTTCTGTGAGAAACTAGACTCAACAAGATTTAATTCATATTTTATTCATCCTATAATTAAACTTATATAATTTTTTGTGATTTTTCAAAGTTAACCTACTGCTGCTGTCCAAAACTGTTTTAGTGCATGATGTTAATTATAATTTTTCCCTTAAGCTTTCAATAAATGATAATTTCATCCCTGCTCAATTAACCTCTCAATTAAGCTGATTTTTCTCAATCAACACTTTATTCTATCACTTTAAACTACTTTATATTATTTGGAAATCAGAATTTTAGCACTAGACTTTAATTCCAAATTTTTTCACAATTAAGTCCTACAAATCAATTTCTATTGAAATTACCTAATAAAATCATCTCATAAACAAATTAAAGCTTCAATTTCATGCTATTTCATCATAAAATTCCAGCACATATTCATAGAAACTTTCAATTTCATTCATAAAATCAAAAACTAATGAATTTAGTAATAGGACCTTGTTGTAAGAGTCTTAGAAACACAAAAAGTACAAGAAAAAGGCAAGGATTAACTTACTTGGTGCAAAAATTATGAAGTACCAGCTTTAATAAACCCCTAGGACATTTTTTGGCTGATGATAATGAAGAGAATTCTATATATTCAAATTTGGTCCTATTTTTATGTTAGTAAAATTTGTTATTTTCCCATTTTACCCTTATTTCACCAATTCTCCTGATTTTTCTCAGCTTATGCCGCCCAAAATATCTCCTTTTGGGCTTATTTGCAATTTATGTCCCTCCTCATTTAACAATTGAGCTATTTAATTCTTCTAGTAACTTTTACACCCTTTTCAATTTAGTCCTTTTTACTTAATTAACTACCCAAACGTAGAAATTTTCTAACGAAATTTTAATATCATATTACTAACACTTCATAAATATTTATAAAAATATTTTCGACTCGATTTTACGAGATCGAGGTCTCGATACCTTGTTTTTACCCAATTTCTTTAATAATTTCTTTTTCTAACTAACCACTAAATCGGTAAAATTCTTCTATTTATATTTTCATACGATTTTCCTAACATATCAATATTCATGCAAAAATATTAAAATAAATTTATCTTTAAATTGGATTTGTGGCTACGAAACCACTGTTCCGATAACCTTGAATTTAGGCCATTACAGGGGAGACCTTTTTTTTTTCTTTAAACTTTTGTGTTAGGGTTAGGGGACCAAACTCAACCCCCTTTTATACTTAAAAAATATATAATGTTTTAAACAAAAATTTTAAAAAATGTTGGAAATTGGATTTACAGTCGAACCCGTGACTGACTAGTCACGTCAGTGGCAAGCCGTCACGGGTTTGGCGGTGGCGGCATCGGCTTGACGACCTGCCACTGATGTGACCAGTCAATCACGAGTTCGGTGGTAAATCTGATTTCCAGTATTTTTTAATATTTTTAAAAAATTATATATTAATTTATTCTGGTGCCACCTGACGCATCGGCGACACCATTTAAATTTTTTTTACATGAAACAGTATTAAAATATAGTGTATTCGAGCCAATACATACCGGTGCTGTCGATTACTCAGGTGGTACCAAAAGAAAATTATTTGTTTTTTCAAAACTAATTATCAATGCAATGATGGGTGGCAGGGGAGGTTGGCACTGCCAATTGGTTAGGCAGCACCGTTTTTTATTGTGTAATTTGCCTAGTTTGTAAATAATGCCCATGTTATCCCATTTCAATCATTATTATTTTTATATTATTTAAGTAAAAAACCCTGGAAAGAAAGATGAAATATCATCATCTTCCTTCCCAACCTGTCGAAACAAAAGAAAAACAAAGAAGAAAACTTTAGTTTTTTTCTAACATTCGGTCATCAATTTCCAATAAGTCCCTATGCCATTTTTCTTTGATTTTTATAGATTTACGATCATGAGATCTTGATTTAGTTAACCCATGTACCAATTTGATAAATTTTTAAAGTTTTAGAAAGTTGTCATTATTGATTAATTGATGAAATAGGCTTGAAATGCATAGATTTTAAGCTTAGATTATGAAAAGAACTAGATTGTAAAGTTAATTTAGCTTGTTTGTTAACATTGTTACATTAGAGACCAAATCAAATAAATATAAAACCTATCATAAAATTATGTTAGAAATAGAAAATATAAGGTCCCTAATGAGAATATGTGAAATCAAATTTTAATTCGAAAATATGAATCGAGAGTTATGCTTGTTCCGAGTTTAGGGACTAAATTGAATAAAATCTAAAATATGTTTGACTTTATGTTGCACGTAAAATTTAAAATATAGAACGTGGCACCTTGTAATTCGGACCCAACGATCGGGTCGGGTATAGGGTGTTACAGTGACATTCTAAGATTATGCAAAATCATCACTTGAAATTTAAAAAATTAATATAAAATTCCAAGTGATGACATGCTACAATCTTAGAGTGTCACATACAATTTTCTAATAACCGAACTAGTGATTGAATCGATCAGACTATTGGTTGCCGGTTCAACCAAATTAAACATTTTCAATTATTCTATTTACTTTTTCCATTAACATTGTTAAAAAATTAAGTAAAGTGAAAACAAAATTAACCTATCAGCCTTTACAACTTTTATCAATGTAGCACTTACTTTTTTTTTTCTTTAATTATAAAAAATTAAAAATATTGAAAACTTTAAATAACTATAAACTTTTCCTAATGTATCAATAAATTAAAAATAAAAATACCAAAACTTACTATTAATCATTACTATTAGACATTTTAATCTACAATTTATATTCGACGACAACAAACACATTTATATATTTATAAAAAAAATTAAAAAAAGTTCAGCGATGATCATCTACAATTTTATGTTAATAAAAGTAGAAAAGAAATGGTAGGAAAATGTGATTTCACGCCATTCAATATACTTTTATACATGGAATCACAATTTCAACGTGTATCCTTATCCTAAACAACTAAATTATTTTTAGAATTTCACCATAAATAAATAAAGATCGAAAAGCCAAAATCAATAGAGTTGGGGATGTTCATTGCCATACTGATCGTTGCCTTGTTGGGACCCTGAAATCTAACCCAACTGAATCCATTTTCAAGTTGCCCAAATCTTCTATGATTCAATACATTTTAATATTGTTATATCAAAGAATACTTATTGTACATGTTGGGCAAAGTTGATGGCTTTGACAAAAGGTACAATTGTAAGAAGCCAAAAGATTGTTGTCATAGCATGTGCTTGCCTGCAGAGGATTAAAACACCCATTGCCCATCTTCAATCACTGCCTTTGCCCATACTCCTCTTTAAAGTCCAAAGCTTGGTATATAATATACGGATACTGTCGATTCGAGTAAACTCGTATTCATCTTCTTACATACTGTTTGTCAGAAAAAAAAAACATGAAAACCAAAGTCTTTTACTGTTGTTTGGTCTTGTTTTTTCTGGGTTTTCAGGGTTATGTTGATGCAAGACTATTAGTAGAATCAAAACCGGATAGAGATGATACTGCTGCTTATGCTCGTTGGTTGGTCTCCCAGAATTCTTGGGGGATTTTAACGTAATTAATACCTCTTCTTCTTCTTCTTCTTTTTCTCTCTTTTGACTCGTTATTACAAAACAATCAATAGCTGTTCTGATTCTTGTTTTGGGATTGTTATTTAGATTCTGTGTTTTGTTTTCTTGTTCTTTAATTGTTTGATTAAATGACTCAATTGACTGTTATTGTTCAATTCTGAGTTGCAATTGTTAAAAGATGACGCTTTGACTTCCTTCATTTTTGTTGTTCCATTGATAATATTTGTTGTTTGACAGCTTTCTTGTTTAATTCAATTACGAAATTGAGCAAATTAGTCCCTAAAAAAATAGGTGCAATTTAATCCCGTCAATTTTAAGAAAATCATGTAAAATTGATGGAAAACATTAATGTTGATTAATTCTCCTTGGTTGCTCGCTTTCGAAATTGCCAAGATTAAATTGCTCTATTTTTTTTAGAGGACCAATTTGTTCAATTTCAAAATCTAGAGGGACTGGAGGGGTCCTTTTACCTTTATTATTATTGTTATTAGCTGAGCTTATTGTCATTTAATTTTGCAGTACATTATCAATTGAGTTGGAAGGGTCACCATTTGGGTAAGTTTCTCACTCTCTTGCACACACACACATATGTATACATGTATATATATGCTTATTGGTAATAAATTGAAGATAGTTCTCATGTTTAAGCTCGATGCATTTTGTTCCCGTCTTTGGCTTATGCTTGTATTTGGTATCTTTGGTGGTAACCTATGTTATTTGGACTCGATGATGAGTGTCGGATATAGGTGTATATCCACAGTTTTACATATATTTGGAGGATTATACTCTCATTACTTGTGTCAAATATATGGTGGACATAGGTACTTTAGGGAAAAAGTCGAGTTTGATGATATCCGATTACATTTTTCAGAATATTAGGAGCTTTCATATACAATTCACCAGCACGGCATCATTGAGAAAGCATAAGAATGCTTTAAATCCAGAATTAGGACATGTATGTATAGTTATTTACCTGTATGTCATTGCTCACAACTATACAGTAGGTTCCCTGCTTTTTGTAATAAACATACAGTATTTGAATCTACTTGTATGAACATGTCAAGAGCTTTTAACATTTGCTGCAGGAATGTCGTTTCGTTTAGTGATGGGGTACCTGGAAAAGGTACTGGTGTCCCATATTTCTATTTGACAACCCTTGATCCAACAGCAAGAAATGCATTAAAAGACCATCGGTCCTCACTTGCAATCAGTGAGTATCCGCTTGGAACTTGCAGCAATGCCGACCCAGAAAGCCCTGTGTGTGCAAAAATCACACTCACGGGAAGGGTATGTTGCTAAATCCAGCTTTGTTTTATCTCGATTGAGCTTATTTTGCTGCATATAGTATGTGGATATAAATAAACTCCCAAGTCTTTCCTATAAAGATGATAACTTGTACCCTTTTTACTACTCGAACTGTTAGAAGGAAAAAGAAAGAGTGTAAAGAAGAACGAAATGACCTTTTTAATGATTGTTAAGCTAATTTAATTGTGTCTTGTCTTGTTTTAGTTGGTCCTACTTGAAGCAAACTCCAAAGAAGCAGAGTTCGCTCGAACTGCGCTGTTCACAAAGCATCCTGAAATGAAGGGTAATTCTTAACCCAAATATCCATATCCACCAATATCCATATATCAATATGTGGATATGACCCTCTAAATACATGGAAAAACTTGGTAATATTCTACTGATCAAAGTTTGCATTGTTTGGACCATACAGGGTGGCCTAAAGGTCACGATTTCCAGGTATTCAAATTGGAAATTGAAGACATTTTTATGATTAACTGGTTTGGCGGCCCTAAACCGCTCACAGTTGATCAATACCTCAAATACAAAATGTGAGTATCAAAGCTGTATACCGTGTTTGCTTTTATGATTGTATGCTAATTAATTCTTGGCTGGTTGATTTGGATTTTTGCTATCTACAGGAACATATTTGCCATCGATAAGTGAAAAAAGTGAAATACAATGCTGAACTCCATTCTTGTACATGATTATATTGCAAGTGAATGTAAACTGTGTTTAATGAAAACTTGTAAATAAATTGAACTATTGTTTATGGTTTGTGCTATTGAAGTAAGAAATAATCCGAAGCAAAAAAGAAAAAAGGTTATTTGATTATTGTTTTGAAATCTTTGAAAGTAAATGATGAAGTTGTATGTTCTTTAGAATCAATAGGTTGCAGTTTTCTATGTTTACCTCTAAATCTTTATGGCAAATGTGTAACAGGTGAGAGTTCACCTTTTAGTGTTTGAAAGTAAAGTTTGAGCTACTGCTTGATATCTATGTTATCGACTTACCGAGACTCCGGTTTGAGTATCGTATCCTCATATGCATGTTGTCGGATATAGGTGTTGGATACTTAGGACAGTGTTGTTGGATATAGGTGTTGATACTTACGACAGATTTTTATCTGAAGTCTATATGTACTGTTTATGTATGAGTTTTAGAGAGCACAAACCTAGTCATTAGAAGAACGTATTTGAGTGCTATTTATGTTTAATCAAACTATTTTATCAATTTGTGCTAAACTTTGAATAGAGAAAGTCTTACAGAGTTTTATCTTTATAATTGTATGGAAGTAAGGCTGGAACGAGTATGAATGAGGTTAAGCTTAAATCATCTCTAATATTGTTGATATTATAATGAAATACTTTTTGAGTGAGGCTATATATATAATTAAGATTAAAATTACATGTAATTAAATTTTGACTCTATGTTTAATAATTACATAATTATTTAGTTATTAAGTCAATTCACTAGAAGTATCATGACTGAATTTTTTTCATTATATGTCATTACGAAAGTTACTTTTTTTCAAGCTTTAATCCAATGAATTTGTTATATGTGTTTTTCTCATAGGATATCCATGATATTTTTAGGTTAATTTTTTTATTTAATTTAATTGATTTTATTTTATGATCACAGTGTATCTTTCGTTATGAAAGTGATCATTACTCAAATCAATAATGATAAAATTATTTATACCAAACAAATGACTTATGGTCATGAAACATTTTAGTAATTTTTTTTGTTTAAGTTTAATTTCTTTGTTTAGTGTTTTATCTCTAAGATCAGAGATAAAACACTCCCATGGAAATGAATTGATCTAACACGAAAGGTCATGATATAAAAAAAAAAAAATGTTGCGACCTCATCCCTTGACTTCCCTGAGAGTCAAGGAATCCATAAGAGAGTCATAACACAGGCAAAAGAGTGTTGCAACTTTGAAGATTAACTTAAAAGATTAATTGCAAAGCATTAAAAGAATGTCACGACACCAACAAGCAAAAGAGTGTTGCAACTTTGAAGATTAACTTAAAAGATTAATTGCAAAGCATTAAAAGAATGTCACGACACCAACTTGTAAAGGATTTGAGAGAACTTTATCTATTGATTTGAATATTGCAAAACCAAATTTTATCGATTTCGATCGATTGAGCTCATTAATTTTTTTTTATTTTAAAAAGTATATGGTGTTTTAAGCATTTTCACTAATTTAGATATAAAAAAATTATTTTATATTATATAATATTAAAAATTAATTATAAGTTAAAAATTAAATTCGATTTGCTTCAGATTACAGCTTATGAAATGCAAATTAAACCAAACCAAAAATATTCAAATAATAATGAAACCAGAATTGAATTAAAATAAATAAATTTATATCATTATTTAAAAGTATATATGAATCCCTTCAAATAAAAAGAGTATTTATCAATTTTTTGTTATATTAAATTTTTTTTGGGTGGAATATATAGAAATAGAATTACATCAAGTTGAATTGAATAAAAGCATCATTAATCTAATCTTATTGAAAGAGCTCTAGGACTTCAATGGGGGCACTATCATAAACATGAAGACTTGATTTCTCTGCTGGACTCAGTTTCGCCAAACAATCAACAATTTTGTTGAAATCTCTAGGGACATATCTGATACACCATTGCCCTTCAGTTTCCATAAGTCTTCGAACTCTCCTGAGCACAGTAATACCATAATTTGTCATCAATTTTTTTTGTAAGGCATTGGCAACCTCCAGATTATCTGTTTGAATCGTGGTCCTTTTAAAACCTTTGTTGAGCATCACGAGTAAACCATCCAAGATTCCCCATAATTCCTCTTTAAAGACTAAACATTGTCCCAAGAAATGATTAAACCCCAAGATCCAATTCCCATGTTGATCACGTAGAACACCCCCAATAGAAGCACTTCCATCACCATTAACAATTGCACCATCAGCGAACAAATTAGCCCACGTATTGGCCATGGGTGCCTAAGAATCAAAATATTGAGGGGAATATTGGTTACTTTTGTGTCTAAGATCAAATTGTTGCGCCCAACTAATGGAAACCTTAACAGTCTCAATAGTCGTCCAAGTGATGTCTTAAAAGATGAAGAGGGTTCTTGTTTTTCCAAATACGCCTTGCAATTAGGCCAAAGAGACAAGACCATGTTACCCCTCGTTCAGACAGTCACACACGAGAGCTAAGATTAAAAGTCAACCAATCCTATAAGGATCCAGAGAAGAAATAGTGTTGCCTATTGAAAGGAATGACATGTAACCAAACTTCCTTCGTAGCTAAGCAATCTCAAAGTACATGAAGAGTATCCTCAATTTCACAACCGCAAACAGGTCAAGAGCTATTATGACCAATTCCCCGCCTAGAACACTCTGAATTAGTCAGGAGCCTTTGCTTAGAAGCTAGCCAAAGGAAAATTTTTACTCCTTGCAACCTTTGATACTTCCAACTATTCTTCCAGAAGACATCCTTAGCATTCCAAGAATTCTCCTCAAGAGACCAAAAGGCCTTACGAATCGAAAAGGATTCAGAAGCCGTGGGTGTCCAAATAATTTTGTCCTACCCTGAAGAGGGATGGGGAGGAGGGATACTAACTATCTGCTTAATCACTTCCTCAAGCAACCAGACGCGAAACAGATCGAGGTTCCAACTACCATCTAACATAACCATATCACTAAGAATGCAATCCAAGTCAAGGTTGGCATGAGAAGGGCCTACAGACGGGACCCAGTAGTCTTTCTAGCAGCGAATGCTTTCCCTATTACCTATTGACCAAGCTAAGTTCACGCAGAATAAGGGTCATACCTTAGACAAAGACTTCCAAAGATGCGAACTGTGGCACTTAGAGATGGATTCAGGAAGTTGATCTCTCATGTCATACTTTGCTTGAAGAACTCGAACCCATAATGCACACTCCTTACTCACTAAATTAAATCCAATCTTCATGAGAAATGAGTTATTTTGGTCTCGTCAATGATGAAACCCAAGACCACCATGAGATCATGATTGACAAATTGAGCCATATTAATTTCTAATGCAAATGTGTTGCACGATTTCAAGCATTTAATTCTTATTTAATTTTTAATTAATTTTAAATAACTTATTTTTAATTATTGTTACCTATCATTGATAATGATAGTTTTTTCATTATTTAAATAATATAAAATTTTAGAAATACATAAAAAGGTAAACTATAATATTAATGCAACAATTTTAATAATAGTTCATGAAAGTTACGAAAATTATTTACAATTAAAAAAACGATTTTAAGAGTGATTACTTCACAGAGAGGCCGGGATGATAGCATGTGAATCGACTGATGCGCGCAGCGGTGGTGTTGGAGGCCAAATAAAGAAAAGAATGAAGATGAAAAGAAAAAAGAGAAACAAGAAATTGTGGGTTAAGGACCTCCAATTTTGAGTGTGATTTTTTGTATTTTTTTTCCTTCTCATGCAAATTAACTCCTTATTTATAATACCTTAAAAAATCTCCCTAATTATAATAAAAAAAATTAAAAGTTCTAGATTAATCTAACTTAATGATTTAACCAATCTACAACATAAAAATTGAAAAAAAAAGAAGCTATTGATATAAAATTAATCTAAATTATTTTAATAAAATAATACCAATTCATCTAACTCCTAATTATCCTAATTAAGTAAAAATAGTTTTAATAAAATCCATAAGTATTCTAGTATAATTTCTTTTTCCCTTCAGATTTCTACTCTGGTTTAACTTCATTTGACTTCTATTCACTTTAACAACAACCCTTTTGAACCATGGGAGATCCCAGTGAGCTTAAAGGAAGCATCTTCTTGAGAACTTTCTCAGGCAACAATGCCAATATCAAGGGCAAATTCCCAGATTTTTTACCCTATAACTTTCCCATCTTTGACTGAACTTCATTTGGATTTAAACCATCTTAAAAGGAGAATTGCCTACTGAGTTTTCTAGTTCAATGATTCAATTTTTATGGGTAAATGGGCACACTTGAAGTGATTCAAAACATTTCTTCTTTGACATAGGTATGGTTACATGACAACAAATTTTCAGATCCTTTACGTGTTCTTTTGGATTTCTTCACTGACATGCAAGTTTTTGGAATTTTTTTTTGAGTTTTTATTTTTGTCTAAAATAAAGGTTGGTTTCCGACCATACGCATTTTATGATATTCGAGTCAACGTATGACATCTATTCAAATTGAAGTATATAATTGTAAATTTTATTATGTATGGAATTTTATTTTACAAATTATTGCGCAATTATAATAAGTTTTTAAAAAATAAGCAACTAACCTCGGCTTTCGAGCGTTAATCTAACAATAGTCAGATATCTTTGAGCTGCTCGAGTAGTCCCATGTAACTCGACCTATGGTTCCACCTATACAAGCAATATGTTAATTTAAACATATAATAAATAAACAACATATTTATTAAGAAATGACTTTTACCTTGTTATCAATGGAAATATATATGGGTCATTTAGGACGTAAAAATGGTAGTCGCTACCAGACCCATGACTGCAGTAAGAGTAGACAACCATTGATTGATATATTATCCAATTTCGTCGCTCGACACAACTCTCGGTACAATGTTGCCAACACGGTTGATCCCCAACTCATTCGTCCGCATTTTTTGAAGTGGACTAGGTGTAGTAGCCACCTTATGTGTACCAAATTTTGAGATTTATTGGGCATTAGAATGCCCCTAATTAATCTCAAGATGAATGTCTGAACGTATTATTCTTTAACGACGTCAGGTGCATACAGAGAAAGATCTTTAAAATTGGTTTTCAACCACTTCATATCTATCTGACCACCTTGAAACTTGTTAGGCATCTTCTCCAAAGATGTCTCACAAAGGTCCTCTTTACTAAGAACGACCGTTAACCTCATGACGATTGGCCACTACACCAAAACAGGCTTTTAGTGGCGCTTCTAGCGGCGTTTAGACAGAAAACGCCACTAAAAATTAAGCTGTAGCGGCACTTCTATAAAAACGCCGCTGAAGGTCGATTATTAGCGGCAATTTATAACAAACGCCGCTAAAAATAAGCATTAGCGGCGTCTTTATAAAAGCGCCGCAAAAAGCCAAAGACAAACGGCACCGTTTTCTGAGTTTTTGGGGTCTTTAACAGCGTTTCTGTAAAAGCGCCACTAATGCTCAGGTCTTTAGCGGCGTTGTTTTAAAAGCGCCGCAAAAAGTCTAAACCCAACGGCACCGTTTTCTGAGTTTTGGGGTCTTTAGTGGCGTTTTATGTAAAGTGCCGCTAATGCTCATGTCTTTAGCGGCGTTTTTTTTAAAGCGCCGCAAAAAGCCTAAGCTCAACGGCACCGTTTTCTGAGTTTTTGGGGTCTTTCGCGGCGTTTATGTAAAGCGCCGCTAGTGTTCAGGTCTTTAGAGGTGTTTTTTTAAATGCGCCGCAAAAAGCCTAAGCCCAACGGCACCGTTTTCTGAGTTTTTGGGGGTCTTTAGCGGCGCATCTATAAAGCACAGCTAATGCTGAGGTCTTTAGAGTCGTTTTTTCAAAAGCGCCGCAAAAAGCCTAAACCCAACGGCACCGTTTTCTGAGTTTTTGGGGTCTTTAGTGGCGTTTTATGTAAAGCGCCGCTAATGCTCAGGTCTTTAGCGGCGTTTTTTAAATGCGCCGCAAAAGCCTAAGCCCAACGGCACCGTTTTCTGAGTTTTGGGGTCTTTAGCGGCATTTCTGAATAAGCGTCGCTAATGCTGATGCCTTTAGCGGCGTTTTTTATAAAGCGCCGCAAAACATTTTATCTATCTATTTGCTATGTAATTTGTTTATTTATATTAATTAAATCCAATTTATTTTTAATTGAATATTTGTTAAAATGAATAAATTTGAAATAATGACACGTAGATATAATTTGAAATAAAAAAACATAGAAAAATATTTGTTAAAAATGGAGAAATTAAAATACTATAATTTAATTAAAATAATTTTAAAATTTTTGGGTACATAATTGATTGATTTTTAATTTATATATTAAATAATTTCAAATATAATTTTAAAAGATACGATAGTATTAATTTTAAAATATTTAATTTAATTATCATTATAGTTTAGGGTAACGTATATATATATGGTTAATTTAGAATTTAGGGCCGGTTAATTTAAGAGTTACAATTTTAAGGTTTAGATTATGGAAATAGGGTTTATTGGTTAATTAGGGGTTAGGGGTTAGAGGTTAAATGTTAGAAGTTTAGGGTTTATAGATTCGGTGTTAGGTTAGAGTTTAGTGTTTAGACTAATTAATATATTTTAAATTATATAATATTAAATAATGTTTAGGGGTTAGGGATTTAGGGTTAGCTAGGGGTTTAGGATTTAGATTAATTAGTGTTTTTTATTTATATATTAAATAATTTTAGGGGTTATGGGTTAGTGATTTGGGGTCGAGTTAGGGTTTAGGATTTAGATTAATTAGTGTTTTTTAATTTATATATTAAATAATGTTTAGGGGTTGGGGGTTAGTGATTCGTGGTCGAGTTAGGGTTTAGGATTTAGATTAATTAGTGTTTTTTAAATTATATATTAAATAGTGTTTAGGGTTTAGGGGTGGGGTTTGGGGTTTGAGGTTTGGGGTACTTAGGGTTAAGAGTTAGTGATTTAAGGTAGATCAGATTAAGGTTTAAGCTCAGATTAATTAGTTTTATTAATTTATATATTAAATATGTTCTTAATAATAAAATAAATATATTTAAATTATGAGTATATATTACTAAAATATATTAATTTATATATTGACCGCTTATATATTAATGGTTAAATTAGGTATTAAGGTTTATTTGAGACTTGTTAAATGATACAATTAATTAATACTAAATTGTCTGAAAAATATTAAACCTTAACAATTTGATATTTTTATATGAATATATATATGATTAATTATTTAATTTGGACAGGACCAAAATATAAGAAAAAATAACAAATTATAAAAAGGAAATAAAAAAACAAAAATTTATAATTTTATCAAAAACTTTTAAAGATTACTTAAAACTTTAATAATTATTTACTAAAAATTTTAATGAAAATACAATAAATAAATAAATAAATAATGTGAAATCTAGCGGCGTTTTTTCTAAAAACGCCGCTAATATATACAAATTTCCCAAAACGGCACCGTTTTGTTAAAAGAATTTAAATTTTTTACTGGCGATTTTGCCAAAAACGCCGCTAAAGGTGGACATTACCGGTGTTTTTATAAAAAATGCCACAAAAAAATTTCCAAGCTGGTTTGATACGACGCCGTTTCAGTTTATGGATAAAATTTAAAATTTGGAAAAACGGCGCTGTTTCTTTACGTGCTTTAAAATATTAGTGGCGTTTCTGTATAAAACGCCGCAAATGGGAATACAATAGAGGCGTTTGTTTTAAAAACGCCGCAAACGAGACTTAAAATTACCTTAAACGGTGCCGTTTCCTAAGAGGACATTTTGACTTAATCCCTCCCCTCCGTCTCCTTTACGATTATCTGAAGAAACTTAATTTGCAGAGGCACAGCAACGATTCCACAGGGAAGAAAAAAAAATTAGCAAGAAAATAAGAGGAGCCGACATCTCAAGAATCAACAGAAGAGAGAACATCGATCTTTACACCATTGTTGGGCAAAGCTGCGAGATTTGTATCCCAGGTAAGCCATTTCTGTTGATGACCGATTAAAATTTTAGGGTTTTGTTTTTCTCGGTTTAGGGTTTCGATTAAACTGATTCTGTCATGGAAATTTGTGGATTCGATGAATCGATTGGGAATGTGCAATTTGCGCATATTTTTAACATGATTAATTACAAATTTGTTGAATATTTTTTGTTTATTCTGTCGATGTTAATTACAAATTGCGATTAAAAATTTGTTTATTCTGTCGATGTTAATTACAAATTTTTTGAATATTTGTTGAGTTGAAATCATTACGGAATTCATCTACTTGAGTTTAAAGCTGAAGCTTTTGAACCCACACCTGTATTTTATTCTCCCTCTCCCACGGTTCATATGCCTAGATAGGAAGACAATACCTAAGTCTGATTAAAATTCAAATTTTTCTACTCAATCTCCCTGTTCCTATCACCCTAGCTCCCCCAATTTCCTATATTACCATTTGATTCAAGAGCAATAAAATCATTAACCTCTAGCTAGATCCATTAGAAGGTTAGAAAAAGGAGGCCTTGATACTCAAGGATGAGAAGTCTGTATAATACATATCAGTTCGGTTTTGTAAAAAAAATGCAATTAATTAGAAATAATCTGGTTTTTCTAACAGTTCAGTTACTGGTCTTTTTAAAATTTAAAATACTTTTTTTATATAGTATTTTTCAATAATTTAGTCATAAATTATTAATTTTATACTCTCAAAAAATAAGAAACTGACTATAAATTAAATAAGAAATAGGTTTTGGTTAGTTTGAATAATTGCGGTTTTAAACTTCTGAACCAAAAACCAAATTTGTTTAACTATAACCCGAACCAAATTTTGCAGTTGGAGTCACTTTCCAGCTTCCTTGGGTTCTTTTTGCTCATTCCAATTAATGCTTTTATTCTAGATACTTCAAGTAATAATTTCACATATTACACCAAGTTTATCATGTCAACATTTCAAATCCACATGGTACTCATAACTGCTAAAACATAATAGATTAAAGTCAAACTGAGGAGGGTTGTACGTTATACTTTGTAACATCCCTAGAGACTTGTTTGACATGGGCAGTGGAAGTAGAGATGACATTGACGACAGAACACAAACTTTGCCATTTCCAGAACAGAACTTAGACGAAAACATCCCTAGTACTAGTACACAATTCCAATGGGTCCGCCAGGATACGGATGAAGATATTTAGGAATTATAATGTAGTAAGCTTTTACGATTATCTAATTATATTTACGAATGATGATATTTAAACTATTTTATGTGTGATATTATTATTGTAATTGTATAGTAAGTTTTTCACACTAATTTATTTGTATTGTAGATAAAATGCCTAGAAGAAAAGTGCGATCGCACCGCATTGTTCAAGGTACTCCAAACTCGGCGGAAACAAACAGCACTGAACAACAGACTGCTATTGGATCTTCGAATGTTCCGGTTACACCTGAGGAACCTATAGAAGTTCAAAGTAATTTAACATTTAATTTACATGTGTGTTGACTTCTTGTTTGTTTTTTTTTAAATTTCGTATATTACAATACTTTTATTTTTCAGATGAAACTGGTGGGACTCGGAGAGTTCGCGGACGTACAGTACTGAACGATTTATACGATCTAGATCCAATCGAGCGTGTCCAAGTATCCAGTAATAGCTTTGGTCAGCCTGTTGGATCAGAAGCTCGCCTTTTAGTAGGATACATGGGCATTCTAGCACGGAATGCAAATATGTTGCCAATTAACTTCGAGTCATGGCATAAAGTACCCGAGAGTAACAAGAACCAAGCTCTTGATTTGATTAAGGTAACAAAACGTGTATGTCATTTATAATACTTGGGTTTAAGTTTCGTTTACATTTACTTTCTTAAGTTGTGTTTTTTGTAGGCGAGATTTGCTCTAGAGGTCTCCGATGCTTATATAAAGAAGGCATTGGGAAAAAGATGGAGAGACCATAAGAGCACTTTAAAGAAAGACTATTTCAAGACAAAAAACAACACTCGACGAGAGATTACAAAATGTCCCATCGGGAATGCTGAGGTACCAGTGGGAAGAGGTCGTTAGATTTTGGACTTCAAAGAAATGAGAGGTATGTGTAACTTATAAAATTTTGTACTTATTTTGGTGTATAGTATTTTCTAATTAACGTACTAATAATTTCATAATGTAGGATCGTGAACAAGTTGGAAAAAAAAGTAGGGAGCAACAAAAATTCACTCACACAGTTGGGTCGAAAAGTTTTGCGTGTGTAGCTCATGCAGAGGTATTTTAAATTTTTTAATATTGGCAGATATTTATTACTTTCTATCAATTAATATTTTTACTATTATATTGTAGGAACTGTCGTCCGGTCAAAAAGTTGGCCGCCTTCAACTTTTTGACATAACACATAGGAAGAAAGATGGAAACCTTATGACTCCTGAAGCTGCAGAAATTATGGTACGTTTGCTTAATACAATTTCACTTGTTTTAATTATTTATAGTGTTTATTAATAAATGATTTATTTCATTTATTGTAATGCAAATATTGTTAAGTTATGTTGCATTGGGTTTTTTAATATATATTGCGTTCCTAACTATGTGATTTATTTTTTAGGAAAAATTAAAGGATAAAAAGGCGGAGTATGAAGCGATTGCTTCCAGTGATAGTTCTGTTCATATTGACGACATTGATAACCGGATTATCACTGAAGTTTTGGGTCCTGAAAGGTATGGTCGAGTTCGATTTCAAGGATATTTTGTTAACCCATCCCAATATTTTGGATCTAGCTCGCAACAATATATGCCGTCGGGGAGTCGAGCTGAAGCTGAAGTTCAGAGGTTAAGAGACCAGATGGCTCAGATGCAAGCGACAACAACTGAGCAAATTACACAACTTAAAGCGGAGGCAACATCGAGAGAAGCTGAGGTTCAAAAAAGATATGAAGAACTCCAGTAGCAGCTTAGAGCAGATGCAGCAGCGAGAGAAGCTGAGGTTCAACGAAAGTATGAAGAACTCCAGCAACAACTTAGAGCAGATGCGGCAGCAAGAGAAGCAGAGGCGGTAGCGAGAGAAGTACAGGCTGCAGCGAGGGAAGCAGAGGCTGTAGCGAGGCAAGTAGAGGCTGCAGCGAGGGAAGCAGAGTAGCGTCAAAAGTTCGATGAACTCCAGCAGCAGCTTCAAAGTATGATGAAGATGTTTCAGCAGTCGCAACAGCCGCCGTCCTAGACTATCGTGTAAATATACTTCAATTTTGACTTTTAATTATCATTTTAACTTTTAACATTTTTGTAAGAATAGTACGAATTTTATTTTATTTATTGATATTTATTATATTATTTGTTTAATATATAGATTTATTACTTTTGGCTGGTTTAGATATGATTTCTTCTGATTTGTTTTTACAGGAGGGCTGAAAATATAAAAAAATTATTTTACAAATCTGCCAAATTTAGTGGCATTTTTCAAAAAAAATGCCACTAAAGGTGTTGGCATTTAGTGGCGTTTTTGGTAAAAGCGCCGCTAAAGAGAAGGTTATTTACCGGCGTTTGTGGAAAAAGCGCCACTATAGATCAGGGTCTACTGCGGCGTTTTTTATAAAAGCGCCGCTATAGATCGGGGTCTATTGAGGCGTTTGCGGGAGAAGCGCCGCTATAGATCGGTGTCTATTGCGGCGTTTTTAGAAAAAGCGCCGCTATAGCTCAGGGTCTATTGCGGCGTTTGTAGTAAGAGCGCCGCTAAAAACCCCAATCTTTAGCGGCGTTTCCCACAAAAACGCCGCTAAAGACCCTGATCTTTAGCGGCGCTTCCACTAAAGCGCCGCTAAAGGTCTTTGTCTTCAGCGGCATTTTTTAGAGAAGCGCCGCTATAGACCAACACCTTTAGCGGCGTTGTCTTTAGCGGCTTCTATTGCGGCGCTTTTCAAAGCGCCGCTAAAGGCCTAAAAAAGTGCCGCTAAAAGCCTGTTCTGCTGTAGTGGGCCCATCAATCGGTAAACCAAATTGTAAAGTTACATCCTCGAGTGTAATTGTACACTTGTCACATGGAAGATGGAAAGTGTGTCTCAGGCCTCCATCTTTCCACCAATGCGTTGATGAGTGTAGGATCGAGTTTGCAGCCCCCGAGCATACGAGACGCATGCAAGAATCCTGCGTCTTGCAAGTAACCATAAATTTCAGTAGTTGGGCTCTTTGATAAGTTATGTATGAACCCCTTCAAAACAAGATTATCTTATTATTTATATCGACAAAAAAATTTATTTAAAATATTTTCAAAAATAAAATACTTTAAAGTTAATTGAAAATAATGAAATTTAAAATTCCCTCTTATCATTATCGCTTGAGCTGCAGAAATGTGTTTGTCGTCGAAACAAATTAGAGAGTTTGTTATTCATGATAATTTAATAAAAAAGAATAATATATTAAATAATTAAATAAACTATAATATTTTAAAACAAATATATCTAAAATTTTAGAACAAAACTTGAGAAAGATGAGAGAATTACTTTAGAAAGAATTGAGAAAGTTAGATTTGAGGAAAAATAATGAAAAATGGCCTGGTATTTATAGGAAAAAAACTTACCGTTAGGCCCTTCAAAAATTTTACCGTAGTCAACGTTCAAAAAAAAATGACAGTTAGTAAAAAACGAATTCAATTGAGCATGCTTTCTTGACAATTGTACCGAAAGTACCCAATTAAACGCGCTTTGACACTACCTTTTCAAAATCGACTTATTTTCACTAATTAAAAAAAAACCTAAAATGCCAAATAAAAAAATTGACATATATGTGTACTAAATAATTTTTCTTAATATTATATATTGGTGGATTTTCTTTGTATTATATGTGCAAAAGTTACAGTAATTTGATGGCATTGAATAAAAAAGAAAAACCATTAATTTGATGGCACATAATTTGACAACGAGTGCTAGACAGACAACAAAAGATCAAATAATTCTCTGTTTCGATTGAAACAGAGAACTGAAGAAGAACCAATGGAAATTTAATATAAAAAATCTGAAAATTTATAAAACAACAATAAAGATAAAAGGAAAAAACGGGTGGTGATTTGAGTTTGATTTGCAGTTAGCCAAAGCAAAGCGATGACACTTCAAGCAACTTCCTGCAACTTTGGAGCCATTTCATCTCTGCTTCGTCCTCCTAAAATTTCCCGTCATCGTTTCGTGATCAGAGCTGAAGGTAAAAACCATTTTTTTTCATTTTATAGAATACCAAGTTTCGTGTCTTCATTTTTATCTTGAATTTTATGGATTCGAGTTGCGTTTTTGGCTTTTTCGTCCTGGGGTTTGAAAATTATGTGATTATGTGGATTAAAGTTGCTTCCTTTTTGTTCTTATAGCTTGAATTTTACGCTGTTTTTCGTGAATTTGATATAATTCGTTGGGTTTCGATGTTATCGATTTCATGAGTTTTTTGTCTCTTGTTTTTGATGAATTTCTATTTCAGTGGAACCGTCAGAGAAATCTGTGGAAATCATGAGGAAATTCTCAGAACAATATGCACGTCGCTCAGGAACCTATTTCTGTATGGATAAGGGAGTTACTTCTGTTGTAATCAAGGTATTCCTCCGATTCTTCATTTCTATCCAAGTATCCGTATTCAAAACCCGCTGCATATCCGGATATGACTTGGGGGTGTAAATCAAACCCCCGAGAGAAGGCCGGAGGGTCTTGATACAAAGTCGCTTGGTAGCCTCCGTGTTGTCTAGTAATCGACGTCCAAACTTCCTTGCGGACTACATTCTACAGGTTACGCTTGGTCTAGTGCCGAACCAAGTACATACATGGGGCTTTAGGATCTGCTTATGGTTTGGTTTGAATTTCAGTTTCTGAAAACCTTCACATATGAGTCCTTATCCAGTTTTCTTCCCACCTAAATAAGATATTCAAAGGACTGAAATGCAGAAGGGTAAGCCCTTTAGTATTTCTGCTGATATGGAAGCTCAAAATGCTTCACAATCTTAGCGCTCGATGTATTGTTAAAGTGAATTTGGCTTTCATAGTTGAGTTCAGGCCTATGTGAAGTTTCATACTATTAAGATCTATCCAGGAATTTTGAAAATGGTACTTGTGAACAGGGTTAAACTTGTATTAGATAGTAATAGACACAAAAGTAACGAGGGAAATCAAATCGGTCTTGTTCGAGCAAAGAAAAGTTGTTATAGTTGTTATTTATATTACCTGTTATGGCTTCATTCAAGTAAGGTCTTGGGAAGGGTAATTTGAAAAAAGTCCTGCATTCTTTAGTATTTTGTCCTAGAACTTTCCTAGTAGAAAGCTTATGCGGAGTTGGTGAACCTAGGTTGTAATTGAAGGAATTGAGTACCAACTTCTAATTTTAAATTGGTGATGAAATCTTCAGTTCAACAACATTTTTCGTTCTGTTGGAGAATTTAGAGCTGCACATTTTTAGTAGTTGTTGTACTCGAGAAGTTATGTTAAAAAACTTTTAGTTGTTTGCATGCAAACTGCAAACAATGGATGGAAGGATCAAGACCTGTTCATTCATAAATGATAAGATAGATTGGAAAACAAATATATTGCGATACTCGATTTTTCCAACTTTCTGTGCCTTGGTTGAGTTTTATCAAGTGTGATGTTGGTTCACTCATCTGTTCAAAATATGAATATATTATACACAGGATAAAAAAATTGAAAAGGGGAATAAAAATCTCATTTTGGATATTTGAACAGGGATTGGCGGAGCATAAAGATTCGTTGGGTGCGCCACTTTGCCCTTGTAGGTAAGTGTTTTCACTATGATCACTAACTTTTGTTTGGAACTATTACTCCTATTATACTCACTTATTTTGATATTTATAGCTATATCAGATTTAACAACCATTTAAAAATCCTATATATTACAGGCATTATGATGACAAAGCTGCCGAAGTCAATCAGGGATTTTGGAATTGTCCATGCGTTCCTATGAGAGAGAGGTAAATATTGCTGCAATAAATTTGATGTATATTCCTTGTATTACATGGTGCACCTGCAAGTGTTGTAAGTAGAAACGTCTTTCGTTTCATCCTAGAAAAGCACATATAAATTGCCTATCTAAAACGAGTTGTCCAGGTATGGTATAAACACTTTCAAGCCTTAAAAATAACGGCTGCATTGTCATGCTGATTATGGATAAAAACTTTCAGCCTTATAAATAATGGAAACTTCTGAACTGAGATCACTGTCCTGAAGAACTAGCTAGTAATTTTTGAACTCATCATATGATATCAAATTAACATGCAAGGATATCTCCGAATTACATCTACTGTATGAATAATTGAACAAAAAACTTGCTGCAAAGTACAGCATATGTATCTTAGAGTTGATAATGTCGTTAGATGATAAGATTCCCTGTCGTGTTGTCTTTAATGTCACGACAAAGGGTGTGTAACAGTGTTTGGCTTGGAGTTCCAATTCATGTTTGCACACCGACATTTCCTGCATTCGTAGTTGTACAATGAAAAATTCAAGCTATTTTATGGGTTGAAACTTTAAAGTTACGGTTTCCTTATATCTAGGATAACAGTTAAAACATGTCTTTGTTCAAGGCTGTTGCCTTATACGGTTAAAAAGCTGGCTGATTAAGTTTAGCTCGAGAAACACTGATGCAGGTATTATGTTTATCTTTTCAATCTAATCCGAGTTCTTATTCACTTTCTACAACTATTTGGCAGGAAAGAATGTCACTGCATGCTCTTTCTCACTCCGGATAACGACTTTGCTGGCCAAGATCAGGTTTATATTTGGGCTACTAAGTCTTTTTTATCTGTACTTACAAGCCGGACTTAGATATGAGTGTTATGTGTTCAAGAAGTTTTTCCATGTATTTGGAGGGCCAGTCCTCATATTCAAGTCCAGATATACTTCATACACAGATGTCAAATGTATATACTTGAAGAAAAATGAAGAGTTGGAGCAACATAGCTTACGAGCAGGTAAAAGTACCATGGATGCATCTTACTAAGAGCCGGATTGCATTATACCCCCCTGTACTCAAAAATTTGGCAAATTAATCCCATATATTAGATTAAAAAGCAAATTGGTCCTTCTGTTAGAAGTTTTATCTATTTTTGCTATTAAAAACTGGTCCCTGTACGTTAGTATGAGGTACATGTGGCACACCACATGTCACTATCTAGTTATTCCGTCAAGTATGATAGTTTTTAACGGTACAAATGGATGAAATTTTTAATAAAGAAGAACAATTTGCTCTTTAATCTAATATAAAGGGATTAGTTTGTCCATTTTGTGAGTAGAGGAGACAACATGCAATCCGATTCCTAATACAGAGCCCTCTATGGTACTTTTACCCTTACGAGTATCATATATATATATATATCAGAAGTTTTCTTGTGGTGTTTGCTCTAACAACATGCAAATTTTTCTTCTTTGTGTGCAGACCATAACATTGGAAGAAATCAAGGAAACAACAGCAAACATGTAACACTTGACGGTTTCAAATTTTGTTTCTTAAACAGTCATAACTTGTTTTTTGGCCCTCGAAAAAAGAAAAACAGAACAGAGGTCGAATTTTATATGTATATTTGTATTTCAACAGAGGGATAAATTCTTTTTTTTTTGTTGCACCTCCTATAATATGCTATTATAGTTATTAGCTATTTGTATCAACCTTCTAATTGCTGCCATTGATTTTGGAATTCTTTGGGCTATAAAACTTGTGAGTTGTACAATGCAATTGTTGAGATACGGTAAATAGTGCCATGAAGACACCTAATCTCTCTACTCAAAAATGGATAAATTAATCCTGTACGTTAGATCATCCATTGTACGATTAAAAATTAACTAGGCAGATGGAATAATCGGATAGTAATACATGATATGTTCCATGTACCTCATAACAATAGAAATGGATGAATTTTTAAATGAAATGACAAATTTGCTCTTTAATTTAATAAAAAAGATTGATTTACTCATTTTTTAATTAGAGAAGATAAAATATAATCCAACTCTTCGTAAATATTGAATTCTTATAGAGGATTCAAAGAGTTAGCATTTACAATAGTGTCTCATAAACCATAAAAGTCCTAATAGGCCTTTAAAAATGGAGTAGTCGATGATGAAGGTCGCCCACTCTTGCCACAATCTTTCCCATTCCTTAAACCAAAAGCCACCAAGAACTTCTCGTTCCAGCTTCCTCCAGCGGCTGCCGCTGGAGTGGTGGAGGAAGAAGCCTGTTTGCAAGCATGATCAGCTGGAAACCGGTGTTTCAAACAAACCTCCAATCGACATGTCTTGCAAATGGTTCTATTAGAGAATGTCAACGTTTCTTTACATCTTTTAACGGGGCAAGTTGGTTTCTTCTTCTTCCTTGGATCACAATTCCCAGACTTCTCATGTTTCTCCAATATCATCTTCTCTTGATCTTCTTTGCCCGTTATTTCGATCGACGTAGAACAGATTTCACAAATAATCACCTTCCTACTGTTATGTTCCGGTTCCGGACATTCATGAGACTTACACGATCTATGTTCCACACAAAACACCTACATAGGTTGTACAAAAAGTTAATACCAACAAAAGTCGACAGAAAAAAATATAAAAACCGATCCTTATCCTAACACAATAATATCTTAAAGACTGACATTCAATAAATTTTGAATCCAAATCTCTTATCTATGAAAAGAAAATATTAGAAAAAGCATAACCCTATTTTCCTAATCCAAGCAAAATTGATTCATAAAGTCCTATACTTTTAAGAGTTGATATTCAACAGATTTTGAATCCAAACTTGTTACCTACGAAATGAAAACATTAGAAAAAACATAAACCCTGTTTTCCTATTTCATAATATCTTTCATAGTGTCATATCTTTTTAAGAGTTGACCCAAACCTATTATCTACGAAAAGAAAACACCAAAAAAAGCATAAAGCCTATGTTCTTAACAAAATTGATTCATAAAGTCGTATCCTTTAAGAGTTGATATTCAACAGATTTTGAATCTAAACCCATAATCAAAATTGAATTGTTTTAAACTTCATACAAATCGAATTACGAATGATAATATGAGAGAAGAGAATGTACCTTATGACAAGCTTGGCATTTGAAAGGAAGAAAATCTAATTGATGACAACCTGAAAATTGACAATGTTTACCCAAATCAGGAAAAGCTTCGGTTCCTCCGGCCATGATGATATTTCTTTTTTATTTTCAGTGAGATACCGGAGGAGGGGGATGACTTCCTTGTTATATAGAAAGGGTGTCTTGGGGGCTAAGCCAAGTCGTGTATTGAATACGAATGAATTCCGTGTTGAAATCGGCCTTTATAATTTTGGGTAGGGGAGAGATACGGTGACCGCTGGATTGTTGGGTTAAAGCTCTCCAATTATAAGACGCCACGTATTGTTTAAGAAGAACGCGTCGCCTATGATTTCGTAATCACTTTTGTACTTGAGTTCAGGCCCATTTGGAAGTTATTTGGGAGCCCATTTCAGCCCAAAATTTTTTTATATATAATTTTCAGAAATCGGATCGATTGGATCAGAAATCGAGCGAAATATCGATCCAAAATAAAAAAAATTGAATCAAAATAATTTTTAAGTGTACTTTTAATATAGTTATGAATATAATGACTACAATTTAAAAATATAAAAGATTATTTCAAAATAAATACTAACTCATTTACAAAATTAAATAAATTCAAAAATATCACAGTTGATTTGGGCCGAATATGGTAGGCCTTAGAGTAGTTCATCTTAGCATATTAAAAAATTATTTATTTTACTTTTTCTCTTTTTATCTCTAAGTCGTTTACTTTTTATATTTTGTTTTGCTCAGTGGAGATGCCAGCCTTTGAGTCGGCTATTACCCGCCTTTTTCCTCTCCCATCAATTATATCTTTCTTTCTTCTTTTCATTCATTACACATATATTTTTTTTTCAATTTGCAGATCTATTTTATGGGTATCTTTGTTGTCTTCACAAGTTGTGATAGACAAATGACGGTGTCTGTCATTAGCTAAAACTCTACCGGCCACCAGTAGTTTTTTTCTTGGAAAGTGGGTGGCCCTTCGTCAACTTCTTAATCTGTTTATATTTTGAAAGTATTTTAGAATAATAAATTATTTCACATGTCGATTTGGACCCATATTGTCTTAATTTTTATATGTTTTTTTTTGTTTGTTTTTCCATTGTTTAATAAGTCTTTAGTTTTAGAAGTTTTTGTCTACTTTTGTAATATGTTTTTTAGTCTTACTTATACATGTAATATTAGTTTTACAAGTGATTTCAGGGATGATTTTGCTATCTCCCTCTCTAGTTTAGTGAATGCTCGATTCTTTTATCGATTTTTGCTTGCTGTTTTGGACCATCTGAGGCTAATTTCTTTATCGTATTAAGTGTTTGCAATCACTCCAGATATGTCGTGTTTAAGTTGTAACAAATCTAATTGTCAACGTGTCATAATGTTTTATTGATGTTAAGGCTAAAGCCTTTATTGTGTTGATGAAACTTATCATTCATCATTTACGACGAGTGTTTGATTTTTTTTTTTGAATTGTATAATTTCATTCATTAAATGAATTAATTAATCTACCTTAGAAAACGTTTTTTATTTTGATCAATGAAAATTTAAAAATAGTATATGTTTTAAATGATATTGGATGAATATGTTTTAAATTATTATTAAAAGATATCTTGTTTATTTTTATTTGGGAAAAGTATTCAAACCCCAAAAGTTTGATAAAAAAATTCACTTACTTTTATGGATTGAAAAAACGCCCACTTATCCCCTTTAAATATGATTTTAAAATACATTGACCTTAAAGTTCATTTATTAAATAAATTTTGAATAAAAAGATAATTTTACAATTTTTAATTGATTATTATTTTATTTATTTTTTATCTTCAATCTTTATATTCATTCAGTTTTAATTTAAAATAATAAATATCCAATTAGTTATGAAAATGTTTTAATTATTATTAATTTAATTATATTCTAAGTATTTTTCAGTTAATATATGTAAATATTTTTTGAAATTACAAGTATAATCACAAATACAATTACAAGGAATATAGAATAACTATAACCAAACTTAATAATTAAAAAAGCTCGATAGAAATAATAACCAAAAAATATTTAAACTTAGACCAAAACAAATCTATATAGGACCAACATTGGGTGAGACATAAACCGTAATAAATATGGACCAAAAAATTCACACATAGTTTACACAAAGTAAACCTTGAACTTAAAATTTTAAAGTTCCTAAGATTTTAACCTTATCATTAAGCTAAGGACTTATTAATACACTACTAAATTGGGCCCAAATATCTTGACAATCGAACTAGGCAAGCCAAGTCCACCAAAGGCCGCAACAACTTGGCCTAAAGGATCAAGGCCGCTTAAGTAAAGTTGGCAAAATAGGCTCAAGCCCGAAAGTCCGTCCATGCCGATTCGAGCTCGAGAAACTAGAGTCCATAACAAATTTAAGCCCGAGAAAAGCCTGAGTTCGTAAAAATTTGAGTTTTAGACCGATCTAACCCTAAGCCCGAGATAAATCCAACTCAAAGCTTGAAAAAGCCCAAATTTATAAGTGAGCAACCATAATAGGCATTAACAATCAATATACTTTTATGATATTACTTAAAATAAATAATTATTATTTAGGAAAATGTATTTATAATCATTGAATATTTATATTAAAATTTTATTAATAGGAAAAGCAATTAATAATAAAATTTTATGTTAAATTAAAAAGTGAAACAATTTTTTTTAAAATAATCTAATATAAAATATTTTTAATACTATAGTTATATGTATAATAAATATAAAAAATTAATAATTATTAACATTTGTAAAATTTAAATTTAATAATAGTATAAAATATATAATAACATAATGTATTAATTTAATAATATGATAAGTTGTGTTATACTTATCACAAATGACTAAACATGATTTATTATACGATATTAATAACATTATTAATAAATTTAATTTTAAACTATATATCTTTTAATAAAAAATTATTTATAACAATATAAATAAAAAATTTAAAAGTTGTTTATCAATTAAAAGAACAAATAAGATATCTAAACAAAATATATTAATAAAAAAAAGATATTTTAAAATTCATAAAATTATAAAATATATAAATCCGATTCTTAATACAATTACATAAAATCAATTCATCGTAAGTAAATGTTTAATCACCTTACTCAATCAAATAAATTATGAATGATAATTCACCATAATAATAATTAGGAATTTTTTTAAATATTTTTCATGTTTAATTACCTGTATTAATATTAATTAAGGTTAATATTACTTGTCTTTAACTAAACTCGATAATTGAATTTTAGAAAAAATAATAGCTAAAAATTAAAAATAAAAGTGATTTGTCGATTGAGTCTTAATTTAATTGACATGTATATTGTTGCTAATATACGTGGACGTATATTCAAGTATGCTAAAGCGTAGTATTCTCCTATTTATGAGTTGGAGAGGGAGTCAAAAAAAAATTTATGTTAAATTTTTTATCACGTATTTTAAATTTTTGTTTTATCAATGTTTAGGGGACATTTCTTAAGCATATTTAATATCATTCAACTTTCAGGAAGAAACTTTTAACTTTTTTTTTTATTGAAAACAAATTTTGACTTTTTTGGTTAGTTTATTAATCTATTCTATATAAACCTCACTAGTTTATTTGGCATTAATTTAAATGGATAATGATTAAAATATTTTTATAAATTAAATTATATTATTATGAGGGTATTTTTGTTTTTTATATATAATCAATAAGAAAATATAATAAATGATGACATTATAAAATTTTCACCCACATCGTAAATATATCATGATTTAATATATATTAATAGAGTCTTGAGATTAAATAATAACCCAAATAATATCATTTGTAAATTTTTTTTACTCCGAATAATAATTATAATATTTTTTTAAAAATCCAAATATTCAAATAAATAGTTATTTAAGAAAATAATCCAAAAACCATTAACTACTTTCTGCATCATTCTTTTGACTTGTATACAAACAAAAAGGGTAAATGATGACAATTTGTAAAGGCATAGAATCTACTTTAATAAAAGTAAATATGGTAATATAAGACCAATCCAATTGATATCAATATCATGGGACCCTTGCTTGTGTTGATTTTGGACATCCTTCACAATCAAAATAACTTCTAACATTATTTTAATTTAATTGACTCCTATACTCATTTTCAACATTTATTATTCTCACTTTACCAATCTTCTCCTTCATTTTTCTCTCGAAAAAAAATCGAAAACCGAGGTATTTGAATCGTTTATGAAATATAAGTTAAGATTTTGTAATTACATGAACCAAACCAAATACTGTCATTATTTAATTTATTTATAATGTAAAATAAATATATATTTTTTGAATATTGTTGATTATTTTTTCATTTGCTTGAGAATTTATTTTTTTAGAAATATTTATAATAGAATATCTTTGAAAATTTATCAAATAATATTTAAACAGTGTGTTTTAAGTCTAATGTCTCCCACACTTTTTCCTCTCCTACAATAATCCTCTTTCAAGACATCAATAATATCTAATAGATCTAAGGTTGAAATTTTAACAAATTTTTTTTATCATAAACAAAATGGGAAAAGATGAACATTCTAAAGTGAATTCCAACCCATTTTCATTGTCTTGAATATCGAAAAGAAATCACTAAAGGGGAGGGGAAAGAAAAGGAAGAAGACATAACAGGAGTGGCAATAATTGTTTTAAAGAAAAGAGATGTCATCCAGCCTAAAACACTTAAAAGGTCAAATAAAAAACACTTTTCAAATGCTACAACAACTTAGCACTTAAGATTTCATTAATAAATTTAGGAAGGTTGTATTGCCCATTGCCTCACCACAAAACTAGGAAACAATTAGTTAGATGAGTTTTTCAATGCATCGATTTTGTTATTGATCGAGTTGGAATTTTGTCTCTTGATTTTATAGTATTATCAAATTAAATCATCATTTTGAACTTGTTCGCGGACTTAAGAGGTAAAATCCCAACTCGATTAAAGACAATACCAACCCGTGGAGGGTCCATCATTCCATAATTTAATTTCAGGTTTTTAATGGGTAAGTAATGGAATCAAAGCATGTTTAAGCCAAAAGAAAAGTGTAAATTTAAAGCTGTGAACCTTGTTGCGTGATTCAACAGCATTAATCATTGCCTCAACGTATTTGAGACGGCTTACTAAAAGCAAGTTGATTAAAAAAAGTAAAATCATTTCACAACAATTTAATATCATCCATTAACAATCCCCTGAAATTTGATGAAAAATACACTAAACGCTCTATTTATTAAATGAATTTTTGCCATTTACTTTTGTTACATTAATAGAAAATATGAACAATGGTTTAGTTGAATTTTCTTTTAAAATTTACTTCCGACAGTATTTTATACAAAATCTCCAAGGACGGGGTAAGTGTCTTTTACCCATTTTATTAACATTTCATTTTCATTAATTACCTTGACTTTTTACTAGTAATTCATTTATCCATAATTTTTTATTAATATTTTATTTGCATCTATTAATTTCTGTGTTTGAAAAACAACAATTTTTTATTTTAATAATGTTTATTTTTATGTAAAAAATAAGAAAGTGATATATGAATATGAGAAGTATAATGCTAATAATCTAATCGTGCAAGTAGTTTTCTGCTTTCACTTTTTTTAGTAAATATGATAAGAGATTATTAATATTATAATTACTTTATTAATAGTAGTAATTAAAAAACATATTAAAATTACTTTAGATACAATTTTACTAAAGACCTTAAAATAAATTAAAATGTTTCTTCATTAAATAAAAAGTTTATCTTAAATAAATAACAAGTTTATACATTGAATATTTTTATGAACCGTTTTCAACATTATTATTATGGATATTAGAGGTAGAAGAAAATAATAAATTGAATTGTGTTTATTCCGTCAAAATCATTCTTTTATAGCTAGTTGCATCAATATAATTGACAAACTTAACTAGAGATATGGGTCGCATTCACAAATGAATGTGTTTTCTCACTATGTATAGAAATGGCATATGAATTAATTTAAAATTTTCGAATTAAAGTTCGAAAATAGAATTAAATTAATTAGTCACTATGAATCCCCTGAATATGAAAATTAAATATATTTTCTCACAGATTCTTCTACGCTAAAGTTGTCATGACATCAACGGAATTAGAATTGGTTAAGAAAATTATTTAATTAGAAAATTAATTTAGTTAATTTGATTAATTAAATCAATTAATAAACAATATTTGTTTTGGGAAATAGAAAAAAAAATTGTGTTGAATTAAATTTTAAAGTGCTATGTCAAAAGTCCAAGAAGCGCATATAATTAGATCCAATACAAGAAAGACCTTAAACCCCTCATATTACATATGAGGAGCGGCAACCCTAGTGTTATTATCTAGGATGTGTCACCCCCTCTCACCTAGTTAGGCTAGAGAAGTGTTTTATATTAAATAAATATTATTTGTGCTATTCCAATTCAACCAGGATTCTCCTATCTCTTCCTATAAATAGGTAATACTGGTAGAGCTATTGATAGACAAGTTTTACACATAAGTTTCATATATTATTATTCTAACAAAAAGTAGTTGGAATTTATTTTCTTAGAATAAATTCTATCTTTTTAGAATAATAATTTCTACCAACTTTTATTGAGAGAATTACTTTTCTACTGAAAGTAATAAATCGTTTTTGGTTCTGTATTTGGTTCTTTGTTGTTTGAGCCCACACTCGATAAAATTCGGGGTACAATGCTAGCAGAGAAGACCATTCAGTTGAAAGTTGGGAACAATTCAAATCCGTCTCGCATAAAACACAACTACTTTTCGATAGAATGTTTATTACTATAAACATCACAAACTGGCTTGATTTTGAAAAAAAAATTATACTTTCACCATACAATAAATCGTTTTCATAATCGAAAATTTCCAACTTTCACGAGATACTTCTTCTTCATGGAACTCCAATTTTCTTTGACATATCTTTAAAAAGAATTGTGTAACATCCCAAATAATATAAGGTTAGATTTTTAAAAATTATTAAGAATTAAATCCTAGCTTAGTGGTTAAGAGCTTGGTAGAAAGTATAAAGAACCAAGGTCCAAGCATCCTAAATTACATCTTTCCCCTCAATTCCAAAAGCTCCATCCACATTAGCCATCCTATTTTTGATGATTCTCAGACAAATGGGCTATTTGCCCATTAAACCTCAAACTCTTGTTCAACCTAATTCTTTAAAAGTTTGTTCCTAATTCAACTAAAAATCCTATTTATTATTTAAGCAAATTAAAAACCCTACCTCTACTATTGTGTTTCTATAATCTCAGAAAACTCTCTATTACATTTTGTTCTCAAAACCTCACTACTGGAATTTTTTTTTTGAATTCTTGAATCCTTGCAATCAAGCCCTAATCCATCGTTTTCATCAAAATCATTGGAGTTTGAGTTGCTTACTCGTTGAGTCCTTGTAAAAAATCAACAAGTATCTCGTTCCCTGCAAATTAGGACCTTCTAATTTTGGGTAACAACGAGCTTTAACAAATCTTTCAATCCACTATTGAATCTTTAAAGTTTTTGTCAAAAAACCCCTCAAATCTTGAAAACCCCTCATTAATCATCCCATTTTACCAATTGAAAGGCCATTGTAGGTGTTTGGATCGAGCTTGAACGTGGGGTAGTCACTTGAGACCCCTAGAAAGCAAGGTGGGTGACTTTTTGTGAAAAATCATATCAAAATTTGAAACTGCCCAGGTACACATGGTCAACTACACGGGCGTGTGGCTCACCTGTGCGGGTCACATGGTCCCTAACACAACCATATTCCCTTGTTTTCCCTTGCATTCTCGCTTCACACACCGCCTGGAGACTCGCACATACCCGTGTGGATCTTGCACCTCACCCCCTTTGCATCACACACGGCTTAAAGCCTCACACACGACCGTGTGGCTCTTGCACCTTCACCCTTAGGCATTGTACATGGCATGGGACTTCACACACGGGCTGGTCACACGGTCGTGTGACCCTTGAAACCTAAAAATTATAGCTTTGCTAAATCTTTATTTATTTTAAGCAATTTAGTCCCTGATTAGGTTTTTAATAGCATTTAGAGAACTAGATTTTACAATTAGGTTCCGGACTAAGAATAGAATGGATAAGCACATGAATGAATGAATTTATGATTTAAATGTTTATGATTGATGGCATAAATTCGTGAATTATTTTATGGTTACCAATAGAATATAATTGCTTAGAAATTAGTGTTTAAATATGTGAATGATTATATATATTTACTAATTATTATACATGCCAAATAAATGTTTCGCATGCCTCAATGATTGATATATTTATTTCCCTATTTTTACTATGAGATAGAATGTTGAACGATTATTGAATGAACGAATTGAAAGATCTAATTATATTGCATATACATGGGGGGATGTTATGAAAGGTAGAAGAACGACAGTTCATACTGTATAAATGAATGTTCGTTATGTATTCACAGACTGAGCAGATTCCAACTGCGACTTTATTTACTAGGCGTCCACAATCCCTCTGACAGCTTTTATTTGTAAGTGGTTGTGGATTCTCAACCGAACGACAACTTTTACCTGTAACTAAAAGAATGTAGTGGTAAAAGTCCATGGCCGGAGTAAAAAGGTAGAGGGGGTTCTAAGGAACTCCCTATTTGGAGAGCTAATGGCCGGGGGTAGGATTAACGAATGTTAAAAGAAACGTTAAACAAATGTTGCATGACATACTATGCATCCTCATTGAAAGGCACATGATGAAACGACTGAACTGACAAATGTGCATATACCCACTATGAATGATATTATAACTCTATAGTTGAATTGTTCAATTAAATTCGATTGAGTGTTAATGTCTGCTTGTCTACGGTGACAGAAACTGAATTATCATATTGTTAAGGTTATTATGTGAATTTGATTATAATGATTGACATGCATGTTCGAATATTGAAATGATTTATTGTAAAGATGTTCAGTATCTCCTACTGAGCCTTTTTAGCCCACTCTCCTATTTTTCATCTTTTTAGATAATCCAATAGACTAGGACATGGGCTCGACATACAAAGGGCCTCAGCTTGTTGTGGACTTTATCTAAGAATATTATTATTAATTCTGTTCTCATTTTTTATATTGTCATTATTATTGTTTATGGATCCATGGCATAGGATATAAGGTTTTAAAATTGATCATTTAGGATGCATGATATAGATTATTAGGAAGTCTTGAAATTAGTTGAACTATTATTTATATTTATTATTAGGGTTTTACGATGAGATTGAGTTTAGTTCTTATATATATCTGATAAAAATATGTCTATTTATTTTAGAGTATGATAATTATTTGCCGATGCTATATTCTTGATAATTTCGTTGGAAAATTTACTTGTATAAAATAGGTTTAGATTTGAAAATTGATTTAAAAAAAGATCGATCCACTTTGGTGGTTAATGTGATCTCTTCGACTCGAGACTATCGCTTAAGCTGGGTTGGAAATTATATTTGGTGGTATCAGAGCCTAAGTTTTCTAAAAATCATATCGTAAAAATATATAAAAGATGCATGCATGCATACATGGTTATATAGAAGGGGTATTTTGGAAGAAACCATATCATGAGAATCTGTTAAAACTAACTCTTTGGTTGCAAAGAGACAAGCTTGAGACTTCGGTGTCAATTCCACAATAGTTTATTTGGTGTTTAATTATGATAAATAAATAAATTAAAAATATTAAATTGTTTATGATGAATGAATGAGATTTTGATCATTTTTGATGAACCGAATAAAATTATTGAACTATCGGTATACTTTAGTTCAAGTACAAACTTTTGAATAAAACTATTAATAAACTGAAACTTTGAATTCTAGTTATAATCCAAAACTAATATGTGCGAACCTTGTATGGAAAATTCTAGATAACTTTAGATTTCTTAAACACTCGCATTTAGAATAAGTACCCAAGGCAGGCGTGGTAGGGGTAGACCTCGTAAGGCTACATCTATAGAACTACCCACTGTTCAGGGTGGGGACCATAATTATGAGGATGATTATGTTGAGAACTCCATTGCTAATGGAGGTGGAAGAATGGAAAACAGTCGAGAAAACAACGATGATACGATAACTCAGGCAATATTGAGGATTTTAAAATGGGTTACTAGTGCCTGAGGAGGATCGGGGAGCCTCGTTACCATAGTGGAGAGACTCCAATCAAATGGGTCTGAAACATTTAAGGGAGTTTCTGGTATGACTCCTACTGCAGTGCAGTATTGGCTGGAGTCAACTAAACATACTAGGACATGGGCTCGACATACGGAGCGTCTCAGCTTGTCATGGACTTTATCTAAGAATATTATTATTAATTCCATTCTCATTATTGATATTGTCATTATTATTGTTTATGGATCCATGGCATAGGATATAAGGTTTTAAAACTGATCATTTAGGATGCATGATATGGATTATTAAGAAGTCTTGAAATTAGTTGAACTGTTATTTATATTTATTATTAGGGGTTTACAATGAGATTGAGTTTAATTCATATATATATCTGATAAAAATAGGTTTATTTATTTTAGAGTATGGTACATATTTGCCACTGCTATATTCTTAATAATTTCGTTGGAAAATTTACTTGTATAAAATAGGTTTAGATTTGAAAATTGATTTAAAAAAAAGTCTGAGTCACTTTGGTGGTTAATGTGATTTCTTTGACTCAGGACTACCATATAGGCTGGGTTGGGAATGTTACAAATTATTTCCATGATTTAATGATCAATGACTTGAAAAAGATAATTCCTTGTCTTTAAATCTTTCAAATTTGGTGCCTCAAGCTCTACATTTTGAGCATCTATTAAAACATCACCAACATTTGGTTCCTGAATGCCCTTGTCAACAATTGGCCAATATTCATTAGACCTTGAAAATTTTTCCATAAACATGCTCCAATGGTCATAATAACCATCAAATCGTGGAATAGTAGGTTGAACAAAACTCTCGAAAGATATTATAATTCACAACTGAAAGACACTCACTCCAACAACCTAGCTCTGATACCACTATTAGAGGTAGAAGAAAATAATAAGTTGAATTGTATTTATTCCATCAAAATAATGCCTTTTATAGGTAATTACACCGACGTTCTCAACTAAAATAAAGGAACAATAAGTAAACATGACTAACAAACTTAACAGAAAAAATAATGACATCTGAAAACCACAGTTTAAAGATTTGGTCTAATTAGAAACATAGTAACAAATTAAAAAATAAACTAACAAACAGATATAATCTAACCGTGCATGCAATATTTACTTTATTATCAAAATAGCACATATGATAAAATATTATCAATATAATATTTAAACTAAAACTAGTTATAATTATTTTATTAACAAAATTAATTGAAATAACAAATTGAAATATATTTTAGATATGAGTCTATTATAGTCAAAAATATTACCTAACACTTGCAACATACACATAATTTATTTTAGAACTCAAAATAACAATACTATATAATACATTTATAATATAACTAATTTATTAACATTGGGTTTTTTTACAAATAAAAACAATAAATATTAAAGTGAGAAATGTTCATCTTTTAAATATTCTATGCAAAAATAATTTTTATAAAATTATATATATTTCATTTATATATTAACAATGATTACTAACATTAATTATACAAATTAAATTAAATTATTAAAAATTAAAATAATTAAATGTGTATATTCAGGTGCAACACATTTAATAAAAACTAGTAAATTGAAGAAGAAAATGAACACAAAAAAACATTTAAACATTTTGTAATACTAGTAGTACTTAGTTTTAATTAAATTTTATTTTAATTATCTTTAGGAAGTTATATTTTTAAATTTGGTATGAATATAATTTTATTTTAATTATTTTTAGGAAGTTAGTTGTTTTTAAGTTCTCCATCTTTAATTTAAATTTTAGTAATTTTTTTTATAATTCAATTAGATTATCTAATTTCAGCAGTTGTTTCACTTAGAATAGGTAGAATATGTTCAGATAATCCTATCTCAATTAGATAAGGTGGTTTTGAATAAAATTCATAAAATTTAATTTAATTGTATTTAAAATTACTTTGAACTTAGTTTTTAATAACTAAACAAAAAAAATTGAAATTAATATTTTGACTTTAAATTTAAAAATTAATAGTTAATTGGTAATTTTTAGTAAAAATAATTTTATCTATTTTTTTATGTAAAATAAATAAATTGAACTCTAATCTCAATTCTTAAAATTTAACTTTATTTTTAAATATATTTATAAATTGTAAAAATATTTTTTTGTTTTTATTATCAACATAATATTTATTATCACTTAATTAGACTTTGGATCAATATTAAATTACATTAATTCTGACTTAATTAGTTTTAGAGTTACATATATAGATTAAAATTAATTTTTATCACTATAAATATATGCATTAGGAAGACATTTTCATTCAAAAATAACATCTAAAGAATTATTAGAAAAATCATATTTTAACGTTATTTAATAGGCTTTGTTTCCATCATAATATATATATATATGATTTTCATTCTTATTTAAGATGCTTAGTTATTATTATTCGACATTCGGTAATTTTACTATTATTTTATTTCAATATTATTTACATAATTATAAATGATGTAATTAAAATGAAGAGTTATTTGAAATATTTTTTATTCTCTTAATGATTTTTCAAAGTTAATAAATTTTATTTTAAATTAAACCAATTAGATTTCAATTTAAAAATGAAAGTGATAAAAGTTTGAAAGCAAGTAAAAAGCTCAGTAAGTGGGTCACTAAGAGTTTGAGAGCTTCTTTAATACCAACTTTTTTATTTGGTCTAAAAAACAATCAGAATCCTAACTGGAAACTGAAACCTCAATCCCAAATCATCATTTCATCAACCAAAACCAATTTCAAAGCTTTTCTGTTTTGTTTAGTTTTTGATGATCTACCACTTTTCCTTTTCTTCTCTCATTCATTATGTCTTCTTTGTAACATTACACAATTTGTTTCTTTCTTTTCAACTTTCCTGAAATGGTGCTTTGATTCAACAACTTCAACCATGGAGTTTCAAGAAGCTTTGATGAAACTGGTGATTCATAAAACACCAACTCATCATCATAAAGATTTCTTTCATTCAATTTCTGGGAAAGATGAGAAAGTTGTATCAAAGAAACAAAAATGGAAGATTTCGTTTCACAGATCATCATCTGCGAAAACATCTCAATCTGGTCATCAGGTTCAATCCAAGTCAATCCCTGAAGAATTTTTTTGTCCCATTTCAGGGTCTTTAATGGCTGATCCTGTTATAGTTTCATCAGGTCATACTTTTGAAAGAGTTTGTGTTGAAGCTTGTAAAAAATTAGACTTCGCGCCCATTCTTAAAGATGGTTCAGTCCCTGATTTCTCCACTGTTATCCCTAACCTTGCTCTTAAATCCACCATTGTTAACTGGTGTCAAACTCATCTTATAAACCCTCCTAAACCCTTTGATTTTTCTAAAGCTGAGGAACTTGTTCGTTCATTATCGTCCAAAAAGCCAAAAACCCAAATCGAAAAAGATGTTCCTTCGGTGAAGTTGGATCATGCGGTGACTGAGTTAATTCGTTCTAGCTCGGAGGAATCGGTTTCTGCTGTCACTACTACACCAACTCAGCCATTGCAACTCGCTGATAGTCCGAGTTGCTACTCATCAGCTTCATCTTCCTCCGAGATCGAGACCTTAACGACCCCAAACATTAACGAAGAAGAAGAGTATTTTCTTACAAAACTGAAAAGTCATCAAGTTTTCGACATTGAAGAGGCATTGATTACGTTAAGGAAGAAAACAAGAACACAAGAGAGTTCCAGGGTTGTTCTTTGCACGCCACGTGTACTTTCTGCTTTCAGGTCTTTGATCGTTTCTCGGTACGTAAATATTCAAGTGAACTCGGTCGCAGTTTTGGTCAACTTGTCATTGGAAAAAACCAACAAGGTTAAGATCGTACGGTCAGGATTGGTTCCTGATTTGATCGATGTGTTGAAATCGGGATCCCCTGAAGCGCAGGAACATGCTTGTGGTGCACTCTTTAGCTTAGCACTTGATGATCATAACAAGACCGCCATTGGGGTTTTGGGAGCTTTGCAACCTCTCATGCGCATGTTAAGATCAGGGAGTGAGCGGACTCGGCATGACTCGGCTTTGGCGCTTTACCACCTCTCACTCGTTCAGAGCAATAGGACTAAATTGGTTAAAATCGGGTCGGTTCCGGTTTTATTAAGTATGGTTAAATCCGGTCATATGACGGGTCGGGTATTCCTTATCCTGTGTAACTTGGCTTCGGGTTCGGACGGGCGGGCTGCGATGTTGGATTCGGGTGCGGTGGATTGTTTGGTGAAATTGTTGAAAGGGAGTGAGTTGGATGAGCCGACTCGGGAAGGTTGTGTAGCGGTTTTATATGGATTGAGTCAAGCAGGGTTGAGGTTTAAGGGATTGGCTAAGGCGGCCGGTGCAGTGGAGGAGTTGGCGAAGGTGGAGCGGACGACAAATGGTCTGACCAGGGAGAAAGCAAGGAAGATGTGGGAGACGTTGAAAAGGGGGAGTGAGGAGGAGCAAGAGGAAGTGGACTGGGAGGCATTGCTTGACTCGGGATTCATGACTCGGACTAAGTTCCGATTCGGTGGTGGAAAAGACGGGTCATGTGTGAACTCATCCGAGTTTTGAGAATCTTTGTTTTTCTTTTTATTAATTCTTTCGGGGTTTTTTTTTTAAATAATTTTTATTCGGGTCTGTAATTATTGGTGGAATTTTTGCCCTTTTATATAGAGTTTTCTGGCTTTTTTCCTTGGTCACCTTTTTTTTTTTTTTAATTCTATTTTCTTTTCAAAAGCTAATGGACGGTTGATACAAAGTGTAAATAATTGATGGCTTACAAAAGAAATGATTCCCAAAAAGAAAGGGAAGCTTTTCTTCTTAGCTGGACGCTGAACTGTAGTTGGATTATTGTCCTATTTTTATGTTATTTAATACATTTAGATTTATCAATTTGATCAACTGATTGATACTATTATAAACCAGATATTGAAGCTCTCTTAGTTCCCATCTTTCGTATTTTTAGTGATACACCACTCACTAATCCTTCTCAACTTTACGCTACACATGCATCTAATCATTCTTCTTCATATACAAATTAGGTAGATGTTCCAAGTGTCTCATTTTCTACACTACCATCTTCTCCACTTCTGCTCTTGCCTTAGGTAGTTGCCTTATCCCGTTTATAATTTGAGTTATCACCGTCCATCACCCTCCTATTATACCTTATTTCAAATGTATCCAATGTACCTATTTCCAATGTTATTATGGAAGTCATGAATGGCAACAAGTTATAGTGGAGGAAATGAATGCTCTTTTTGATAATCATACTTGACATCTAGTTCCTTTACAACCTACTGAATCTATAGTTGGTTTCCAATGGGTTTATACTCTGAAAGTTGGACATGATGGCAAGATCCACTATTTAACGACACGTCTAGTTGCCCAAGGATTTATATAGGTTCCAGTCTTGATTATGGAAAAACTTTCTCTTTAGTTACCAAGATGACCTCGGTTCGACTTTTAATCTCCTTTGTTGCAATGAATCACTGAACCATTCATCAATTGACTATTAAAAATACTTTTCTTCATGGTGATTTGGTTGAAATTTATATGGAGAAACTGTCGAGCTTTATTGCTTAGGGGGAGTGTGAATTAGTATGTCAACTACAAAAATTTCTTTATGGTCTAAAGTTGTAACACCTCAAACTTGGTCGGATCTGAAGCGTCATACTGGTCATTGAAACGACTCAAACAACCAAATATACAAATCCAATTACCCAAAAACTTGGGACAAGAACATAAACATTTTAATTCAAAACATATGCAATTCATGCAATTATTAATTATAAGCATTAACAAAACATCATGAATGAAAACTAAACTCAAACGAGCCTTAAAACAAAGTTCGAGGGCTGAATCAATCAAATAGACACCTAAATACTGATACATAGGTCGTTGGTACTAATGTTTGTCATAAATATGATATAGTTGTTAGGATCTAGTACTCTGAGTGTAGTCTATTCATCATTTTTACTTGTAATTTTTCGAATAGATTGATTTATTAAAATTTTATTATTCACATTAATATCATTTGTATTTATCCTCAACAATTTTTGCACGCAAAGTAAAGTGTAAGCAAATATTGGCTTAATGATTATCTAACGATTAACTAATACTAAGTTGCATTATGTAGTCAGATCATATTACGAGCAGACAACTTATATTAGTAGGTAATCTAAAAGGTTCATAGTTTGATGAATCGAAATTGAGCAAATTGGTTAGGACTATTATGCCATCTATGTAACAACCCGATACAGTGGTGTAAAAAATATGGTTTCGGGTTTCGTTTTAGTGAACCGAGTCTGTAAATAATTAATAAAAATATTTATGGAGTTATGTTATAAATGAATTAAATCAATGATAAGTAATTTAGTTGATTTGAGTATTAAAGTTAGATTGCTATAAATTTAATTGAAAATAGTTAAACAAATTAAAATTGCAAATAGCACAAAAGTTTAAGATGACAATAAAACATGCCAAATATGTGGCTAAAAAACGTGGGCTGTTGTATTACTATTATTATTTATTATAAAAATAAAGAAAATAAAGTTTTAAATGAGTTAAGTGGAAGGATATAGAAGATTGTCTTCTCCATCCTTCCACGCACGAAAGAAAGAAAAGAAATAAAGCCAAAGAAAAGATATTTGCTTAGGGTTTTCAAGCTTCAATCATAATTGGTTAGTGCAATTTAATACTCTTCTTATAAATATTATGTTTTTGAGATCGGGGAATCTTAATTTAACTAACTTGTGTATTAATTTGTAAAACTGTTAAGGTTTTAAGAAGTTACCATTAATGATTTCTCTATGTTTTCTATGTTAAATTGATAGATTTTTAGTATATACATGAAAAAGGACTAGATTCTGAAGTTGGATATTAGATTTTTCACCTGAGAAATTAAAGTGGGTATCAGGTAGAGTAATTATGTGATTTTGTTAGAAATCGATAATAGAGGGTCTAAAATATAAGGAAATGAAGTGAGACTATAAATTAACGATTAGAATCGAGAGTTATGCTTGTTTCGGTTTTAAGAACTAAATTGAATTAAAGGTAAAGTTTGTTTGAGATAATAATTGATTGTGAATTGAGTTGATTATTGATGGTGTTATTTGTTTATGTTAATTCGTAGCTACCGACGACCCGATTTCCTTAAGAGCGAAGGAAAAAGCTAAAGTCACCGACGAATAGTTCGAAATTCCCTGTAAGTATCACTATAACTCAACTTATTATTTATTTTCTATTTTATTTTTATTGTTAGGTAAGTTGGCAAAACGATGGAAGTTACACATGAGTGATTGACTAGAAATATGAAATTGAGATTGATTATTGATATAGAGAGTTAAATTGTAGAAATTTTGAAATAGTATAATTTAGTAAAGCTGTGCATTTGGCTTGAACATGAGACGAATCATGCCATGTTTTATATGAAATGACATTCGACAGAAGAGTTGTTGTTGTTGAGATCAATAGAATGAAAACTAATCTGTGAATGAAATTAGACTATGGGTTGTTGTAGTAATTGTTGGGCAAAGTTGAGAATAATTAACGAGTTATAGAATCGGGTAAAAAAAACTACTTCAACTATAAGTCGATGAGCGCTAGGCACATTTTTCTTCGAATGTCCCAATCGTGGCTCTCACAATTACTACTTTAATTGAGCCGATAAATGTTGGGCACGAATTGTTTACATAGGATGTACTGATATAGAATTACTTCGACTATAGGTCGATGAGCGTTGGGTGCATTAACCATCAGATGTGCCGACAATTGCTGGGCACGATTATTGCTTCGGATGGATTGATGAGTGCTGGACGCAATTTGTTTAGTTTAGGATGTATCGATGAGGCACTGGGTGCCAAATTATAGTTTTAGTAGGATCCGTAAATTAGCTTGGATTCGAGCTGTGTATTAACGAACATAAATGTTGAATACGAAGAATGTTTTGATTCAAATTGGTACCATAATGCGATATGCCGAAATGAGTTACATACTTCGTTAGCATAAAGTGTTAATAAGTTCGTTAAAATAGATTGGTTAGTTAAAATATCACATTTTTTATCTGGGATACATGTGTAAATTAATGTATTTGATAAACTTTGATATGAACATACTTTAATTGATCTAAGGAAGAAACAAATCAACTAAGTCTAATCATCTAAATTTCATGCTATATTAAGTGAGTTATAGTAATATCATTGGAATTATTACTCACTGTATGGTCTTGTTTTCATATGTAGGCTAGGTGCATTTTGAGATCTTGTACTTAAAGTCGTCAGCATCCAATCGATAAATCTTGGACTCAACAAAGTTTGTATATTTTGATTTGTTTCAAGTTGGCATGTACTTAGTTTTTAGTAAAGTCATTTGACTATAGTTATTTATGTGTGACATGAAAATTTTAACTTTTGGTTCGGATGGATTGATGAGTGCTGGACGCAATTTGTTTAGTTTAGGATGTATCGATGAGGCACTGGGTGCCAAATTATAGTTTTAGTAGGATCCGTAAATTAGCTTGGATTCGAGCTGTGTATTAACGAACATAAATGTTGAATACGAAGAATGTTTTGATTCAAATTGGTACCATAATGCGATATGCCGAAATGAGTTACATACTTCGTTAGCATAAAGTGTTAATAAGTTCGTTAAAATAGATTGGTTAGTTAAAATATCACATTTTTTTATCTGGGATACATGTGTAAATTAATGTATTTGATAAACTTTGATATGAACATACTTTAATTGATCTAAGGAAGAAACAAATCAACTGAGTCTAATCATCTAAATTTCATGCTATATTAAGTGAGTTATAGTAATATCATTGGAATTATTACTCACTGTATGGTCTTGTTTTCATATGTAGGCTAGGTGCATTTTGAGATCTTGTACTTAAAGTCGTCAGCATCCAATCGATAAATCTTGGACTCAACAAAGTTTGTATATTTTGATTTGTTTCAAGTTGGCATGTACTTAGTTTTTAGTAAAGTCATTTGACTATAGTTATTTATGTGTGACATGAAAATTTTAACTTTTGGTTGCAATAACTATAATATTATTATTCAATTAAATGGTTTTAATGTGATACGCTTAGTTTGTGGTATGTTTCGGAATATCGAAGTGCTGGGAATTGATTTGGGAGATGATTTGAATATAGATATATTGTGAAATCTAATTTTACAGGGGTTTTTACGTAAAATAAGTAGAAATGCTACTAATATTTAAAAAATAATAATTTTACCACTACGCTACCATTTTAATAAAGTGAGATAGAAAAATAGGTGGCTTTGGCAATTGAATGTAACATTTGATATTCGGATCCTCTAATTGGATCGGATATAAGGTGTCACATTTAGTGGTATCAAAACTTTAGGTTTAGTCGATTCTTAGATTAGATCGAGTTAAGAATTGAGTCTAAAAGTACATGCCACAATTAACTTGAGTCTAAGTCGAGATTTGGATGATGATTACATTTTTTTTTGTTTTATAGCTAAATATTTCTGTAGAAGTCGGAAATGATGCTGATCATGATGTAAATAGTTATGGTTCTCTAACTAAGAATGAAAGCAGAATTGGGTCAGAAACACTTGTTATGGACTCAGCTAGTGCCCAACATCCTAGAGATGCTGGACCTAGACTCGATGGTCATAGTGATGAAAATTTGCTCCGTGCTATAGCAAAAGCTCTTCCATGAGTAGTTGGAGCTACTCCTTCAGCTATTCCAGCGCCGATAACTCAGCAAGCACTGATAAATGAATTGTGGAAATATGGTGCCACAAAATTTATGGGTTTAAAAGAGATCGATCCGTCATCAATTGATGTTTGGTTGGAATCAACAAATTGAGTATTGCAACAACTCAAGTGTACTCCGCGAGAATGTGTCACATGTGCTGTCTCTCTTTTGAAAGAAGAGGCATATTTGTGGTGGTAGACGATTACCCGCCATGTGTCAGTGGATTAGATTGATTGGGAATTTTTTTAGTCTGAATTTCAAAAGAAATACTTTGGCGAATTATATTTGGAAGACTGTAAATATGAGTTCTTAACGTTGAAACAAGGTGAGATGTCTGTGATGGATTATGAGTAAGAGTTTCTTCAACTCAGCTAATATGCCTTGGAACTTGTGCCAATAGAAAAAAAGAGTTGTAAGCGGTTCCTTCAGGAATTGCAAGATGAACTTAGAGTTCAGTTGGTTTCTCATAGAATTAAGGAGTTTGTTGACTTGATTGAACAATCTAAAATGGTGGAACAATCCTTGGGTCTTGATAGGAAAATTTAATTCTCTCGAGCTATTGGGAAATGAATGGGGCCTTCTAGGTTGTATTAAACATCTAAACAAGCTAAAGAAACTCGTGAGTTTAGGAGAACGACCTCAAGATTTTCTAGAGCTGATAGAGCTTGAGATTGTCAACTGTCAGTATCAGCAGGTAATGTGAGATGTCCTACAAGAGATTATGATATTCCAACCTGTGTTCATTGTGGGAAAAAGCATCGAAGTAAATGCAGGAAGTTGACAAAAACTTATTTTTGTTGTAGATCTTTGGAACATTTTTCTTGGGATTGTCCGAAGAATGATGACACTTCTTCAGTTATCGCTCAAAGGTTCGCTCCTTTTGTTAAGGGTTGAGGAAATGAATTCTCTTTTTAATAATCATACTTGGGATCTAGTTCCTTTACAGCCTAGTAAATCTGCAGTTGGTTTCCAATGGGTTTATACTGTAAAAGTTGGATCGAATGGCAAGATGAATTATTTAATGGCACGTCTAGTTGCCCAAGGATTTACATAGGTCTTTGGTCTTGATTATAGAGAAACTTTCTCTCTAGTTGCCGAGATTACCTCGGTTCGACCTTTATCTCCTTTGTTGCAATGAATCACTAGACCATTTATCAATCTAATATTAAAAATGCTTCTCTTCATGGTGATTTGACTGAAGAAATTTATATGGAGCAACTATCAAGCTTTGTTGCTTAGAGGGAGTCTGAATTAGTATGTCGACAACAAAAATCTCTTTATGGTATAAAGTTGTAACACCTCAAACTTTTTCGGATCCAAAGTGTAATAGTGGTCATTGAGACGACTCGAATGACCATGTAACAGCCCAAAATTGACCCTAGTCGGGAAGTGGTTTCGGGACCACAAAACCGAGTCATAAAAATAATTAATTTCCATATTCTATGCTTATTATGTGTGTACATGAGTATGTGGAAGTTTCATTCTCCAATTTTGCCAATTGTATGAGAAATTATTAAATAGGGATCGATATGAGACATGGTGAAAATATGATAGGCTAATTTAAAATGGTCTATTAATGCATGTTGTGAAAATGATGGGTTTGCATGTCAAATTACCCAAAATTTGAGCTAGTGGTTGGCCATGCTATGGGTGGAAACATGTTGGGAACATGTTGGCCTAGTGAGGTATGTAGGAAAAAAATAAAATAAGGAGTATGGGTAATAAAGAAAGGAAAAACAAAAAAATGAGTGGTTGTTTCCCCCCCCCATTGCCGTGAGCTAAAGAAAGGAAAAGAAAAACTTGTTCATCCTTTTTCATCCTCTTTTGACCGAAAATTCTAAGGGAGGAGGAAGGAGTTCTTGCTTCATGTTTGGTTTGGAAGAGAATTAGGAGGAAGTTTGGCCATGCATGTAACTAGATTGAGCTCAAGGAGTTAAAGGAGGAGAATCGAGCAAAGGCAAAGAAAAGATCATCGAGTAGCCGAGTTGGAACCATCTTACCCAACACAAGTAAGTCATTAAGCATATCTTTGGTATTGGTTTAAAGGATCGTAATACCTATACCATTGTGTTTAATGAGATGAAATGTATACAAATGTATATGTAAGTAGAGATGAAATTTGTCGAATGTAAAAAGGAAGTGAAGCCTATTGAGTGGCTGGTTTTCGACACTAAGTGTGCGGGCAATAAGTGTTCACGGTCATGAGATTGGCACTAAGTGTGCGGGTTTAAATTGTACAGCACTAAGTGTGTGAGTTTAAAGTGCATGGCACTAAGTGTGCGCGGTTGATTATTAAGCACTATGTGTGCGAACCCAATATATATTTTCTATAAATTATTTACATGAAGGGTGCGACTTTACCGAGTCAATTTTGGACAGCGGAAAAGGTAAGTACCTTGAGTTCATGGCTAATAGGCGCTATGTTTATATTTGGAGTTGAGCTTGGTAAGTTTTGAACCTATGTGACGATTATAGTTGAAGTCACGTACATAAGGTTCATTGTGGAATAGGTGAAAGTTCATTTAATTGTATGATTATAACGAAAATAAAATGATGTATGAAAGGCCAATGTAGGACTTGGTATGAGATTGAACCATAGGGTTTAAGGAACTATGGTATAGTTTGGTATGGATGGAGTACTTAACCTCATTTCATTGTTTCCTGTTGTGATAATTTTATTAATGGATGGTTGTGGAATGCTTATGGCTTACTGAGTTATATACTCATTCGGTGTTTGCTTGTCACCTATTCTAGGTTTCTTGGACTCGTCTCTTTTTGCGTGATCGTGCCGTCGTCGAAGTCATCACACCGGCTAGCAAGTTTTGGTACTTTCTTCTTAGTCGGCTTAGGAGAACATTTCGGCATGTATAGGCTATTATGTTGTGTTTGAACTTTGGTATGTAAACTTTTAGCCATGCGAAAATGGCATAAATGTTCGGTTGGGTTTGGTTTCATAACGTTAGGTCGTAAATCTTGATAATTCGACCTTTTTATGCCATATGTCATGGTTGATTATTTTGGTGTTAAAATTCATGATATGGCAATAGTGTAGTAGGGGGATGTTTGACAATGATTAGCCTTTGGCATGGCTAGTCATGATCATAATTTGTGATATGTATGACGAATCACTAGTTAGATCAAGGAGAAATCACGAAATGGGCATAGTTGCTTTCATAACAGATGCTGGCAGCAGCAGTGACGTGAGATTGAAAAATCACTAAAAATAGTAGGAGTGGGATTAATTGATGAATAAATTATGTATTCGAAGCTCGATGAGTCTATTTTCATATAGAAGCAACGAAAAGATCATATGGACAGTATGTTAAGAGATATTCAGGTTCTCGTGAGACAGGGCCAGAACGGTTTCTGGATTCCCTGTTCCGACTTTGGAAATTCATTATAAATTAACCAGAGACAATTAGGAGTCATACCATATATGGATAGATTCCTCTCTGAGTCTAGTTTCTATAGAAACAAACGGCATCAGTATTGAAGCTCTGTGCAGGGAGATATCCAGGTCGTAATGCGCAAAGGTCAGTGTAGTCGATCCCTGTAACATGGGAGACTTTGACTAATAAACTGTACTAATTGGCCTGACCAAAAATTCTAGAAAAAAATATGTAGATGGGCATATGAGTCTAGTTTCAGGGAAAAATCACGAAACTGATTTTCGAGTTGTGAAACTCAAGATATGATTTTTAAAACGACTAGTACGCAGATTGGCAGTGTCTGAGAAATATTTTTATAAAGGGTTTAAAGTCTGTTAACATCTCGTGTTCGACTCCGGTGTCGGTCTCGGGTTCGGGGTGTTACATTTGATTGGTATCAGAGCTATGGTTTAGTCGGTTCTAGGACTACCATAGCACGTATGAGTCTAGCTATACATGCCGAATGTTAATGTTTAACTGTGTGATGACTTCTGACGGTTAAAATTTATGTTTTGATTAGTAAATGGATCCCGGTGTAGAGAGAACCTTGGCGGATGACATTAAAAGTGTAGCGGCTGCTCCTGCACAAGGGACATCGCCTGTTGAACCTCAGTCATCTGCGAATAATCAAGGTGAGGGGGCTAAACAAGCCTTCTTTACCATGATGAATGAGTGGGTCGCGCAGTATGCCCGAACCAATCCGGCTGTCCAACAATTCCCGAATTTGAATAATCCACCCCCGGAGCCAGTAATGCCATCAGTTACTGATCCTGTGAGGCTGAGTAAGCCACCTGTAGACTTGATTAGGAAGCGCGGGGCTGAGGAGTTCAGGGCCATAGTTACTGATGATGCTGAAAGGGCTGAGTTCTGGCTTGATAACACCATTCGGGTGTTTGATGAACTGTCATGCACACCCGATGAATGTCTAAAGTGTGCTATATCCTTGTTGCGGGACTCAGCCTACTATTGGTAGAGGACCCTGATTTCCATAGTCCCAAACGAACGAGTAACTTGGGACTTCTTTCAGACGGAATTTCGAAAGAAATATATTAGTCAACGGTTCATTGATCAAAAGCGTAAGGAATTCTTGGAACTCAAGCAAGGCCGTATGACAGTATCTGAATACGAACATGAATTCGTAAGACTCAGTAGGTATGCCCGGGAGTGTGTAGCTGATGAGGTTGCTATGTGCAAAAGATTCGAAGAAGGATTGAATGAAGATTTAAAGCTACTAATGGGTATTTTGGAAATAAAAGAATTCGTAACACTAGTCGAACGAGCCTGCAAGGCGGAAGAACTTGGAAAGGAGAAGAAGAAGGCTGAATTTGAAGCTAGAGACTATCGTAAAAGATCGACGGGTAAAGCTCTGTTCTCAGCCATAAAGAAGTTCAGGGAGGACACTAATAAGTCGAGGACGACTGCGGGAATTTCCATCAGAGCAAGACCATCGACGGACTCCCGAGCTACTTCGGTAGCTAGTGTGGGCAATAATCGTCTAGAGAAACCTGAATGTCCCCAATGTGGAAGACGACACATAGGTGAATGTTGGGGTAAGTCTATTAACAGGGCTTGTTACGGATGCGGTTCGAAGGACCACTTCATTAGAGATTGCACGGAGCTTGATGAGAAGAATAAGATTCAAGGTGCAAGACCTAGTGGAGTGACAACTAGAGGTAGACCACCGAGAATTTTAGGAGGTAGGGGTGGTAGTCAGAGAGGGACCTCTGATACGGCTGTTCGAGCCGAGAACCGTACTCCTGCTAGAGCATATGCCATTCGCGCACGAGAGGAGGCATCCTCCCCTGACGTCATCACTGGTACCTTCACTCTCTTTGATACTAATGTGATTGCATTGATTGACCCTGGCTCTACTCATTCATATGTATGCGAAACCTTAGCATCCAGTAAGACCCTACCTGTTGAGTCTACTGAGTTCGTAATTCGAGTGTCAAACCCTTTGGGTCAATGCGTACTTGTTGATAAAATGTGTAAGAGATGCCCTCTAAAAATTCGAGAATCCTGTCTTCCGGCCGATTTGATGCTTTTGCCGTTTGACGAATTTGACGTTATTCTTGGTTTGGATTGGTTGACCGCGCATGATGCGGTTGTGAATTGCAAAAGCAAGACTATTGATTTGAGGTGCGCAAATAACGAGATAATTCGAATTGAGTCTACGGACTTAAGGGGGTTGCCAGCTGTAATATCAGCAATGTTGGCCCAGAAATATGTAAGAAAAGGGTGCGAAGCATACCTTGCGTATGTACTTGATGACAAAGAGTTAGAAAAGAAACCCGAATTTGTGCCGGTGGTTTGTGAATACCCGGATGTTTTTCCTGAAGAATTACCGGGTTTACCACCTGTTCGGGAGGTAGAGTTTGGTATTGAGCTTGTACCTGGGACTACGCCGTTTTCGATAGCTCCGTATCGTATGGCACCAACCGAGTTAAAAGAGTTAAAATCTCAGTTGCAAGAATTGACGGATAGAGGTTTTGCTCGACCAATTTTCTCACCTTGGGGTGCACCAGTATTGTTCGTGAAAAAGAAGGACGGAACCATGAGGTTGTGCATTGACTATCGTCAACTGAATAAAGTGACGATAAAGAACAAATATCCGTTGCCGCGCATCGATGATTTGTTCGACCAACTGAAGGGAGCCTCAGTGTTCTCAAAATAGATTTGAGATCGGGCTATTATCAGTTGCGAATTCGAGATTCAGACATACCCAAAACTGCTTTCAGAACGAGGTACGGTCACTACGAGTTCTTAGTGATGCCGTTTGGGCTCACTAATGCCCCTGCGGTATTTATGGATTTGATGAATCGGATCTTCAGACCATATTTGGATCGGTTCGTAGTTGTGTTCATTGATGACATCTTGGTCTATTCAAGAGATGAGATCGAACATGCTGAACACTTGAGATTAGTGTTGCAAGTTTTGCGGGATAAGAAGTTATATGCTAAGTTCAGTAAGTGTGAGTTCTGGTTAAGAGAGGTTAGCTTCTTGGGTCATGTGGTATCCGCATTGGGTATTCGAGTTGACCCGAACAAAATCTCAGCCATACTTAACTGGAAACCTCCGAGAAATATTACTGAGGTTCGGAGCTTTTTGGGACTCGCCGGTTATTACCGACGATTTGTCAAAGGTTTCTCGATGATAACCACACCAATGACGAAGCTACTTCAAAAGGATGCTAAGTTCGAATGGACAGAGAAATGTCAGAAAGGCTTCGATCAACTGAAAACTCATTCGACTGAAGCTCCAATTTTAGTGCAACCCGAATCAGGCAAAGAGTTTGTCATTTATAGTGACGCATCCCTACTCGGGTTGGGTTGCGTATTGATGCAAGAAGGCCGAGTTGTGGCCTATGCGTCGAGACAATTGAAGCCACACGAGAGAAATTATCCAACCCATGATCTCGAACTAGCCGCCATCGTATTCGCTTTGAAAATATGGTGACATTACTTGTTTGGCGAAAAGTGCCATGTATTTTCAGATCACAAAAGTCTCAAATATTTGATGACTCAAAGAGACTTAAATCTGCGACAAAGACGTTGGCTTGAGTTGTTGAAAGATTACGAGCTTGTCATTGATTACCACCCGGGAAAGGCTAATGTGGTTGCGGACGCCTTAAGCCGGAAATCGCTGTTTGCTTTACGAGCGATGAATGTGCACTTGTCTGTTCTACCCGACAATGTGTTAGTAGCTGAATTAAAGGCCAAACCATCATTGATTCATCAAATTCGTGAAGCTCAGAAAGTCGACGATGAATTGGTTGCAAAACGGGCTGAATGTATTCCGAATATGGAATCCGAATTTCAAATTGATGATGACGATTGTTTGAGGTTCAGAAGTCGGTTGTGTGTTCCAAGAAATTCAGAACTCATTTCGATGATTCTGAACGAAGCTCATTGTAGCCGAATGTCAATTCACCCGGGGAGTACGAAAATGTACAACGATTTGAAACGACGGTTTTGGTGGCATGGTATGAAACGGGACATCTCCGACTTTGTTTCGAGATGTTTAATATGTCAACAAGTGAAAGCGGAACATCAAGTGCCTTCAGGATTACTTCAGCCGATCATGATACCCGAGTGGAAATGGGATCGAGTCACAATGGACTTTGTGTCCGGACTACCATTGTCAACAAGTAAGAAGGATGCGATTTGGGTTGTTGTTGATAGACTGACTAAGTCAGCTCACTTTATCCCCGTGCGTACGGATTTTTCATTGGATAAACTAGCCGAATTGTATGTTTCTCAGATTGTGAGATTACATGGAGTACCTATTTCTATCGTGTCGGATAGAGATCCGAGATTCACCTCGCGATTTTGGAAGAAATTGCAAGAAGCTTTGGGTACCAAGCTGCATTTTAGCACCGCTTTTCATCCCCAAACCGATGGTCAATCCGAGCAGATAATTCAGATACTCGAGGATATGCTGAGATGCTGCATCCTTGAGTTTAGTGGTTCATGGAACGGTATGTACCTTTGATTGAATTCGCTTACAACAATAGTTTTCAATCAAGTATTAAGATGGCACCTTACGAGGCTTTGTACGGTCGTAAATGCCGTACACCATTGTTTTGGACCGAGCTCGGTGAAAGTAAAATTTTTGGAGTTGATTTGATTAAAGATGCCGAACAGAAAGTAAAGGTAATCCGTGAAAGTCTGAAGGCAGCCACAGATCGTCAGAAATCGTATGCGGACTTGAAACGAAAGGACATTGAATATCAGGTGGGAGATAAAGTGTTCCTTAAAGTTTCGCCTTGGAAAAAGGTACTCAGGTTTGGCCGTAAGGGCAAGTTGAGCCCGAGATTCATTGGGCCGTACGAAATCTCCGAACGAGTTGGTCCGGTTGCATATAGATTGATTTTGCCCCCTGAGCTTGAAAAGATTCACGACGTCTTTCATGTTTTGATGCTTCGACGCTATCGATCTGATCCATCGCATATAATTAGCCCATCAGAGGTTGAAATTCAAGCCGGTATGAGTTATGAAGAAGAACCGATACGTATCCTAGCTCGTGAAGTGAAGGAGTTGCGAAACAAAAGGGTTCCGTTAGTGAAGGTGTTATGGCTCAAACATGGGATCGAGGAAGCTACTTGGGAAACCGAGAGCTCGATGAAAGAACGATACCCAAACCTATTTACCGGTAAGATTTTCGGGGATGAAAATTTCTTAAGTGGGGGAGAGTTGTAACAGCCCAAAATTGACCCTAGTCGGGAAGTGGTTTCGAGACCACAAAACCGAGTCATAAAAATAATTAATTTCCATATTCTATGCTTATTATGTGTGTACATGAGTATGTGGAAGTTTCATTCTCCAATTTTGCCAATTGTATGAGAAATTATTAAATAGGGATCGATATGAGACATGGTGAAAATATGATAGGCTAATTTAAAATGGTCTATTAATGCATGTTGTGAAAATGATGGGTTTGCATGTCAAATTACCCAAAATTTGAGCTAGTGGTTGGCCATGCTATGGGTGGAAACATGTTGGGAACATGTTGGCCTAGTGAGGTATGTAGGAAAAAAATAAAATAAGGAGTATGGGTAATAAAGAAAGGAAAAACAAAAAAATGAGTGGTTGTTTCCCCCCCATTGCCGTGAGCTAAAGAAAGGAAAAGAAAAACTTGTTCATCCTTTTTCATCCTCTTTTGACCGAAAATTCTAAGGGAGGAGGAAGGAGTTCTTGCTTCATGTTTGGTTTGGAAGAGAATTAGGAGGAAGTTTGGCCATGCATGTAACTAGATTGAGCTCAAGGAGTTAAAGGAGGAGAATCGAGCAAAGGCAAAGAAAAGATCATCGAGTAGCCGAGTTGGAACCATCTTACCCAACACAAGTAAGTCATTAAGCATATCTTTGGTATTGATTTAAAGGATCGTAATACCTATACCATTGTGTTTAATGAGATGAAATGTATACAAATGTATATGTAAGTAGAGATGAAATTTGTCGAATGTAAAAAGGAAGTGAAGCCTATTGAGTGGCTGGTTTTCGGCACTAAGTGTGCGGGCAATAAGTGTTCACGGTCATGAGATTGGCACTAAGTGTGCGGGTTTAAATTGTACAGCACTAAGTGTGTGAGTTTAAAGTGCATGGCACTAAGTGTGCGCGGTTGATTATTAAGCACTATGTGTGCGAACCCAATATATATTTTCTATAAATTATTTACATGAAGGGTGCGACTTTACCGAGTCAATTTTGGACAGCGGAAAAGGTAAGTACCTTGAGTTCATGGCTAATAGGCGCTATGTTTATATTTGGAGTTGAGCTTGGTAAGTTTTGAACCTATGTGACGATTATAGTTGAAGTCACGTACATAAGGTTCATTGTGGAATAGGTGAAAGTTCGTTTAATTGTATGATTATAACGAAAATAAAATGATGTATGAAAGGCCAATGTAGGACTTGGTATGAGATTGAACCATAGGGTTTAAGGAACTATGGTATAGTTTGGTATGGATGGAGTACTTAACCTCATTTCATTGTTTCCTGTTGTGATAATTTTATTAATGGATGGTTGTGGAATGCTTATGGCTTACTGAGTTATATACTCATTCGGTGTTTGCTTGTCACCTATTCTAGGTTTCTTGGACTCGTCTCTTTTTGCGTGATCGTGCCGTCGTCGAAGTCATCACACCGGCTAGCAAGTTTTGGTACTTTCTTCTTAGTCGGCTTAGGAGAACATTTCGGCATGTATAGGCTATTATGTTGTGTTTGAACTTTGGTATGTAAACTTTTAGCCATGAGAAAATGGCATAAATGTTCGGTTGGGTTTGGTTTCATAACGTTAGGTCGTAAATCTTGATAATTCGACCTTTTTATGCCATATGTCATGGTTGATTATTTTGGTGTTAAAATTCATGATATGGCAATAGTGTAGTAGGGGGATGTTTGACAATGATTAGCCTTTGGCATGGCTAGTCATGATCATAATTTGTGATATGTATGACGAATCACTAGTTAGATCAAGGAGAAATCACGAAATGGGCATAGTTGCTTTCATAACAGATGCTGGCAGCAGCAGTGACGTGAGATTGAAAAATCACTAAAAATAGTAGGAGTGGGATTAATTGATGAATAAATTATGTATTCGAAGCTCGATGAGTCTATTTTCATATAGAAGCAACGAAAAGATCATATGGACAGTATGTTAAGAGATATTCAGGTTCTCGTGAGACAGGGCCAGAACGGTTTCTGGATTCCCTGTTCCGACTTTGGAAATTCATTATAAATTAACCAGAGACAATTAGGAGTCATACCATATATGGATAGATTCCTCTCTGAGTTTAGTTTCTATAGAAACAAACGGCATCAGTATTGAAGCTCTGTGCAGGGAGATATCCAGGTCGTAATGCGTAAAGGTCAGTGTAGTCGATCCCTGTAACATGGGAGAATTTGACTAATAAAATGTACTAATTGGCCCGACCAAAAATTCTAGAAAAAAATATGTAGATGGGCATATGAGTCTAGTTTTAGGGAAAAATCACGAAACTGATTTTCGAGTTGTGAAACTCAAGATATGATTTTTAAAACGACTAGTACGCAGATTGGCAGTGTCTGAGAAATATTTTTATAAAGGGTTTAAAGTCTGTTAACATCTCGTGTTCGACTCCGGTGTCGGTCTCGGGTTCGGGGTGTTACAGACCAAATATACAATCCAATTACACAAAAACTTGAGACAAAATCATAAACATACTAATTCAAAACATATGCAATGCATGCAATTATTAATTACAAGCATTAACAAAACATCATGAATGAAAACTAAACTCGAATGAGCTTTAAAACAAAGTTTGAGGGTCGAATTAATCAAATAGACACCCAAATACTGATACATGGGTCGTGGGTACTAATACTTGTCATACAAATATGATATAGTTGTTAGGATCTACTGCTCTAAGTGTAGTTTATTCATCATTTTTACTTGTAATTTTTCGAATAGACTAGTTTAATAAAATTTCATTATTCACATTAATATCATTTGTATTTATCCTTAACAGTTCTTACACGCAAAGTAAAATGTAAGCAAATATTTGCTTAATGATTACCTAACACTTAACTAATACTAAATTGCATTATGTGGTAGGATCGTATTACGAGAAGATAACTTATATTAATAGGTAATCTAAAAGTTCATAGTTTGATGAATCGAAATTGAACAAATTGGTTAGGACTATTATGCCTTCTATCAAGTCCAATATGGGAGATATCTTATCTTGGGTATCAGAGCTATTGACTCCTAGAAGATAGAGACATATGTGTGATTGTTTGGATTGATAGTACATTATACAAGACCTAAGTTGAATTAATCCTAGATACGTTTATGAATTAAGTCACTTGTGATGTTCATAGTTTGTCTTATCTTAATCTTGAGTAACTGGTTGACTAAGTGTGTTTGACTCGCATACCTTAATGTATTAAAACCTTAAGTTCAAATAACTAAAGAGCTAAAAGCTGGCACACAGTGTGTATAACTTTTGCATGACACAACTTCATTCACAATAGTGAAAATTGTAGCCTGATTAAGGGTAAATGATATCCTCTCATTAATACTACATGATAGATGGAAAAGTAACATGTCCATGAGTCATTTGTCTAGGCCAAATGATTTAATTACTATTTGTTAGTAATTGACTTTTTCATGAAAATGTAAAGGTTATCATGAGATAAAATAGGATCATATTGAGTGAACGAATTTAACCCAAAGAGATAAATGATATCTTGTGAGGGTAACACACTTATGACAAAGCCATTAGACAAGCATCTATTAAGTTGCTTTCGTAATGGTATATAATAAGGGAGAGTTCAATCATGGTGCTTTAGTGGAATGACTTCATGATTAAATAATGATGTAATTAATAGACGAAGAGTCAAAACTTGATTACACATTATTTTAGGTATAGTAAGGTTGTAGAGTTATGCAAATGGGGCCAACCTTTTTAAATTGATTTGTTAAGCTTTTCTCAATTTCTCTTTTCTTTTAGAAAAGTTTTAAAAATCTCAATTCACCTCCTTTTAATAATTGTGGTCCTAAAACTTATAAATAAGAAACTTTAAACTTATCATTAAAATTTTTCACTCAAATGAGGTGTATCTATGACATTTAAGACTTTGACACATTAACCAAGAAAAATCATTAGGCTTGTAAAAGGTGGAACTTTAAAATTGCTTAAAGAGGGGAATCTTCCACAATATGAATCTTGTTTGGAAAGTAAAATGACTAAGAGGCCATTTAATGCCAAAGGTTCAAGGGCTAAGCAATTACTAGAACTTGTGCACATTGATGTATGTGACCGCATGAACATTAGTACACGAGGAAGTTAGGAATACTACAAAACTTTCATAGATGATTATTCCAGATATGGATATGTTTATAAATACATCATAGGAGTGAAGCATTTGATAAATTTTAAGAGTATCATGCGAAGGTTGAGAAACAATTAAGTTTATTCATTAAGGCACTCTAAATCAGACGAATGTGGAAATATTTATCTAACGAGCTCTTAGGATACCTATTTGAGAATAAGATTCTTTCCATGTTAACAACACCACGTACTTCGCAATATAATGATATAGTTGAGAGAAAAAACAAAACCTTGCCATGGTTCATTCAGTGCTAAGTTATTTACAACTCTCAACATCCTTTATGCACTGCAAATGTTGCATGGCAAAAAGCTCAACCTAAATCACTTTAAGATATAGGGATGCCTAACACATGCATTGGATAAGGATGCTAAGAAGTTGGACTCACAAATAAAATTGTGCATGTTTTTAAGATATTTGAAAAGAACAAAAAGTAGATTGTTTTATAACCCAAGAACCAAATGGTTGAAGTGTCAACCGTTGCGACCTTTCTAGAGGAAAGTTACATAGACGACTTTAAAAGTTGAAGAACTTTCAAGAAATAAAGAGAGCCCTAAAGTTTTGATAGTAGTTTATATTTTAAATAACCTACAAATAATCAATGACACAAGGAACCTCAACATGGTGGGAGAATCTCTAGGAGACCGGATTGCATGTATAATGACAATGTTTATAACATGAAAATTCTCGAACAAGAAGGTGATGATTCGAGCTCGTGCTTATATATATTTCTCATATTATAGACTAGTTTTTAATGTCATATGTGTTCCTTATGCTTTTACGTTCTTATTTTTAATTTACTTCTACAATAAAATATATATACTTTTATTAAGGCTTAATACACATTTTAGCCTCTGAAATATACTGCTTTTTCTCACTTTGTCCCTTAAAGATTTTGTTGTTTCACTTCAATCCTTAATGTTATTAGACGTTCCAAGTTCAGTCATTTAGATGTTAAAAAAACCAGTTGGGATATCCAATCAATCATAAACTGTCATGTGGCATATAATGACATTGCCATCCAAGAAAACCTAAAAAATTAATAAAAGTATAAAAATTTGCAAAAATTTTAAGAAAAAAATATATAATTGTTTAAAAAATTAAAAATATGTTAGAAATTTTTAAAAATTGTAAGGGACAATAAAATTTATTACAAACTATAAAAATTAGAAATTGTAAAAGATTGTAAAAAAATATTAAAATAGGAAAAATTGTTTAAAATTTTCTATTTAAGTAACTGTTTAATTATTTAATCTCCAACCCGATCCAACTATTTTTTTCTAATTTCACCTACTCCAAAAAAAAAAAATACAACCCTAATAGAACAAGTGGAGTTAAAACTATTCTCATTTTGAGTCCCAAATTATAATTGCTGAATTGACGCTTAGTAAATGGGGCAATTTACCAATAAAAGCCCTTTTTCTCAAAAATTACCGAAATGGGCCCATTTTTTAATTATTTACCGAAATGGTCCTTTTTTCGGGAAATCGCATCCACGTCAGCGCGATGTCAGGGTACGCATCAGGAAATCGCGTCCACGTCAGCGCGAGATGCTGACGTGGAAGGAAATCGCGTCCTTGACGTCGGCCCGCGTGTGAACAGTACCCAACGATAAAAAATAAAATATCGGGCCCATTTCGATAAATTTTAAAAATATAGGGCTTTTTTGGTATTTTGAAAAAATAAATTTTGAATCTTTTTGTACTTGTATTTATTTTTTTAATCAATTAACTCTTCAATATTACATCAATAGCAACAAGTACAAAAAAGATTCAAAATTGTTACCAACAAGATTTGAACCAAGGTACAAAAGGAAAAGAGCAAGCATATTAACCAATTAAGCTAAACTAATTAATTAACATATTATAGAAATACTGTTATTATCTTAATTATATTACTTACGTTCTAACGATTTATCGGACCAATATAAGCCTCGTGGGCTTTATTCATGCTGGGCTCAGATTTGATAGTGTGTATATACATACACACGAATAGTGAAGATTTATAATTCTATAAATAAAATTAAAAATGTGTTTCAATGTATTATGTGATTTTATATGTTTATTTTATAATTCATTAAATAATATATTTTTACTTAGTTGGTTTAGTTTATAATAAACGTAAATTAATGAATTAAAAATGATTAAGAGAATAAAATAATATTTGAAAACTAATGAAAGTAAAAAAAATGTGAAAAACAATCCATAGTAAAATATTACGTAATTAAATATTTTTCACTCAAATATAAGTGAAAATTTCATTTACAAACAACCATTCATATTAAATAGTTTCGGTGAGCGAAACAAAACCTATTAAATGATATTAAATATATTTTTCAGTAATTCTTTTAATGCTATTTGAATGAAAATCTATTTATATTTATAGCACAAAATATAAGTTTTAATTAGTATATAATTGTAACACTAATTATTAAGTGATAATTAATTGAAAATAATAAATGTAATTTAATATGAATTTAAAGTCTAATAGAATAATAATTATTTAACGTAAAACATATCTATTAGTTTTGGATTCAAGATTGAGATTGTAGCATTATTAATAAAATAATTATAACTAATTTTATTTTATGTAATATTATTGATTTTATAAATTTAAAAAATATACGAGAAGCATAGCTAACACAAAATACTAATTCTTATTTATTGATTTTTTTTATCTAAATTTTCAAATAGATTTTATTTGCCGTATAAGCTTTGTATTGAATCAGACCGATTTGATTAGATGCAATTATGTTTTATATAAAAATTAAATTCTAATTCAATTATAAAATATATTTATTTTATTTTAAGTTTTAACATATAAAGGAAAAAAGTAAACAAATTTATACATTATAAGTACTATTAGATTAAGATAATATAAATTAAGAAATAAAGAACTCTTTTATAATATATAATATAAATAAATTTATCATATAAATTAAGAAATATTTATAAATTTATTTCTTAATATAATGAACTCTTTTAAAATATATTTATATTAAGTCGTTTTGGACGAACTGGAGGCTAGTTAATTGAATATACCTAACATTTTATTTATAAATTAAGTGATAAATAATAAACAATATCTTTTTTTTCTATTTTATGCTTAGAAATTCCAATTAAAACTCAATTTTACATCCATATTTTCTTTTAATTAAATTGTAGTTAAAAAAATAAAGTTTTATGTAGTCTTTTTTAACTAATAAATTATCATACTCTAAATTAAATTGTAATTATTTTTAGATGTCAATTTAGCAATAAGATGGAAAGAAAAAGATATTATTGTGGATTCAAAATTCATGCAAACTCATATTTTTATATATATTATAAATAAATTGTAGATATTAATGTTAAATAATTAATAAAATATGTAATTAGCTGATGTTGTTGTTAATATAAATTTTAAATATTAAATGTTCAAGTTTCCATCATTGAAAAAGGTATATTAAATTGGTTAAATTCATTTAATTGATATAGATTGTTTTTGTAAGTAAAATAATGGTTTGTGAGGTATTGTCTAAAAAGTAATCAATTATAATTTAATACTAGCCTCGTAGTTGTTGAAGCCTCACTCCCTCCCTTTGAAACTTTTCGCAACGAAAGTTTAAACAATACTAACAAAAATAGGATAGAGACGAATAATTTGCAGTTTGCACACATAAAAGGTCTCACACGAATTGGAATGTGCTCTCCTAATCTCTGTTTCAAAGTTCTTTAAAGAGGTAATGTAGTATTTTGTAAATGAGCAATCCATAAAATAGGAAAATTAAGAACTCTTCAAAATATCCTTAATTGATTAAATATCTTCACCACTAATAACCATGAAAACTTTTGCACAACATCCTTTAAATGTCAAAATAGGCAAGTTACATTGTGTCTAGTTGCAAAGTGAGTTACAATTGACAACACTAAAATTCTCCCTCTTTAAGACTGTTGCAACAAATTCTCTCAAGCAAGGAAAGTAATAAAAAAAAAATCTTAGAGCTTGTTTGGTTTGGTGTATTGGCTAAGCCAATACACCCCTAATCGGTGGGGCCCACCTAATACCAATCTAAGACGCCGTTTGGTTGAGCGTATTGCTAATACGCGTCTATCCCCTTACTTCCCTAATCGGTGAAAAACACCGATTTCTACTCCCCCCCTTATTCTCAGATTAGATGACCCTACCCTAAACCTTCCCTCTTTTACCCCTAATCGATCCCCTCTGTTTCTCTTCCGTTTCCCACCTTCATCCGAATTGCTTCCTTGTTTCATTGCTTTTTCCCAGTATTATTTTCTTCCCTTTTCTGCCGATTTGCTCCCCCGATTATTTTCTTTTCTATTTCGGCCGATTTGCTCACAGTTTCTGCCGATTTGCGTCATCGGTTAGTCTATGTTTCCCGATAGATTAATATCCTTTGCTATTGTAGATGAAAACCAATACTTTCGAGGTAAATATGATCTATTGTTTTTATCTAATCGGTTTCCCCTTTTGCTTTTTTCAGGTTCTTCATTGTGCCCCGATTTGCTAATAGGTTAGTTTTAGCCAATTTTATTCTGTTTGTATTGCATGTTGAATTGAAATGTGTTTTCTGTTGTTGGTTAGGCTTAAGAAATGCATGCCGTTCGAAGTTGTTCTCTCTTCTCTGCTAATCTTCGATTTCTGTTGTTTGTTCTGTTGTAATTTAAATAGCAATGGGGGAGCAGAACAAAGGGGTACAATCTGGTGCATCGACGTGTATGGCTAAGATGGTGGAATGTGCATCTGATCCTCCTTTGCCTGCTTTTCAGAAACTGTGTCCAAGGATCTGCAAGCTGTTGAATAACCAGAATTTTATGGCCAAGGCTTCCCTTTTGCCAGTAGTGGCAAGTTTGTCACAGGTTTGTGTATTGCAGTTGTTTTGTGTTTGATTCATAAGGATATTGATGATTTATGTTGTTGGTTTTGTGGATGTCAAGTATCATCGTAAATGAATATCTTGTAGTTTCTTTATTGTTTACTTTGTGCTTGTTTTTTTTGGCTGGTATTGTAGATCTTGTTTTATTTGATCATGTGAATTAGGTAGCTAGGTGGGGAATAGATATGGAAAATTCCACAAATAGGAACAATTTGTTTTTTTGGTCAAAAAATAGGAAAAGAAAATTGAAGTTCTGTAAATTTATGATGACCATGTAGGTGGGAGCAATTGCACCTCAGAGCTTGGAAGCATTGCAGCTAAGCATCCACGAATGCCTTGGGAGCACAGATTGGGCGACGAGAAAGGCAGCTGCAGATTCTTTAAGTGCATTGGCACTGCATTCAAGCAACTTGATTGCAGATAGAGCATCTTCGACAATAACCATACTTGAGGGTTGTCGCTTTGATAGGGTAGCTTTTTGGAGTCATTTTTCTTGCATGCATGCATACATACTTATATATATGTATATTACTTTTACATCAATGCCTTGTGTATGATTTCATTGTGAAATTTTGATACATATTTTGGACATGACTGGTGCCAGACCATGTACTTTCTTTTCTTCATTACATGTGTTGATCTGGTCACTTTGCTTCGGGAAAACATGTATATCCTCCACATAGATTTCCTTTTTTTTGTAGGAACTTGATATAATTAGAAATCCTAGGGTTAATTGTGTGACAGAATTTAGACTAATAGAAAATGTGGGTTTGGACTGTATGCATCCATGCTTTCTAAATTGGTTTTCAAGGGACTTTCAGCTAGCACATTATGATTAAGCAAGGTTAGGATTGAAGTCCTTTCACTATCATCTCTTCTAATGGTGTAGATATGACAGATTTACATTACTCAACACTGCCTCATGGAAATTTTATTCTATTGTAACGTTTAATCATTGGTCAACCAGATGAAACCTGTGAGAGATAGCATGACAGAAGCATTGCAATTATGGAAGAAGATTGCAGGAAAAGGGAAGATGGAGCTGCAGATGACCTGAAAGCCTTGTCTCATGGTAAGTGTGTCAGTTAAGTGTTACGGGTTGTCCTTCTGATGTGTAGGTCATTCATCTTATTGGATTAAACTTGTTTCAATGCTGTAGATGGTGACAATGCTCAGTCAGCTGAATCATCAGAAAAGAATGGCTCCAAAGATCCAAGTGCGGGTGATAAAAAAACACAGACTTCAGATTCTGTTTCTGAAGGCAAAGGTGGAAGCATTATTGACAAAGCAGTTGTAATTTTAAAGAAGAAATCACCTGCATTAACAGACAGAGAGTTGAATCCTGAATTCTTTCAGAAACTCGAAACAAGGGGACTCTGCCCTGCAATGCAATGCAATGCAATGTCTGGACTTCTTGGAGCGATGCAATGCATGCCCTTCAAGTAGGTGATATGGACTCTGCCTATGCAGAAGTTCTCTCTACAGGGGATGATCTCTTGCTTATAAAGCTGATGGATAGATCAGGCCCTATGGTTGATCAACTGTCAAATGAGATAGCAAATGAAGCCTTGCACGCTATTGTGCAATTTCTTATGGAGCAAGATTTGTTTGATATTTGTCTATCCTGGATTCAACAGGTATGGGTTCTTCATCTTTGAGCCATTTACTTCAAGCTGCTCTATTTAGACATTTTCTTTTATAAGTTTACTATTAAAAAAAAATTCCTGTAATTATTCAGCTGGTCAAAGTGGTGATAGAAAACGGACATGATGCATTGGGTATAACGATGGAGTTGAAGAAAGAGCTTCTGTTGAATTTACATGAAGCAGCTTCCACGATGGATCCACCAGAGAATTGGGAAGGGCAGTACCTGATCAACTTCTATTACAATTGGCATCTGCCTGGAAAATTGAGCTGCAACAGTTTGATAAGTAAATCTGCTGGTTTTGGTTTTGGAATCCTGTGTTGTTCTTGCAAACTTCATGATTATGTTACTCTGGTTCGGCGCATATATTTTACATGATGTAAATTTGAAGTGAAAGAAAACTAGCATCAATGGTTGAGGCCACTTATACATTTTTGTATATCATGTAAGATAGTGGCCTCTGATATAAATGTAAATGTACGTCTATTATACCATCTATGCAAAACTAGCATCAACAGTATCATATATTATGATTTGAGTAAATTAATATAAGAACATTAATTATTAAGAATTTTTTTAAATTATATAGTTTAATTAAAATATATTTAATAATAATTATGTTAATTTATATTTTACAGTATCATATATTATGATTTGAGTAAATTAATATAAGAATATTAATTATTAAGAATTTTTTTAAATTATATAGTTTAATTAAAATATATTTAATAATAATTATGTTAATTTATATTTTACAGTATCATATATTATGATTTGAGTAAATTAATATAAGAATATTAATTATTAAGAATTTTTTTAAATTATATAGTTTAATTAAAATATATTTAATAATAATTATGTTAATTTATATTTTACAGTATCATATATTATGATTTGAGTAAATTAATATAAGAATATTAATTATTAAGAATTTTTTTTAAATTATATAGTTTAATTAAAATATATTTAATAATAATTATGTTAATTTATATTTTACAGTATCATATATTATGATTTGAGTAAATTAATATAAGAATATTAATTATTAAGAATTTTTTTAAATTATATAGTTAATTAAAATATATTTAATAATAATTATGTTAATTTATATTTTACAGTATCATATATTATGATTTGAGTAAATTAATATAAGAATATTAATTATTAAGAATTTTTTTAAATTATATAGTTTAATTAAAATATATTTAATAATAATTATGTTAATTTATATTTTACAGTATCATATATTATGATTTCAGTAAATTAATATAAGAATATTAATTATTAAGAATTTTATTAAATTATATATTGTAATTAAAATATATTTAATAATAATTATGTTTAAATATGATTAAATTATTTATTATTGATAATAAAAATCTTATTATAATTTAAATAACAATAACAATAATCATTTACCAAAACAAATTTATGCTAAGGGTATTCTAGTCATTTTAGTTTTTTCTATTATGCTATTACACCTCTATTCCATTCAACCAAACACAAGATTACTATTACGCCTCTATTCCATTACATTCAACCAAACAGTGGATTAGCTATTACACCTCTAATCCAATACACCTCTAATCCCAATACACCTCTAATCCAATACGCCTCTAATCCAATACAGCGAACCAAACGTGCCCTTAAACTTAAACTCCTCCTAAGAGACACCAGCTATGAACATTAGTCATCAAAGCAACATTAGTCATAGCAAACCATCAAAGTAGCATAATCCACCATCCATCATAAACCTTCAGCAAACAACTGGAAAAAGAAAATTATGTCTCCATTAGCCAACAAACTGGTGGTAACATTGGCTCCCTTTCAAGTTCCATTTATTCTCCCCTTTTTTTTTTTTTTTGGACAAAAATACAAAGGACATTAAGGCTTAATGGCTTGAATATCAACTCAATATCTAGCCATTCTTCTATGCTTCTCGAGAAGCTTAATATGCTTTTCAAGACAATCAATCTCACCATCCAGTTGTTCAAGAAAAGACATCTTGTTGTTTCTCCAGTTGCAACTCTATCTTCTTCAACACTTGTTCTTGCCTATATCTCATGGTACTTGTAGATTGAGTTGCAACCGAAGAAACAACTAAATCTTTTTTATTGAGATTATTTAAGAGTTTGTAGTGTTTGATACTAATATGCCTCAGAACTCCATAATAATGACACATAAGATTACCTTTAGGTCTCTAAATCTTCTCACTAATGTGGCTTGACACTCCTTCCTTAGAACTCTCTGGCTTCTCTAAGTAATCTTTTGCTTTAACAAATTTAGTAGGAGTAATAGTTTTCTTATCAATATCACTATAGCCAAGGCTTTCATGTCCTAATTCACATCTACAAACACCAAGGATCTTGTCTAATTTCTCGCTTCTCAATCCTATCTTTTTCATGTTTTTAAAATTGATTGGGATCCTGCAACTTCCTTTAAAACATCACTAAGGTTGGCTCTTTTTCTACTAAGGAGGAGTTTTTCTTTTCGATATTCTTCAAAAGGTTGTGATTTTCCTATTTAAGAGTAGAATTTTCACTAGTTAATTTTTCATAACAAACTTTATTTGCATAACATGGTCTTGAATGTGCCCAGAAAGTCTTTTGTTGATTTAGCATCACTATCACCGTCACTATTTGTGTTAGTTGCAACACTTTTAGTTTTAACAACAAGAGCAACATGATTGTTATTATCTTCTTAAACAAAAGATCCAATTAGCTCGAGTATTCTCAGAGTGTTGATGTTTTGGTCTCTTCAATGGCAAACACGTTAATGGAGAATCTTTTTGGAAGGGATCTTAGGACTCTATGAAGTAGTTTTGTATTTGAATACTCCTCGCCAATAACAAAAGCTTGGTTAGAAATGACACACAATTTAGCATAAAATCTGAAAGAGTTTCTTCTTCTAACATTCTCAAAATTTCAAAACCTAGTCGTTAACATTTGGAGCTTGGATTGCTTCACATAATTAGTGCCTTTACGTGTTATTTTGAGAATGGTCCAAGTTTCATAAGCAAAAATACCTTTGGAGATACGCATGAATTCTTGAGAATCTAAACCGTTAAAGAATGGTCCAAGTTTTGTCTTCATTTGTTGACTAGGTGTTTCAAGTTTGATAGTTTGAACTCCATTAGATTATCTAGTAGGTTTCTCTCAATGAGATAAAATGACTTTCCAAGCTTTCTCATTGATTGACTTTATAAAGGCTCTCATATGTGCCTTTCGATAGGCTTAATTCGACCCATTTAGCGTAGGTGGTCTGTAGAGATTGAGCCTCCTTTCATGATTTAGCAATTCTGCAACCAAGTACATCTAGTGTTTAACTCTAATGCCAATTGTAAGTATTGAATTGTTGGTCCAATTGTTATGCGAGTTGCAATTGAATATATAACTGAAATTGAAAAGTAAAATAATGAACACAATAATTGATTACGCCGTTCGAAACTCTTGTCCAGTGAGTAAATAATTATTATTTAACAATACAAGAGATAATTTAAGCTGACCTTACTCGCACTCTTTGGAGCCTCGCTTGCATACAACTATAATGAAAGTAATTTGCGCTCATAAAAGTTTCTCGCATAAACTTGAATGTACTCTCTCAATCTTTGTCTCAAAGTTGAAACACAAATTTTCTTTAAATAGATATCGTAGTTCTTTGCAAAAAAACAAGTGTGATCATAATGAATCTCTAAAATTTCTTCCCAATTAAATCTCTTACCATAAAATAAAATAAAACTGAAATGTTTATCCACAAAAGTCTTGATTACATATCTTCATAAAAAAGTAAATCATGATAGAACTCTTCAAAATAATCTTGCTTGACTAAATATTTCACCAATAATAGGGAAATTTGTTGCACAATATCTCATAAAAAAAATTGCACAAAATAGTCAAAATCATGGAGCAAAATATACCAACAAAATAGACAAATTGCATTGCGTCCAGTTACAACTGATGGTGCAACGTTAAACACAGATGAGTTATGAAATTAATGGTTTGAGAATAGATATTCTAATTGGTTGCATTGCTAAAAGCTAAAAAGTAGTAGAGCATAATTAAGGGAATGACAATTTTTACCAATAGAAATAGATGAAAATTTGAACAGAACACTTTGATCTAACATATAAAAATTAATTTGTCTATTTTTTAAATAAAATGGACAAAATGCAATTTGACTCCTAATCATATTTTTGTAAATATATGAAAATATATTGAATAAAAATGTGAAATATAAAATATTTTTAAGAAAAAAAAGTCAAGAGAAGCCTTGTGTGAAATAGTACGGAGCTTAGAAATCTTTGCAACAGTGAGTATGGCTGTTTACTATTAAGCTATAAAATTAAGGACCTGAAATTGTAGAATATATCGTCGGCAAATGTATAATAGCCACTAGCATTAACGTCAAAAGGATTTGCAACAAAGCTTTGTACCTCTAGAGGAGACAATAGTGGTCAGGTAGGCGAGAGAGTACTTTAAGTGGTTGTTGGTGCAGTGCAGCCCTATTTTGCTCTTACAAGTTTTATCAAGGAACAGTCAATTCAATGATGAGCTTGACTGAAGTCTAGGCTAATGACAGCTGTAGTCTTCAATATCATAAAGTATTATGTTCAATAAAAATAATCTAATTCGGCTATAGTTCAAATTCAAACTAGAAATAATTGAATTTAAAGTCTAGCATGAAAATTGATTTAATTTGATAAACAAGCTTAATCAAAATAAATTCAAGTAATTAAACTCGGTAGATGAGCTTTAATTATACCCTAGGTGGGATGGTGATAAGGCATTTCCAGTTCATAACTTGAAGCTCAAACCTTGAAGAAATTGGATTGATCAAGTTCCAATCCTCAAAATAGTTTTAAAATCAGATTGATTTCTTGGAAAATGGTTTCTTTCATTGGCAGTTGAATTCTGCGAACATACAGGAAAACTACAGAAAATCTTTCAAAAACTGAACCACCCCACATGGTAGCAGTTGGACAATATGTTGCTTCAACTCTCTTCATTTTTCAAGTATAGGTATCCCTATACATATAATCTTTCAAAAACACTTCAAATGCATCAAATAGTTTAACAAAAAAAAAAAACTATCCACCTTACACTATGTTGATTCAACACACAATCTTTCAACTACATAAAAAGAAGTTAAATAAATAAATGAATATTATACCCTGCTGCAAACATAGTGATTACCCAAGTTGAGTAATAGATTAAGTGCATGGATAAAGGCATCATATATATATATATTTGATTCTTGAAGAAAACAAAGAAAAGAGACAAAAGTAAACTCAAAAATAAATTAAACAATCCAAGAGCATCAAACTCCAAACCCCCCAAGAAAGGCATCTTTCTAGCTGATTTCATGGTGTTAATCATAGATAGACATAGGTAAAAGTACAGAACCAGAAGCAGTGAAGAACAGAAAGAAGAGATTGGAACTTTGAAACCCAGAACACAGAATATGTAAATATGTATAAATTTTAAGCCTGATGTGACAATTGATACAAATAAAGACAAGGGTATAATAAATCTTTCTCAAAAGAACAAACCAAAATTAACAAAGATAAAAAAAGCTCTCAGTTTACAGCATCACACCTGTGTCTAGTCTCTCCTCTTCTCCCAGTTTTGATCCCATAAACACTTAGCTTCTGCATAGCTTTAGCGAAATCTTGAAAGAACTTGTTTTGATCCCTTGCATACAATTCCACAAATGGTTTTGTTCTGGGATCACCATACAATCCATGATCTGATTCCAAAAGCCCCAAACCCTTTGGTAGATTTTGATAATACAAGTTATCAAATTTGTTGGGGGTCATAATATCATTAAAAACTGATAATGTTGGGTTATTTGGATAACCTGAACAAGCTTGTTTCAATGCTTGAGCAAATCTAGGATTATAATGGGTATCATTGCTTATATTTGAGCTAAACTCTTTGCAATGAGAAAACCCAATTGTATGCGCTCCACTTAAAGCCACCATTTCTTGAACAGTGAACCCACTTGAAGAGAAAAGATTTATAAGTTGTGACATACTCATGGTGGGTTTAGGTAACTTCCCTTCTAGTGAAGAAGCTGATGAAACTCGTGAATCTTTGCGACCCAGATAAACATTGTAGTACGGTCCACCAAGCATGGTGACTAAGTCACGAGTAGCGACGGCGAGGATGTCGGAGCAAGAGACGGTGTTGGGACAGGCGAGTTCAAGGGCTGTTTTAGCTCGAACAATGAGGTCAAATGGATCTCCAGGGAGAGATAAGTTGATGTCGGCATCACGTTCAGCTTTGTTGAATGCGGTGGAAGATATGAGGATGGAACCATCGCAACCGTTGGGAAGACAGTCGTGGAAAAATAGACGGAGTGCACCGGCGGCGGTTGTGGGGCTGGTGATTTGCTTGTTGGTTATGGTGTCTTGCATGATTTTGGTGAAACTGGGACAGGTTTTGGAGTAGTAATCTAAGCTTAACCTTGATTCACAAAGCAATGCCGTGGAGAAGAGTAAGAAGAGGACAATAACCACGGCGGACGGCGGTGTTTGTGGCAGAGATGAAGGTGCCATTTTCAGCTGAATTAAGCTGAGGTTTGGAAGAAAAAGAGTAAAGGAAGAGAGAGATGGGAAAGGCTACTTTTAAGCTTTGAGCTGCGTGGGACTGGGCACTGGATTTTTCTTCTTTTTTTCTTTATTGCTATTTAGTGAGAAAGTGTACAATGCGGTAGAAATCACGGGATGTATGATGTGGACGCGTAGCATGCGGAAAAGGATACCGTTAGTCTTAAGCGCACGATATGATGAAATCTCAGCCGTTGATAAGCATGTGATGCTACGATATTAGCGGTTTGAATGTGGAAAGGTTGGGGAAATTAAATATTTTTTTCTCATAGGTTTTCTTGGGATAAAACAATATTTAGTCACTTGAATTTGATAAGAGTTTTCAATTAGGTCCATACACTTTTTTTCTGTTCAAATTAATCCTGTAATTTGACAACTTATCTCAATTTTGATCTCTCTAATGATATCACACTTTCAAGTTATATCACGTCATCACATCATCTTTTTATAAAAATTATAACTAAAATTGGAAAAAGTTGTTAATTTTGAAGGCTAATGTGAGCTAAAAAAGAAGTTAAAGGACTGAGTTGAGAAAAATTACCAATGTTACTTTATTAATACTATCCGTTGTTAAACAAACCTAAAAGAGTTCAGGCTCTACTGCTTTGTAATATGTTTTAGATTCTATTTTTCCTCCCAAAAGAATAAAAATAAAAATGGAACGATGATGATTGATCATTGATGGTTTTTTTTCTTATTAATTTATGGATTATTATCGAATATTTGTTCTCTAAAGTTATTTAATTTTTAAGCGATTTATACATCATTGATTCTTAACATTAAAATATGTATTTTTCGAAAATTAAAAAATTTAGTTTTTGTACTTCTATTTTATGGAATTTAATTTTTTTAGATTTTAGATTTTAGAGTTTAAGTTTAATTATTAACACAATTAATTTTTTTATTAAATTTATTGATGTGAAATTTTTTGAAATAAAAAATAATCCACTTAATAGCCATGTAATTAAAAAATGACTTTTTAATTAACTTAAATTTAACCAAAAAAATATAGTGTTATTTGTATTTTGAAATATGAAATGTAGAGAGACTAAATTTCATGAAATCAAACTATGGAAACTAAATTCCTAATTTTTGAAAAGTACAGGGACTTGTGGCACATTTTAATCTCTTCTTAATTTATGAACTTAAAAAAAATACACTAGGGTGATTATTACAATTACTTTATATAGTAAAAACTTTATTTATTTAAATTTAAGATCGGGAAAATAACGAGATTTTAGTTTAATGGTAAAGTATAAATATAAAAAATTAAAAAGGTATAGGTTTAAATTTTCTTAGTCTTAACTTATATGGAATTAGTATTAAAAATTGTGAGTCCCGTTTAAACTAATTATTCATTGTTTTATTTTTACCTATTTTAACACATATATATTACATGAGATTTTTACTTAGGTTATTACATTACTAACCAAAACGGCCATTAATGGCATGATTTTAATAAAAAAAATATACAGTAAAAGTACTATTGAGGTCATTGTACTAGTGTCACGAGGTTAGATCTTTCGTCTCGCGATCCGTGCGGCCTTAGACGATCCATTCGTCCAAACTCGCTTAAGTTATCCTTTACTCAAGTGAGGATTCCTTAAGAACTCCTCCAAGGTACCAATTTGTATAGCGGAAGTAATTTATGCCAAAAGAAACTTACAAAGAACAACAGAAACAGCACACACAAAATGTTTGAGTAAATGTTTTCAATATATTCTTATTCACAAAGAATAATGAAACAATGAATGGAGTGAGTACAAATGAGGGGAGGCTTTTTTTTATAGTTGAGCTCCCCCAAAACCGACGATCAAGATTACAATACATCGACGGACGAGATTCATCCTATCCCTTAAATCATGAGATTTACAAGATATGTCATATCAAATCTAATCTAATCTTTACAAGATATGATTCTATCAATCTTCTAAGCTTAGTTACCAAAATAACCTAAGTTGTCATATCTTCATTATCGGGCCAACTGGTCTTCAATTTGATAGGCTTCTCTAATAGGTTACCAAATCGGGCCAATTCTTGCAGGCCAAATGATCTTCATCTACACAATAAACCCCCATTGGATGCATTTGGTACAATGGTCACGGGCTTTGAATTGCGGCCCGTGACATTCTCCTCCACCCATTCTCGCAACGCCCTCGTTGCGACTTCCAAATGGCACTGACTTGATTCGTCTCGGTCTCGCCTAGACGCCTTAGCTTTTCCCTTCCTTCGAGACTTTTGCCTCTGCTTACATCGCTTCTTAACTTGAACCGTCCTACTCATTGCATTTACTCTAGTCAACTATCCCACTTGCATCACTTCTTTTCCCTTGAAGTCTGATGCACCACCCACCTCTCCTATAGGTGGAAGCCTTGTTGATGACACGGCCAACTCTGACACTTCACTCGAGTTGAGCCTCATTGGTCCCAACTTCACTGTTTTCATCACAACTAAGCAAAAGTGAATTGGAAAAGACAGGAAAGCGTAGGCAAAGCAACGCTGTATTTGGCGCATCTCTCGCCCATCACATGACGAATCAAATTCGTTTCAACGCGGCGCAATGCTATTTAATGGGCCCAACCCCCCAAATTATTGCTTTATTTTTTAAGGTTAATCCCTTAACTTTTGCAATTAAGAATTATATACTTATATATTAGAAGAGTGTTTATAACATTTGCAATGAGACACGTCTACTTTTTTTTTTTTAATTTTGAAATTTGAAGGTGTATGATGTTTTATCCTTCACAATATAGGAAAATGTTAAGTTTTAATTTTAATTTTTATATTTTAATTTCTAATATAATTTTGTCATTATATTTTTATAATGTTATCAGTTAATTAAAATAGTTAATTTTTTTATTAAAACATTACCTGGTTTTATAGGATTTGAATGTCTTTAATAACTGACACATCTTTTAGGTTTGTTTTACCCTTTTTTTTTAATCAATATAAGATGATGGTAAAATTTTAATTTTGACCCATATACTATGTTAAAACTTAGATTTAACTCTTATATTTTAATTTTTGGCATAATTTGGTCTCTTACTTTTATAATATCATTAGTTAGTCTAAATAGTTAATATTGTTATCTATTTCAATTATAATGCTAATGCTATTCTTTCTTAATAGCATTGTTCCACTAAACAAATTATTTTATCATAACGGATTCAAATGAATGGTTTTAAGAAAAAAAACCCACATAAACATTTTTAACATTATTTTTTTACATCACTACTAAATGATTTTTTTTATTCTAAAAATTTCACACTAGTGAATTTGATAGGATAATTTTTAATAAGGGTAACAACTACAGTTGAACTTTTAAATTTGAAAATTGGAAAGATTTTTTATTTTTAAAATGTATGACGTATATAGGGACTTAAAACATATTTTAACCTTCAAATTTTTACTCCATAATTTGATACAAACAAATAATTAACTTAATGCGAAGTATGGGGAATCATATTAGTATATTTTTATTTTAATACTTATTTGATAATTAAGTCTATTATAGTATTTGAATTTAATTTTCGAAAAAATGTGATGATGTAATACTCAAAAATTATATCATGTCATCACTTGAAAATTAGATATATATATATATATATAATCTAAAAATTAAAGAGTTATGTTTCTTTTATATATCAAGTGATGATGTGACACCACACTTTTACAGAATTCAAGTTTAAAAATCAAAACTAATTTATCTGTCAAGTTTAAGTAACAAAATAGATATAAAAAAAATAAAAATATCAAAATGGATCAAATTACCAAATCCAAAGGTCAAAATTTATATTTGGATAATATTAGTAATATCACATGTGTATACATGTGTAAATCACTTATTTAGAACGCATATGTACTTTTACAAATAACATCTAATAAACAATGAGACATGTTATTTGAAACTAAAATAATAACAACACTTATGCAATATGTACAAACTTGAAATCAAACAAATTAGTCTAAATTGTGAGTGAAAATAAATCTACATAAGTAAATGCAAGTGATTAAGAATATTAAATATACTCCAATTACTTTCTAGCTCATATTGTCATTTTTTATAGAATATTAAGTAACACTATTTAACATATTATCAAAATGTTAAAATATTATCGTATTGCTTTGGTTGAAGGGGTAAAGTTGAGGTTTTATTCATGCCGATGGTATGAGTCCAAATCTCATCATTTGTAATTTTCTATTGATTTTATTTAAAATGTAAAAAGATAACGCTCCTTTGTAATACTAATATAATTCATTTAAAAAATGTAAAAGTAATTTAATAATTTAGTAATTTACCCAATCAAGTTAATGTTTGGTTACTGGTGACACTAATTCAATTTAAAATTTGAATAATTGTGTACATGATTTTGATTCACTCCTTCAATTTAGAAAAAAATATTTCAATATTTATTTATATTAAATTTAATAAACATATAATATCTATAGTCAGTCTTCTCTATAACCATCACCCTCTATAATAACATTTCACTATAACAGTTAAGTTTCTAAAGTAATCGATTGTTTATATTTTCTTTTAACCCTCTATAACAACTTTTCACTGACAACAACATTTATAGTCATGAAGTACATTCTTTATTAAATTAGTTTTCTATAACAACATATGGTCTAAATTTTTAAGTAAAATTATAGTTATTTCATATAAATAAACCTATTAATTATCATTTATTAAATGAAAATTATCTCAATTAAAATATTATTTCAATAAAATAATTAAATTTCACGAATGAAATTTATTAATCATATTTTATTAAGTGAAAATAATATTCAATGAGTGGAATTAAAGACGTCAATTTAAGAAATTATTAAATTCCTTAATTAAATATTCTACTATGAATTTAGAATATCATAAACTTATAAATTGATTACTTGAATTTAGTAACTTATGATAAATTAATTAATGTAATTTGATAACTCATATTGATTAACCGAACTTATTAGATTTATGAATTTTATAATTAATCATGTGAAAGAATGTAAAATAAAATATGCATAAAATATCTGTTATACGTCTTTTAATTTTGTTGATTTGATTCCCACTTTCTTTCTTTTTTTAATGTAGCTCTTACTTACTTTTTTTTATGAAAATTCACGATATAAATTTTATTGTAAGCTTACAATAATTATCTCTATAGAAAATCTAAAAATTATCTCAATGCATGGTATCACTTTATTGAAGCAAATAAGGGTATTTATGATAAAAATGAATATGATAATTAATTTGAGAGTTTATTTATATTTTATTGAAATTAAAAAAGAATTTATATAATACTTCATCTCTTAATTGATAATTATAAATTTTATTTATAGGCTTATTACATAATTTGGTATTTGAGTTTTACATCTTTTTATATGTGTTTTTTTTTTGTTCAAGATGATACTTGTATTTAATAAAAGTTATACATTCTCGTACTTCAAGATAATAGTGTTAATTTTTTTTGTCTAATGAATGCAGTTTCTCACCATACACAAGAACTAACTTAGAAATTTTTTTGAATTATTATTTAATTGATTATAATTAAATAACTAGAGTTTGAAGTGGAAATTATATTAATTAGTTGTCACAGTTTTAGTGAACAAGATAAGTAAATTCATTACTCGTAGATTCTACTACAATAAAAACGACATGACCTATACGGAAATAGAATTGGGTCGAGGAGATAATTCAATAGGAAATTTATTAAATTTGTTATAAATTAATAAATAAAATTCTAGAATAGAAAAATAGTTAGTAGGTTGGCAAAATTATATGAGTTGGTTTGATGATCAAACAACACATATAATTATATCCAATATAAGAGATAGGTTGTAACCTCCCCAACTGGCCTAGATGTTATGGTCGAATCGTAGAGGCTACATTAGCCACTGGAATGACTAATGTTAAAATGTTGCCCAACTCGTCAAATTTTTGGAAAATCGTAGTTGCGATTAAGTTAAAATGTTCTTTTTGTAAGTAATTCCATCTTAAGAATTTGTTGTATTAATAAAAGTACGTAACTTTGTAAAACCATTTTGCCGACAGCTCTTTTTGTAAAACAATGATCACACTCTTTGCAGCATAAATAAATTATGTCAGATTTTACTTAGTCCAAATAGCATGCATTTACCAGTTATTAAGTTCGTGCTATTTCAACATATGATGCATGCATAAGATATTTCTCCAAAATAAAAGTTACCAAGCCACAATCCAATTTAATAATTTACAGTCCAAAAACCAGTAGAAGAATTATAAAGAAAATAAATATTTATTATAAAACAGTCCGATGTCTGAGAGTCAACCACATGCCAAGTCTGGTCCTAGTTTTGAGCATTACCTGAGAAGTAAGAAACTAAAGGGGTGAGCTTAAGAAAGCTCAGTATGAGTCTAAGCAAAAGTAGACATGCAAATAGATTATCCATCATTACTATAAACAATACATACAATTACAATGGCATAACAAATTATGTATATGACATGCTTAGTGAAATGGTGCAAAAATCCTATCCATCCATCTGCTACACACCACGAGTTCCCCAGAACCCGTCTACCGAACTCCAAACAGTGCGAGCTAAAATTCAATGTGGTTAAACCACCAGTAACCGTAATGCAGATTAACTGCCAATATAAATGCAGACAGTGTTGCCAATGTTATGGTCAAGCCACCAACAAAGCAGGATAATACACTGCTATTAGTTGTGAATACACAACAATTTATACAGATAAAAGCTGCCAGTAAATGCAATTAAATCGTCCAATCTCCTCAGTACTCCGGTGCAGTACGCTGACAACAATAATACGGGCTTTAACTGCTGCCGGTACTCCATGGAACTCCTTCATCACCCAACAAACCTAACCATGTGTAATGCATAATTGCATACCAACCATGTAGCATATCATGCTAAACAATACAATATTGATAAAAGAATCATATCAATCATGTAGCATAACATGCTAAATAGTACAGTAACGGTAACAATTGTTTAATCAACATGCTTTAGTATAACAGTTTTGGAGACACGATTTTCATGTAATCACTATTAACAATAGCAACCAAGGCATGCTTACATGCAACCAATTTCATATCAATCACGATCATATAATCAATTAATCAGGAATGAAGTCTTAATCATGGTTTTAGGGCTCTAACATGAAGGGAATTACTCAGGGAGTAAAATGAAACATATCACAAAATAATGGAGAAACAGTGGAATAAGGGCTCACATGGCTGTGTGGGGAGGCCGTGTGAGGGGGTTTAGACCGTGTTACTAAGTTACACGGCCGCGTAGCTCACTGTAACCGTGTGCAAATTGAAATAAATTTCCCAAAAGTGGTCACATGGCTGTGTGTCATGCCGTGTAACCCTTTCTAGGTCGTGTGGCCCTACATTTACCCTAACAAGAAAGTGGCACACGACTGTGCGAACCACTCGTGTGCAGCGTATGCCTATATGGGCAATTCGTGTTGTCCACAATCCACACTCGGTTTGCCATCTTTTGGTTAGAACACACACCTGAAATCTGTAATTCCATAGCAAGGTCATAAATTTACAGCTTCCACAACCCATATTTGGCTAGATCTAGTACAGATTTGTACCTAACAATAAGACCAAATTGTTTAGCAACAATCCTAGGATATTCTATAGAATTCGGCTTAAACAAAGGAATGAATACTAATCAATTTCACTTACTCTACTTTCGATTGCTCTAAAATGCAGATGGCCACCTTCTTCACTGAAGATTCAAGGGATTCAAATCCAAACCTTTGCCAAAAATTAATTCACGAGATTACTTATTCCGTCAGCACAAGGAGATAGAGAATGAAAGGAAAAAAACATAGAATCAGATCTTCCCTAATAAACTTGCCCTTCCTAATTCAATTCTGTGACAACGAACAAGTAAAGAGACGGTAGAATAAAATGTAGGGGTGGCAGCAACGGTGGAAAAGATGAGTGAACAGAAAAGAGGGGAAGAAAAATAGAGAAAGCTTGAGAGGGAGAAGGTTGGGCGGAAAGGCTAAGGAAAATAAAAGTGTAAGGGTTGATTTATGTGGTAAAAATTGGTATGGATGACACACCTAAAGAATGAAACAAAAATTTACGCACACAAGGGGATTTGATATCAAGTCTCAAAGAGAATTTCACTACCTCTTAACCACTAAGCTAATTACACCTTTTTTAACATAATTCTATCAAATTAAAATAAAAAAAAATTCTGGATGTTACATAGGTCCAATGAGTCCATCTACATAGCAAGGTGCAGCAACCCTAGTTCTCATAAAGGGGTGTTGCCGCCCCTATGTATTCCTAATATGAAATACTTGTATTTTTCTATTAAAATATTTTGTTTGTACTTGTTCAACTGATACTATTGTGATTTTCCCTATATATAGAGATCATTGGCTAGGTCAAAGAGACACGAGTTAAGTGTCAGAACTTCGTCAAAATCTAATGTGATTTATTTTCCTAAATAAATTCAATATTTTGAGAGAGTTCGTCTTTTTAGTTTCTAGCATTTGAGATATATTAACATTCCCATTAAATATTAATAAATTTTTCATTTTGTGCAATCGGTTTGTAAAATTAGAACACACACTCTAAGCATATCGGAGTTTGGGAATAGTGAAAAAGATATTTGCTTGAAAGCTGGGAAACGAGATTGCCTAACTCAAACTATCAAATTTTAGTAATGTTAATAACTAAAATAAAAAGAAAGATTTGACGTGATTATCCAAAACATAAATACACTAATAATTACATCGTAATTTTCTATTTCATATTTGGTAGTATAAATTGTAATTACACAACTATATAATTTTAAATTCTAAAAAAAATAATTACTATCAATCATACTTGAGAAAAAAACACTCTCAACAAGTAACAAAGCCTAAAATCAAATAATGGTATATAATACGTTGATCCAAGAAAGTATTTGACATTACGATTACTAATAATAAGAAAAATAAACATAATGTGCAATTTTATCTAATTGCTCCATCATTCCATATTTGTTGAGTTATTTATGTTGATAAAAATTTAAAATTATTTAAATGAAATTAGTAAAAAATATATAAGTATATTCTTTTAAAATAAAATATATATCCTAAAATTGAAATATTATTATATAAAAATAATTTTTAAATCTCGAATCATGTAATGGACATAGTTAGAAAGTCATAAGGTAAATGAATTTGAGTGTAATTGTTTTTAATTACTTCAATTGTCATCCTCTCCTTAAGAATCTGAGAGTGTAATTGGATGCTTCAATTACACTTAGTTTAGTGAGACCCATCGATTATAGTAATTACCTAAACATGTCACGTCGATATAATTACGAATAACTATACCAAAATTAAATTAGTAGATGAACCAGTGGTAAAGCCAGGGCCCTGACCTCTCCTAAAATGAAAAATTTTCTATTTAAACCCTTTTATAATTTATAAAATTTTAAAGTAGTAATGATAAAATTTCATTTTGGCCCTCAAAAATGATAAAAAAATTAATTTAATCCTTCAAAGATTATAAAGATATAAACTATTAAAATAATAAAATTACCTTTTTACTATCATAAAAATATAAAATTTAATTTCAACCTCAAACAAATTTTTTAACTTCATATCTCTAATGCGATACTAAAAGTTTTAAAAATAATATAAAAAAGGTGAAGCGAGTTTGAGTTATTTATGCGAATTTAACCGAATTTCTTGGCTATATATACAGAAGAAGCGATAAGATAAGGGCACATGGACACACTGCAAACAATAATTGAAATCTTCACCTGAATTTCCCTTTTCAACGAATTCAATGCCAAATATTGTAATTTAAAATAGAAAATACGTCCTCATAACAATTCATACAGTATATTAATAAAATATAAATGTTAGCATGTAAGTAAGTAAACCACATGCTGATCCTTTCTATTTGCCTCCCAAAATCACGAAAAAAGTTAAAATAAAGATCAAAACCATAACATTAAAAAGAAAAACGAAAATCAAGTGCATGTGGTTGTTGGTCCCTACTGAAAGCTGGGTTTTGTTACGTGGACATTGAAGCACAGCTCATATTCCCATTTCTGCCATTCAAAACACAGCTAAGACATTGTCCATTGGTTATGGCCCCCACTTTCTACAACCTATCACCCTTCATTTTATTGCCATCTTTAATCACCTCAACCTAGTTGTGATGATCATTTTCTTGTTTCAACTTTCAAAGTTGTACGTACTAAAATAATGGGGTTTTAACAAAGTTTCAAGACTTTCAATCTATTATATATATATATATATTGAATTCATAGAGAAGCAGCCTACATTCCTCTTGACATTTTAGAAAATGGATGAAGTTGGCTCTCTTTTGATATCATTTTTATAGATTTCATTTTTGTTCAAAAGTCTCTTCACTTTTTATTTGGGATACACTTGTATTTTCATAAAATGTTTATCAAAATATTTGTATCTCGCAAATGATTAATCTACTATCTAGATTATTAATATGTATTTTATTATGGTACATGTATTTTCATAAAAAATTCAATGTGGCACTCAGATTATCAATATATGTTTTATTATAGTACCTGGTGTTAACAATGTTAGTAAATTGCTAAATTAACTAATGAAAATTGGATATGTAGAATATTTTTTTCAATTCATAAAGTCCACATAAATAATATAACATTGTGTAAAATAAATTAAATTAAAAACAAATAATTATGGTTAATAAAAAAAAGAAGTAAATACTAAAGTTACATGAAAAATACTACTTTCATGGATTATAAAAAATATTATTTAAAAATTAATTAAAATTATCATTTCAAATTGAAAACTCTTTGAAGAAGATAACCACTAACTTGAATGGAGAAGATGGTGTTTTCGTTTATGTAAGTTTAATATTTACTTCTTTCTTGTTAGCCATATGTTTAATTATTTGTTTTAAATTAATTTTTTTTTTGTTTTATTTAGTTTTTCACATAATGTTATATTATATATCCATGTGGACTTGATGATTTGGAAAAGAAATTCTACGTGTCGTATTTTCATTCGCTAGTTTAGTAATTCACTAACAGTGTTAATACTAGGTACCATAATAAAACACATATTGATAGTCCAAATACCACATTGGAAATTTTCAAAGTACAAGTACCACATTGAACATTTTCAAAGTATAAATATCACATTGAACATTTTATAAAAATACAAGTACCAAATGTGATATTATCCCTTTTTATTTTAACAAGATTTGGAATCTAAAGAAAATGCTATGTAAACTTAATTGTGAACTATCCTACTAAGTCGATAAATTTCAATTTTAAATATTTAAGGGTAAACTATACTAGTAGTTACCCAACTATCAGCAAGTTTTTTATCACTCAGCTAAGAAAAATTACAAAAATGATCACCTAATCATTCGATTTTTTTCTTTTTTTGTCACCACGGTTAAATGGTTAACAAAAGATGATGTGACAACTATTAAAATTAGCATAATAATAAATTTAGAAACCAACGTTTTCACATTGTATCAATTTAGTCTTAATTTTTTTAAAAAATTTAACTCTCAATGTTTACACATTACCTAATTTTATCCTATTTTTTACATGAAAGTATAATTTAATACAGCAAAATGATTTTTTAAAATTTTAGTTTATTATTAAAGTAGATAATCCTCAGAACTATTATTTTCCTTATATTTCTAACCACTGAAAACTTAATATCCCTCAATGATAATTAATTCATTTTTTGTTAGCTTGAGTTTGTTGTCATTGATGAAGCAAATCAAAGCTCAAAAAATTAATATTTTTTTAAGGTTATTTGACTTACAATTGGATTAAATTAACGAAGCAAGTATTTTTTATTTTCAAGCAATTAATTGACTAATTTTCAAATTTTGGGTCATTTTGTTTCTTGTTGTTGTTCATTTTTTTTTCATTGAATTAAACGTAAAGATAATATCAACAAGGGCCACAAAGAAAAGTAAAACTGAAAAAAAGATCAAATAATGCAATTTGCAAACGTTGATGGTTTTCATTTTTTAGAATCAATACTAAATTGGCACAATGTATAAATGTTGAGGGTTAAAGTTGTTATTATGACAATTTTAAAAACTACCATGTCAACTTCCCAGCACTTATTTAATGACAAGTGTCCAAAAAAGAAAAAATCGAATAGTTGAGTGGCCATTTTATAATTGGGTGACAAAACAAAACTTACTAATATTTGACTGACTATCAATATAGTTTACCCAATATTTAATATAATTGAATCCTAAACATGATTGCTTCCTTAAAACTTAAAAGAGTAAAATTTTCTTATCATGTATATTAAATGCTTATTTAAAGTTGTAAAAAATATGTTGATCGAGTCTTAGTTTGGTTGGCGTCGACGTTGTTGCTAGTGCAGAAGATCGTGGATTTGAGTGCGTTGAAGCGTATTATTCTCATATTTAAGGATTGAGAGGTGCTATAGGTAGTTTTAGGTATTGTATTAAAAAGAGCAGATATGATAAGAACATATAATGATATTAAAGTTTAAAAAAATTGTAAAAATTATATATAGTATTCTATTATATATTCATTTACTTTAATCTTATCCGTTCAAAAAAAAATTAAAACAAATTTTATTAAAAATCACAATTTATAAATTAATGAATTAATTGTAGATAAACTTATTACATTTTAGTTAAATTAATTAATTTTATTTATATATTAATTAATTTTAAATAAATTAAAATTACATACTTAAATACAAAAAAATTAATTAATAAAAGTTTCACATTTAGTTTTTTAAATTATAAAATATACTAATATCACGTGACTTCATTTTAAAATAGTTATTGATTTAGGTTTAATGATAAAAAGGTTTCTCCAATCCCTTAATTTTAAAAATGAGCAATTAAGGATAATTAATCATGGTGTTAATATCTTTAGTCAATTGTGCATAATTTGATTGGTATAAAAATAAATTTAGCCCTTGATGTTTACATATTTTGTTACTTCGGTATTGATTCTAAAAAAATCAACAAATTTAGCCTCAACATTTACACACTTACAAAAATATTGCGGGTTAAATTTGTTAAATCATGACCAAATTGATAGAATGTGTACATTATGAGAGCTAAATTTGTTATTATACCAGTTGAAATCATGTAAAATTGACTAAAATCATTAACTCTATGATTAATTGTCCTTAGTTGCTCGCTTTCGAAATTGACAAGGGTTAAATTGCTCATTTTTTTAGAGAGACCAATTTGCTCGATATTGAAATGAGAGGGATTTTTTTACCTAAGTTTAGCATATTTTTTATAATCAAATTATGTAATTATTTAGTAATTGCTAGTACAATTAAAATAGTTTACCTATTGCATATAAATTAATTCCAAAGCCCAAAACTTATTACCCCTTTACTCATTACTCACAAGTATATAAAATAGTTGTCGAGTAATAAATTACAATGAAATAATTGTGTTGATAGAAACATTTCGGGTATTAAACTTACAAAGAAATTGGACTAACTACAATTAATAATTAAATAGCACAACTTAAATAATCAAATAAGCTAATTACTATTCTAAAATTATACAAGAGTACTAGTACAATTATAAAGAAGATTTTTTATTAAATTAAATTAAATTAATCTAACAAAATAAAGAAAACAAAGTAAATTATTTATAGAGTAGATTGTGTTGATATGCTCAAAGATAGAAACGGTGAAGTAATATTCAATTAATAAGAACTATTAATCTATTTTAATTATTAATGGATTTAGGGTTTATAATTAAGATGATCATCAAGATGTAGATACTTGAGTTGTGTAGAGCTTACAGGTGTTTAGAGAACTCCTAAGTTGGTGTATGGCTTTAGGAATTAACTAAACCATTGATCATCACTATCATCAATTCCCCACTATCACAGTTGGTGTGTATCTTATAGGTAGCCTTACGATTGGTGTGTATCTTAGTGAGTTGGGTAACTATCCAATTAGATCGCTAAGGTTAAGCCAATATCTCATCGCACACTCTCTTAATTTATTTCTTAATTATGAAGATCAAATGGATAGCTAATCTAGCCACAATACTTATCTTTGACATAATTCAATTATTAATCCATTAACCTACAATTCATTCACCACCACTTAGACAATTAGTTCATATCGGGAATCAAATTAACCATAATAAAAAATAATATAAACATAAATAACGTGTAACACCCAGACCCCAATAAACCTGAAATTAAGAATGAATAACGAATTGAATTGAAAGAAACCGCAAGCTGATAACCTATATTGGAAGAAATGGGAAAGCTAGAAACCGAATTGGACATGGTTAAGATTCAATTCTGGTTCGGTTAGGATGAAACCGCTCTGTTCCTTAGTCGGAGACATAATAATTAACAATGGACAGTGCTCATGAGGTCGATACTAGAGCGGGAAGGGCTATAAATAGCTGGGATATAACTCCAAAGGTTGATTTTCTTTGCTGTTTTGTTTCAGTTTCTCCTATTATTCATCTTCTTCGGTAGCTCGAAGAAGGTATAGCCATGGAAGGCTCTGTATGGAGCATACTTCGTAAGGATGGAGCTGAAAAAATAAAGGAACCAGTAAGTGTATAACATCCCAGTTCTGGTGGATATAAAGTTTTAGGCGTATAGCAGTAAGTAGTCTGTCTGTCGTGGTGTTAATTAACCGCCACTTGAGTTAGTAAGAATTTAATTTCATGATATTCTACTATATTAAGGAGACGTTCGTGTTAAGTGATAACACTCTAAAATAACGTATTTTTATGTATTAATTATGTATTTATTATGAGTATGATCCTGCTAATTTGAGCTATTTATGATCTTTTATCTCATAGGGACTAAATTTGAGGCAAAAGCAAAATTAAGGGACAAAAGTGTGAATTTAGAGATAAAATGGGCCAATGTGTGACACAAAGAAAAGTTGGTGCCAAAAGTGCAAGCATGGAGGACACAAGGGTTGAAATGCAAAAAGAAGAGATTTTATTCTATCAAACACTATTTTAATTATATTAGGATAATTAATATTAAGATAATTATTAAGGATTATCTAATTTTAGGATTTTATTTTATTTATCTTTATTTATCTTCAATTAAATGTATTTATCTTTTGAGAATTTAAGTAGGATTAGACTATCTCCCCTAGCACTATAAATATGGGGTGAAGTGACTCAAAAGAGATCCCATCTTTTTCTGTAAACACTCTCTCCCCAAAAGTCTAGGCTTTTGTTCTTCTCATATTTTCTTTCAATAAAATCTCTATTTTTTTTATTTATTTTCCTTTTCACCACAACCATGAGCCACTAAACCCATCTAACCAAAGGTTGTCGAAAATCCCCAAAAAGGTTCATAGGGCTTAGAATCCGTACTTAGCCTTCTCAACGAGTATTCATCATTTATCCGCACTACGGGGCTGACGCTTCCGTCCATGTCCCTTAAGAAGTAAGCTTTCCAACGTATGCAAAGGCGGCCGCTTTGTATGTTTTGGGAAGGTTGCACAGTCGGTTCGTTAGCTTACTGCGTCAGAGGTTGGTGAGCCCAAGAGACAAAATGGCGTGGGATTCGCCATTGAGAAGCGTTGATCTAGCATAAGACGATCCCACAGAAGCAATTGTTTGCTAGAGTTAGGTTCCACCAAATCGTAAGTCTAAATCCTTGGAGCTGGTGGTCGTAAGCGTCCTCTTCCACTATAACTGGCTTATTCGATTTGGGGAGGATCATCTAAAAGTCGAAGATTGAACCCAAGGCGGAACGAGACAACTGGAGGCTGGAATATCCCATAAGAATTTTCTTTCTCTCAACTCTATTTTTAATTACTCAAATTTTTAATTTAATATTCTTAATTCTATTTTTATTTTATTTTTCGTTTCCAAGATCCAAACCATTAATTCTATTTTATTTTTTAGTTTTTATTTTTTTCCAGGAATGTAGGTTTTCTTGGGCAAGATTCTGCTTGGGATTTCACGGATCAAGAAATTGTGCAAATCCAGTCCCTGAGGATTTGACCCTACTTCCCTTTTACTATTCTTTTTCATTATTTATCAGGGATAGGATATTTTTGGTGCTTTCAATGACCGCATCAAATTTTGGCACTGTTGCCGGGGATTGGCAACGTACTAATCTTGTTTTTTGTTTCTTATGACCAGATCTGCTCCAGGTACTCTTGCGTTCGATTCAGAAATTGAGAAGACTGCTACAGCCAATCATAAGGAGACAAAGTTACTAAAAAAGCAGTCAGCGGTGGTTGGAACTCAAAGTAACCCACCGCCAAAAATCGAAGCCGACGACGAAGCTGAGTTTAGGGTTAACGAAAACCCTACTCGAACACTTGAAAGCGAAAAAGTAGAAATCGACTCACCAGAAGAAGTGCTTAATGCTAGGGTTAACGAAAACCCGAATCTAGCACACCAACCAATGGCTCAAACGATTCGAGAACTGGCCGAAGCTCCGACAAAAAAACCACCATTGTGCATCGCGTATCCTACTGTGGATACTGATTTTGAGTTGAAGTCAGGTTTAATCCAGTTACTGCCAACTTTTCATGGGTTGTAAAATAAAAATCCCCACAAACATCTGAAAAAGTTTCATATGATTTGTCTTAGCCTGAAACCTCAGGGGGTAACTGAGGATCAGATTAAATTGTGTGCTTTCCCTTTCTCCCTAGCAAATTCAACTAAGGAATGATTATTTTATTTACCCCTTGGATCTATTACAACTTGGGCTGATCTATCTCGTTTGTTTCTGAACAGGTTTTTTCCAGTGTCTCGAGCAACAGAGCTAAGAAGAAAGATCGTTGGAATAAGGCAAAAAGAAGCTGAGTCTCTTTATGATTATGGTATAACGGAGTCTCCTCCAATATTTTTACGAAGGTTTGAAGCCCATGGAGATGAATATGGTAGACGCCGCTAGTGGAGGAGTAGTGGTCAACATGACTCCCTAACAAGCGAGAGACTTGATCTCCACGATGGCTGCAAATTCTGAACAGTTTTGAGCCAATACTGAACCCCCTAGAAGGGTTCACCAGCTAAGTAATTCAACCTTAAAGGATAAAGTTAATAGACTTACTAATATGATGAACTCTCTTATTGCAAAAAAAGTGAAGATAGCCCGGTTATGTGGAATATGTGCTACACCTGATCATGCAACTGACACATGTCTTAGTTTGTATGATGATACCATGGCCCATCTGAATGCTGTGGGAAATTTCCCTAGGCCACCACAAAGGCAATACGACCCCTACGCTAATACCTACAACCCAAGGTGGAAGGACTATCTTAACTTAAGTTATGGGGCCAATCCACGAAATAACCAACCATTCCAAAATCGGTTTCCACAACAGCCGTAAGGTTTAGGTAATTTTCTAAAAACCATGGTCAATAAGTTAGCAACTAATGTTCTTAATTTTCAACAGCAAACTCTTAATTTCCAAAAAGAAATTAAGAATTTCCAACAGAAAATTGAGGCGTCCATCAGAGAGTTGACCATATCGATAGAAAAATTGACCTATCAAGGGAAGCTGCCGTCACAAACAGAACCAAACTCTAGACAAAATGAAAATGTAGTAATGTTGCGAAGTGGAAAGGTACTGGAACCAATTCCTGACAGGAATCTTGGCCAAGAAATCACCCAGGAAAAACCTGAGAAAGACGAACAGGTCCGACCGAAGCCTCCATTGCCTAAAATTCAACCTCAATTTCTAGAACAATTCAACCAGTGTCAAAGAGGTAAAGAGGACAAGAAAATCCTCGAAACATTTAGGAATGTCGAGATCAAGATTTCGCTGTTGGACGCCATCAAGCAAATACCGCGGTATTCTAAATTTCTTAAAGAGCTTTGCACCAACAAGCGAAAATTAACAGGTAATGAAAGGGTGAATGTTTGTGAGAATGTATTCGCAGTGTTACAGCGAAAAATGCCGACAAAATGCAAGGATAGGAGCATGTTTGCAATACCATAAAAAATAGGTCATCTGGGAATTGAGAAGGCTATGTTTGATCTAGGGGCTTCTACAAATGTAATGCCATATTCTATTTATGAATAACTTAACGCGAGTTTTTTAACAAAAACAGGTGTTATCATTCAATTGGCGGACATGTCTGTTGTGCATCCAAAAAGAGTCCTTGAGGATGTTCTGGTAAAATTTAACAAGCTTATTTTCCCTGCAGATTTTTATGTGATCAAAATGGAGGAGGCTAGCACTCATGGATCTTTAGATCTCCTGCCAGGTCGATCGTTCCTTAGTACAACTAGCACTAAAATCGACGTTCGAAGTGGAACTCTCACGATGGAGTTTGATGGGGAGATCGTAAAGTTTAATGTCTACGATGCCATTAGCCATCCAAGAGAAATCTTGAGTGTAAATCGTATCAACATAATTGACTCTTTGGTGGAAGAGAATTTTGAGTCAATTTATGGAGATAATTCTAAACTTGATGAATTTGAATTTGTTAATGACTTATTATCTCCAAAGACTAAACTTTTACCTTCTGTTATACAGGCACTAGATTTTGAGTTAGAACCCACAAGAAAGGCAACAAAATTAGACATCCAAAAGTTAGAAGAAATTCGCAATGATACCTACGAGAATGCTCGTATTTATAAAGACAAGACAAAATTGTTTCACGATAAGAGAATAGCTCAGAAGCATTCTTCGATAGGACAAAAGGTTTTACTTTATAACTCTATGTTAAAGTTATTCCCAGGTAAGCTTCGATCACGATGGCAAGGACCTTTTATTGTTACTGAAGTGTTCACACATGGAGCGATTGAAATAGAGAGTGAAGAATCAGAAAAGCGGTTCGTAGTCAATGACCAGCGGCTGAAGCCATTTTATGAGAATTTTCAAACCCATATGGTTGAGAAAATCCATTTGGAACCACCATAGAACCAATAACAGCGTCGAGCTAACGACGTTAAACAAGCGTTTGTTGGGAGGCAACCCAATTTTTATTCTTATTTTTTATTTTCATTATTTATTTATTATTTTCTTTACTTTATTTATTATTTTATTTTATTATTTATTACTTAATACTTATTTGGATATTAATAAATTTCTCTTCTTTTGCTTAGATAAAACAGAGCGAAAATATGAAGAAAATCGTTGAGCAACGCCTAGAGCGCATTGAGGCCCAACTTGAAACCTTTGGCTAGCAACTGGCAGAGCTCATTGCCATCATATACGATCGACAGTAACAACACGGGGAGTCTTCTAAACTTTTCTACCTATTTATTTTTTTCGTCCACATTGAGGACAATGTGCTTTAAGTAGGGAGAGGTACTCTTCATTATTACTATCATTTTCTGTTGTGATTTTGGTTGTTGCTGTGATTATTTTTAGCTGGTGTTGCTGCTTGAGGCTTCATTTTGTCCATATTTGTTTTTTTTAGAACCTCCTGCCTCTTTTCATGCCCAAGATTTTTACCAAGAATTGCCTACTGTTTGACCTACAATCATGATTCTTGTTTTCTGAGGAAATTACGAATTTTCATAATTGATGCCATCTCCACTGTTTTATTCTTATTAAGCTAAAAATAATTGTGATTCATAGAGTTAACTTTATCTTGCTTTTCGTAAAATTGATCAAGTTTAATACAAAGTGGACACTTAAATGTTTGCATGCTAAAATATGCTCATGACTATTAAGGTAATTACTGAAACTTATTTTTGACACTTGATTTTTTTTCTCTAAAGTCCTCAAAAAAAAGTTATTATTAAAACGTTGTTTAATGTTTTCGTGGTTATGAGTGTAGCTTAAAAGCGTGACTAACTGAGTAACCGGGGTAGGGTGCTTGGGTTGTCATCCTATTTCGCATCAAAAGATTGTGTGACGTGTTAGGTAAAACTCCGCTAATCGGAATTAATTTTTAAGAACATGTTGGGCTGAGTAATCGAGGTGAGGTGCTTGGTTGTCATCTCTCTTCGCGTCAAAAGGTTCGATGTGTTCTTAAGAAAAAAATATTATAAATTAGGAGTCTGCTGGGCAAAGTAACCGGGGTGGGGTGCTTGGCTGTCATCTCTCTTTGCGTCAAAAGGATCAGTATATTCCTAAAGCATAATAATAATAAGAAAAAAATATAATTTGGGGACTAAATGAGGAAACAAATAGGGTGTATTGGTAGGTTTGGTAATTTACCTAATTTTCATTAAAAAATTCAAGTCGATTCTAATTTTTGTGTGTATTAATTGGAAAAATTTTTTTGTTTTACTTAAAGCAAGTTTAGGGTTCTCTTTATTTTTCATATGCATTTTTTACTGATTTTTATAAAACTTTGGAGTGGTATTTCTTTTATGGCAGAATCTAACTTTCATAGTAGATAGGAACCATACTTGAGGGCAAGCATGGGCTAAGTAGGGGGAATTTGATAACACTCTAGAATAACGTAATTTTATGTATTAATTATGTATTTATTCTGAGTATGATCCTACTAATTTGAGCTATTTATGATCTTTTATCTCATAGGGACTAAATTTGAGGCAAAAGCAAAATTAAGGGCCAAAAGTGTGAATTTAGAGATAAAATGGGCCAATGTGCGACACAAAGAAAAGTTGGTGCCAAAAGTGCAAGCATAGAGGACACAAGGGTTGAAATGCAAAAAGAAGAGATTTTATTCTATCAAACTCTATTTTAATTATATTAGGATAATTAATATTAAGATAATTATTAAGGATTATCTAATTTTAGGATTTTATTTTATTTATCTTTATTTATCTTCAATTAAATGTATTTATCTTTTGAGAATTTAAGTAGGATTAGACTATCTCCCCTAGCACTATAAATAGGGGGTGAAGTGACTCAAAAGAGATCCCATCTTTTTCTGTAAACACTCTCTCCCCAAAAGTCTAGGCTTTTGTTCTTCTCATATTTTCTTTCAATAAAATCTCTATTTTTTTTATTTATTTTCCTTTTCACCACAACCATGAGCCACTAAACCCATCTAGCCAAAAGTTGTCGAAAATCCCCAAAAGGGTTCATGAAGCTTAGAATCCATTTATGATTATTGGGAACGGTTTAAGAAATTGTGTGCAAGCTTTAATTCTATTTTTTTTAATTTTTTTTCCAGGAACGCAGGTTTTCTTGGGCAAGATTCTGCCTGGGATTTCATGGAACAAGAAATTGTGCAAATCCAGTCCCTGAGGATTTACCCTACTTCCATTTTACTATTCTTTTTCATTATTTATCAGGGATAGGATATTTTTGGTGCTTTCAATGACCGCATCATTAAGGGATAAAAAGGAAATATGATATGAGTATTCGCCAAAGGTATGGTACGTTTGGTTTGTATGTATTCTAGTTAGACTTTAACTAATCTGGTTATAAACCAACTATATAGTTTATCATGATAAGTCTAGTGAAGGGAACTTATTTATATTTTTCCTCAAAAACTGTAGGCCAATAAAAAGGCAAGTTCTGATACGTATAACACTTGTTATATTCCACTGAGCAAGATGAGTTATAGTTATATGTGAAAGTGTGTTCTGAAAGGGGTTCTTCTTCCTCTTCCTTAAGTGGAAATTATTGATACCTTCATTAAGTTTAGATGTATCTCTTTATTGATACCCTAGAAGCTAAGGTTACGTTATGATCAGTGACTACTCCATTGATATGTAAGTATTACTATTCTGCATGTTAAATTCTGAAAGAGTAACTTTGTAAGAAGTGCATGAACAGTAAGATGTAAGTATAAAGCTTTGCATGGGAGTTGCCAGTGCTTGAATTGACGATAAATTGTATACGAATGAGTCTTAATGATGTTCTTATGTTTGGAAAGTAGTGATTGTAACTTGTTCGAGATTGATATCCGAATTTGTAGTTTTGCACTACCATTAGTGAGAATCAAATTAGTTTTATGCTGACTCCTGCATGTATATTGTTCATATCAAGAGATACCTATAGGAAATTGATTGAACTATGAATTTGAAACTATGAAAAGTATAGTGTGTGTGTATATGGGTAGTGAATCTGATAATTTCATGTATGTGATAATTGGTGTATGAATACTGAAACGTTAAAGTATGGTTGTATATATATATGTCTAGAATGTATACAATGATATGTATGTTTTGTTGGGTGTATGTTAGTGCATTAAAATGTTAGGCTTAGAGTGTGTCAATCCATGAAGAGTCTGTAAAGTGAGTCCGTGTCTAGTCACCGTGGTGGTATCTGAAGAAATTCGTCATGACAGAAAACATGAATTCTAATATGAAACTCTGAAGGGAAGTCTATGGCCATGGCACTCTCTGAAAAAGAACTAAGGAATGGTGATTACCCAATGAGGTTCTTTGCACGTCCCAAGACGATGATGGGCAAACCTCACGTATTGTGAGTTTAGGCAAATCCATATCGTAAACACGATAACTAAGAATAGCCTTTGTGGCGAACTCTGAAAGAAATGCCTTTGTGGCGAATTCTGAATGGAACGCCTTGGTGATGTACTCTATATGATTGCCTATGTGGCATGTTCTGTTAGGCCTATATGGTGTAAATTGTCAGGGATGTCAGGTAAAATCTGAATCTGAATGTCTATCTCTATTGTAAGGTATGAGTAAATTCTTTTAGTTTTGTCATAAGTAAAGCTAAGGTGAAATATTGATATGTTCTGGGTTATGAGGGACTAAGTCTTAAAGGTTTTTCATGAAAAAGAGATGTGTATCTGTACGTCCAGAAGGATATTCATTATTATGATATGTAATTATAGAAAGTGTGGTATTTTATCTTCTTCTAAAATTATTTTGAATCAAAGATAATGTTATCTTGAATTATGGGATTTTGATATATCACGTCATGAAATTCGTCAAAGTGGTCTATGCAATGATTTATAAGTAAGGATATGTGTGGTACTAAATCAAGATATGACTGAGTATAAATCGATAGTATTATATTCTACATAAGTATTCGCCAAGCATATATGAATATCCGCCCGTGATAAATGTCAGTGAATAACTGCTTGAAATAAGAATATGGGTTAAGGCATAGATTGTTGGAAGTGTTTTCTAAGGGTATATTTTGTTAAAAAAGTATTATGGGACAAGAGATTTATGAAATGAGTGGAAGGATTGTCCAATTAATTAGATATGAAAGATTAAGTATAATAAGGGTATGATAATTGACATATACAAGAGTGATAAGACCGTATGGTATCAGTCGAAGTAAATGATGCAGAGTAGTAGTTGACTCATAGAAATTCCTACAAGATTGCAAAGCATCCATCAAGGTATGGTTCATGAGCTCACTAAGTACTCTTGTACTTACAAAATTTGTTATTTCTTTTCAGGTAATTGAGAAAAGACTTCGCCTGAAGGGGTAACGTCAGGAGTTCGCCAAGATGGTGGCGAAGTGGGCTATTATGCATATTAGTGGAGTTGTGGCATAGTCTAGGAATACGCCCTTCTAGTCTGTGATAAATAAATTTTCATTTTGTAATGATATAACTCGAGTTTGTTGTAATTAAATTTATTTTAAACACATCCCCTGTTTTATTGTAATAAGTTTTTGATTAAAATGCCACAATACATGTTTAAGAAATAGGTAATTGTAAATTGTCATTGTTAATATGTGAGTTTTGTGTGGTAACACCCAAACCCGAACTCGATGAATTGGGTTGGTAGAGGGCGTTACAAGTTTGGTATTAGACCCCGATTGAGTAGTTAAATAAAAAAAATCGTTAATTCTAGTATATGGACTAAATTAAAAAGGATAACAATTTTTTTTTGAAAAAAAAAAAGAGGATAGCAAGTTAGGTAATAAATAAGAAGGACTTATGTAGCAATTTGGCTTGACTTTAAAACCAACTAAACCAAAATTAATTTAGTGGCGGTGGCCAACATTTAAGTGAACCGTTAGATTCCACTAATTGTTTTCATGAATGAATATTAACCATTGATCTTTAATTATTAAATTTTTTAATTAAATAAAAGTTATAATTGTAAGTTAGTGGACGAGAGACACAATAGTTAGCTTCGTTAATCTCATCTCATCTCTACTAGTTCTCTTAAGGAAATAAAAGAAAACTTTCTCCTAAAACATTTTCACCAATGTTGTAAGCTTCCAAGGTTAGATTGGTAAGTTTCTTTTTCAATTCACGGTGAATTATTAGATTTAAGTAGTTGTTACTCAAGACCCAAGTATTTTTTTAAAGAATTACTAATATTTAGTTAAGTTTTATTGCTGGAATTCATGATAGATTAGTAAAAGAACAAAAGAACTTCATATGAAATTGAGTTATAATATTAGTAAGGTAATGGGTGTTGTAGGAATAAGCTTGAATTTAAGCATAAAGACTTTGAAATCATTGTTGAACATTAGTAACCAAATTGAATAAATTGAAAGCTGTTAGAAAATAATGTCAAGGATTGGAAGTTAGAGGTACCAAGTGAAGAAATATAAAATCGATTTTCGATTTGATAAAGAGAACAAAGAATTACAAGCATTTCGGATATTAGGGCTTATAGGGACAAAAATGAATAAAATACATTCATGTCTATGTTGTTATGATCTATGTTTGAATTGCATGATTGATGAATTTTTTATATTCGGATTTAATTTTTGTAGCTAAATACGATGTAAGACCTTTACAGGACAAAAGGAAATCAAAATCCGTTGACGAATAATCACTTCTGATTTGTACTCTCATATTTCGAGTTCATTAAATAATTGTGTGTGTTTAACTCGTTAAGTGGACGAGGATAGTAAACTGTTGATGTAGATGTATTTGAAAGGTATGTAGACACGTTATTATGTTATATGTGATCATTGGTATATTGATTGAATATGTATATGATTGCTTAATAATATATAATTATTAATAATGAAAATTTCCCTATTAACGCTATTGAATAAAGTTGCGGGTATAGTTGACATGCCATAAGATCCGTTTTGATAGGTGGGAGATTCAGCGCTATGTGTGTATATATATTGTGATAGTTCTCTAATTCAGTTGGGGTTGAGAACATAACACCAGCTCAAATTCTCTGAAGGTACGAGTGTGTAATACTCGCTTTTGCCCCGGGACTAAATAACAAAAGGGCCCAAATAAGACAGTCCAATTACAACAAAATAGGCCCAAACCCAAACTACAGAGGCCCAAAATTAACAGTGGCCCAAAACAATTTCAAAAACCCCTAGGGTTTCTAGGGAAAACGCTCGCCCCGCAACCAAGCCCCCGCATGAGCCGCATCCCCGTTCGTACTTGCACAACAAGGAAAGAAACAAAGCAGTATATGGTAAGAAAATCTTGAAATCACGAATCAAGCAGATACCAGAGAAGATTTCTTTTTCTTTTTCTTGTTTCATGATTGCTATAAAAGATATCTCAAAAATATTGTAAAAAGGACGAATTCGAAGTCAATAAAAAACCGATTATTTTCACAACCAAAAATAGAGAACTCAACACTAAGAGCAATACAATCGATCTAAAATCTTTAAATCACGAATCAAGCAGAAACCAGAAAAGATTTCTTTTTCTTTTTCTTGTTTCATGATTGCTATAAAAGCAATCTCAAAAATATTGTAAAAAGGGCGGATTCGAAATCAATAAAAAAACCAATTATTTTCACAACCAAAAATAGAGAACTCAATACTGAGAGCAATACAATCGATCCAAAGGTTAACATCTACAGTTTTTATTTATTTTTTATTTACTCTTATTATTATTATTATTTACATACGAATAAATAAAGGGAAAGAAAGAAATAACCTTTCTTTTGATTCTGAAACAACGCTGAGACGGTCGAGGGAGCCACCCCCAAGGATCGGTGGCCGGAAACCGAAAGGTTTTTCGATTTCTTTGCATTTTTTGTTGATTTTTTGGAGACTTTGAACCCGGATTTGGGTTTAGGAAGGTTGAGAGGATCGAATAGGAGTTTTTCTCCTTTTTCGGCCACCGCAGACGGCGGCGCCGTCGCTGTGGCCGACGATCGACCGATGCCTGGGGCCCTGGCCAGACGAGCTGGGGGGAGAGTTTTTTTCTGAGAGGTTTTCTTGGTTTTTTTTAAAGAAGTGAAAAATGATTTTTTTGAACTGATTTTTGCTTAAATAGCCTATTGAAACGGCGTCGTTTCATTAGGCCTCACCAGGCGCCAAAACGGCGTCGTTTTGGGGAGGCCGACCCGAAATCGACCCAACCCGGCCTAGGATCCGCGTGTTTTTATGCGGAGGGATAAATTGCGCTTTTAGCCCCTCCGCCTTTTAATGTTCTTTCAATTGAGTTTTATTTTATTTTTTAAATTAGCCCCGTTACTTCATTTTTTATTTCAATTTGATCCTGTTTGAACGACGCCGTTTAGAGAAGAAGGGAGAATTTCTTTTCCAGCCCCTTTACATTATTGGCGTGTTCAACATGGTCCTTTAATATTCATTTATTCGCGGATTTGCCCCCGATTCCCATTTCCAGTTCAAATTAGTCTTTATTTGTTGTTTTTTAGGAATTAATTAATTTAAACAATGCACTTATTATTTTTATTTTTATAACCTATATATAATTATTATTTTCATAATCTATATATATATACATGTACACATCTATTTTATAACTTATATATATATACATATATCTATTTTTTTTTCACAAGTACCTTAATGTATATCTATACATATATTCTTTATATTTTAAATATTCCTAGTTTTACATAGATTTTTTTATATATTGTATATACATATATATTTTACAAATTTTATAATCCATATTCGTATATATATAAATCCATATGTATGTCTTTTATTCTTTATAATTTCAATATATATATTATATACACACCTTATATTCTTTATATTTTTTTTAAATTTTGTTTATTTCCTTCACTCGTTATTTATTTGTGTTTTCATTTTTATTTTAAAAGAATGTTTTTTTTATTTTGCTCATTTATTTGATATTTTGCATGTCGTTAATTTTTTTTATATTAATTTCGTTTGTTTATTGTTCATAATATTTTATACCATTGTTGTATTCATTATTGTTATTTGTTAAAGCAACATTTATGCATAGATTTAATGAAACATTATATCGATTTTCTTTTTTTACTCGAGTTCATAAAAAATAGAAAACTTCGAAAATAAAGGCAATACTCGTATTTAGAATTTTCGAAAAGATTGAGCCCCAACGTATTGGGTTCCAATTTTATTCATCGAATCTAATTATCGGGAATGTTTTTAATCAAACAAAAACTTATTGTCGGGAATTCGATATGTTGTGTCCTAATGCATTGGATGTGACGTGTTAATTTCTTAAGATAAAAACCTTTTTTTCTAAAAATTAATAAAGGAATATTTAATGTTTAAGATTTTGAAAAATTGTGCCCTAATGTATTGGGCTGCGATTTCTTCATAAATTTTAAACAATCGAATATTCTTTTAAAATTTATTACACGAGTCTTTTGGACAAACTCATTTTTGAAGAAATAAAATATTGTGCCCTAACGCATTGGGTGTGACGTTTTTTCTCCAAAATGAGAAAGTTTTGATGAATAACTTAATTTAACAAAGGATCGTATTTTTCAACTCTCGACATTAAGACACTAATTAATCAACTTGGTACCAATTTTTGGGCATTGCGGGGGTGCTAATCCTTCCTCGTACGTAACTGACTCCCGAACCTATTTTTTTCTAAAACTCGTAGATCAAAGTCGTTTTTTAGGTAATCCAATCACACCTCAATAGAATATTGGTGGTGACTCCAATTTTCATCGACTACTAATATTTTGTTTTTCAAAATAAAAAATAGTTTTGACAGCTTGGCGACTCCACTGGGGACATTTAGTGAGTCAAGCCACAAAATTGCTTTTTTTGTCTTATTGTCAAAAATTGAAATTTGATTTGAAAAAAAACTACGATCCTCTCTTTGCACTTGTTTGTATGATTACTGTAAATCAAGTTTTATATCTTGGAATCATATTGCATAAAGATTGTTTAGTCTTACCCTTTTAAGTGGGAGTGAGAAGTTACTCCTTCGTGAGGTTTTCACCTCCGTGCAGGATAGTGGATCACTTTCGGGATGCATCCGTACCTATGTCTTCGTGAGATTTTCATCTCCATGCAGCCATAGGGAAATGTATTCCCTTGAACCGAACTCGGTCTGTATGAGCCTATAATGGGTGAAGATCGAGGAATCTGCTGGTTTGGGTGCCTTGACTTTAGAGCCAAACCGCATGTAGAAGACCTTAGGAATCCATCCCAGGTAGAGACCCTCCAAACCCCTAGTGGTCACCCGACTAGGTACTTTTGGTTTCCTTGTTTTCTTCTGTTTTGTACTAACCGGTTTTGTTTTGTTTTGTTTTTATTATGATTGCATTGCATTTGCATCTTAGAAAAGAGATGTTGATTCAAGTTTGATTACTAACTTAGAAAGCTTGTCATTGAATACGGATTTCTTGATAAAGTGTAAAATAATACGGTTGCCTGAATATATTCTGAGAAACACAAGAAGGGTGATGGAAGAGTTCGTGACTTCACTTCGTGGCCCGAGGATTTAAGATGATTGTCTAAGAGTTTTCGATGTTCCAATTCTCTTAAAGAAGCTGATGAGCATTACGAGGATAGGAAAATCATGGATCGTGACCAGGATCAAGAAAAAGAAAGCTAGCAGTGGCATCTATTGGTGATTTGCGAGATTTATCTTAAACATACGGATGAAGGAAAAGATCGATATTGTCTCTTGGAATATAAGGGCGAGGCCGTACATGCATCTATTTTATGTAAAGAAATTTACCTTCTAGTAAAGTTTTCTAAATGTAATTGAATCAGAATCAATGTCTCTTTAGGCATTCATTTCATGCATCTGCATTACATGACATTATATGCATTAAAATCCATTGAAAGAGTCTAATTCAGTAAATTTATTTCAGCTAATCTGGAAAACCAACCAACTAAACACCCTTACGGTACTCGTCGCAAAACTAAAGAAATGGATCAAAGATTAGAGAAACTGGAGCAAATGCAAGAAGAAATGCAAGAACAACTATAGATGCAAATGAATGAGCAGTTGGAAAAAATTCAACAAGATATGACAGAAAGGATGCTGGAGTCTCAAAAGGATATGATGGTTAAATTGACGCAATTACTGACTAGTGGTGTAAATAAAGGGAAGGGCCCTATGGTTAATGATGAAGAAGGAGACAATGATAGTCCTCTATATCCTCCAGGTTTTACTCCTTCGCATGTTCAGACTTAAGCTGAGGTGTACCTGCGCAAATCCTCAGTCACAATTCGGCCTCAACAGTTTCAAGCAAATGCCTCAATGCCAATACACTTTCAGGCTGGATCAGGCTCTAACCCTGGAGATAACCCTATTTATCCTGTTATCCCCGATTTCAACGAAATGGCTGAAAAAGAGAAGGCAAATGTGTAACTATCAAAACAATGGGAGGATAGGTGTAAATGGTTGGAGGAAAAATTCAAAGCCCTGGAAAGCGCCGATAGTCACCATGGAATTGACGCTAAAGATCTGAGCTTGGTTCCAGACTTAGTACTCCCTCACAAGTTTAAAATGCCTAAATTTGATAAATATAATGGGACCAGTTGCCCTGAAGCCCATATCACCATGTTCTGTAGGAGGATGACTGGGTATATTAACAATGATCAGCTATTAATACATTGTCTTCAGGATAGCCTCACTAGGGCAGTATCTAAATGGTATAATCAATTGAGCTGAACCAAAATTAGTTATTGGAGGGATTTGGCACAGGCTTTTATGAGGCAGTATAGTCATATATCAGAAATGACTCCTGATAGAATCACTTTGCAAAATTTGGAAAAGAAATCGAATGAAAACTTTAGACAGCATGCACAGAGGTGGAGAGAGGTTGCAGTCCAAGTTCAGCCGCCACTCCTAGAGAAAGAAATGACGATGATTTTCATCAACACACTGAAAGCTCCGTTCATCACGCATATGTTGGGAAGTGCTTCAAAGAATTTCTCAGATATAATCATGAATGGCGAAATGATTAAAAATGTCATCAGAAGTGGAAGAATAGATGGTGGAGAGAGTAACAAAAAGTCAGTCTCAAAGAGAAAAGAAAATGAGATGAATAACATAGGTTACTCAAGATCAGTTACTGTAAGTCATCCAGGTAAAGGGGTTGCTAGTCAACAAGGTTCATTGAGACAAGAATCTGGAGTGAAACCAGGTACTGAGAAGATTCAGTTCACACCAATTCTGATGTCCTATAAAGAGCTATATCAACGCTTGTTCGATGCGCACATTGTTGCCCCTTCCTACTTAAAACCTCTACAACCTCCGTATCCCAAGTGGTATGATGCGAACGCACAATGTGATTACCATGCGGGAATTACGGGGCACTCAATAGAGAATTACATTACCTTTAAAAAGCTAGTTGAAAAATTCATCAACATGGGTATTGTCAAGTTGGATGACTCATCTAATACAGGAAGGCCGCTACCAAATCATGATTGATAATGGGGTGAATGCAATATATGAAAAGGTTTTGGGAAGTGTTCACATCAATGACATATATGAAGACACTAATGAAAATGGACCTTGTTAGATATTCCCCCTTATAAACTTGGGAGTGTTCTAAATAACTGGACTGCGGAAGAAATCCCTGTAGTTTTTAGAGCTTATTTTGAGTAATGTTCAAAACATATTTGTTGTTTTTAGCCTAAAAATGATAGAAATTCCTTTGTGAAATATGCTCATGTCTGAACGTCATTATTCTAATGAAATACATCTTTGCATTCATTTTTGAGCCAATATTCTTTCATTCTTTTCGAATAATTATTCTTTCATTCTTTTGGATTTTCTTCCACATCATTATTTAATTCATAATCATATTGTACAAATAATTATTCATAAATTCTTTGGTACCTACTATGGGTCCCCATATATCAATGACATGAATGACGCTGCTACAGGCTCAGAATTTCCTTTTGAGCGAGGCATGTGTTTAGAGGGATTTCATGACTTTGAAAATGACATAGATTATAGCTTATCTCCTGACTTGTTGAGGATGGTAGAGCAAGAAGAGAAACAAATTTACCTCATGAGGAGACAATGGAGATTGTGACTTTGAGGGAACATGCATAACTAAAGAAACAAAGCAAGACGTTGCTGAGTTACTTCAAGAATTCAAAAATGTCTTCGTATGGTCATACCAGGATATGCCTAGGTTAAGCACTGTCATTACGATCTGAACAACAGCATGATATCAGAAATTTGCAGTATGTTCAAGATTAATATCATGAATGGTGTAAAGAAAACTCTACCGGGGCAATACCTCTCTCTTTAGTTTATCACGGTTGAAATTCTTTTTCTCCAGTCTTGGCTGAGTAAGTTGGAAGAAGCAGAACAGATCCAATCGTGATGTGATCAGTTGAACTTGATAGAAGGAAAAAGGATAAAAGCTATTCATCATGGTCTGATGTACCAGAAATGAATGATGCGAGCCTATAACAAAAGGTTCATCCCAGAGAATTCCACGAGGGTGACCTAATGTTGAAGATCCTCCCTCTACAAAAAATATTTTGGAGGGAAATGGATGATAAACTGGGAATAACCTTATGTTGTAGAGAAGTCTTTTCTAAAGGAGCTCTAATTTTGAGCAAGATGGATGATAAAAACCTGCAAAGTCTTGCATATTACTCTGGAAGTTTCTAAATAATACAGTAACCTGAGACAGGACTATTGTTTAGAACACACCAAGTTTAAAAGTTGAAATGGCTAAGAAGGAAAAAGTCTAAATTAAGACCGTTCTTTCGAATTTTGTTGAACGAGATAACAAGATATCTTGTTGGTGAACAAACAAGAAATGATCGCCAAGTGATAGGAAGAAGTTCCTTTTGAAAAGAAAATTCTTCATTTGTGCATAAGAATCTAGTATGACACCTTGGGAATGGTGTAAAAGACCAAAGAGTTTCACGTCCTGTAATTACAGTAGGGGCAATTTGATTAAGTGTTACTTTGGAGATGCCAGCCGAGCAAAAAAGCGTTGTAGCACGTCAGTGATAAAACCTTAATAAACTTTGAGTAACGATAACTTGAGGGATCATTCTCGAAAAAATGACATTCTGCAAATGTCATTCATACACGTCTAGTTAGGAGCATTTGATTCATTCTGATCATGACATCCTAATCACTAGGCATAATTAGGTTCATGAATTGAATTATACAGGTCATGTTCCCCAGAGAACAAACCGGTGAAACTCCAGCCTTGTCTCCCTGAGCAGCAGTGGAGTAGGTTGAAAATAGCAGATCTTGCCTTCCTATACTGGCAGTGAAGCAGATCGAAGACATCAGTTTTATCCCTTGACATTACAATGGAAAAGATTGAAGCTGCAATGACGAATCTTATTTCCCTTGCGTTGTAGCGGAGCAGATTGAAGCCACGACAGCGAATCTTATCTCCCTAGAGTTAAGGCTTGGACTAGCTGAAGTGGGGCAGATTGAAGATGGCGAATCTTATCTCCCTGAAGTTGTAGTGGAGCAGATTAAAGCCAATAATCCTATCTCCCTAAAGTTACAGTGGAGCAGATTAAAATGATAGATCTTATCTCTCTGAAGTTGCAGAGAGCATATCGCATCTAGTCTTATCTTCCTAAAGTCGCAGTGGAGCAGACTGAGTAAGCAAGTCTTATCCTCCTGAAGTTGCAGTGAGGCAGACTGAAGATGGCGAATCTTATCTCCCTGAAGTTGCAGTGGAGCAAATTAAAACCAATAATCCTATCTCCCTGAAGTTGCAGTGGAGCGGATTAAAGTGATAGATCTTATCTCTCTGAAGTTGCAGAGAGCAGATCGCATCTAGTCTTATCTCCCTGAAGTTGCAATGGAGCAGACTCAAGAAAGCAAGTCTTATCCCCCTGAAATTACAGTGGGGCAGACTGAATAAGCAAATCCTATCTCCCTAAAGTTGTAGTGGAGTGGATTAGAACGATGGATCTTATCTCTCTAAAGTTGTAGTAAAGCAGATCATATCAAATCTTATCCCCCTGAAGTTACAGTGGAGCAGATTAAAGCCAATAATCATATCTCCCTGAAGTTGCAATAGAGCAGATTAAAGTGATAAATCTTATCTCTCTGAATTTGCAGAGATCAGATCGCATCTAGTCTTATCTCCCTGAAGTTGCAGTGGAGCAGACTCAAGAAAGCAAGTCTTATCCCCCTGAAATTGCAGTGGGCCAGACTGAATAAGCAAATCCTATCTCCCTAAAGTTGTAGTGGAGTGGATTAGAATGATGAATCTTATCTCTCTGAAGTTGCAGTAGAGCAGATCATATCAAATCTTATCTCCCTGAAATTGCAGTAGAGTAGAAAACCAATCCAATCTCCTTGAAGTTATAATGGAGTGGACTGGAGCATCAAATCCTATACCTCTGAAGATGTAGTAGGAAGAAATGAGACTATTTGAAGAAGAAGAGTACCAAGGTCTAGCACGACCGGGAAAAATTGGGCATTTTTAAAGTCTTTGCTCCGTTCTCGTTACTCGACAACAAGCAAAGAGGGGTAGCTGTAATACCCGATTTTGCCCAGGGTCTAAATAACAAAGGGACCCAAATAAAACAATCCAATTACAACAAAATAGGCCCAAACCCAAACTACAGAGGCCCAAAATTAACAGTGGCCCAAAACAATTTCAGAAACCCTTAAGATTTCTAGGGCAAACGCTCGCACCGTAGCCAAGCCCCCGCATGAGCCGCATCCCTGTTCATACCTGCACAGCAAGGAAAGAAACAAAGCAATATATGGCAAGAAAATCTTCAAATCACGAATCAAGCAGATACCAGAGAAGATTTCTTCTTTTTCTTTTTCTTGTTTCATGATTGCTATAAAAGCAATCTCAAAAATATTGTAAAAAGGACGGATTCGAAATCAATAAAAAAATCGATTATTTTCACAACCAAAAACAAAGAACTCAATACTGAGAGCAATACAATCGATCCAAAGGTTAACATCTACAGTTTTTATTTATTTTTAATTTACTCTTATTATTATTATTATTTTTACATACGAATAAATAAAGGGAAAGAAAGAAATAACCTTTCTTTTGATTCTGAAACGACGTTGAGACGGTCGAGAGAGCCACCCCCGAGGATCGGTGGCCGAAAACTAAAAGATTTCTCAATTTTTTTGCATTTTTTGTTGATTTTTTGGAGACTTTGAACCCAGATTTGGGTTTAGGAAGGTTGAGAGGATCGAATAGGAGTTTTTCTCCCTTTTTGGCCACCGCAGACAGCGGCGCAGTCGCTGGAGGCCAACAGCCGGCGCAGTGGCCGACGATCGACCGATGCCTAGGGCCCTGACCGGACGAACTGGGGGGGAGAGTTTTTTTTGAGAGGTTTTCTTGGTTTTTTTTAAAGAAGTGAAAAAGTAAAATTTTTTTGAACTGATTTTGGCTTAAATAGCCTATTGAAACGGCGTTGTTTCATTAGGCCTCCCCAGGCGCCAAAACGGCGTCGTTTTGGGGAGGCCGACCCGAAATCAACCCAACTCGGCCTAGGATCCGCGTGTTTTTATGCGGAGGGGTAAATTGCACTTTTAGCCCCTCTGCCTTTTAATGTTCTTTCAATTGAGTTTTATTTTATTTTTTAAATTAGCCCCGTTACTTCATTTTTTATTTCAATTTGATCCTGTTTGAACGACGTCGTTTAGAGAAGAAGGGAGAATTTCTTTTCCAGCCCCTTTACATTATTGACGTGTTCAACATGGTCCTTTAATATTCATTTATTCGCGGATTTGCCCCCGATTCCCATTTCCAGTTCAAATTGGTCTTTATTTGTTGTTTTTTAGGAATTAATTAATTTAAACAATGCACTTATTATTTTTATAACCTATATATAATTATTATTTTCATAATCTATATATATATATACATGTACACATCTATTTTATAACTTATATATATACATATATCTATTTTTTTTTCATAAGTACCTTAATGTATATCTATACATATATTCTTTATATTTTAAATATTCCTAGTTTTACATAGATTTTTTTATATATTGTATATACATATATATTTTACAAATTTTATAATCCATATTCGTATATATATAAATCCATATGTATGTCTTTTATTCTTTATAATTTTAATATATATATTATATACACACCTTATATTCTTTATATTTTTTTAAAATTTTGTTTATTTCCTTCACTCGTTATTTATTTGTGTTTTCATTTTTATTTTAAAAGAATATTTTTTTATTTTGCTCATTTATTTGATATTTTGCATGTCGTTAATTTTTTTATTTATATTTATTTCGTTTGTTTATTGTTCATAATATTTTATACCATTGTTGTATTCATTATTGTTATTTGTTAAAGCAGCATTTATGCATAGATTTAATGAAACATTATATCGATTTTCTTTTTTTACTCGAGTTCATAAAAAATAGAAAACTTCGAAAATAAAGGCAATACTCGTATTTAGAATTTTCGAAAAGATTGAACCCTAACGTATTGGATTTCAATTTTCTTCGTCGAATCTAATTATCGGGAATGTTTTTAATCAAACAAAAACTTATTGTCGGGAATTCGATATGTTGTGTCCTAATGCATTAGATGTGACGTGTTAATTTCTTAAGATAAAAACCTTTTTTTCTAAAAATTAATAAAGGAATATTCAATGTTTAGGATTTTGAGAAATTGTGCCCTAATGTATTGGGCTGCGATTTCTTCATAAATTTTAAACAATCGAATATTCTTTTAAAATTTATTACACGAGTCTTTTGGACAAACTCATTTTTTAAGAAATAAAATATCGTGCCCTAACGCATTGGGTGTGACGTTTTTTCTTCGAAATGAGAAAGTTTTGATGAATAACTTAATTTAACTAAGGATTGTATTTTTCAACTCTCAACATTAAGACACTAATTAATCAACTTGGTACCAATTTTTGGGCATTGCAAGGGTGCTAATCCTTCCTCGTACGTAACTGACTCCCGAACCTGTTTTTTTTCTAAAACTCGTAGATCAAAGTCATTTTTTAGGTGATCCAATCACACCTCAATAAAAGATTGGTGGTGACTCCAATTTTCATCGACTAATAATTTTTTGTTTTTTAAAATAAAAACTGGTTTTGACAGAGTGTATTCTGATGTGATTGGTGGGATCGGTGCATTTATGCCCGACCAGCACTTCAGTGCGTATATTGGTGTGATAGTGGATTGATCTGAGTATCTGTCCTTAAGCCCGATTTTGTTAATAGGGATTAAAATGTAAAAATTATATGTTGAATGCTTATATTATTGAAATGTGATAATGATCTTTATATGATATATGACATTGATATGGTATAATATATGCAAATACCCTGAGGATGCATCGAAACTATGTGATTTGAAAACAAGTAAAAAGTTGATATAAACATGATCGAATGTTAAATGGTTATGAATCTTTTAAGGGTCTAATGATTCTCTGGTGTATACGTATTAATGATGATAATATTGAGATAGTTATTGATTATCATATTTAATCTTGTTATTTAGTATGTTTATTTGATTCTATTATGTTTATATTTGAATTTGAATTATGTTAGCACCACTAAATATGCATTACTTAGCATACAGTTTTGTTCATACGGTTTTGTTTGTTTCCGTGCATAGGTCTTGGACGAGAGTGATAGTAGATTAGAAGTCATAAAGCATCCAACTCAGCAGCTTTACTCGAAAATCATCTTGTGCCTATTTTGTATGTATATATATGTTTTGGTTAAATGGCATGTACTTAGGTTGGTTTGAGCATGTTGCTTACATTAATGTTTTAGTACTTTTGGTATCATGACCTACAATGTTTTGAATGGTGAGTTTCATCTTTCGATTTAAAGATAATTATGCATGTTTATAAGTATTCGATTGCATAATTAATTTGATTATACATTGATGAAATGGATGTAAGGATTTGTTAGTGATTAGATGTGTTTCTATATGTTGGATTGATGATTTTGCATTGGTGTAACATTTAGGTATTTTTTAGGTACAATTTGGTATGGCTTAGATGCTTAAAAATGTGCATTTAGGATCATTTTACCATTTAGTCTCGAGACAGTATGAACATCTCTCGAAACCATTAGAACAAAATTTACCATTTGGTGCTTAAGGTCTTGAAACTTACGAAGCAGATCTCAAGACAATTCCACTTAGGTCTCATGACAGAGTGGCCTTTGTCTCAAGACAAGGGCACATCGAAGCTAAAATAGTTTTGTCCTATTCCAGGTCTGGAGATAATTTTTGTCTCGAAAGAACCAAACATCGAAGCTAAAATAAGAAAACAAGAGAGGTTTCTCTCGAGATTAGTCTCGAGACTTGAAAGGTTTTATCTCAAGACATAGACCCTATGGTCTCTGACCGCCTCCGGGCGTACTAACGTCCGGAGTGTAAATACTACAATTAAATATATGAAATTGAGGCAGTGTGCACAAGTATACAGGTCAGGTTGTAATATACTTTACAACAAAATTGGTAAGTACTCCGAGGATCGTATCCAAGAGAGGTGAGTACTAAATTAATATTAATCTAAACATAAATAAAAATAATTATTACTTTAGATAAATTATATTACGATAAAACATAAAGTGGAAAATAGTTTTGGATTTTATACTAAAATAAATAATCATGCAAAATAAAGTGAACACAGAAAACTAAGATGTAATTCAACCAAATCTAAGCATGGGTGATTAGTTCGCTTCGGTGGTAATAATTAATTCCTATTTTAGGTCTCTACTCAATCAACTAGTCATTACCCTAGAAGAATCTCTTGATCTCCTACTAAGGTAACAAGTCGGGAAGAACTACTTATCTCTTGACCTCACAGTCCAAACTAGATGGGGATAAGGGGTTCACAGATAAGCAATATCAATTTTGGGTTAATTTCCACCTAAATGACTTCTTAAGGTTGTCAGGCCTAGTGTTTAAGTTTTTCCTATCCCAAATAGTTGATCCGCTAAGAAAACCCTACATAGAACTTAATTAATCACACTTCCACTCGCTAATCCCCTATAAGAGGATTAGTTCCTCATGGATTTCATAAACAATGTAAAGTTGATAAAATAAATAAGCATTATGAACGAATTAAGAAGAAAAGTTTAAGAAGAAATTATGATTGTATTGAATATTTGAAGTGCAGATTCTATAGAGTTTGTGTTGAATCTACAAATCAGCTCTTCTGATTAACACGAATGAAAATAACTGGAAATAAATAGTAAGTCTAAAAAGAACTAGAAACTGAAAACTAAACTAAAAAAAAAATTCTAAGTTACAAAAGCGGTCCTTTCTCAAGTGTCTTATAAGTCTATTTATAGTGTTAGGGTTGGTCGTCGTCCTTAGACCTAGATCAATTGATGTTTTTACGTTAATTTCCATTGTGCAAACCAAAACGCCCTCAGCTAGTAATTTCTTCCCTTGTAGGGCCAGTGTCATGACATCTAGTACCTGTGTCGCGACATTGAATGCAGTTTGCTTGGCTCAAGTTTAGATTCAGGGGTATGTCACGACACCAAAGGCAGTTTTGGAATTTTGGCGCTCTATTCACGATGTTGTGACATTGAACTTCCGTTTAGCAACATGGCAACTAGCCTCGAGCTCTCATACCTTTGGATGGTGTCTTGCACACTCACTAAGTACACTAAACCCTCCGTCTCGAGACATGAAGATTACTGGCTCGAGACACTATGTTGAAATTTGATAAAAAAAGTTGGACTCGAATCCCAACCACATTATAACCTCCATACATCTTCTGAATACATAGCATGGGATTAATGTTCATGCATTGAATTAATTTGTGTGTATACACTGATAAATTATTTAATTGAATGTCATGTTGCTTGTCATTCGTGATTGAGTCAGATTGAGTTGCTTTGACAATATAATGTGATGTCACACATTTGGATTTGACGACGGGGCTGGGTGTGGGGTGTCACACAATGTGTATGTCTTTCATTGGGTACTTTGCATTTCTTTCATATTTGCTTGCTCGTTTCGCCTCCATTTGTGTTTGATCATGCTTTTCAAGCTCGAATTAACCTCAATAAAAGTCATAAACTCATTTTAAAATCATCCAATGCTAAAAAAAAGAAGGTAAAAATAGTAAAAATGCATAAAAGTAAATACAATCAACTCTCTCAATAATAGTAACCCTCTATAATAACATTTTGTTATAACAACAATATTTATTCTAGAACCAAAGTTATTATATTTTATTTTTACATTATATAACCGCTTTCATAGTAATAGCCATAAAGTATGAAATACATTATTTATTAAATTAATTATTTATAATAGTTTTTTTCTTAAATTTTAGTAAAATTAATTTTAATCTTAAGTGAATTAAAATTAAAATATTTATTAATCGTATTTAATTAAATAAAAATAATAAATAATGAATAAAATTAAATTTATAAATTTTATTAAATTACAGTCTAAGTTTTATTAATTTGAAAATTTAAAAGTTTCAGATATGATGTAAAGGTTAAAAGTGCTATAGGTGTATCATACGTTTTTACAAGCTTATAATAACCACTTCTTTAGAACATTAAAAATTTTGACAAATAAATGAAATGTTATATAGAAGATCATCTGCATGATGCAAAATTAGGTAAATGTACTATACTTCACTCCGAAATCAGAAATTTACTAAAATCAAAGTGAAAAGAGCAATTACATTTTGGATTATTCACTGCAATGCATTGTGGTATTTGCGAAGTTATTATCATCTTTACTGGTATAAGTTAATTGAGTACCAAACACCCACTAGCATACTGCTGAAATTTACAGTTCCTAATGAAATCTGTCAATGGTGAATTATGGTGAGGCTCAATAAGCATCTCATACTCTTTCCACCATTGCATAAAACTGCTACCTTTCAAGAAAATTTCAGAAGAAACTGCATATTTCTTGATTTGTTCCATAACATAAACCTCAAATTCCATCAGTTTCTGCCTCAAACACACCCTCTCTGAGATCATACCAACATCAGCTGTCTTCAATGATTTGCACCATAGCCGGGCTTCTTCGACATGAGCCCAAAAGCAAGAATCATCTGTTAGAATAACGTCCAAATTTTGTTTCTTGGTATCGATCTGAAATCTGCTTTGTTTCTCGTCTTCTTCAAGCCATTGCTCTAACTTGATATAATGATGTGATCTGCCATTACTCACATAGTTGCTTCCATCATCTCTGTAGTAGTCAGCTATGTCTAGTGGCTCGACCATTCTCCGATAGGTCGTACCAGCATACAACCACCGTGATCGGAGGTAAACCAGTTGTTTCTGAGGTTTCCTCTCGTTTTGTGCAACGACTTCCTTCCAGTAGTTTGTGAGGAACTTCTTGTGCTTGATGACATCGCGATCCCGCCGACTGAGTTGCTTCTTGTAACAATCATAGTAACCTGTTTCATTAGCCTTAGCAACCTTCTTATACCATTCTAGTTCAGCCATTTTTATTTTTATGACATTTAATTTCTTTGCAGGGTCAAATGCTTTTCCCTTGTTGAACATACATATCTCTTCCAATTCCTCCAGTTTCTTGATCAACAGCTACTCGAATTCAATGCAAGTTCAGATCATAGACAGTATGTTACTCGGACTGGCGTATACGTAATATATAAAGATATGCATGAAGATCGAAACAAGTTTGAATCTACCTGTTCATTTCTGATTCTAATTGCTTCTGTTTGCAAAGTTGTTCCAGCTCGAAGTGAATTCAGAATTGGTTCATTAACCTGTGAGATACCTTTCCGGACTATCATCGACTCGAGTTGTTCAATAATCCTGCTGTAAACATTAACTGTCCATTCTTCATTACCAGCATCTTCCGTTTCTACTGCCATTAGTAGCTCAGAGACAGCTTCAGGGTTCTCAGACCAAGTACATCCATCTTCACAACATAAAAGAAAGGTACCAAAAGGCTTATAATCATCAGATTTTGAATCTAAATCCATGGAGTTAAGATCATGGGGAGCAATGAAAAGTCTTGGAATGGAATCTTTGCTTGTTGCAGCAACATGGAGGAAACAAGAATTCCATGCAGGACGTTGTGAAATGGCTTGTTGAAACCCTTTATCACCGACTAGCGGTGAGCCGAACGTGAGACAAAGGGGTCGTTTAGCCAACGATATATCGAGGCTTTCAAGCAGCCATAAGGTGAAGAGTGAAGCAACTGATCCTCCTAAAGAATGTCCGGTTACAATTAAGCTATTGGAATTCCTTCCACACTGCATCAATTAGAGGTAGTAACTTGGAAATAATTAAAGCCTAAAATAGATGGCAAAACTTTGATTTATGATCATGTAGTTCCTCTACAACAGATTAATATTCACAGTCAACCATACCATATCTATGGTCAGGTTGTCAAATGCAAGACTTATAAAATTGAACTTATAACCAGTAAAAGTACCATAAAGAACCTCGTATTAGGGGTCAGATTGCATTTTGGTCCCTCTATTAAAAAATGAGCGAATTAGTCCATATACATTAGATCAAACCGTAAATAGTAATTCTATTAAAATTTTCATCTATTTTTACTGTTAAAATTTGGTCCAGCAGCAATGTCAGTTTTTAACAGTAAATGGATGAAGTATTTAACAAAAATGACTGGTCTGTTTTTTTATCTAAGTATAGGAATTAATTTACCCATGTTTGAGTAAAAAGAGAGAAAATGCAATCTAACATTTCCATAATATTTTTGCAACTTATAACATACTAGCTAGATTGACTCTTAGAATTTTCTTGAAGCACATGGATACGGAGATATGGCCTTTAAGCGGAAAATTTAGAAAAATATAACCAATTTAAAAAGGACTATATAGAGCAAGAATTAAGGAATTAGAAAGACACTAACCTCAGCTTTCAATTGCAAGAGCTCATGAAAGTGATCAGCAAAGAGAGCAATTGCAGCTTTATGAATAGAGAAAGAGTTGCCATTGTTGCAGAGGAATTCAAAGACTGGAAAACTCTCCTTAAAAGCTGTAGAAGAAACCAGTTGTTTTGAATCTTGAAGATGAGATTTGGTACAAATAGGAGACGTGGTGAAAACAAGGATGTTAATATTAGCTTGTTGATGAGCTTTCCATTTTATTGATAACCCCAAATTTTGGAGCTCATCTGGATTGAATCCACCATAACAGTCTAAGATTTTAGCCCATGAAAGTTTGAGCAACCCAGAGCTGACCACGAAATTAGCAACCTCTAATCCACTGCAGAATCTGTAGTTTCAGAACACAAAATAAAGTTAAACAATCCATCAAAAACACGAGGGAAAAAAAGGAATGAAAATTTACTAACAATTGGTTCATCTGGCTTGCCATTGACTTGATCCTTGGTTTGTATAATGGGAAGCGAGACCTTTATTTGAGTGAGTAAATAAAATAATCATATTATATTAACTAAAGTCTATGGGTCTTGTCCTTTTGGGGGTTTTGGTGGTCAAAGTTGAGCAGCTTTCTGGATGTTAAGTCGGGGAAAATGGCAATGTCCCCATCAATGAAAATGCTACGAAATGCCATTCTAATTTCTTTTGAGGGTCATAGTTTTGATCCCAACACTTTTTCCTATATGCACAAAATGTGCTCTATGGTCTTCCAGTTCCAGTTTAGAATACAAAATTGGCATCTATTTTTATCCAACAAAATACAACTCAACTAAATCTTTTTAATATTTTTTTCACGTTTCCCCATATGAGCACTTTCCTGTTTAATGATACAAATTCAAATTTCATAATTTATAATTATAATTAATGTACTTTTTACTGGTTCCACTATTACCTGTTCTAACATACTAAACGGATATTGGTTCGAAAGTCTTTAATTTTATGCTCAATATCAAATTATATTTTGTCGTTAAAAACTTCATCAATTTGTACCATTAAAAACTTACATGACTAATTAAATACCACCTGACACATAAAGACTAATTTTTAACAACAAAAATAGATGAAATTTTTAAATAGAAGAAACCAACCCCATAATGCTGTTACCTACCTAAATCCTTTCACATAGAAGTCAACCTGATAAAAGTTGGTCATGGTAGTTTACACTCTATGGGCACCAGTCAATACTAAACCCTGTCCATCAATTCCGACTTATATTAATATATTCCAACCTATATCTTAATTAATAATTTTATATTATATGTATGTAATTGAAATATACTTGCATCTATATGAAATGTACCCTCTTAAAAAACTAAAATTTTAACTCTCTCAAAATAAATTTAAAAATATCAATAAACTCAAATTGGCAGCCGCCGAAAACAAAGGAAAAAGTCTCAAGGTAAACGGCTTCACTATCACAAGCAAACTTCAATTTCAAAAAAAAAAAAAAAAAGATTCAATACCAATGAATGGGAAGAACTTGGAAAATCCCATGAATCTTGTTTTCTCAAAGCTAACAGCAAGCATATTGTGAAATGGAAGAAACAAAATTTTCATCCATGGCTGATGAACCAAAGGCCTCGAAAGCCATAGAATCTGAGAAACTAAATGCTTTTACCTTGCAAATAAATTTGGCTACCTAATTATAATGCTAATGAGTTCTGGTTTCTCGTGAATCACATTACTTTTCGGGAATCTCGACTCCCTGATCTGATTTCGATGTCTTTCGTGTATATATTTGTGAGAGCAAAAAGTAGCAGCACAAACACAACTTGGGCACTCATGATTCCGAAATGGCTAATGCTATTACCAATTTCCATCCAGCTCCCCGTGTTCTTCACCTGTTAAAAACCCGATTACCAAACCAGTGAGGCCCTCAGGAAATAACTATAACCACAGGTGATTTCACATAATTTCCTTACTTTCAAGCAAAGCAAGGTTCAAAAATGGCTAAAATATCAATCAATAGGATCGGCTGCGCCGAACTTTATTTCTGAAAAAGTTTGATACCAGAAAGAAGAAGTGGACCGTCATCACGTCTGAACAAAGAATAACGAGGAAGTAGCATCCTATCCTTGGAACTTCGAGTAGTTTGGTTATTGCACTGAATGCACATCTGTGTGTCTCAAAGAACAAACAGAACCATGTTTATAGTTAACTACTATATTCCAGCATATATCGATACGAACTTGCATTCTTTACTAGTGACATTGTTATATAAGCTTAACTTAAAATGGGAAACCGAGACTAAATATGTCACCTTAACCGATGATCATCTTTATAGCAGATTAAAGGCGATTCACTCATTCGGTGTTTCAGGGAGTTTTGAAACCACGATGAAGTTTCTCAAGCTAAGGTGCAATAGTTAATGAAACTTCATAAAAATGTGATTGAATGTATTAATAGCCCATAGATGCAAAAGTCACATAGCATCATGGCTAAAAACCGATGGTCAAGCCAGTTTTGTTGAAGCATCATTGATCATTCTAACATTTCTTTTAAAATCGAAAAACTTACATAACAAGCAGGAATGGTATGAATAACTTGAAGATGAGGAGTCCTGCCATCAGAAAGGGCTGCAATTGGAAGTAATTCAGTTTGGCTTACAAGAAGAAACAGTAAAAGATATATAGGTAGTTTAACCGTTACTTACACTAAAAACAGTGATGAACCTGTAGACTGATGAAATCTCGAAACTAGCTATACTTGCGAAATTTCCCGTCCCAAAGAAGGCCACGTTAAATAAGACCATCTACCAAAGACAGTTCATCAGCACTATGTAAATTACAAACTGTAAAATCCTTTAAACTAAGCAAATCTATGTTGCTCTGACTCTTTATTTTTCTTTAAGTACCCATGTTTATGACTTGTGTCTGATATATGGGTACAGGGACAACCTCTAAGACCCTATATATATATATAATAACTATAAAAAACTTGACCATACCCATGTCGAACACATATCATAGTCAACACTCACACCCAAGTATGAGTAACATAAACTGCCTATAGCAATCTGCTCCTTAAAAGAAATAACAATAAAACAGATAGAGAAAGATGACTTACAAAGGTTAAAGGTATTCTCATATCCGACAGCTGCAAATATCGAGTATCATTTTCAAGGAAGGCATGTTCCCCCAAGTTCTTTCCAGAAGCAGAAGATTTGTTCACCTTATGCACGTAGAGAAGCGAGTTTTCAAATAGTATCCATGCAATTAGCACAAGACCAAGCGCACCATAGAAGACAGCTTCATATCTGCACGGGTTTGAAAACAAAGGGCAATAAATCATAACATGCCTCAATTGAGCATTATGATGACATAAGTTTAAGATGAGATCTACCCAATAGATAATAGAAGGAACGGTGGCGCAAAACCAAGAAATATAGAATTGAGCCTGGACAAGAGGCCATTTTCTGAAAACAATGGGAGAATCATCGAGAAACCTGAAAAAAAAAACAAATATTTTAGGGACACAATTGATGGAAGATAATGTAAGCTTTTACTAATGCATGATTCAATGTAATTTGTGTCGTTATGACTTAGAGTCAGCAGTTTCAACTTGCAATATTATATAACGAGCAGCCATTGGCAAGCACAAGATCTATGGAAGAGGAGTGAAGCCCACAATAGACGTATATGTGGGTGTATGTTACTCCGACTCTTTAATGTTGGAGTACTCATGTATGTCCAACACCCATGTTTGATGCATATCCGGACATGAGGTACAAGGATACGACCCTCCCAATACACACACACACAAAAAAAAAAAGAAAAACATGAAAGAAAAAATTGAACATACCGGTGTCGCACATACCTATATCTGACATTCACACTTGAGTCCCAAGTAACACATGAAGATTATATATATTACAAAAGCCAAGGTTTTTCATTTTGGGAATTTAACAAAAATCAATTGTTTTCAGTAGCTACAGCCATTTAATCAAATGCCCATATACATCATATGCACAAGTTTGACGTGGTAACAACATTTGACCAAGAATGAGGTAGCATTTTGATGTATTTCAAACAGAAATTAAGAAACATAAAATTAGCATCAGAATGTGAAGAAGATGGTTTTAAAAGTCTCCAATTCAGGTTAAGAAACATAGTTTCTTTTGTACATCATAAAGGTTCAATGCCTTAAGACAGCTTCACTGAAGAGCCTGAAAAAATAGCGAAAACAGAAGACTATAAAAGCATACCAGCAATGAACCAGTTCATCAACTGGTGTATTGTGTGTAGTTCTTGCTTCACTGTTCTGTGAGAAGTAGATAAAAACACCATTACCGATGATAATCCAACCAAAAGAGCCTGATTTCAAGCAGTAAGAAAGCAGTTACTTTCAATTGTGTTAACAATATACACGAGCTTATCATTCCAGCAAAAGGTAGAGAGATATGTTGCCTACCTGTAATTGAAAGAGCATAGGAAACCTGGGTTGTCTCTTTTCATGATTACAAATGCCAAACCAGAATCTATTCACACCAGCTTTTAGGTCAAGCCACTTTCCAGTTAATCCTATTACAATAACCATCACTCCACTTGCATTTCTGCACACGTTCATGAGGCACAAGTATAACCAATTAAAACATTATAGATGATAGAATTATGTAAAGGGAACTGATACTATAATTTTCCATCAGTCTAAGGAATTAAACTTTATCAACAAACAATAATTTTAAGAAACCTTAACTTTTGGGAATGATAGAGGTTAGAATGTGTTTGTATTTCTATTGTCGAACCATTTCACCTATCTTTAAATAAAAGGAAAAATCACGATAAAGGAGGAACAAGGAAGGCAACTCACACCAACTTATTATTATCAGGAATTTCAGCAGGCATTAAAGTAAATAGAGACAAGAACCAACAAGTGAGACAAACAAAAACTGGAATTCCAGATCTCCAGGGAATTGATTTGTAAAGATATATAGAAGCTATGGCTCCGACTATGAGGAAGCACCAAGTGTAGAGTTTTCTCTCAGTGAAGCTATGCACCTGTACAAGGTATAATAAAACACGGTTTAGAACATTAAAATATCACTTAAATAATCACAAAAACAACAGAATGTTGTACCAGCATACCAGGAGCTCAAGAATGATCACTGAGACCACGCCAAGGGCCAGAAGTTTAATGACATAGTCGGATTCTCTCCCACGTAAGTATCTCCAAAGTGCTTTTATAAACTTATATTCATTTAGTATTTGTGTCCAGAGAAATATCGTCATGGCAAAGTATGCATGGTAAAGTGGAGGGGAGCGCTCCAGAAATAGCAGAACACTGACTACTGCCATAAACAGACAGCCACATAGCTGAGCCTGCCATATAGGATGATATATGTGAGAATGTAGCATCTAACCGGAAGAAACAAATAATTTATTCCCTATCCAGAAAATGCTCATTTGATGAAAAATAATACAAAAATGAGCAAGGAAAGCAAACAAACATGATATAAATATTGTAAACTAAGCATAATTGAAAAAAAAGTTGGTGTCTGCAAAGAAACTAGGAGCACAATTAATAGAACCAAGTAGTTCTTGTCAGCTTTGAAATATAAGGTAATTTTTTGAGAAACTAATTTACCACAAGGCATTTTGGCTTCAAGCTTCATAAAACTTATGAAAAACATTTCCATTTGTTTTCTCTTTTTTTTCCTCTGTCGTTAAAAGTAAGTTTAAAAGAGATTAAGCTTACATAGACATTACTTTTCCTGTATTAGATTTCTGGCGAACGGCTTCCTCCTTTCTAAATATATCTCCTGGCAATAAAGTATAAGCTTGCAGAACATGAAGAACAAGAAAGACCATCCAACTGATATATCCAAGAGTAATCATGGCCATCAGCATCAGCAAATCATAAGTTTGAAAATAATGAAGTCCTTTCAGTGCCAAGCTTCTTAGATTTTCTGATAGCTGCATGGCAGCTTTATAGTCTCTAGCACTTAGCAATTCCTCAATTTGATTCAACATAGAGGAGTAAGACGCAAGTGGCTTGAAAGGCTTGAAAAACAGTGAATGTGATTGCTTTATTTCTAAGTTTGTCAAGGAAAAGAGTTACAGAATGCCAATCCATAATCCAGTAACACCTTCCACATTTTAACACAGAATCAAACAGAATATCCAATAATTGAATAAAAAACATGTAGATAAGAAGTAATAAGATTTCGGTTGGCCAAAATCAGGTAAATGTTTAAAAAAGTTACAAAGGGTATTTCTGAGTGAAAACATGAAACACAACATTCTGGTCAACAAATCTAAGTTCAAACTTCATGAGGAACAAAACTTAAAGATAGACAATGATCTTATTTTGTAATATAAAATCTTTTCAAGGAATTATGGAAAACAAATTAAGTACCATGCTGCATTGAACTAAAACTAGTTTATGAAAAGGATACGTGATTTGCGCAGAAACTGGTTCAGAATCTGTTTTGTGTTAGCTAGCACAGCTTCTACTTCTTCTTCCTGAACATTAAATAGTGAATATTTTTCATCAGTTTTCTATGCATTTATTGCAATGAAAACTTGTTTTGCCGGACCGAAATACCTAATTAGTTGATCTCCATCAGAGTATAAAATAACCCATCCTAAGTTCATAACAGATCTCAAAATAAACATTCTAATGAAAAATATTCAGACTCACCTCTTTCATGTCAACATAACCAAGAGGTAAATTCCCGACTGAATTGACTGGACAAGGCAAACCAAGAAGAGTTGACTGCCAAAAAAAGTAAGGAGCATCAGTTCAGTTGGGGGTTAAACATGTTTCAAAGAAATACTTTAAACAGGATTTTTTTTTTATCAACATTAAACGACCATGAGCGGTGCAATATCAGCTTGATTGACATCAACTCTTTCGATGCCATCGAGGTCCCATTCTTTAGGTGTTGGCGTGTCATGCAAATGTTGATCAATAAAACGAAGAACATGATCCGAGTGATCTTTTGCAGTGACTGGCCTGGGATGTTGTACTCCTGCTCCCCAGACAACTAGAGGGGTATCAGTGTTTGAAGGATGCCCATCCCCATGACTTCCTAGAAATCAAAAGCTAATCATGTCAGAATCTGTAATTAGACACGATCAAAGAAAACAAATAGAACTAGAGGAAGAAAGATTTAAGTAGAAAACTATTTTTGGTCTTGTAAAAAGTTACATGTTACAATGGACAAGGCATGGCCTAGTGGTAGACACACCTTACTACCTTACTTCCAAGGAGATCTCGAGCATAGGGGTCTTATCAAAAGATTTTCAGTCTTACAACCTAGAGCAAGATAACAAAAGTAAATAAGGTGAAGTATATAAAAGAGTTCCCCAACCTTTGTCACTCATTCCATGATCAGCTGTGAAGATATATGATGTCCGATTGTCCTTGTAGTAATTCTCAAGAAGATTATAAACACGTTCGGCAATATGATCAACAACCTTTACATTGTTGAGATAAATAGATGAAAAGGGACGATGTGCATGACCATTTGAATCACAACCAAGTAGATGCAGAAATACAACAAGATTATCTTGTTCAAGTAACCTTTTCAACTTTGGGTCTTCATTGGACCTATTCAGCAGGCTCTGAAATTGATCAAAAGACCATTCATCCAAAAAGGATGCATCTGCATTTACATCAATTGAAATAAGCATCGAACAAGAGTGAAAATCATAAAGATGAAATATAATCATTAGTAAGCATCATAATACAAGGATTTCAAGAAAGCCAAATATATAGAATGCTGATACAATTTAGTTGTAAACCTTGAAAGGTGTCAACATATAAAGCATGTTCATATCAATGTAATCTAATTGGAATAGAAATAAACAAGGTATGATTGGAAGCAAAGAAGCAGTATCCAAAATTACTAGCAGAGGTATTTTCAATTAATAGTTCAAAAAAGAACAGTTTGATGAGATCCCTCTTTTTGTTTTTTGTTTTTTTCATTTTAAGCTTCTTTCTTTTCTTTTAGAACGATTTCATAATTTATAAGAGAATTTTGCCTTCCACAAAATTTTAAGCAGACCAGTAGCGAAGTCTTCAAACTCGTGGGGATATGTAGCCCAAGTGCTGTGCGGCAAAGCACCACAAAATATTGGAACAATATCTGGACTACCATAAGAAATTGTATGCCGGCTCCGGTTAAAAACTGAATCAAATTCAACTGGATTAGCTTTCCATCCTGCAATCAAAATGGAAAAGCTTAACAAAGGGAAAATTTGTTGGTCATTCCAGCAAGGTGATGTAATAATGCTTAAAACATTAACCTTTTGTAACTGCACTAGGGTCCTCATAGAAACCAGCAATTATAGCAACATGTCCAGGCCTTGACTCCGTTGGAGGCCGAGCATGAGATACTCCCCATCGACCTTGATTCTTAATCACATTTCTTAAAAAGGGTGCTCTGAAATTCCCTTCCAAATCTGGCTCGAAAAATTTATCAGCACGTAAACCATCCGCTGCAATGATATGGTTTTACCAAAACGTAGCAATTAGTAATTACACTAAACATTAAAAATGAGTAATCATTTCAGGAAAATGAAATGTTTCAAACATTAAACTGTAGATGCATCACAATAATCATGAACAGCCCATCATTGAGTTCTCCATTTTTCACATAAAAAACTTAGCCTTTTAGTACAAAGCTAAAATAACAAACATACCCAAAAGGTTCTTTGTTTCGATTTAGCTGAATTGCCAGATTTGCATCAAACTCAACAAGCCATTTCTCACTATCAATCCTATTCAACAAAATCAAGGGGGGTTGAACCCTAAAAAGAGAAGAAAGGTGGGTTTACCAACAAGAAGAACAAGGCGTTTAGCAGGAGGAGAGAAGCGAGGGGAGACAAGATCCATGCCATGAACAATGGGGGTCTTGAAGTAAATGTCGAAGATGCTTAACATGTAAACGGCATGGAGGATGACACCAAGTATAACCAGCCATGTTTCTCTTCTTTTAACCCATTGTCGTCTCCTGGGTATGCTTGATTTGCCTAGCTTCGAATCTCGGTTACCCAAGATCCCATCTATATCCATCTTTTTCGTTACTTTGGTTTCTCTGTTGTAACCCAAAATTACTTGGTCTCACCTCTCTATAAACTCTTGCAAGAAAACCAACAAGAAAACTATTACATCTTAAAAGTCAGTTATTTGGTTTTTTTTTATTGTTTATTTTTCTTTTCTCATTTGTACAAGAAAAATACTAAAATAGTTTTTTTATTGGATAATTAGTTTTTAAATACATCAAAATATATTTTAAAAAATATAACTTATTATTTTAATTACAAAACTAAACCAAATATCAATCGAGTCTAGTTTAATTTAATATGTGTATTATTAAAAGAATCAAATAAAGTTGATGGGATTCTAAGCAAGACATCCACGTGAGACTCTCGTATCTTTTCTCAAGATGTCATATGTTCTATCAGGTGAGGTATAATAAAGATAGAGTTAACTTTTACTATTTAAAAAATATCATTTATTATTTAAGAGAGTTAACATTTTTAAAACTTATATGATTTTGCAAATGAAATCTTTTATTTGAAATTAAATTACAATTGAAAAAATAATTTCAAGATATGTTGATTTTGTTATAATTTAAGCTTATTTGATTTTTTTTAAATAATATAAGAATTAAATTGATCTATTTAATAATAGTAGGACTAATTGGATATAGTCCTAATAATTAGCGGATCTCCCGCAAACTTTAATCCAACTAAATCTCGATATTAATAAAATTGTATCAATTTAATTCTTGCTCATTGGGAAAAAATTTCAAATAAGGTTAAAGTTAAAAAGAGTTAATGTTTATTAGTGAAGACAAAGTGAATGGTTTGTGATTTCCTATAATGTTTTAAGGATGTGTTTGGGCATTACATAGTAATTGAATAAATGTATAATTATTTGGGTTATAATTATACTCTCTTGTAATTATAACAAATTTTTAGTCTTTACACGTGTTTGACTAATAAAATGTAATTACATCATAATTTCTCATGTTTAATAATATAAATTATAATTATACGATCCCATGCAGAGCCAATTAACTCTCAATCTTTGGTGCCAAGAGATTTTTTTGAGTTTTTCAATCTCCCCTTTTCTTTCCTCTCAATATTCTCGATTTCCTTCCAATTTCTTCATGATCCATCCATGTCCCAAGTCCTCTCCCAAATTCTTTCTTCCTTCATTTATGATATTCTCACGTTCATTGCTAGATTGAAATTGGAAGGTCTTTCTCCGTTTTAATTCTTATGATCCGAGCCTATAGCACCGTTTGCCAACCCTATACTACAGTGGAAGAGGATACTCCACTCAACATTCCAAAGGATGCCATCTAATTTCTCATTTACAAATTCGTCCCCTCAGATACTAATACCCTCAACCTCACATTCCACCTATTGACGCAAACTAAGTTGCCCCTCCTTGTTTTTGAAATAGGGCATGAATCTTGTTAGAATCTCCAATGCAATACCAAGCACTTACCAAGCATTTCATCAAATCCCGAAGGTCAAATTCTGCTATTAGACCTTAAAAATTTTAGTTCTAACTAGATGATAACTATTAAGTTACATTATTTTTAAAATTTGAAGTGTTAAAATATATTTTCGCATATTGGTCAAACTAAATTAAATGTACTAAACCCACAATTTACACAAAATACAAGGTCTAATAGCCCAATCCCAAACCTCAACTCATCCTTCATTCTAAGGACACCCAAATAATTTTCATTTTAAGTCATCCAAGGCTCTATTTGTTGAGGGTTCGATGGATTATTTGATGCTAAGAGCCTAAGAAATATCTTCCAAGGATGATGTGCCTAGAATTAAAACAGTCATATTTATGCTACTCAGATTTATTATTTATTTCTCAATGTTAAAATATAAACATATATTAGGCTTACATTCTGCTTAGGAACATAATTTTTCATTAACGAGAACAAAAGGGAACTTACTATATACTACTTATTTATCTTCAATTATATGTTAATTAAAACTATTTGACAAGTTCATAGCTTCTAGGATTACAAACGAAGACACTACAAGAAATCCATCCATTTCCTCTCTTCTTACAGAACTTATTACTGCAAGCTTTTTTGCTATTACAAATATGAAAAACACATACTCAAGAAGTGTCGTTTTTTGGGGGCTTTGGTTGGGCTTTTCAAGGACATTTGTGCTTGTTGCGGTGGGTTCTCATATCAGTATAACATTTGCCACACATTTCCCTGTTGCCATATGTCCCTGGTGGGACACATTTGCATCTGTCACAGCATGTCATGCAAGCTCTCAAGCATAGGTTAGTCCTTGAGTGTAATTTGCACCTTTGTCCACATAATGGGATGCAATCTGCCAACAAAGTTGTCCAACATGTTGTCAGAAAGATAACAGATAAGTTCCTTGAGTTTTGGTAAATGAAAAAATGATGTTTTCTTTACCCTTTTTTGTCCTAACAGGTGGCAATGGTGGACTTGGTGGCTTGTAAGGCGGTGCTGGAGTTGTTGGTGGCTTAACTGGAGGTGTAGGAACTGGGGGCTTATATGGGGGAGTTGGTGCTTTAGTTGGCGGTGCTGGTGCTGGAGTTGGTGCTTTGGTTGGGGGTGTTGGGGGCATATATGGGGGAGTAGGGGCCTTGACTGGAGGTGCCGGTGCGGGAGTAGGGGGTTTATATGGGGGAGTAGGAGCCTTGGTTGGTGGTGCTGGTGCTGGGGGCTTAAATGGTGGAGTTGGAGCCTTGGTTGGTGGTGCAGGAGCTGGGGGCTTATATGGTGGAGTAGGAGCCTTGGTTGGTGGTGCAGGAGCTGGGGGTTTATATGGTGGAGTAGGAGCCTTGGTTGGTGGTTTATATGGTGGAGTGGGGGCCTTGGTAGGGGGTTTATATGGAGTGGGGCCCTTAGTTGGGGGTGCTGGAGTTGGAGCCTTGTACGGCGGCACCGGAGTGGTGGGAGGCTTAACGGGTGGAGCAGGGATAGGTGCCTTCACTGGAACAGGAGCAGCATATTTAATCTGAACAGTGATATGCAACAAATTTAGCAAAGTTCCATTTACAGACTATGGTCTTATGCACCACAATGGCTAATAGCATTCAGTATGAAAAAATACAAGAAATACATTATCCAAAAAGAAAAAACATGAATCAGATTGTTTCAAAAGAACCAAGTTTAAGATTGTTACAACCTAGACAAGACAAAACAGTAAAATAAATGTTTGAAAAATCACCTCAGTCTTCACTCCCACTTCATTGGAAGCAACCTACAAAAAAAAGGAAAAAAAGAGAGTTGGATAAACATCAAGAACTAAAAACTCTTTGTGGTTAAGTCAAAAGATGAGAAAGGAAGTAGAGTCATACTGTTGTTGAAACAAGCAGAAAAGTGGCCAATAGTAACAGCAGCAGAGCTTTGAAAGCCATTGGTGAGAGCTCACACTAACCTTTGGTGCATTGGTCAGACACTGGGTTGTGGTTTAAATAGAGATTGCAGCTGCTATTTACTTGGTCCAATAAATGCTGCTTGCCAGCTTCACCAGATCACTGACGCCTTAGATAAAGAAAATAAAAATCAAATTTTATTTAAAAAAACATTGAAGTTTTTATTTTTATTCAATTCAATCCAACCACCCTTGTTAATTTAAAAGTTAGCCCTCTGCCCAAGGACTGTGTCTGCTAAAGTGGTGGTTTATCTAATAAAAGAAAGCTATTTCATGTCCATATTTAATTAACCGACACACAAAATCCGACCATTCGAGGCTTTGGGTCATAAGCTTGCCTGATAATGTTTAAGATTATATAATATGATATCCATGTATTTACATTAAGATTTTTTAAAATTTTTTAAAAAGTTTTATCGGAATATTATCTTAGTTCGAATATAATTAGGTTTATATGTCGTAAAATGAATATAGACACTTATAAATATAAGAATAAAAAAGATGTTAAGAATTTTTTAAAATTTTGATATTAAGTAAATTAATTTCTCAAAAAAAAATTTGAAATAATTTAATCTCTGTCAATTTAGAAAGTGAGCACTTAGAGACAATTAATAACATCATTAAAAGAACTAAAATTAATCTTCAAAGTTTGAACATCTTCTTTATATATATAAGCTAATTATATATTTTTTAGAATTAGAATCAATTTGATAGAATCTATAAATATTAAAAGTTTAATTTATTATTATATCAATAAAAAATTATGTACAATTTATGAAACACATTATTTATCATGATTAAATATTCTTAATTATGCACTTTTAAAATTAACAATGATTAAATTATTTTGATTTTTGTGAGAGATCAATTTAGGGTTTTTTACATTAATAATATGAAAACAATTAATTATGAAAATGGGTAAAAATCGGTAAGTGTCTTCATATCAATAATTGGATTTCATATTTCTAGATTATTGCTATTTAACAATAGTGTTTCGTCTGATTAATCAATCTTTTATGGTTGCTTGCCAAATTCTTGAAAATCTTCACAAATCTTGATTCAACTGTTAATTCGAGCGTATTTTTCGTTGAATGACCGAGATCGAGTGTATTTTCAATTGTTAATTCGAGTGTGGTCATTTACAATTGAATCGGAGAAAATCGTGTCTAGGAATAAGGCCACACGGTCTGCCACACGAGTGGACCACACTGTAACACCCCCTAACCCTAAATCGTTGCCTAAATAGGGTTACGGAGCATTACCGGACATATCAGATAACTTATAACCAATTTAAACATCATTCTACAACCATAACCACAAGACTCTTATACTTAACCTATACATCACCTAGGTACATGCCACATTATCAAAACAAAGGTACATCACTAAAATTTCTTTGAGGTCGGGATTGCTCTGGATGCTAGACCGGACACTGCTTTCTACTAACCTGCGTATAGAAACAACCGTACGCTGAGTATGGGTATACTCAATGGTATTACCATAATTCAAATTTATAACATTAATCGATAAATTATATACATTCAATTTATGCCTACAATTATTCATTAATTATCTCATACTTTAAATCAACTTGATCATTAATATCAATAGGCAATATTTTTCTATCTATCAATACGCAATATTTCACTATCTCAATTTCATTGGATTTTCCACATCTCATTCCAATAGTTCATTTCAATTCATATAAAATTCATTTAATTTATCACTATATTCAATATCAATTCTATTGCAATTTGTACTCATTAATATCATGTAACAAAAATTTACTCTTAATCAAATCATGAACTTTGGGTTCATGTATTCAAATCTCATATCTCGATTTCCAATTCACATATCAATTCACAATTTCACTTTCTCATTTCTTTCCATAGCTCAATCAATCACACTTATTCAAATTTTCTCATTTCAATTATTTACCCCTATTAACAAGACTCGGACCTTGGCGGATACACGGATCCAACCAAACACACTAGTACGGCACATTGTGCCTAAAACGGTACATGGTACCTGATCAGTATACGACACATAAGTGCCTGAAACGACACACGAGGTGCCTGAAATACGACACATAAAGTGCCTGATATACGACGCATAAAGTGCCTGATCGACAAAACCGATAAATCCCGTACTCTTCCAAATCCTATGGCATGCCAACTATATCCGACTTATCCCAATTACTTAATAAGGTTTCCGAATCACATTTCAATTCAATCACTTTCTCATACTTTCAATTCAAATCATTCCAATTTAATCACAATTCAATTCAATACATTTTCCACTTTCCAATCAATATACCATCAAATGCTCATACATATTCATACTTCATTTTAATTTCATTTAATTCACAATTTCTTATGTTCACAGTTCAAATAAATTTTTCAATCCAATATGCATTTCAATACCACATTAAATTTTTTAATTCAAATCATATCACTAGTAATTTCCATTCAATTCAAATACAATTCAATATCATTGAATTCAATATCGATATTCACCTTATTTTTATTTACTAAACATATTATTCAAAATTCAACAATTGCTATTAATAAATTCATTACCAACACGTATTTATCATTCAATTCAATCGTGATACTTACCTCAATTTGCTTATCATGTATATTAATTTAAATTTTAACAATTAATAATTAAATTCGAATTATGGTAATACTAACCCAGATTTCATAATTACTCCTCGATAACTTTCCCCTTTCCTTTTTGTGCCGATGCCTCGGGTTCTTTGCTAGCTACGAAAATAATAATAATAATAATAATAATTGAATTTCTATTCAATTTATACCTTAATTCCAATTTAAGCCTAATTAGCTCATTCACTTTTCTAATTCAATTCATACTTTATTTCTATTCAATTTTCTTCCATATTCTACTTAACTATCTAATGTTCATAATAAAACCCCAATTTAAAACTTCTTTCAATTTAATCCCTACAACACAAAACTTATAGCTTAATTTACAATTTAATCCTTTAATCAATTCTAATCAATAATTCTATCAATTAAACCCCTAATTCAAACATTTGTTCAACATGAACTATACTTAAAAACCTATAAACTTCCAAAACCTCAACTTAATTTCATCAAAACTTTGTTCTAAAACTTCTAAAACATCAAAATTAAGTAAAAAGGACTTAATTGACTTACCTTTTAAAGCTTTAAAACGTTAAACCCTAGTTTTTCCTTTTATTTTTCTTTTCTCCTTTCTTTTTCCCACTTTCGAATGGCCTTCTGCTTCTTTCCCTATTTCGTTTCTAACTTCTCTGTCTCTATTTGTTTTCATTTCTTTCTTTTATTTAATTAATAATAATATAATATATAATTATCTTTTACTTAATTAATAAGTATGTACATATATTAATTATAAATGTATACATATATTTATTATACATGTATTTATAATTACCTCACACTTATCACTTTTTATGGTTTAATTATTATTTTAGTCCTTTCACTTTTCTCTATTCTATAATTAACTTTCACACTTAATTCCATTTAGTCCTAATACTCAATTAACTTTAATTCAACTAAATTCACTTAACTAAAATCCAATTGGTCATATAACTAATTCTATAAATATTTTTAATAATTATTTTACAAGTTCGTTTTACCAAAACAAAAACCCGATAATTCACTTTCTAATGCCTACACTTTTTAGATCATTACACACACAATCTATTACATGACTATGTACCCTGGAAACCTTAGTGTAGTTTATAAACCACATGGCTTGCCACACGACTGTGCCTCCCTTGTAGCTTAATTTTGCAATATCCACACGACCACAATCTATTACAATTTTGCCCAAAAATTTATGTTATGTTTAGTTTAGTCCTTGTTTGATCCTTGAATTGTTCCTAGAAGTTTCCGTCCACTTAATTGATCATTGAAATAGTGTTTATAAGGAAATCTACAATTTATATGCCCAAATTGCTACGGTTATAATGTGTTTATTGATATTGCTTAACTGAATCGTTATAGTGCTATGAATAAACATGTGATATTAATCATGTTTACTGTCAATGTGTTATTGATAAATTGTGAGTGTTCATACTGTTATCGCCCCATTAATACATGATGAACATGTCTATTGCTAGTGTTGAACGAAATAAGTGTTAAACATGCCAATGGATGTTTGCGTTATTATGTTATAAAGTATGTCATATTGCATTGCATAGGGCAGGATGATTTGTACAAAGGAATAATGACAGTTTAATAATCTGCAAACAAGTGGTGGCTTGTCCATAAACCAAGTGGCAATTTGTTTAATTTGTAAATATGTTGTGCACCTACAACAAGTGACTGTAAAAGCCCGTTTCTGAGTCTGATCGGAACACTGGTTTTGGAACCACTTAACCGAGTCAAAATATTTATTTTACTATTTTAATGAGTTTTATAGTATGATAGAATTATCGTGTAAAAATTTTGTAAAGAAATTTTACTGATTAAATGGTTAATTCGGTAAAAGGGACTAAATCGCGTAACGCGAAAATAAAATAAAAATAAAAATAAAATATGAGTTCTAGTATATAAATGACTCAAATGGCTATAGAATTAATGGTGAAAGTCCTTAAGTGGATAATATACCTTTGTTAATGATAGTGGACATTTATGTCCATATTTTACATGATTTCTATATGGTTTTATAAAGGTTAAATATGTAAAATAGTTAATAAGTTATAATTAATTAAAAGAAAAAGCCAAATTATGTTTTCATTCATCATCTATAACCGACATTAAAGAGAAAGAATAGCCATTTCTTTAGGGTTCGTTCAGCCAAGCTATAATTCTCAATTAAGGTATGGTTTTTTATCCATTTTTAATGATTTCTACGTTTTGAGCTCGTTGTAGCTCAATCTAGCTAGCCTGTACCTTAATTTATGAAAATTTTGATGATTTTGAAATTTTCCATTGTTGAATACGAGTATATTTTAAAGTATTATGCTAGATTATTGATGGATATTGAAATATATACAAGTTTTATAAAGTAAATTTTGACAAAAATGAGCATTAGGGATTTAATTAAAAAAAAGATAGAAATATTGTGGTTAGAAATGTGAAATAAATGAAAATATGGGCTGATTAGAAGTTATATAGTATTCAGCTAAGTATATGCATAAAGAAATTTTGTATTTTTTTTGTATTTGTGAATTAGGGACTAAAGTGTCAAAATGTGGAAATATGAGGGCTATTTTGTAAAAAGGCCAAAATATATGTATATGGATTGAATTGAATGATTTTGTGAATAAATGGGTTAAATTTGAATTTATATAGATCAAGATAAACAAATACCGGAACTTGATCGGGGGAAACAAAAGTTAGACAGGTAGACAAAAGTATCCGAGCAAATACGAGATAAGTTCGTATAACTAGAATCGAATTTTTAAATATTTGTAATTGTCCAAAAAAATGAATTTATATAAGTTGAATGAATAATCCACTTGAAATTTAAATTATCGGTATATTATTGTTCATACGAATGAAAATGAAATGTTACAAATGCTATATACGTTACATGGATTTGGTATGATAATATGCATTGAATATGCAATTTGAGTATTTAAATGTATGTATTTAGTTAAATTGAATATGTATATATATGATTTGAGAAATTGAGTTATTGATTACTGAATGCTTAAATGATGAAGTTGGATTATACCGAGCCCCGTTCGAACTTTAGAAAATTATCGGATACGAGTGACCTGTCACTAGGATTATCGTTTGGTCGAGCTCCAGCATTTGTTCCGGACTCAACACAGCTCGTATGAGCTTACCATTTTAGCTCTACGGAGCTTACCGTTCAGCTCGATAGAGCTTATCGTTTACCGGCTCAAGAGGAGCATACCCATCGTGGCTCGAAAGAGCGTAAATGATGACGAATTGATGGATTTTCGATCTATACACTTAGTGTGTATCACCCGAGTATCCCTCGATATTTCCGTAGGTTCAATGGGTATTATACCAATATGTGTTGTAAAGATTATATAATATAAAAGTTATATGATTTACATGGTTTATAAGTTACATAAAATACATGATTTACATGGTTTATAAGTTATATGAAATACATGATTTACATGGTTTATAAGCTACATGAAATACATGATTTACATGGATTATTTGTTATATGAATTTATGAATTATAGGGATGATATGATACATTTAGCTATATGACTTGGATTGATTTTATGATATATGATTTATATGAATTGAGGAATGAATTTGGATGTTAAAAGAATGTTATATGTTTGGTTTCATCTTTATGAATGGATGAATATATGGATGTGAAATGACTAACTTGTGAATAGTGATGTGAATAGGCTTTGTGGACAAATGAGTTGGTTTTCATTGCTTTAATGCTTAATGTTAAATTGGTAAGTTTAATTCTATATTATACGGGCTTACTAAGCTTAATGCTTACTTTGTTTATTTTCTTATGTCCTATAGATTTCGGAAGCTAGCTCGATTTCAGACGAGTTCGGAGATTTGATATCACACTATCTTGACGATATTTGGTACTTTTAGATCTTATGTAAATAATATAAATGTGGCATGTATAAGCTAATTTATGGATTGAATGATATGGTCACTTATGTTGGTGAATGTGGTATGAATTTTGGGGTTTGATCAAGCTATGTGATATGGCTTGAGTTGGTAATGTTTGGTTTAGTATGGAAGCATTATGTGTTATACTCATTTTACGATAAATTTGATAAATGGTATTTTGGCATAAATGAGGTATGATTAGGGATATGTTGGTATGAATGGTGATATGTGATTGAATTACAAAGGGATATTTTGAGGCATATATGTGACCAACCAAAATGGTCATTTTGGTATGTGTTTACTTGTGAATTTGGTAAGATTTTGATATGGTTTAACAAGGTTTTGGTATGTTTTATAATGTATTGAAATGAGATATGAACATATGTTTGGAAATGAAATTGATATATGAAATTGACATTGAATTTGGTATGTTTGAGATTGTATTTAACAAATGTTCAATGTTTTACTGTTCCGAACTGAATTAAAGGTCCTATAATACCTCTTACCTGTTTCAGTGACGGTTATGGGATAAGGGTGTTACATTTAATTGGTAACAGAGTTACAGTTTAGTCGATTTTAGGACTACCGTAGTGCATACGAGTCGAGCTATACATGCCATATTTAAACTGTGATAGTGTGATATCTCCTGACAGCTTCTGAATTATGTTTTATATGGTAAATGGATCCAAATCGAGCAATAACTGACGATGTAGAAAGTAACGCTCCAGTTTCTACTCAAGGAACAACGCCTTCCAAATCGAGCCCTGCTACGGGCGGTCAAAGAGAAGCGAAACAAGCTTTCTTCCAAATGATATCTGAATGGTTTTCTGAATTTGTTCGAGCAAACCCGGTTGCTCAACAACCTCCACCCCTTCCGGTTCCGCAATCAAACCCTAAAAATATATGAGGTACGAATCATTTACGATTGAATAGACCTCCTGTTGATAAGATACAGAAATACGGGGCAAAAGAATTCAGAGCTTCAGCTAGTGATGATGCTGAGAGGGTCGAATTTTGGCTTGAAAATACGATCAGAGTTTTCGATGAATTAGCCTATACACCGAAAGAATGCTTAAAATGTGTTATTTCATTGTTGAGAGATGCAGCATACCAATGGTGGAATACTCTAATATCTGTTGTTCAGCGAGAAAGAGTTATATGAGAATTTTTTCAGACTGAATTTTGAAAGAAATATATTAGTTAACGGTTCATCGACCAGAAAAGAAAAGAATTTCTTGATCTGAAACAGGGCCGTATGACGGTAACTGAATATGAAAGAGAATTCGTACGACTCAGCAAATATGCTCGTGAATGCATTTTTACTGAAGCTATCATGTGTAAAAGGTTCGATGATGGGCCGAATGAAGATATTCAATTGTTAGTTGGAATTCTTGAGCTAAAAGAGTTCGTTGTCCTGGTTGATAGGGCTTGTAAAGCCGAAGAACTTGCCAAAGAGAAACGAAAAGCTGATTTTGAAGCAAGAGATTCTAGAAAGAGATTCGAGTGTAAATCGCATCAGTCTGGATCAAAGAAATCTAAAGACTTCCATCCCCATTCCACTGCTTCTGCGGGTATATCAATCAGAGAAAGAGATGTTCAATCATTAAAACTGATGCCCTGAATGACATCCGTTGCTAGTATGGGTAGCGTGAGAAATACGGGACCTAATTGCAAGCATTGTAACCGAAAGCACTATGGTGAATGCCAATTGAAAAATGGGGCATGTTTCAGATGCAGATCGTTAGATCATTTTTTACGAGACTGTCCGGAGAGATCTGCTGCTGATAGAGAGCAATCAATTAAAGTGAGTAATACTGTTACCAGGGGTGGACCACCCCGAAATTTGCTCACTCCCTCTTTTTATTTCTATCTTTGTAGATAACCCACCAGGTTAGGACGCAGACTCGGCATACGGAAGACTCGGCCTGGTTTTTTTTAAGAAGTATTTTGAATTTATTATTTGAAATTTCTATTATTTTAGGAACTGCATCACTTAATCTAAACTGTGGTATGGGACTTAGGTTTTGATTTTATATAACATGCGTGACATATAATTTATTTTTCTTAAAAGTTGAAATATGGATTTTAATTAATTATGCATGAAATATAGATTTTATTAAAACTAATAAAATATCACTTTTTTGCATACTTATGAATTAAAAATTAACTATGAATGTTTTGTAAAACTTTGATTTAAATATGAATGTTTTGTAAAACTTTGATCATACTAGGTCATTTCAGTGGCCGGTGTAATATCCTGAATGGGTCTAACGTTTAAGCCAGGTTGAAGAGGTCACATTTGGTGGTATCAGAGTCAAGTTTACAAAACTCGGACTGTGCAAATTTGAATGAGTCTACATGCATACATTGAAAATGGGTATTTTGGGAAAATCATGCCATAAGTTTTTGAAAAATTAATTTTCTGAAGGAAATTAAATCTGAAACTTTGATGCCGGTCCTACTATAGTTATTGTTTCTTTTGAGACTTTAGATGAACTGAAATCTTTAGACTGCAGATATACTTTAGCAAATGCTTGAACTTTTATGCGAAAACTGTATATATACTTTAGATCTTAAATTTTTGAGAATATAACGAACACTCAAGGTAGACGTGGTAGGGGTAGGCCATGTAAAGCTACCCTTGTAGAGCCACCCACTATTCAGAAGGAAAACCCAATCCTCGAGGAGGAATATAAAAATGAAAAAAATGTTTGGAGATTGTTTGTGAGAATTTGTTTTATATATGCAAATTTGTGGGATATTCAAGATGGTTTAGAGATTGCATGATATAATATATGTCAATAATGACAGTAGGAATGATTGCAAAGCAATAAGAAAGAAAAATAAGAACACACAGGTTTTTACGTGAAAAACCCTTTTCGAAAAAAACCTCGGCAGATGAGGAGAAATTCACTAATGTTGAAAAACCACAATATACAAGATTTTTGACGACACACGTTTTAAGGGTTAAACAACCCTGTTATAATTAATGTCTAATAGAAGATGTATAGTCCTATACAAATTCAACTTGTGTGGCATGGTCCGTACTTCGCCCCCACAGATCTCCTATTTTGCCTCTCTATTTTATTCTTTTAACAAGTGAGTTGCACCTCAAACTTTTCAGACTAGATCAAATGAGATTCGGGTCACCCAACTCTAACATTGCACTTGATAGAGGACTTGACAAATTGATTATTTTATCAAACAATCAAGAAGCGGTACAAGCTTTACAGGGCAGTACTACAGAAGTGTCGAATTCCGCATTGGTTAAAAGAATAAAAAATGTTATTGGCTAAAATGGTGCATTGGTCGATTCATTATTTTTCTATAAATTATAATAAAGTGGCTGATAGTCTAACTAAAATGTCTGTTAGTAATATTGATGGTATCCAGCTATTCGAAACGCCTCTAAAGAATCTTGGATGTAAGTAGTTCCTTGTAATGTTTTTTATTAGAAAAAATGGAGAGGAGAAATATAAAAATGAAAAAAAATGTTAGGAAATGAGTGAATGAGGTCACTTTCATGAGCTGAAAAGCTTCAAAAGGGAAAAGTGAGTTATTTTAATCATTGTACTACCATTTATATTGATTGAGGATGAACGTGGATGCATTCTTTTGCATACAATATAGCATGTGTTTCCCTTATACTCTCATTTCCATTTAACCACATTTTCCAGAGTTTTCATATAATCGGGACCGACTATTTTATTTTTCATTATTACATATATGAAATAATTTTTATCTAATTTATCATATATTTATTATTTATTTTGACTGAAGAAAAAAAAATCATATTTGTTTTATTTATATAGTTTTCCTATTTTTATATTAAAATGTAATAATTCCATTAGATTATAACACATCCAGTGAACAAATCATGTAATAAAAAGTTTACATAATTAATAATTTTAAGTTTTAGTTAAAATAGTAATATTTAAATATTTAAAGCCTTAAATGTTTTCAAGTTTAAATTTTAATTTGTGTATATTTTTTTATAAAAGATATAAAATGATAAAAATATTTTTAAAATAATATAATTTACATTATAAAATAAACATATTTTCGTCATTAGTCAAGTGCTTAATATACATGAATAGATTTCGTTCATCCAATTCCTCGAAAAAAGAAAAGTAGAAATAAAAAATAAACAGTAATCTATTAATAGCATATTCCTCTTTCATCCAAATCCAGTGGTTCTGGAACTTGACGGTAATCGGTATCGTGATGTGTGAATTTTTTTTGGGAGGATTATTTTATTAATAAAACTATTAGTGCATTAAAATATTTGGTTTTAGAAATTTAGTCCTTTTATTTTAAAATTTTGTTTAAATTTTTGTATATTTTGAAATTAAAAAATATTACTTGGTAGTAATATACATGAATCTAAATAATATTAACAATTACGTTTGTATTTTTAAATTTAAAAATATACAATAACTAAATTCTTAAAAGTAAATTCAAATTTATGAAAAAACCACAGGGACTCGAACCATATTTTAACCAAATTAGTATTACCAAACCGCAAGGGTCAAAATGAAAAATAAAAAAAATGGAGTGGTATAAGGTACTGAAGATGGCATCCGATGCTTTATATTTGGTGAGAGGCTGGGAACAAAGAAATAATGAATGGCACTTGTTTGGTAATGCGACAATAATCTATCAAATCTTCCTGGTTTAGGGCCCTTTTCTCAGAACTTGCCTTTTGTGTGGATCTTAAGTTATTGCCAAATATTTTATATTTAAGGCTTTCAACTTTTTTCAAGGTGCAATGTGGTAATTTTTAAAAGTAAATGTTCGAGTTGATACACGTACTCCAAAGTTTTAGCGTCATTGGTACATCTTGTTATATGATTAATTTTGAATTTTGAATATGATATCTTCATTTTTAAGCAATAAACGAAATTAGGAAGAAACTTAAGTCAACCTATAATTATTTTAAACTTTTGGCACACTAATATATAGCAAAACAATATAGGTACCAAGTTCCATATTTTCTTTGTATATGTATCACATTACATATCTGATGAAAGTTCAAAAATTAACTGTGGATGTTCAACTATATGCTCCTTGTGTAGCATTTGTTGTATGTTCGTTTTTAGTGGCATTTGAGTGTTTGACTGTTTATTTTTCATGGAAGAGGCATTAGTAGATCTTCGGTTAACGGAGGAAGGAGACAATAGGGAGATAGAAGTTTGGGAGTTTGAACAAGATGAGGCGGCGGGAAAACTTTTTTCAGATCTGTGTTTGGTAGGTTGCTTTCTAATAGCAACTACAATCAACTTTCAGTCTATGAGGACTATGATGGCTAGTCTGTGGCACCCTTTAGGGGGAATCTCCATTACGGATGTGGGGGAGAAAAGGTTCGTCTTCTAATTTTACTGTGAAATAGATTTCGACAGGGTGGTGAAGGGTGCTCCCTAGACCTTTAACAATCATTTACTTGTCTTTCATCACTTAAAGCAAGATGAAGATCCCCTGGAAATGGATTTGTTATATACAGAATTTTGGGTTTAAATTCACAATTTGCCACTTGGGATGTTTACGGAAGCAATAGCTAAACAATTTGGTGATTTCATTGGAGCTTTCATGGATTATGATGTCAAAGCTATTGCGGCGGGATTAAGAAACTACATGAGGATCAGAGTTAAAACCGATATCCGAGAATCTTTGAAGCGGAAAAAAGAAACTTATAGTGGCAAAAAAGAGGTTTTCACCATCTTCAAATATGAAGGGCTGACAATGTTCTACTTTTTGTGTGGCAAGCTTGGACATAGTGAAACTTGCTGCCCTAAAAGAATGGTGGCAGGAAGGAAAGAGCTTCCCCTTGAATGAGATATCTCACTCAAAGCTCCTCCACGGAGGGCAATGACGGGAAGTAATTTTTGGTTAAGGGAACCTACAGAATTTTGGGGAGGGAATCAGGAACTTCTAGAAATGAGGGTGGTAAAGGAGAAAAAATCTGGCTGAATTAAACCTAATGAGGAATAATTGAGCAAATTTGGGGCTAAATTTGTATGAGAAATGAAAACAGATTATGATTGAGGAGGATAGTAAGATGGAGTCGATAGAGATTGGACCTTCTAAAGAAGATCGGCCCATTATTGTAGGAGATGGAAAAAAGAGGCCTAGGCCCAATAATGCTCCATATGCCTCTCCCAATGAGGAATTGATGTGGAGGACCAGATTAGGGGAAGATGATGACCAAACCAATTAAATGGCTAAACCTGCTAGGCAGGTCAGCCGAGCATTATGAAAATGTTAAGTTAGAACGTTCGTGGATGGGGAACCCACGATCTGTTCGGAGAATTTAGCATGTGCTGAAAAAATATCATCCTCAAGTTTTCTTCTTTATGGAGACTAAAGTGGCGAGGTCGAGAATGGAAAGAATAAGAAGGAAATATGGTTTTGCGAATGGGGTTGATATTTCGGCCCAAGGGTTACGAGGGGGTCTTTCTTTGAGTTAGTGTAGTTCGGTGAATGTTATTATTACGAGCTTTTCATAGAATCACATTGATGCAATTTGTTGATAATAGTGATGGGACCACAAAATAGAGATTAACGGGGTTCTACGATATACCAGATTGTCGAAGAAGGACTGAATCTTAGGATATGTTGAAATGGCTAGGGATGAATAATGAATTGCCTTGGGTAGTTATCGGGAACTTTAATGAGATTTTATTTAGCTACGAAAAATAAGGAGGTTGCTTGAGGGAAGCGAGGCAGATGGAGGTTTTCAGGTCAACTTTGGAAGTATGTGAGCTGATAGATATGAGGTACAGTGGTCGTTGGTACACTTGGGAATGAGGGAATTTTGAGGCAAATAATATTAAAGAGCAGCTTGATAGGGGAGTGGCGAATCTGGCTTGATCTAAGAAGTTTCCATCTTACAAGTTCATTCACATTGACAACACCATTTCTGATCATTGCCCTTTACTTCTAGATACAGATTTCTCGACAAATCCAGGTAATTTTTCTAATTCAGGGTGCCTATTTTATTATGAAACTACTTGGCTATTAGAAGACTCTTGTCATGAGCAAGTCAAATTTCTGTGGGAATCTAACAAAAATGTGTCAGTGCCTGAAAGGTTAACAATGGTAGGCTGAGGGTCTACGAATGTGGGTAAGCCAGTTGAAGAAGGAGAGGGTGCGATTATGAAGGAGTTAACAGGGCGTCTGAATAAGTTGACTGAGGAAGATCCATCAGATGACATAATCGAAGCTATGATTAATACTAAACTAGAGCTGAATTTAGAGATTGATAAGGAAGAGCTCTATTAGGAGCAAAGAGCTAGAACGAATTGGTTAAGGTATAGGGATCGGAATACTAGCTTCTTCCATAATTTTACTTCAAACAGGCATCGTAAAAACATGATTGCTGGGCTGAAGGAAAAAGACAGGTCAATAAAGGATAAGGATGAGGATTTTATACGTATTGCTACTAGTTACTTTAAAGGATTGTTTTCTAGTGAGGGAAGCAGGGGGATCAGAAAATTTTTGAAGGGGTTTAGAAAACGATAACGGATGAAATGAGGATGTTACAACATTCTGAAGTGCTTAACAGAGAGTTACAGTTGAACGAGGTAAATTTCATAACTATTGTTTTAACTCCTAAGGTTTCAACGCCAGATTTTATGATAGCTTTTCGGCCTATAAGCCTATGTACGGTGCTTTACAAGATTATAGCTAAAGTTATCGCTAATAGATTTAAGAGTGTAACATCCCAAAATAGGGCCTAAACGGAATAGTGGTTGCGAAACCAAAAATCCGAGGTAGAAAAATTTATTTTATTATTATTTTAAGGTTCATGGTATGATTGCATGATTGTGTGAAAATTTCGTGATGAAATTCCATGCATAAAGTGCTTAAGTTGAGGTTAGGGACTAAATTGAATAATTTGCAAAACTTGCATTCTAGAAGTTTTTAGTATGAAATTACTTTGGAATATTAATTAGGAGGGTTTAAATAACAATTTGACCAATTTTAAGTTCATGGACAAAAATTAGGACATGGAAGGAATTTTTGAAAGTTTAGTAAGGAGGGGTAATTTGGTCACTTGGATATTAAATGAATTAAATAGGGAAAAATAACACAAAAATGGTCATCTTCTCAATTAGTTTCTGCCGATTTTTGCTCTCCTCCATAGCTGGGGTTTCTTCAACTTTCAAGCTTCATAGTAAGTGATTCCAAGCCCCGTTTTTAATGATCTTTACGTTTTTGGAGTCCCGGTAACTTGATTAAGCTTATTCTAGCAATAATTCAGCCTAGGGTTCATATTTGGAAAAATACCCATGGCTGAAATTTGTGTATTTTGGTGTTTTATGATAGAATATGAGGTTTTAAATTATGTTAAACAACTTATGCTACTCGGTTTTAAGTGAAAACGAGTAAAAGGGCTTAAATTGGAAAAAAATATCAATAGTCATAAGTATATGTTAGAGTGTGATTTTGATATTGCCATAGAAGGGAAAAATGATCAGCATGTCATAAAACATAAGAAAATAGGATGAAGTTTAATTTACGAGCCTTGGGGCAAAAGTGCAAATATGTGAAAGTTTAGGGGTAAAAATATAATTTTGCAAAAGTTTGGGTCAAGGACTGTTTTAATAAATGTGAATATTAAATAAGTTAAATTTGCTATTATAGATCAAGAAGAACGAAATTCGGGAGTAAATCGGGGAAAAGAAAAAGTAAAGGACTAAATTGTAAAGTTTAGTCACATTTTGTATCAAGGTAAGTTACAGTAAATAAATGCAATATTCTTTTATTTTACATTATTATTGTCAATTTCCAGCATTTATATACTTATGTTATGAAAATATGTAAAGTCGAATTTAAGGTGGAGTGACAGAGGAAAAGTGTTAGAAAGCCCCGGTTGAACCCTAGGAATGTTAGGATATTAGAGTTGACAGGACAGAACAGAAATGAGCCATGTAAGTCCATATTAGAAATATGGCTTTGGAGACAGGATTGAGCCATGTAAGTCCATATTATATATGACATTGGAGACAGGAATAATTCATGTAAGTCCATGTCAAAGACATGGCATTGGCAGGATATTGATAGACAGGAACGACCCTAGTATCCTTAGTATTCCGAGTGGTTCAACGGGTCAGGATACGAGTTAAATTACAGTGAATTAACAGCAAAGGAAAAGTAGATTATACTTATGAAAAAGGAGAGGTCAGGTAAGAAAGAAGGTAAGGGAATAAAGAAGAAGATACAAATTGAGAAGTAAAGAAATTTATGATGTTAGATGATATTATGCATAATTATCCATTATGTTGAATGTTGTGATTTATTTGCTTGTAAGCTTACTAAGCCTAGTGCTTAATCTCTTTATTTTCTTCTTCTTATAGTACTTATCTAGTCACTCGGGGATCGAAGGAAACGTCGGAGGCCGATCACACTATCAAAGAAATAACTCGGTATAACTAGACGTTTTGTTTTGGGTATGGCATGTATAGAAACTTGCTACTTTTGGTATAATATGAACAATGAATGATGTGTAAATACTTGCTAGTGATTAGCTAATAAAATAGCCGATGATATACATATTTATTAATATGTATGATTGATTGATGATTATCACATGAAAATTATGAAAAATGTTAAAGTAACCTAAAAACATATTCAAGTAACAGAAATGACGTAACTTTAAAAAATCACTAAAAATTGCAGAAACATAGTTTGAAGATGAATAATATATGAAATTAAAGCTTATTATGTATATTTTCTTATGGAATAAGCAAAACAGGTAAAGGTATTATATTTTATGAGATATCTGAGTTTTAGTGAAACAGGGTCAGAGCGATTTCTGGATCCCCTGTTTCAAATTTGGAAATTCACCATAAATTGTACAAAACTAATTAGAAGGTGTAATTTATATGGTTAGAATCCTTGTTGAATCTAGTTTTGAGAGAAACAAACGGCTTAATCATATGAATTTTTTTACAGGAAGAAACATGGATCGTAGTAAGAAGAGGTCAGTGTAGTTGAGTTTTGAAACAGGGGAAACTTTAACTAATAAACTGTACTAATTGGCTAAGTCAAAAATTCTAGAAAAAAATTAGTAGATAGATATATGAGTCTAGTTTCAGGAAAAATTTACGGATCTTAATTTTGAGTTTTGAAACTCGAGAAATGAATTTTTAAGCAACCATGAAGCAGAAAAATAGTTTATTCCAAAAATTAAAATAAGTGGTTTAGAGTTGTTTAAAAGGTAAGATAAGTTTAGTAACACCTCAAGCTTGACTCCGGTGACGGTTTCGAGCGTGGGGGTGTTACAAAGAGGGTGTTGGATGTTTGTATTGACGAAGCCCAATGAGCGTTTGTTCCTGGTTGGCTTATTACCCATAATATCCTTGCGGCCTATGAAATTCTACACACTTTCAAAAATAGAAGGAAAAGGAATAATGACTTTTTTACTTTAAAGTTAGATATGAGTAAAGCGTATGACAAAGTTGAGTGGGGTTTTATCACAAGTATGATGAGGAGTATGGGGTTCGATGAAAGATGGGTGGAGTTGATAAACAACTGTATCTCTTCGGTCTATTATACGGTTACGATCAATGAAAGATTGAGTGAGCCTTTCCAACTAGAATGAGGTCTTAGAGAAGGGGATCTGTTGAGTCCCTATTTATTTCTCATTTATACTGAGGGATTCTCAACAATCTTTAAACTAGCAAAGAGGGATGGGCTAATGCAGGAAGCTCGAGTTTGCAGGGGAGGCCCGAGGGTAACCTATTTATTTTTCGCGAATGATAGCATTATCTTTGGAGAAGCAAATGAGGATGGTTGTCTGTTAATGAAAGGATTTCTAGATGACTACGAGAAGGCGTCAGGTTAGAAGATTAATTTGGATAAGTCTCAAATTTTCTTTAGTTCCAACTGTTCTGAAGAGATTAAAGATCTTTTGACAAATTATATGGGTGTTAGGGCAGTTACGAGTGTAGAGAAGTATTTGGGTCTACCTACTATGGTGAGGAGAAAGAAGAAAGAGGCTTTTCAAAGGCTCTGCGGTAGTTTGAGAATAAGAGTTAACGGATGGAGGAGCCGGATGCTTTCTCAAGGGGGTAAAAAAGTTTTCATCAAAGCTGTGTTACAGGCTATACTGATTTATTCCATGTTTTGTTTTCTTCTTCCAAAGTCATTATGTGCTTACATGGAAAAAATCTTGAATCGATTTTGGTGGGGTAAAGGAAGTAATCGGCGCGGGTTGCACTGGGGTTGTTGGACCGATTTATGCCAGGCTAAAGAGAATGATGGCTTAAACTTCCGCGATATGGGGAAATTTAACATTGATTTGTTAGCTAAACAAGGATGGCGGTTAGTTACTAATCCGGATTCGTTGTTAGCTAGAATTTATAAAGCAAAATACTACCATCGGTCAAGTTTTTGGGAAGCAAGACTTGGGACTTACGCTTCGTATACTTGGAAAAGTATATATACAGTACCGGGATTGTTAGAGCAACGAATGGGCTGGAGAGTAGGTACAGGAGAGTATCTCGATCTGGAATGATCGTTGGCTGCCGTAAAGGGCTAGAAACAAGGTCAATACACGTCCCATTAATAATTTGGTCTAAACAGTGGATCAGTTAATCAACAAAGAAAAATAAATGTGGAAACAAGAGATAATTACTAGTATTTTTTCTGTTGAAGATGCGGAGGCGATCAAATGTATTCCCTTATCTAAAAATGAATGTACAGACTGTTAGGTGTAGCGTGGGGAGAAAACAGGTCAATATACAGTTCGTAGTGGCTACAAAGAGCTTATGACCCGAAATGATAATACTGAAATCCCAGATAACATACAAATGATTTATAAAAAATATGGTCTCTTTCTATACCTTCTAAGATTAAGCTAACGATGTGGAGAGCATTACGAGATTTCATTCCAACAGGCCAGTCGCTCTTTAACAAGAGGGTTAGAAATACTACAAGTTGTCCTCGTTGTAATGCTGAATCAGAGACGTTTCTACACGTGATTGCAGATTGTAACCAAGTCAAAAACATCTAGGAAGCAATAGGTATTTTTTAGTCTAATAATATGAATTTAGAGACTTTTTGGGATTGAACTATTCACCTGGTCTATGGCAGAGCAGAGAGGTTATTGGAAAAGGTTGTCATAGCGGTTTGGGCAATCTGTTGGGCACGTAATAGACAAGTTATGGAAGGTAAATTAGTAATAAGGCAAGAGACTACGACAAAAATTATAAGTACGCTTGCTGAAATTGAGGTGTTAAAGGAGAAATTACCTGTTGTAAGGGAGGTGGACATAGACCGATGGAAACCCTCACAAGCATCGTGGGTGATATTAAACTTTGATGCAGCCTACAAAATCCAAACAAAAAAGTCATGCTCTGGATTTATCATTAGAAATAAAAAAAGGGGAAGTAATGGGTAGTGGAGTTACCCTTCATACCAATATCTTATATGCGTTTTTGGCAGGAGCTACAGCCTATTACCAATGGCTCATTTTGGCTAAAGAAATGGGGTTTGTAAAAATGGAGGTTGAGGGGGACTCTCAGACGACAATCGAGAAAATCAATTAGGATGGAAATAGTAGAGCTGATCTGGACTCAATTATAGCAGATATCAAAGCCATTGGAAGGTCTTTCCATCAGATTAAATTTAAACATGTTAGAAGGGAAGCTAATCGAGTGGCACATTTCATCGCTAGGGAGGGGCACAGTAGATCAGAAAATACCTTTTGGATGGAAGACACTCTATTGGTGGTGAGAGAGATGGTGGCTGCAGAGGAGATAAGAAATATTCCCCAAACGACTGAATGATTTGCTTAGGGACGATTGGACTGGCCTGATGGTTTTATTGGCGGCCATGCTTCAGTCACCTGAGAAGTTTTGATGGTAGTCTAGAGCTTTCTGTTTTTCTACCGGGTTTCCATTTTATTTTTGTTGTTTCAGATGTCTTTTGGTTTTTTTAACTGTTTATTGTTGGTTCTTTTTCTTTGGTTTTTTAATGGAGATCACGGTTTTATCAAAAAAAAAATCAACTGTGGATAAAAGTACTATGAATACCCTTATATTAAAGGTAGACATGTATTTTGCTTTCTCTACTTAAAAAATGAGTAAATTAATTTTTGTACGTTATATTAAAGAGCAAATTGGTCATTTTGTTTCAAAATTTCATCCATTTCTATTGTTCAAATGGTTAATGTATGTAAATATGAAATACACGTGCCATACCCTGTATAACTGTCTGGTTATAATTCTACCAGCCTTTTCAGATTTTAATAGTAAAAACGAATGAAAATTTTAATTAAATTAACAAATTACTTTTTAATTTAATGTACAAAAATTAATTAATTTATTTTAAATAAATTTAACTCTTAATACAAAAATAGGGTTTTTTTTATTGAAATAATACCAAAAATTAAAAAAAATACCAAAATAATATCACTTTTTTTATTTACCAAAATGGTACAAAAAAACATAACAGTTAAAAAAAAAAGCTGAAGGGTTAAGTGATAGACCCTAGTAGAGGGCTTGCCACAGGCGGCACCAGAGGTGCCAGTGCCAGAGGCAACACCAGCCCCTTATAATGGTCTCCCCACATTCGGCTGAAGGAGAAGAAAGAAAGAGAAGAAAGAAAAAAGAAAGAAAAGGAAATGAGAAGAAAGAAAAATAAAGAAAAGGAAAGGAGAATAAAGGAAAGGAAAGGAGAAGAAGAAAAAGAAGGAGAAAGAGGCGCAGGAAAAAGAGAAAGAGAAGGAGAAGAAGAAGATGGAGGGAAGGAAAGAAAAAAAAAAGGAAAAAAAAAGGGGAAGGTAATTTTTTTTTGGTGTTATTTTAATTTTTTGTATTATTTGTGTAAAAACCAATGTTATGTACATGATATGTTTTATTATTTTATTTAGCATATATTTTTTATGAAATTTATTTAGCATGTAAAAAACTCATGTTATGTACATTCTATGTTGATTAGATATATTTTTTATGAAATTTATTTAGCATGTTATAATGAGTTTTTTTACAAAAAATAGCATTAAAAATAAAATACTGAAAAAATAAAATACGAAAATAAATAAAAAACAAAAATAGTATATTTACTGAAAGAAATAAAATTCGAAAATAAGAAAAATACGAACAAAGGGCCAAAATAAGGGTTTTTTACTAAATTTAAAAAACACACACTAAATTAATACATTTCAAACATAATGTAGTAAGATAATATAAAATAATAAAATACGAAAATAATATATTTTTTAAAAGTAATAAAATTCGAGAAAAAAGAAAAATACAAAAAGGGCCAAAATAAGGGTTTTTTTACTAAATTTATATAAAAAACACACTAAATTAATAAATTTCAAACATAATGTACTAAAATAATATAAAATAATAAAATACGAAAATAATATATTTTTTAAAAGTAATAAAATTCAAGAAAAAAGAAAAATACAAAAAGGGCCAAAATAAGGGTTTTTTTACTAAATTTATTTAAAATACACACTAAATTAATACATTTCAAACATAATGTACTAAAATAATATAAAATAATAAAATACGAAAATAATATATTTTTTGAAAGTAATAAAATCCGGGAAAAAATGAAAAATACGAATAAATGGTCAAAATAAGGGGTTTTTACTATATTTGTTTTGAAGTTGCAAGTATCGCAATGGCTCGATTGATTAACGGCGATCCTCACATATCTGATGCGACTAATAATATGATAATATATTATTATTTGTTAATCACGAGTTCTATTAAAAAAGGATATACATAATACAGAAATAAATCATGTTATCCTAATATTTATTTTCTGTAATTTAACACTATCAGGGCTCATACCGCATATTAAGGGGCCGGGTGAATGGTATAGGATATCCCCCAGATGAACGATTAATGCCCTACTTGGAGCAAGCTGGATTCGGGTCAACAGCATTGATCCGGACGTTCGACTTGCGATACGATTTAATATCTGCACTAGTGAAGCGGTGGCGCCCGGAGACTCACATTTTTAATTTTCCGTGTGGGGAGTGCACAGTGACTTTAGAGGATGTTGCACTGCAGCTTGGGCTCCTAATCGACGGGAGTCCCATAACGGGAGTAAGTGCATTTGCTGAGCCGGCTGCACTGTGTTATAGCCTACTGGGAGACTCGCCCAACGATGATGAGTCAAATTTTTCAGGCTTGAAATTTAAATGGCTGAAAGGAAAATTTGGACACTTATCAGCTAATGCCACTGAAAGAGAGTTGATGTGCGCTGCTCGAGCGTACATCATGCATATTATAGGGGGAGTACTGATGCCCGATTCAAACAACAACAATGTTCATATCATGTACTTACCTCTATTAGCTGATTTGAGTAATGTTCACTCGTATAGCTGGGGCTTCGCAGTTCTGGCAGTGTTGTATCGGGAGCTTTGTCAGACAACAAAGCCTGCCATCGTAGACATGGGCAGATGCCTTACATTGTTGCAGTCCTGGGCACTTTATCAGATGTCATTCTTGGCATCAGTTACTCACCAACCATATATATCCACTAGTTAATAGGTGATAAAATATAACTTGTCATTAATTGCCAGGATACTATATTGACTGATGTTACCAACCCTACTATATTTGTTTTTGTAGATGGAGTATTTATCTGGGTATCGGGAGGTCGTACACTGTCCCGATATACTGTCTGATGATCGAACAGCATGCCAGGGAAGGGGTAAGCTATTCTAGTATTCGTGACATGTTACTTTCTATATCTTACTCAAACCGTGCTAAATTATAACCATGTTATTAATCATGCAGTTTATATGGATGTCATATCGTAAACCGGAAATTACAGCTAATATACTCTCGTCTGCGTACGTTCATTCTCATATGTGGTGCACTAATGCACCAGTTATAAATTTCAATGTAGTCGAGTGGTACCATGGGAATCGAGTGCTACGACAGCTTGGTTACGTACAATATATCCCGGATCCGCCATGCAATGTGGGGGTGGTTCACGACATCAACAAAAGAGGAAAACTGCAGTTGAATTCAGAGGTTAAGCATCGAAGATTTGTTGCGCTGTGAAATAATCGAATGGCTCGAATACCTTAGATGGTTATGGCTTCCGATTTGCAACCATCAGTAGAGTATTTACAATGGTACTTTAGTTTGGTAAAACCATATATACTTGGAGGGCAGTTGACTGTAGTCCCCCCGCACATGCAACGACTTGGGGCATACAAGCCAGTGGGTGATATGGAGGCGGAGCCAGCGGCAGATCCTGATCCCGAGCCGGAGCCCAAGCCAGATCCCGAGCAATATTTTTCGAGCTTGTCAAGGGACAAATACCATGATGAGTTTGATATCTTTGGATCGTATCCATCGCAGTACAGTACTCTCGGCCTGTATCCACAACATCATGGCACTCCTTCCGGTTCAAGTTCATCGATGCTGTTCGAGCCACATGATTTTTATTTCATGTTTAGCACACATTCACCTGCGCCTAATGATGATATTGGTCGTCACAATCACCCACAACGTGAACGTCGGCTTCCACATACGTATACCCTTAGGACCACACCATCGAACCATCAATTTTAGGGGAAGATTTTCTTTTTTGTACATTACAAAGTTTGTACTTTTTGTATAAATTTAATTATTCTAATTTTAGGTATGATTAGAACGGAACTTTTCTTCCTTTTTTGCATTATATTAAAGCTGAATTTAAGGTTAAATAGCTCCATTTTGGATATAATCGGAATTATTTCAAATGAATTATACTTTTTACAACTTAATTTGGAAACCATATAAATAATTATACTTTTTACAACTTAATTTGGAAACCATATAAATAATTATACTTTTTTGCATTATATTAAAGCTGAATTTAAGTATAAGCATAAGCATAAGCTGAATATAAGTTAAGGGGTGTTTCAATAACATAAAACATTACAACATTACACATAACAAATTTACAACATAAGCTCAATTCCGACCCGATCGTGACGATTGTCCAACATGATAGTTTTCCTGCGGGCATTTATTCCGATTATGACCAATTAACCTGCACAATCCACAACGCTTACCGTCAGATTTCTCCATAATGTCCATTTCATTATGGATTCTGGATGCTTGCGGACGACCTCTTGGATTCCTGCATACCCCTCTGTCTAGGATAATCTCGAAAATCGTAGGAGGCACCTCCCACGTAGACAAGTCAGGCAGGACGGGGAACTCATTTTTCTAGACACACAATGTACGCTTGAGCGTGTACATATCATCGACAAATTGTTCAACATTAAGGTTCACTTTAGCACACGTTGCCATGACATGTGCACATAGATAATGAAGTGTTTCGAACCTCCTGCAGTCGCATTGTCTGTTCCAGAGATCAACTCTATAGGACCTAGGTGGTATACCGGGTCGACGATCGATTGTCTCAGTAACTCGAAATGTTTTCAGACGTCGTGAATATATTTCTACATTCATCGATTTTGCCATTCGATGGTTTGCAACCATTACATCCCTGACATCTTTGACAAACATGTGTCCTGCCTCCATCTGGTCGACTTGTTGCTGACTCATTCTTGGCATCAAGGTAGCCAACCTATAGAATGTAGCCGAGAAGACAGATGCAATCGGAAGATGTCGTGTTTTCAACAATACATCGTTGACCCCCTCCACTAAGTTTGTGGTCATTTGACCATAACGAAAGCCCTCGTCAAAACTTTGAGCCCATTGCCACGGCTCCATTGTACCCAAACACTGTCGGAAATATGTGTTTGTTTGACCCTCCACGTCACTCTCAAGTCAAATCATTCTTTGGTGGAAAATATGTGGCTTTAACTCGTACACTGTATAAGTATTAAGAAAATATCCAATAACTCGATAACATAAAACATTACAACTTATATTGAGAAGATAATGCTATCATTTACCCATTGCCACTACTTGTCTTTTCCAGTCTGTATTCTTATAATCTCAATGAAAGTTAGCCGCAAAGTGACGGATGCAATAAACAGATCTCTATGGCACATCGGAACACTTAATTGCCGCAATTAAACCTTTCCCTCTATCGGAGATGATGTAAATATTATCGTTGCTAATAACACACCTCCGCATATTGGTAATGAAGAATTTTTAAGATTTCAAGTTCTCTTTATCTAAGATGACAAATGCTATCGGGAGCACGTTTCTATTGTCGTCTTGAGCAATCGCAAGAAGTAGGATCTGTGTATATTTTCCATATAGCCAGGTCCCATCCACCAGCACAAATGGCTTGCAGTAGGGAAAGGCTCGCACACATGGATCAAACGTCCAGAACATCCGATAGAAAATTCTTTTTCCCGACTGTAATTGGTCGTCCGGACCGTAATAAGGTCTTGTCTGTAACTCAATCACAGTTTTCGGTATGTACTCCCGCATAGCAGCTATCCATTATTGTAGCTCGTTATACGACGAATCATAATCCCTATACAATTGCTCCATTGCCATCTGTTTAGCTATCCACGCCTTTCGATACGATACTCGATACTGGAATCGTGCTTGCATTTCGGTAATTAGTACCGAAACTTTAATGGCCATCATATCCTTCACCATTGGCATGATACACGTACAAATAATTTTTGAATAAAGTTTTCGATGATCTTCTGTCATACGTGTTGATGTACATGTATGAGGCCCAACAAATTTTCGTATCTCCAACATCTGCGAATTTTGAATGAATACAGCTTGTACCCGTCAATTGCAGCCTTCCGCTGTCTTCTAACACTCTCTAATATATATTATTGGTTTAGACACTGCGACTTTATAATCTATTGATATGTTCATGCTATACCGTTTAATATTAAATACGCACTCTTCTTTACTTTTAAATCTCTGGCCTACGAATAACTCCTCATTATCAGAATTTATGGCCAGTCGGTGAGCTAAAACTATTTCAGGGTACTCCAGGAACTCAGCTACATGCACTGCATTAGGGTTTATGAGCAACATGTGTGGCCCAGGATTATTGTGTATCAAAATACGTCGCATCTGGTTCCCTACCGAAGACGCATTAATATTTCCATCGTTATTCACATCTTCATCGTCAATATCATCAGGTACATCATCCATATCGGGATCACTGTCACTATCAACCTCTTGATCATAATGATCGCCACTATAATATCCATCATCACCAACCACATCAATATCGAGTGTAATATTAAGATCGATACCGATCTCACCTATAGTTGATTAATTATCAACGTACGATATTGGAGCCACCATGCACGGTTCTTGAGCTCCGTGTTCTTCACCATATGCATTGACATCTTCATTTTGCTCCACACCGGCTAACTCAGCAAATAAGTGAATCGGTGCATTTTTGTCACTCCTATTCCTACAGTAAAGAGCGATCATTGTCTCTACGTCTTCGTCGTCTACAAGTTCCATTTCGGTGCATTTGATCGGATTTGTCGAAACTGGAAACTTGTAGAAAATTTTTGATATTCTTCTCCCACAATGTCTAACAATTTTTGCATTAATCCTTCCCTTTATATCATCCAACGAGACATTTCTATTAAATCTCATTGCTATTTGTTGCCGGCATTCAAATATACATCCAACAGTTGTTGTCAAGATGATTCCATCGAAATAAACGCATACAAAAAACTTATCATCCATCTTCAATATTCAATCTGTAAAAAAATAAACAAAATTTTAAAAAACATTTTTGAACAGTAAATAAATTACTTAAATAAAAAAATTAATGTTTCAATATGCAATTTTTTCATTCATAAGCTCATACTATTTCAGTTATCATTTTGTACATGAACAACATTTAATCACTAATCCTAATAACTAACACAATAATAATAGTTTTTTACTAAAAATAATACTAACTAACAATAATAATTAGGGTTTTACTAAAAATAATAACTAATAATAATATAATGTAAAAACTAACAATCATACTAACTAAAATAATAATTACAGTTTTTACTAATCCTAATAACTAACCATACTAATAATATTAATTTTTTACTAACAATAATACTAAGTAACAATAATTATTAATAACTAAACCCTAAAAACTAACAATAGTAAACTAACTAAAATAATAATTAGTGTTTTTATTAATCCTAATAACTAACAATAATAACTAAACTAATAACAAAAAAACAATAAAAAATATACGAAAAAACATAATAACAATATTTTTTTAAAAAATACCTTATTTTTTTATATTTTTTTCTTCTCTTTCTTTCTCCTTTCTCTTTTCTCTTTCTCTCTTTTTCTTTTATTTTCCAGCACAACCCTCTTCTTCTTCTTCTTCTTCATTTCTTTTTTCTCCTTCAGCTGAAGTGAATTGGGGGTGATTATAATGGTGCAGTGGTGCCGCCTCTACCACAGGCCCTCCACCAGGCTGTCATGTTTTTTTTACCATTTTCGTAAATAAAAAATTTATACTATTTTGATATTTTTAAAATTTTTTGTATTATTTCAATAAAAAACCCATAAAAATATCTATAAAATTTTTACCACCGACATTAACCTTGTATATAATGTTGTGAATGATTGACTGAAAATTTTAATTACCACTAAAAACAGTGTCTTGGTGTGGGCTCTCCTGCCATTGAAACTATCTGCATTGGGTTCAATTTTTTTCTCAATAATTTTATTTTGAATTTTAAAATTTTTATTTAAATTTAATTTTTTTAAGATGAAAAATATAATATTAAAGTATTAGATATGACATCACTGAAAATTACGATTATGATTGATGTTTAGATCCATACTTTTTCTATTTTCTACAATGATAAATATTATCTCAAACAGTGGGGAATGGTCTTCATAATGACCATGCTTTGCCCCACTTCAATCTTACAAATAATAAGACAAATGAGTACTAGAAACATCATTTGTACATGTCACGTGCCACATTTGAGGTTCGAATCTACCACTTTTTTCCTCTTTTTTTTTTTTTGCCACTTATTCTAATAAACCTGCATAGATGGCGCCCTCCTTTATCTTTACAATTTTATTAAACACATATCTAAATCTAAATATAAAAATTAAAATAGTTCAATATATGTTAAATTACATCTTTCTCTTTTCGCACTATTTGTATTAATCGAATTTACCTTTTTTTTATAGTTTAATTTTAAACATTTTACGAATTAAAATTTAAATAATTTTTTTTTTTAATTTTCAATACTAATTATCAAATTGACTCGGATTTAAAGTATATTCTTGTACTTATCGATAAGTACTGATCGACTATATCAATCATTAAATTATTGTTTGAAATTTACTGACGGAATTTTTTTTAAAAATTTAATAATTTAAGTAAAAATAAAATTAATTTATTAGTTAAATTATAACTTTTTATCAAATGATGAAAACAAAAATTTATCCATTATTAATGAATAATAATGATAATTTTCCTTGAATCAAAGAATTAAAAACATAGCCTTAGCATTAAATTACAAATGAAGAGGTTGATGTGATATTTCAAAGAAATCCTACAGTATGTGTGCAGGAGGCAGAGGCTCTTAAATTGAGAAGAGGCCAGCTTCATCGTTAATTCCTAGGTAAGTAGCTGCCAGCTACTACTTTGCTGTTCTGCTCCTGCTGCCAACTATCTATCTTCACTTTCTTCTCACTACCTTTCTATACCAAGGAAGACAGTGCATTTGGCAGATTTGAGTAAAATATTTTAGTTTTTTATTTTTTAAAATTATTTTTTAAAATTATTCTAAAACAAATGAAAACTTAATTTTGTTAATAAATATATTGAATTGTGATGTAAATGATACATTAGCATTTAATCAATTTTTAAAATTTTAATATTTTAAAAATAATTTTAAAAAAATAAAAAACATAAAAATTATGTATTTTTTAAAAAAAAATTATTAAATGTTAATATATCATTCACGTGTATATTATGTCAATAAAATTAATAAATTTTAATTTTAAATTAGAAAAAAAAAAGTAAGGTTAAAATAATATTTTAAATAAAAAGATAAAAGAATCATTAATTTTATATGAAATTCTGCAAATAGTCAAACCCTTCCTTATGAATCTCTAATTAAAGAAAAACAATCTATAATTGCAAATTCAATGTACTTCCTTCTTGTTTGCTGTGTTAGATATGTTAACGCAAGTAGCTAATTGAAAGATGGTAGATCCAAAAGCAAATGGATTTTGAATTATTTGAGTAATTTTTATTTATTATAATAGTGTAAAATAATATTTTCATTTTATTTGTTGAAAATAATTTAAATATATTCTTTATTTAAATGTTTAAATATTATGATAAATTTTTAAATTATAATTTCAACATTTTTACCATTATAATTAATATAAAATAAAAATTATTTTATCATTCAAAAATGATATTAATAGATTTTTTTAATTATATAAACTATACAAATTGATATATTGTAAAATCTTTGCTATTAATTTTTAGTTTAATTTTATTTTCTTAATAATCAGGTGGCCAAAACCTTCCCCCACCCTTTATAAAAATCATTGGGTTGTTATTTTTTTTGTAAAAGTTTAGCTAACGAGCTTCAAATTGATTTAACGACCGATACAATTAATCAATATTCATTAATGAGTAGAAAAACATTTAGATCCAAGCCAACCTGACAATCAGTGTAATTTTTTAAAATTGAGTGACCAAAATATAAACTTATAATTTAATGACCTCGAGTGTAGTTTACCCTTAAAAAAACCTAACTTTCATTCAACATTTTATTTCATTTTCAATTTGTTATTTATAATATTATTTATAAAGGTGTTTTTTAATTATAGAGATAAATATCAAATTTATACATGAACTTTGCTCTAATGTAAAGTTTAATATATGAACTTTGATTTGGTGTAATTGTGCACATCAAACTTGAATAGTGATTCATTTGTATACATAAAACTTTGGATTTGATTCAGTTGTACACATTTAAAAAAAGTTAAACATATACATTTATTTTCATTTTGAATTAATATAATTGTTTGTGTATACAATATATCAACGTAAAATGGTGTTAATTCAATAATATTTTTAGTAATTTGTGAACATTTAATCAAATTAAAATTTCATATATAAAATTGCACAAAATCAAAGTTCATGTACGACATTACATATTACATCTAAGTTCATGTATAATTTTTATATTTATTTCTTAATTATATTGTTATGATTTATTTAAATTTGTTATTAATAATGTTTTTGTGCAAGTTATATTTTTATTTATAATTTATAATATAGGTGAATATTTGGTATTCTGGTAGTGTACTTTTATTCTTCCTCAATGAGTCTTAAAAAATTGACATTTGTCTTTTTTTTAAATAAATAATTTACTATATCTATAGGACACTTGTCAATCTCTTGACCCTATTTGTAAAGTTTAAAAACTCCACTGACAGTTTACCAAATAATTTCTTTGTAATATTAGGTTTTAAATTTTAGTATTTATAAGGCTAGTTAAATAAATTTTATATTTATTCATAATATCTATTATTTAAGTAAGTTTTATTTACGGATTTGTTTTTTTTAATTTATATGTTAGGTTTTATTTATAAATTACTAATAATATTATTAAAATTTTATATTTTTTTAAGTTAGTATTTATTTTATCTATAATTTATATAAAAGCATGAGTTTGAAATTTTTTTGAACTAACGAGAATATTAAATTTTTTTATTATATTACTAAATTCACATTTTAAAATAAAAAAAGTTAAAGTAAAATAGAAGTTGTGATAATTATACATTTAGAAATATTTATAGTTTATGGGAATAAATTATATTAAGGTGATCCTAAAAAGCATAGTTTTTAGGCACCAATAAAATAGTGTCACGTCATAAAATTTTAAAGATAACAAAGTATTATTATTCACTTATCTATATCTAATATCTTCTCCAACTTAATTTAACTTTAATTAAATTACTTAAAATAATTAATTTTTTAAATTATAAACAAACATCTTTCTTTTGCAAATTTTAATCATTCTATTTTTTTCCATAAGTTAATATTTTTTTTATTTTTGTGCAACCATTTTTTTTAAAAATAGCAATTTTTCTGTATTTTTTCCATGTCATTAACATATAATTTTTGTGATTATTTTACCCTAGACCTCAAACTCAAAATCTCAAATCTTGAACTTAAACCTTGAACCATAGGGTTTAGGGTTTGGGATTTAATGTTTAAGTTTTGATTTCTAGTTTTGGGGTTCAAGGTTTAGGTTTAGGGTTAAAGAGTTTGGAATTTAAGGTTCAAGTTTAAAATTTAAATGTTCGAGGTTGTGAGTTACGAGTGTGGGGTTTAAGGTTCATGTTCGTGGTTGAAAGGCTTTAGTGTTATGGGTTCGAGTTTAGGGTTCGGGTTTAATGTTCGGGGTTTAAGGTTTGAGATTTTAGATTTAGGGTTTAATTTTTAAGATTTTATATTTAGAGTTTAAGGTTTAGTATTTTAGGTTTAAAATTCAAGGTTACATATTCAAGTTTAGGTTTAAAACATTTCTATTTCAAGTTTAGGGTTTGTGATTTTAGGATTTAAGGTTTAGTGTCAAAATATAAATGTTTAGCGTTTAGGGTTTGAAGGCGTGAGTTTAATTTTAGGGTTTAGGTTTCATAATTTTGAGTCTAGGGTTTGATATTTTCAATTTAGGGTTCATGGATATTAGTTTAAGTTTAAGGTTTGGGTTTCCATATTTTGGGTTTTGGGTTTGGGATTTAAGTTTTAGAATTCAAGGTTCATGGGTTTCATTATAAATTCTTATACATTCGAATAATAAATTATGCTATGCATTTCTAAACTTGGTCTTCCACTGTCTATACTCTTATCTATATTTATACATTGCTAAACTTAGTCTTCCACTGTCTACACTCTTATCACTATTTATCCTTTCTTGAATGTTAGAATTTGGATACATACAAGACTATTCCAATTTTTAGCATCAGAGTATTGGTCTATACTTTGTCTACGATTATATTTTTAATTTATCTTCGATGATGTTAGTGGAATGCACTTAATTTAGGTTTGCTAATCCACCCCAATTCAGGGTAAAAGTTACTCTTATAGCCCCTATTACGAGTCTACGGGACCCTAGTAGTTTAAAAATAGACAGGGACTAATTTGAAACAATTCTGGAAGAGGAAATAATTACAAAAAATTTGATTTCAGGGGTCACACACCCGTGTGGCCAGGCCGTGTGCCTCACGCGGCTGAGACACACGCCCGTGTAACTCTCTGGATTGGGTCTCACGCCCATGTGTGTTGCCCGTGTGTGACACACGCTCATGTGGCTAGGCCGCGTGCAACCAAAAGTACCTTAAAACTCAAGTTTATCATTTCCAATTGACTTGGACACTAAGCAACTCAATTGCCAATCGTTTAACCTATTCAAAACACGATTAACCATGCCCAAAATACACCAAATTCATCACCTAATATGCCTAACCAATGTACCCTCATTGGTACCACATTTTATAAAACAACACATCAACATTCAAGATTTTCATTCATATCACACTTACCATATTTGAACTAACTTTCAAACTTCTAAAGTTACCAAATATGAAGCTAAGCACATACCAATCATTATGCTAAGCTACCAAACTTTAAACTATCACATACCAAAATATAAACTAGGCTAGCATACCAACATAACCTCAACCACAACCATATACACATTTAACCATCATTTCACTAGCAACTAAGTTAACAACATCTTATAAACGATATCAATAAAAGACTCCTTAGGTACATGCCATTACAAATTGAAATATCACCACACTTGAGCTCAGGATTTGTGATTTGATGCTAAGTCGGCAAAATTCGAACAGTACCTAGCCTGCACACAAAAAACAAAACCGCACGCTGAGTAAAACTCAATGGTATTTCTATAATCCAAATAACATAAACTTGATATAAGTATTTAAAATGTAAAATGCAACAAGTAAGCTATGTTCATGTGTTTCAATTAAATAGTATAATTTTTTCTCATTCCTTATTCACATCTACTAAGATTTTCACATGTTCAAATATATAAGTATATATCAATGGCATTTCATTTAACATTTGAATACATCATCTCATGAAATGGCATGATTCACATCTTTGATAAATATTTGAATTCATTCAAGTTTCAAATCTCAATTCATCAATTCATATTTCATTTCTCGTCTCATAATCATTTCTCATATTTGCCTTTTCAATATTTTCTCATCTAATATTCATTTCTCATCTTTGCCATTTCAATATCAATCACATAAATTATTATTTTACTTTCCTCTATTAACACGACACAGACTCGGATGGATACACGGATTCAATCAACACACCAATTTGGCACCCAGTGCCTCATCGGATAAATCCGAAGTAATAACTGCGCCCAGCGCTATATAAATTGACACCCAGTGTCTCATCGGTTAAACTGAAGCAAATTGACACCCACTGCCTCATCGACTCGAGGTCGAAGTAATCCTTAAACTCTTTCTATCCTATGGCATGCCATCTATATCTGACTCAGCCCGATACAGTTAATAGTGTTTCATTTCACTTTTCAAATACGACCAATATCCAATTTCATGAATATATATATCATCACATATAAACATATATTCAATTTGATAATAATCACATTTTTCTCAATACACATATATTCATAATCAATATATTTTATAATATACAAAATCAATTCATTTCATTTCAATTATGAATTTAATTCAATTCCCAAGTGCCAAAATACTCACCTCAAATGCTTACCATATGCAAACAATTATATATGCAATAATCTACTATTTAATTCGGATTATAGAAACACAAACCGTGATTTTCGAGCTATTCGACGTCGATTTTATCCTTCCCCTTTTTACTCAAGGATTCCGGTACGACGTTATCTACGGAACAAAACAATTAAATCATATTAATATTACACATTTCAACTTCACATTAAATTTCAATTTTCACACTATATTTTGCTTATTCTTCAATTTAGTCCCTAAATCGAGACTAATTTTAACCTTCACAATTAACTTCATATTTTTATACTAATTTCACTCTAGACCACATTTAGCTTCCTCTTTTCCAATTCGACCCCTTAATTTTGAATTTTTCATAATTTAGTCTCTATTGTTCAAAATCAACAATTAATTCCACAATTTAGTCCTTTTCTATTTCTAACTTATCTATTTAATCCCTAATACTTAAACTATTTAATAATGTCAACATTAAAATCTTGAACAATACTAAAAATTACAATATGAGTCGAATAGCCCTAAGTACCAAAATTCCAAAAATATAAAAATTATAAAAAAAAACTAACAATTGGAATTTGAAAATTTAGAGCGCTTGGTGCCGTCAGCCACTTTCTTTCTTTCTTTCTTTTCTTTTCTTTAATTTGCATGCAATTGTTTCATCTTTCTTTCTATTTCTTTATTATGTTTTCATTTTATTATCTTTATTATTATTATTATTATTAAAGTTACTTTAATATATAACATATACACATGCAAATTCATTCAACCATAACCGGCCACCTCCCATTATTTTAATAATGGTAAATTTGCTACTTTAGTCCCTTCTATTTCTTTCAATCTATAATTCAACTTTTAACCCTTACGTGATTTGGTCCCTATACCTTAATAACTCCTAATTTCACAAAATTTACTATTCCAAAAATTAATTAGCTACCCAACTAACTTTGTAAATATTCAATAAAAATATTTACGCGTCCGGTTTACGAAAACAGAGTCCCAAAAATACGTTTTCCGACACCCTCGACTATTGGATCGTTACAAGAAATCTAAGCTTAAAATTTATAAGAAAAAAGTTAAATATAATTACAAGAATAATTATTAGTTAAAAAAACTTTGACATAAAAAAAGTTGTGCTAATTTTATTAATGTAAAATAAAATTCTAAACATCTTAATTATCACTTAGTTAATGTTAGAGTTAATTATGTCAATTAATTATTATTTTGAATAATGTTACTTTACATTAATTATCTAAAGTAAAACTGTCACGCCCCAGAATATAGGAGGTTAATTGTATTGGATAAACAAAAAAAAAATTGAATAAGCTTGATGGTTAAGTGCTGCTCTCCTCTCTTAAAAGTCCTAAGTTCAAGTCTCATTACTCTCTTAGTTAAATATGCTTGTTCTCCATTGTTTACTCAAGTTAGCCCAAATGTTTAAGAGTTAACCTTCCTTTCTTGTATTCTTAAGTTCAAACTTCAAATCACACCTTTTTCTTTTATTTTCTTCTGAAATTCGTCCAGCTTTGGGGAAATTGTAAGTGACGCCCCTTCCCAAAATAGAATTTTACAACTTGCCCCTTACCAAAATTCCAATAGAATTAAAATTTCACCTTACTTTTCTTTTTAAATCATAATAGAATTTGCTCTTCATTCTCTATTTATTTTCTTTCCCTTTTCTTTACATCATATTTTCATCCTATTTATTGATAATTATTTTATTTTTCCGAATTAAATAATCCTCCATTCAATTGTCCTTTCTATCGGGTTTGAAGTTATCGTTGATAGCATATCTATTCTCACCAAGAATTGGTAAGTACATCTCGTTTTCGATGTTTAAATCTCGAATTTTCGTAATATTATTATCCAACATAAATCTTTTGTTCGATCTAAACAATCTTTTTCGGTTCTTGACAAATCTTTCGACAATCTTGTCAAATATTGAAACCAACCATTAATTCTTATGTAAATATTTTTAAAGGACCTGATTTAGGTGAATCAGATCAAATCGGGTGTGAGGAACGTCGACTGGACTCCCGGCGAAAGGTGTGTGTTTTTTTACAAGCGAACAAGGGTAAACCGTGTCTAGGATTAGGGCCACATGGTCTGCCATACGGGCATGTGGACTACGCGGCCCACCACATGACCATGTGCTATAGAAACCTTAGTGTAGTTCATGTACGACATGACTGTGTCTCCCCTGTAAGTTATTTTTGCATTTCCCTCACTTAAAATCTGACTTCGAGCTTGTTGGACTGCAAAATATCCTTCAGAAATTGTGTCTCGTCTGGGTCGTTGTCACGACATCAACACCTTGGTGTTGTGACATCCTCGACAGACTATGCATTTAACTCATTGAGTGCTTCTATGTTACAACATTGGTCTTCAGTGTCGCGGCATTGTCCTCAGGCAGGCTTTGACTTCTGCATCTTTAGGGTTGTGGCTGGTGTTGCGACATCATTGACCTAATGTTGTGACCACGAGTGTTGGTGTTGTGACCTTGCAGGCAGTCCTCTTGATCATGCCATTCGGTGAACTCCAACTCCTTAGTTGATCCAAAAAAACGTTGGTGTCACAACCTTAGTTTAGGCTCATCTTCTCATTCTTGCATCAACTAAGTGCTTGAAACAAGCTCAACTCAATTATTAAGCTACTAATGGCATATACTTGTCATTTATTCAGAAAAACATTAAAATGCGATAAAAACTAGAATCAAACATGAAATCTATAAAATGGAAAAAAAACAATAAAAGATGCTACAAATTATTCGAGAATAAGGTCTTTAAGTGTTTAAAAAGCTTAATTTGACACGTATATAAACGGGGCAGATCAACTCTCGACCTTAAAAAGGTTACAAATGTTATGAACCTATTGCTCATAAACATTGTATTTCTGTTGATGTAACCTCCATATTTCTCCTCTACATCTGTATCCTAAAATGAAATTGTTGAAGCCCTCCCAGCTCCTTTCTTCCCTATTAATAATACACCTTCCACTAAACCTCTTCAAGTTTATTCTCGTTGCGTCACTTCACATGCTCCTAATCTTCCTTCTACAAATTCAAGTCAGGTAGCTGTCCAAGTGACTCATCTCCTACACTAGCATCTTCTCCACCTCCGGTTTAGCCTCAAAAGGAAGAACACACTCCACATTTTGCTCTTAGAAAGGGTATTCGGTCATCTTGAAATCGTCATCCTATTTACACCTTTGAGTTTTCACCGTCTAGCACCATATTATTATGCCTTCACCTTATATTTATCCAATGTGTAAGGGATTTAAATTGCGGTCGCGGTCGCGTTTTCGGTCGCATTGCGTTTATCGCGGTTGCGGACATAACGGATGCTATTGCGGTCATTGCGGGTATCGCGGTCGTGAATTTTACACTACTTATTGTGTATTGCAGGTATAGCGGGTTTCGGCAATAGCGGTTTCGGACGGTGCCGCTACCGCTATATAACGGCCGCTATTTTGGTAACGGACCGCTATTTAAATCCTATACCTAATACAATTAGTGCAGGAAAGACTGATCATGGATGACAACAAGCTATGGTGGAAGAAATGAATGTTCTTGATGCTAATAATACGTGGGATCTTGTTCCCTTACCACCGGGAAAGACTGTTGTTGGATGTCGATGGGTATACACAATTAAAGTTGGTTTGGATGGGAAGATAGACTGGTTAAAGGCACGTTTGGTTGCTGAATGGTTTTCACAGATTCCTAGTCTCGATTATGGGGAAACTTTCTCGCCAGTTGCTAAAATCACTTCCGTTCACCTCTTGATCTCCCTTGCTGCAATGAGTCATTGGAGTATTCATCAACTCGACATTAAAAATGCTTTTCCTCATGGGGATTTAAATGAGGAAATTTATATGGAGCAACCGCCTAGATTCGTTGCTTAGGGGGAGTCTAGATTAGTTTGTTGATTAAGGAAATCTTTGTATGGTTTAAAGCAGTTCCCGAAAGCTTGGTTTGGACGGTTCAGTGTTGTCATTCAACAATTTGGGATGAAAAGGAGTGAATCTGATCACTCTATCTTCTATCGTCATAACACTCATGGTAAGTGCATCTATCTGGTTGCTTATGTGGATGATATTGCTATCACAGGTGATGATCAGGAAGGAATAATGCAACTCAAGCAACATCTTTTCGAAAATTTTCGAACTAAAGATTTGGAGAAAGTTGAACTATTTTATGGGTATTGAAGTGGCAAAATCAAATACAGGCATTGTGATCTCTCGAAGGAAGTATGTGTTGGATATATTAGAAGAAACAAGAATGTTGGATTGTAAACCTGTTGACACACAAATGGATCCTAATTTCAAGCTTATTCCAGGACAAGGGGAGCCACTAAAAGATCCTAGGCAATATCGAAGGTTGGTTGGAAAATTGAATTACCTTACTATCACACGTCCGAATACTTCTTTTTCAGTGAGTGTGGTTAGCCAATTTCTTCAAGCTCCATGTGATAGCCATTGGAATGTTGTAATGCACATCCTTCGATATGTCAAGCTTCTCTTGGACAAGGTATGCTGTACGAAAATAAGGGATATACACAGCTAGTTGGATATTTAGATGCTGACTGAGCAGGATCTCCTTCAGATAGGAGGTTCACTTCAGGATATTGTGTCTTTATTGGAGTAAATTTAACATCATGGAAAAGCAAAAAGCGAGATGTGGTTGCAAGGTCAAGTGCGGAAGTAGAGTATCGAGCTATGGCTTTAGTCACTTGTGAACTTATCTGGTCGAAACAACTTCTTCAGGAGTTAAAATGTAAAGTTGACAGCCCAATGAAGCTAATATGTGATAATCAAGCAACGTTACCTATTATTACAAATCCGATGTTTTATGAAAGGACAAAACACGTAGAGATGGACTATATCACTTTGTCCAATGAAAAATTGAGTCAAAGTGTATTACGGCTAGTTTTGTCAATTCTAATGATCATTTAGCTAACATTCTCACTAAATCTCCTAGGAAACCTTGGATTGAGTGTTAAGATATGCTGAGATGATTAGCATAATATTAGGGATTGTGAATGTATGACTTAGCCCGTCAATTAGAATCATAGAGATTTCCTTATTTCATATATGTTTTCAGTGTACAAGTACTTCTGTAAGAAAGAAGAATGCCCAAGGCATTTTATTCAGAATTACACTTCTTTTCTCTCTGTTTTATCAAACGACAACAACCTAAATTGGTAGCAGCCAGCAACAGTTTCTTTTCTTCTCTTCCTCTTTTCTTCTTAAATTAATAATCTCCGATCTCATACCGAATATCGAGCTTTGAATTACGAATTGAACTCAACTTTGTTATAGCATGAGGTCAACTTACCCTTTGCCAAACCACAAACATCTGTGCATATTTCAACTTAAAGATGTTAAAGCAAAGGCTTACATTATCATTTTGAACTAATATTCTCTATCAAGAACATATGATCTTTTCATGTTATTAACTGTCATTCTTGGATAGCAGAATCAGAAGAAAGGAGCAGAGGACTTCAAAGATGCAAGTTGTTCTCCATTGAAGTTTCACGAAATCAAAATACAAGATCTAGACAAGAATGTCTTCTTCATCATCAAAACTCAAATTCAATGTTTGTAACTTGAATCCTGCGCCTTGTATGAGCTCCACCAAATTGGATGCTACTCCGGTAGCTTGAACCGTAGTCTGTTTCGTTAACTGAGAAAGATAATAGAAGGGTCATTGCTTTGTTGTAAGTATTGCAATCCCTTGTCCATACGTGAAGGCAGAATGAACGTATAGAAAACTCAATGAATGAACCATGGGATCGTAAAAGAATGAACCATGGGTCTCATAATGAATACATGAAGAGTTTCATCAAGAACCAGCAAGGTAGAAAAAAAGCCTAATATTCTATCACAAATTCAAGTTTCAAAGAAGGTGGTTATGGGAAGTGATCTGAAATCATAAATACGATATATATCAAGCAGCAAGTAAAAAATACTCACCTCAACAGTACCAATACCCTCAAGGACTTGAACCTTCAAATCGGAAACGCCTTCTGCTCCCTACAAGGAACAAATAAATCATCCTGTCAATTTAGATCATAGTTTATGCTCAAACAAAATTAAACAACTTGCCATAAAGAATATCGACGGAAACCTAGTTGTGCCATTAAACAGACATATAATTAGATTTTTCCAGTTTTGTTCTTAGTGAGGGATAATACAAAAAGATTATGTAAAATATTTCTCTCTGCAATAAGCCATTCTCTAAGGGATTGGGGGAAACACTATATAAGCTTGGGGCTCCGTATATAGAACAAGAATTTAACTAAGGGATTGAGTGAAACACAAATAAGAAGTTAGATTTCCCCCCTCCATTCAATCTGAAGATAAATCTAACAAGCTGCCTATCAAAATGATCATTTTGATACCTCTAATGCCTTGGTCACCTTCGGAATTTCAGCTTCATTCAACATTCCATCTGCCTTCAAAACAAACAAGATCAATTATCAGTGACCTATTAATGAATAGTTTCAAGGGAAGAAATTCACAGACAAATATACATATTAACCATATATACAATTTCAAGCAATACTAGTCAAATAGAACCGATTCTTTGCTTGATTTCAAGAATTCAAACTCTGTGGAATACGTAACACAAAGATGCACCCCTAGAGACTAGTCCTTTCAGGGTTCGTGGCTGCCTTTCCCGACAATGTTGTCTCTAAATTTCGAACTCAAGTTCGGGTGCAATGTGAATTAGCAGTGGAGATTCTTTTAAGTGCTATAAAACATTATACATATTTCCAGAATTAAGTAACAAATATAAACTCAGAAAGAAGTTCAAGACCCAGCATCATCCATTTGGAAAACATAACAATTTACCATTACTTATTAAAAAACTAACAAAGCAATTTGAACTTTTACATAATTAAGTAGCAAAATAGAAGTTAGATCCCAAACTTTTATCATCACTCAACCAAAACAATATTTCATTGCATCAAAAGAGGGACTTTGATAGTTCACTAATAAAAGAAGCCAGCTCTGAACAATGGTTCAATTTTCCTTTTGCCAGACCAAAATAACATAAACATTATAATAATTGAAAAAAAGGAACATACCTGGAAGTACATTCTGAGAGTGTCTGAAGGAGAAACAGGAACAGAAACAGACTCTTGTTCGGCTACAGTTGTTTCTTCTCGTTCTTGTTCAACAACAGCTGTTTCTTCTTCTTCTGCAGACTTGAGTTTCCAAGTACCGTAAAGAGTTTTGCTGTTTTTGAAGGATAAGGTTAAGTTGTTGGAAGAAAAGGTGGAAACTTTGGTCTGAAAATGGATAGAATTTGGATAAAAGGAGAGGTTTTTGGGAGATTTAAAATGGGTTTTGGAGATTAAATGCAAAGGAGTTGAAAATGCTGAAATTGTTGCCATTTGGTCTTCAAAATTTGTGCTTTTGGATGAGAGAACTAAGAACTGTTAGTCGATTGTATTATATTATCCGAATTCTGAAGAAGAGGGGGGTTTTGATTTTGTTTTCTGTTGGTGGAAAAAGGGTATTACTTTACTGAGCCTGCTTGGACCAACCTTTTGGTATGAGTTGGATGAGCCCATTATTCTGCTACGTTAATATATGTCATAAATTTCTCTACTTTTTATAAATTTGAAATTTAATCCTTAAGTTCTTATTTTTCAAAATTTATTTTTAAATATTTTTTTATACAATATTAGAAGTAAGAGATAGAGGTAATGCAATCTAAAGTTGCTTGTCAAAAGCTTTAATTACCCTCCCATTCAAAATACTTTAAGTTATTTTATATTTTGATATAATTATATATAATATTCGTTAAATTTTTATATTAACTTTTTATTTCATGTTTAACTTTTTTTTTAAGACTACAATTTTATCTGTTACTTAACCCATTACTGCTGTTAATACAATATTTAAAACTAAAAGCTTATTATTGATCACAAGATTAGCAAATAAATTTCTTTTCCATTATCTTATAATTAGAACAAAGTTAAACTTTTAAATAAACCTAGATAAGGTGAATAAAAAATAATTTATGTAACAAATTTATAAAAAAATTAAAACAAAAATCAAATGTGAATTTAGTTAAAATGGTAAAATTAAATTTATAAATGCAATGACATCTCAAAGTTCAAATATTTCATCATACACATGTATTTTTCTATATATAAAAATATAAAAAGAAACAAAACTACTTCAGCTAGGCTGAAATGAGAAGAATTGTCATTCTACCTTCAACTGTCAGTGATGGAACCGATTGCAATAGCTATCAATCCGCAATATGATCGCCATTGACAGAAAACATTACGGCATGCTTACATGCGCTGTGCCCGCTTACAAGGAATGTCAAGTCCACAAACATTCCTACTCTCCATGTAGAACCATTGCATGTATACATAGAGTTATGTACAATGTCCGGAATTGTGAACTAAGTGGAGATAAGATAGTTAAGATGAATTAGCCTACCGATCTGTCTTCTAGACATTGTAGAATAATCATTTCCGACTTTAAGTTCTATCTCAAAGTCCAGGCATGCATGCAGCTCGTCAAAGACACCTATCAACTGGCAGTATCTTCATTAACTTAGCAAGGTCATACGACTTGAAGTCCTTCCCATAACACAAGCTTAAATCCAAGGCAGTTTTCCCATCCTAAAATACATCAACAATAGAACATCAAATTTATCTAATGCTATGTTACTCTGGTTTCTTTCATGTTATTTGACATATTTGGAGGGTATCCCCATACTAATGTCTCGATCTACATTAAATATAAGTGTCAAACACGATTGCTTCAAGAAAAATGAACAAAAAGAAGAAGTATTTCTAAGTTTTTCCTAAAAATATGCGCCGGGGACAAGTACTTTAAAGAACAAAGAACTAAGAAACATAGGATCTTCCTGCTTCCTCAAACAAATATTCAACAATGGACATGGAAGAGAAAATAGATGAGTTTTCATTTTTACTATATTGGTTACCTTGTTTTTTCGGGTCTTATCTGCACCATTGATCAACAAAATTTTAGCTATATCTCTATTTCTACTTTGAACAGCAACATGCAATGGGGTCCATCCATCCTGTAAGAAGGGGTTACAAAAGAACTAAGAAGCAAAGCTACAAGCAAGATAAAATACGGGTCAAGAAAGTTTAAGAGCAACTCACTTGATCAGCAACATTGACATCTACATCGTACTTCAGCAATAATTTGACAGTTTGCAAAGCACCAACGTGAACGGCGTAATGAAGTGGGGTAGCACCATCCTGATATCAGGATAAACAGATGAATTCAAGTTAATTATGTGTAAGAATGGAACAAGCAGTAACAAGTTTATGATAGGAAAATGTCACCTCACCTTATCTTTGACATGTGGATTTGCACCTTTTCGTAAGAGATGACTGATTACAGCCTCCCTTTTACCAATAATTGCCTTATGAAGAGCAGTGTGACCATCCTGTCTGATCATATCAAAATTAGATTTTGTATTCTCCAAACTGGCAAACCAAAAATTTAGATATGAATAAGATTTACCTTATCCACCTCATCGATGTTTAGCCCATCTTCAAGTAGCTTATCCATAGAATGTATCTGCAATGATAGCGCAAGAGTTTGAAGTGGCTTCCATTTGTCCTGGATATCCGGGTCAAAAAAAGCTAAATAATCAGCCCATAAGAAACAAATATATGAAATTAAAATTATTACATAACGGAACAAGATGGAAAGTAATAGAAATTACAGTAGAGATCTTTCTCAAGTTAGGAGAGGCATTCTGCTGCAGAATTGCTTTTTCTTCGGGTCCCAAAAGCTGCTCAACCTCTGCAAATTATTGAAGATCCTTATGTAGTTCACTTTGCTAAAGATAATATGTATGAAAAGTACATAAAAAATAGTTATATAACAAGGATATCTGACAAATGCAATGAAGAAGACAACTAGTGCAAATGAATTAAAGGTATAACTCCACACTTTACTGGAAAATAATGCAGAAATCGGCTTATGGTCAATTATATTAGTTTGAAGACCTAAGAGTCAAGTTGCAACATAAGACATCAACCAACTAGACACCAACTGGTTTTATATGCAGATTATTAATTAAAACAAATATTATACCTTCACATACAAAGGGAAAAATTCAAATTGATCATAAGAAATATACCATTTTGCAGTTGTTTTCAGATTCGTGAAAGACGAAAGCACTATACATTTCCCTATCCAACACGGAGGATAGAAAGAAAAAGTTTCCCTTATGATTTTACCAGACAAGAACCCTCTTATTCATCTTACACAAGGACAATATAATGCCTGTGTAACTCGGACTTGGGTGTAAGTATTGGAGATGAGTACGGTATGTTCAATTTCCATGCATTTAAAGGGTCCTTAGAGGATCATACCCTAATACCGATAATGCATACTTTCCCTCATGTGTAGCTAGAAAACACATTACCTGAAAACTATCATCTAATCTAATAAGTTACTAACCAGTAGCTCGTAATATCAAATTAATTATGAAAACAATCTAAATTCCCATCTAAAATCTAACAGGAAACATAAGTATTTACAGAAGTAAGTTCCTCTCCAATCAAAAACACAAACCTTTGACAAGATCTTCCTCATACTGATTCACTGTATGGTTATCAACAACTCCAACAGGATTTCCTTGTTGAAAATCAGACCCATCATTCTCTTCCACTTCTTCTTCATCATCATCATGTTCACTTCCACTTCCATCATCTGGGTCTTCCCAGATTCCTTGATGGGTATTTAAAGAAGCGGTTGAAGAACTTGAATTAACCACAAATGGCCTTGAAAAGGTTCCACCCGAATTGCCCAAACTCTATAAAGGATTCGGAAAATCATCCTGTCAGATTCGATAATAACTTACTCAAACAATATCAAAGAACCTAACATTAAGAATATCGACTGAAATATAGTTGTGCAGCTAAACAGATGTATAATTAGCTCTTCCTGTTTTGTTTTTGGTCAGGGATAATACAAAGCAATTATGTGAAATGTTCAGTGACCTATGAATCAACAGTTCAAAGGGAATAAATTTGCAGACAAATATTCATGTAACCGTAGATAAAGTTTCAAGCAAAACTAGTAAAATGAAACCAATTTTTTCTTAATTTCAAGAAATCAGATTCCACACAATAAGTAATAGAAAGATGCAGTCCTAGTAAAGGTTCTTTAAGGTCTATGAAAAACTATACATTTTCCAGAATTCAATGACAAATATATTCATCCATAGATAAATATTAAAGAACAAGTACTAAAGAAGCTATGTTATTACTTAAGTTCAAAAGCAACATTTAACAAATATAACAACCATTCTTCATTACTTGTTCAGAAACCAGTAACAAAATTGAACTTCAACATAATTTTAAGTAACAAATAGAACTTAGAACATAAAACTTATATCACTCAACCAACAAAATTCCAGTACATCAAAAGAGGGGATTAAATAGTTTACATTCAGTTTTCCTTTTACGAGACCAAAAAAACATGAAGCTACCATAAACAGTGTTGAAAAGTAAAAAACCCATACCTGGAAGTACATTCTGAGAGTGGATGTAGGAGAGACAGGAAGAGCTGCTGCTTCTTCTTCAGCAGAATTCAGTTTCCAAGTCCCACAAACGGTTTTTCTCTTTTTGAAGAATAAGGCTAAGTTTTTGGAAGAAAAGGTGCAAACTTTGGTCTGTAAATGGGTAGACTTTGGACAAAAGGAGAGGCTTTTGTGAGTGTTGAAATGGGTATTGGGGATTAAATGTAAAGGAAGTGAAAATGGCGAGAAAGTTGCCATTTTTTTGTGCTATCCGAATTCGGAAGACGATGAGGGGGTTTTGATTTTGATTATGCTTTTTGTTGGGCCTTTTTCTCTCCATTGGGAAAAGGCATTACTCTAGTCAGTGTACATGTTTGGACCAAACTTTTGGTACGAATTGGACAAGGGCCAGCCTTTTTTTCTAGTCTCTAACACATTAACCATTCAATCCTCTGCACTGCAGCCTTTTATTTTTGAAACCAAATTGGCATTTTGATTTTGTATATGAAAGCAGTATATAAAAACAAGTTAACAGTGTCTCTAAAACAACCAACAACCCAACATCCCTATATTCAGTTAGAAAGGTCAAATGCAATTCAACAAGCATTTGGTATATCATTATAATTATTCATTATTGAAGGCACATTTGAAGGTTTTTTTTTTTGAAATTAGAGATTCAAATTAATTATAATTTTGCAAGCCTTCAAACGTGTATTTAACATGAGGCTTGTTTTTGTTTTGTAGAAGAAAGATAGTGAGCTCTTATCTTGTTCATTAAGGAGCCTATACCACTATTGAGTCGCCGGAGAACAATAGGTGCAACGGAATTTAAAATTCCCGAGGTTGGGAATTATGTTAACCTCAAATCTAATAATCCAAGAAGTATTTTTATGATGAATCAGTTCAGACATTGTTATACTAATATGGACTTATACGTTGGCTCGATGCCTTATACCCATGACAACATCTTGTCGTTAATCAACCACACAGTCCCAATGTATTATTGTTATCTCGGCCGGCCCACAATAATACTCAACTAAGAACAATTTAAGAATAGTCATTTTATTCTAGAGACTCTATAATTAATCAATTTATTTAATACATAGAAATAAAAGTTGAATATAATAATAGACATACATTTATTAATAAAAACAAAGTAAATAAGTGTGTTATTACAATCATATCATGATTGGTCTTAAACATGCTCCAATAGATAAAATCTCTATTTATGGAGGATACACGAGTTTCTCCCACTAAATCACCAATAGGCATGTCATGCACGCTCAATGCATATTTCCCCCAATCTTGCAACAACAACCAACCTCTTTATGACAAATGACCAATAATGTGCCATGATGCTTATAACAGGCATAGCTTAGGTAACGTTTAACACAAGTCTCCATGAATCACACCACGTCATTGAAACAATAGTTACAAATTCAAAATTCAAAATTCAAAAATTTCCTCAACATTATGACATCCCATACTACATCAAAATAGTGACCACCTTACTAAGTTCATTGATTTCATGGGAAGTCATTTTATAACCGTCTTTTTTACTAGGGGACAATTGTTACACATACTTCACTTGCTGCCTTGCCAAAGAGACCAACTTGTTAGGAGGACCGTTTCATCTAGCACCATACCTCGCTAGGGCTCAAGTTATGCCAGCTCGACCACCTCAGCAAGATTATTGTCCCTCCTCATTAACATACCCTACAACCTTATCAAATCGGGTCACGTATTAGACCTAACCATCACCTAACCTAAACGAAAGCCTACCAATCAAGAGATGACACGTGGTTTATGAGTGCCACCTTAAATACTTTTTTGAATCCCTGATTTTGGGGTCAATAGAGATGTACAACTCTCTCCTCCACCTCTCTTCCTCCTCATTCTACTCTAGCCTCTACTTCTTTTTTTTTTTAATTACCACAAATTTTTTAATCACCAAAGTAACTTTTAATCTATTATTTTTAATTAAAATAAAAAATAAATTTGCTTAGAAAACTCTCTATATAAAGTAAACTATTCGTATCTTTTGTATATATATATATTAATAACTAATTTTTTAACCACCAAAATATTCCTCATCTTTTGTTCATTATAAAGCTTAATGTGGACGCCTCAATCGATGCTCAAGCTGGAATGGTGGGTTTGGGCGTTATCGCGGGAGATAGTAATAGAATTGTTGTCTTTATTATTGTTTAGTTGAAAAGTGGTTTTCAAAAAAATATTTTTAGGAAAAAGTATTGTTGAAAAATGTTGTAAAAAATTATAATTTGTTAATTTTTAGAGTTTTTTTTATTATTGTCAAAAAAATACTTTTAGCTTCAAAATTACTTTGAAAAGAAAAATTGTGGCCGAAATTTTTAGCTATTCAGAAACACTTTTGAAAAACACTTCTGAAAATGAGAAACTAAAATTTTTAGCTTTTCCTCTTCTAAAAAAATTTTTGGTGCTTAATTATTTTTTCAACCCTCCAATAACATAGTACTTTGCCTTCTTTTTATTTTCTTGATATTTAATTATAAATGTGTTAAAATAATTAATTAAAAATAAAAAGTATTTTTTTTAAAATAATACAAATGTGTTAATATTTAATTATAAATATTTAATGGTTATATTTAAATATTTAAAATATATTTTATATATTCTAATTAAATTTTATAAATAATTAATATTTACTACTTAAAAATATTTAAAATTTATATTTCATATATTAAAATATTACCAAGTTATAATAAAATTTTTTATATTCTTATTAAAATATAATAATATTAACTAATTTGAACATTATTTAAATTCATATTTGTTACTTGATAATAACATGCCTAATATGGGCATTTTATTTCTCAAAAGAACTTTTTGACAGCAATGTTAAACACTTAAAGCTTAAACCAAATTTTTTATTTTATTTTCTTTTACTAAAAGTATTGCTAAACTAACCTTAAGTTTGGATGGACGATGTGTTTACTCTAGGTAAGGTTAAAAACAGTGGTGGTGGTGAGATTAGTTACTGTTGCTGTGAGGTAAAAGATTCCACTGTACTAAAATCACCGCCCATCCAAAGGAGGCCTTGGTCTTGGTTTGGATAGACGATAAAATTAACTTCGATGATATTAAAAATAGTAATGGTAGTGAAATTAATTATTGTGGCAATGAGATTAGATATTGTAATTGTGAGATTAAAATTAGTGATGAAAGATGTGTTTGCATTCAATTGCAACATGACAATGAGGTGAATTAGAACTAAAAGAAAAAATGATCATTACGAACATTAAGTTAAATATTATTTATGTATAAAATAAATAATTAAGAATATATATTTTTAAAATGGGAATAACTTATATTAAGATTATCTTGAAAGGCATATTTTTTAGGCACAATAAAATAATGTCACGTCATTAAAATTTAAAGATAACAAAGTATTATCATATATTCATCTATAGTTACTATCTTCTCCAACTTAATATAGCTTTAATTGAATTACGCGATTAATTTTTTAAATTATAAATAAACATTTTTTCTTCTTTTATAATTTTTAATCATTTTTTTTTCCAGAAGTTAATATGTATATTATTTTTGTGCAGCCAATTTTTTTTTTAAAAATTGTTTAGTTTCTAGACAGTGGATTTTTTTCTTTTCTTTTTTCATTTTAAATTGTTTTCTATAAAATATTATATTGAAATGAATCTTCAGTAATAAAAATTATGAAAATTTTTAAATTTTCATGTTATTTGATTTTCTTTATTTTAATTACTTATGTTTAAAAAAAAACTAGAGTTTGAGAGTAGGTTGCATATTGATCGGTGTATAATAATAATTTTATGTCTTTAAAATTTGATGATGTGCGAAATTTTACATATTGATGGGTGAATGAGAATTGAATTCTCGACTACTGATTAAGGTAAGAGAGACCCTTATCATTTATTGTATGTTATTTATAAATATACTCATATGTTTTAAATTCGTGGATATGCATATGATAAAAATTTTAATATATTTTAAATTTTCTAAAAAAATAATTAAATTATTAAACCGTGGCAAAAGAAACGAACTACAATAATAATTCACCCAGCAACTACTACCGTAGTTAAAGGAAGACTTTTTTTTTTCCTTATTTATAGCAATAGATATAGAGGAAGACTTTTGAACTTGGGCAAATAACCAAAAAAGACCGTTTTTTTCAAAATTTACCGAAATGGGCCGGTTTTTTAATTATTTACCGGAATGGGCCATTTTCCGCGAAATCGCTTCCACGTCAGCGCGATTTGCTGACATGGAAGGAAATCGCTCCCTCTAGGACGCGATTTGCTGACGTGGCATGAACAGTGTGTTTTTAGCTTAGAAAACTTTGAAAGGCCATAACTTTTGGCTCGGTTGTCCGATTGAGACGAATTTTTTTTTGATTTTGAATAAATTTTCGAGATATACGTGCTGGAAAACTTCTTAGAGATGAATAGGGACTAATTTGTAAAGTATAATTTGTTAGTTACGAGTATAGGGACTAAAGTGTAATTATTTCAAAATTAGCACGAAATTTTTGTATTTAAGAATATTTGAATGTTATGGAAGGATGAAATTGAATTTGAATTGAAAAACGAAGCTTAGATTTGAAAATATGACTATTTAGGTTTTAGGGACTAAATTGAATAAAATGGAAAATTTTAGGGAACTTCTCAAAAGTGGAATGAGCTGACTTATACCTATAACAGGATGATATAAGACAATTCTGTAAAAAAATATCCGGTGTTTACTTCAAATAAATGAGGAAAATAACGATTTGAATGTTTCAAAATTCAATTTTAAACCGAAAAAATCAAAATTTAGGGGCAAAAAAGGATATTTTTTGATGAAAACTTCGGCAAACCACCTTTTTCGGTTTGCCAGCGCGTAGGTCTCGAAAATTTATTCGAAATAAAAAAAATTCGTCTCAATCGGACAACCGAGCCAAAAGTTATGGCCTTTCAAAGTTTTCCAAGCTAAAAACACACTGTTCATGCCACGTCAGCAAATCGCGTCCTAGAGGGAGCGATTTCCTTCCATGTCAGCAAATCGCGCTGACGTGGACGCGATTTCCTGCGCATACCCTGACATCTCGCTGACGTGGACGCGATTTCGCGGAAAATGGCCCATTCCGGTAAATAATTAAAAAACCGGCCCATTTCGGTAAATTTTGAAAAAAAAACGGCCTTTTTTGGTTATTTGCCCTTTGAACTTATCCAGTTTTTTTTTTCTAATTATAAAAATTGTGTTTCATTAAAAAAAATTGTTATTCTGTATTATACATAAGTTATGTATTTAATTTTTATACTTAAAATTTGATTATTTTTAGTCCCTATATTTTAATTTCAATCATGACAAAATAATTGCCATTGAATTTATTAAGTTTTACTATTTTAAAATTTGATGTGACATATATTATTACATATGTAATATATGTATTACAGAAAAGGACAATTAAAACGGTAATATTGAAATTTTAAAAATTTAAAAAGTACAATTGGATAACATTGATAAGATGTATAAAACTATTAGCAAAATTTAACGAAATGGGCTTAACTATTCAAAATTTAAGCAAATTGTAGGTATATGGAGGTGGGTGTAGGTGCCATCATCTCATAAAGCAAATTCAACTAAAATGATGAGTTGATTGATAATTTCAGTAATTAACAACCAAGCATATATTTAATATAAAAAAATCAAGTTTTAAACAAAACTCATTCAACTTTTTGTTAAAAAATTAGATTATGTTATTGTATTTTATCTGTCATAATTATTCTTTATTTATATAAAAATAAATAAGTTGAAGTTGAGTTGATGGCCATGGCAAGCAAGTCGCAAAACCATCGGCAGTTGCAGAAAAAAGAAACTTGTCTTTCACATCAAACAAAAGATTTTCAACCCTTCAATACATGGCCTTAAAGGAATATTATGCATTAAAAAGAAAATAACAGAAAAGAAACTTCTGAATGTTATTATTTTCTTCCTGTCTTGTGAATTCTCGATGGTCATCCAAGTTTCAGACCATGATCAAGAATTCCCAAACACGCCACTCAAAAGAGAAGACCCAACATCAACCATTGATGCAGAAGAAGAAGAAGAAGAAGAGTTATTATCACCACCATTGTTGGAATCACCACCACCACCCATCAAACTCTGCACCAAATTCTGACCGACTTGTTGAGCTGCTCCTTCTACAAACCCTTGAACCGCAACTCCCATCAAACCATTCCCCGCCGCTGCTCCATTGTTTTGGTATTGACAGTTCATTGGTGCACCTCCATTTCTGTACTGCAAATTGCTTTGAGCTGACCCTGCAAACGAATCCCATGCTTGAAACTGAACATTTCCTTGTCTGGTTGTGCCTTTATATATACTTGCAGCAGTGTTAACACAACTCATATGAACATCAAATTCACAAATACTACACCGATAAAGCCAATGATTCGACCCGATCTGGTGGCAGACATCACAAGAGAAACCTTTGGTTTGATAAGGAGGGTAAAAGAAGAGTTGAAGCTGGCAAGGATGGGAATGGCAGTGGATAGACAATGGCTTAGAAGCACATACGGAGTGGATATCAAAGTCACACTGGTTACAATGGTAGTTGAATCCATGGCCCCGTTGACCACAAGCATCACAGTTGAAATACCCAACAGGGTAAGCTGGTGCCGGAAGGAGGCTGAGGGAGTGGCCGGGATGGGCTGGATGAGTGATCAAATGAGGCAGTTGACTGCATGAAGTGTGGAGGGTGAAGTTGCAGGGTCTGCAAGTGTACATCCATCCAGAGGATTGGAGCTTGCAGGCTGAACATGGGTTGAGGTTAAGGGCTTGAATATTTGTTAGCTCTAGCAGATGGGGATGACTAAAGTGCTGGATGTGTAAATCATGGCTTAGCTTTCCCATGTTTCGACCATGGAAGAGAAAGACTGAAAGTAAATGAAGGGTTTCTCCATTGATTTTTTAGCTCAATAAAGAGACAAGGTGGTTGACTTTCATTGGCATATGATGAAGTCAATGGAACGCGTCCCCCGCCCCCCTTTTTTTTAACCTTTGAACATTTCTAAGAGAGGCATACCCACGGGCTCTCGGTTTAGAAAATATTGAAAAAACAATTCACTTACTCTTTCTATTAAAATGGGTAAATTAGTCATTATATATTAAATCATAGAGTAAATTAGATATTTAATTAAAAATTTAATTAATTTTTGTTATTAAAAATTGGTCTCTGTACATCAACATGTACACGTATCATGCTACGATCATTGTATGGTTATCTCATTAGCTACAATTTTTAATAGTTCAAATGGATGAAATTTTAATAGAAAGGACCAATATGCTCTTTGAACTAATGCACATGGACCAATTTGTCCTTTTTTAAGGAGAGGGAAAAAATGCAATCTGACTCTTAGTATAGAGACCTCCATGATACTTTTACCCATAATACCTCATTCGGTTACTAGTGTACTCACATGAGTAAAAGGTTTATTTATTACTTACGTATTACAATAGTTAAATATAGAATAAATATTAATTAATACAAATTTGAACTTGAAACTAGAAAAATAAGGAAAAACCCTTGTAAAAAATAAGACATTTTCAAAATAAGAAAATAAATTTTCCTTCTTTTTTTCCTAAAACGAGTCATGTGAGTGGCTAAAAATTTCCAATTGAAATTAGTTTATTACTAACTCATATATTAAAACACAATGAATAAATAATACTGTAACACCCCGAACCCGAGTCCGACACCGGAGTCGAACACGAGGTGTTAACAAACTTTAAAATCTTTTCAGACACTGCCCAATCTGTGTACTAGTCGCTTTAAAAATCATATCTTGAGCTTCACAACTCGAAAATCTGTTTCGTGATTTTTCCCTGAAACTAGACTCATATTCCCATCTACATATTTTTTTCTAGAATTTTTGGTCAGGCCAATTAGTACAGTTTATTAGTTAAAGTCTCCCATGTTACAGGAATCGACTACCCTGACCTTTGTGCATTACGACTTGGATATCTCCTTGTACAGGGCTCCAATACTGATGCCGTTTATTTCTATAGAAACTAGACTCAGAGAGGAATCTATACATATATGGTATGACTCCTAATTATCTCTGGTTAATTTATAATCAATTTCCAAAGTTGGAACAAGGAATCCAGAACCCGTTCTGGCCCTGTCTCACGAGAACCTGAATATCTCTTAACATACTGTCCATATGATTGTTTCGTTACTTTCCTATGAAAGTAGATTCTTCAAGGTTTGTTTACATAATTTATTCACTATTTAATTCCATTCCTACTATTTTTAGTGATTTTCCAAATCTACGTCACTGCTGCTGTCAGCATCTGCCTTTAAGGTGGGCTTTACCTATTTCATGGTTTCCATGATTCAACTAGCCTTTTTTGCATAAATAGCACAATTTATGAAAGTGATTAACCATCCCCGTGGCCAATCCTTGTCAAGCATATCCACACCAAATGATTATAACATTATACTCAAACACATATAAGCCATTTTCGCATGGCTATCCAAAACTTATACATCACATAAAGTACTCGAAAAACAACAATGGGTCGTCCTATACATGCCATATCAAAATTCAACCAAAAGAGTACCCAAAAGAGCCTTTGATAGTGTGGGCGACTTCGACTTCAAGATCCCGAGTCCGATAGCTGGAGAACCAAAAATCTATAAAACAGAGGAGCAATGGAACGAAGTAAGCAATTTATGCTTAGTAAGTTTTGAGCAAGGAATTCCAGCATAACGAAAGAATAGCACACATTTAGCTAAACGGAATATTTCATAATACACAATTTTCCGATATCAAACTTACTTCACAACGTTAACCCTTATGTACATACACAAAAGACCAACTTAGCCGAAGGCTGGTAGCTCGTTCATCAACTGAGCGAATATTTATTTGTAAGGGCTCGATTAAATTCAACACATACGTAACATATCCCAATATTGGGATGTTTTTCGAGTATTAGCTGGAATTTTACAGCAAGCTCATTCATTTCCAAATCACGTACCTTCGGAATTTAACCGGATATAGCTCCTCGTTCAAGTGCCTTCGGGACATAGCCCGGTTATAGTAACTCATACAATGCCTTCGGGACTTAACCCGGATTTTAAAACTCGCACGAATGCCTTCGGGACTTAACCCGGAATTAGTATCTCGCACAAAGGCCTTCGGGACTTAACCCGGAATTAATAACGCGCACAAATGCCTTCGGATCTTAGTCCGGATATAGTCACTTAGCACAAAGCCTTCGGGACTTAGCCCGGACAGCATTCAATTAATCATGCACATCTAACAATAATTCATGGCACATTCGTATTTCTTTTTCATTAGCAAAACTCAAACACAAGGCACATACCATCCTTGCACATTCGGCTCAATAGCCACACATAGAGCATGATTTTAATTTGCTTAAAACATGATTTAATCACATCATAATTTAAGCTCTCTTACTCAAGAACTTACCTCGGGTGTTGTCGAACGATCCCGCTAACTATTCGACCACTTTTTCCTTCCCTTTATCGAATTTATTTCCCCTTTGCTCTTGAGCTTAATTAAACAAATAAATTGATTTCATCATTTAGGCATCAAAAAGATGAACACGAAGCACTTAGCCCATATTTATACATTAGACATTAAAGTCACATACATGTGAAATCATGCATCAACACAACATATTAGCTAATTTTTCCCCCTTGGCCGAATATGCATGTCTATTTTTGGGGTCGATTTCAACACTTAATACACACATATACACACTAGTAAAGCATCCTCTCCCTTCCCATCGATTTAACACATGCATTGCTCATTAACATGTAAAAGTTACATTCGGCCTTAGCACACAACTTGCTAGCCGATTCTTCTCCATTTAGCAACCAATGCACATATGTGTTCATTCAAAAATGCTAAAAAGGAGGTTCAAGAATCATTAAGTCATCATCACATGCATCATTAACAAGCTTCATATTTAGCATGCAATGGCATTAACACAACCTCTACCTAGGTCGAATCTTAACTCATCCTCATGTCTCATCACCACCACATCAAACATCAACCAAGAATGATGCATCCATGGTCAAGTGTCATTTCCATCACATAGCAAGATTTAGACCATGGGCTAGGTAGAACTCAAGCTAACAACTAAAACATGCATGCATCTCATGGAACATCATCAAACATACCTTAGCCTAGCTACATGCATGGCCGAACCTCTTCACCTTTCTTCTTCCTTCCTCCTTAAAATTATTGGCCAAGGATGAACCAAAGGATGAGAAATTTTTTTCTTTGTTTTTCTTTCTAGTTTCGGCAAGTATGAAGATGAGAAAAGGATGAACAAAATTCTCTCCTTTCTTTTCTTTAGCTCACGGCAATGGGGGGGGACAAACAACTACACACACATTTTTTTTTGTATTCACCATACTCCTTTTCATTATTTTATGCCCATGCCCCTTATTTTATTTGTTTTATCCCAACATTTTATGACACAAATTAACATATTTTATTTGTGCCATACTTATGCCATAATTTCCATAAAAAAAATTGCACAATTGCTCATCATGCCCATCATGGCCGGCCACCTTGTTTTAAGGTGGGAAATTTGACATGCAAATCCACCTATTTCATACTATAAGTTATTTGGCCACTACAAATTAGCCTATAGCATTTGCAAAAATTTTCACATGAGTCACATTTCAAAATTTCACTCACAATTGGCAAAATCAAAGCATGAAATTTTCACACATGCACTTTCACATGAAATAAACATAGGATATAACATCTAATTATTATTGTGACTCGGTTTAGCGGTCCCGAAACCACTTCCCAACTAGGGTCAATTTTGGGCTGTCACAAAGACTCCTACCAAGCTTAGCATTTATGTTTTATGTAAAATCTAAAAAAAATACACATAATATTTGAACCTAAGTGTGATAAGTGCTAAAAGTAACATGTTTTAATCTCATTCTTAATGCATTTTTGGGTGATTATTCATTGTTAATTGTGAATTTTATGCTCCTAATCCTTTAAATGCATGTTTTGATGCTTAATAAAGTATTTTTATAAAATACTAGATAACATTAAAAACTAATAGAAAGATGAATGGTTACCTTAGTTGGAAAAAAAAAGCAGACTTTTGTCGAAAACTCGAAAAACCCACATGCAAAGAAGATGATGAAATCTATGGAATTTTAAGTTGTTTTCTTGAAGGTTTATGAAGATTTAATGCTTTGAGAATGATAGAAATCAATTGAATTAGGGTTTGAAGAACAAAAACTGGAACAGATAAGCTTTGGGAGCAAGGGATGGCTAAAGCATAAAGATGGACAAGACTGACGTGAAAATAGAGCTATAAGTGGGATTTTTAGGTTGGATTTTAAAATCTGGTCTAATTACCTCTTAAAAAAATCTAAGTTTTGACTTTTTTACAAACCAATTATATTTTCAAAACTAAAGGTATTTAAAACTCATTTTCAGAAATTGATTTAATTTTCTAAAAACCATAGTAAAAAACATTACTGATAAATCATGTCGTAAAATTCCAAACACTCTAAGGTTAAAATCCCTAAAATACCTCTAAAACTCTTAGGCTCTATTTTGGGGTGTTATAAAAAATCCTACTGTCGGTGTCATATGGCTGTGTGGACCACACGGTCTTGGTTGTTTGGGCCGTGTGGGCCACACAAGTGTGTCGGCCCAATTTTTGAAATTTTACCCTAGGACATTATTTGTCATGCGCAACAAATTTAGCCTTTCCATAAGGTCCGTATGTTATAAATATGTCTATAAATCATGATTTATAATGCGCTGTCTCTGTAAAATGTGACTTATGAATGCATGAGATGTATGTTATATGAATAGTATGATGTGTTAATGCTAATATTATCTGAATCTGATGTGTATATCATGTATGTCATACACATATTTGATATTCTTTTAATTATGCATGTGCATTGGGGTGGGATTATGATTACGAAGAAAGTTTTGGCAATTTAATCTATCTGCATTATCTGGTGGCTCAGTCACATATATTTGTTTCTGGCGGGTTACCACGTATTGTCCTGGCAGCTAGGCTGCAAATTTTTTGAAAAGTGACATACGATCACTTAGCGATGTGTGGGGTTTGATGGGTATTTAGAACTCTAGTTGGTGTGTAGGGATGGTCGGAGATGGTGTGTAGCGGATAGGGGTAGGATCTGATCTGTATCTGTTTTGCATTTGTCTCTATATCTGTTTATGAAATATATCTGAATGGTATCTGAGTGTGTAATTGCTACATTATTTGATGAACCATGTATGGCTGATTTATTGTTTGAATTAAGTTACACACTGAGCTTGTAAGCTCACATTCTATTTGTCTGCTATTAGGTAATCTAAAGACATAGGACGAATTGGTGTGACGAAAGCTCGGTTATATACATTGTTGTTGCCTTTCTTTTAACTTTGTTCATATTAATCTGTTTTATTCGGTGGACTATTTTCAGACTTTTGAGACTGTTTTTTTTAATTCTAGATTTTATTTTCCGTTTTAAACTGTTTTAACGTTTTTAGATTATATTAATTCTATCTACATAATGTTGAATTTTCAAAACCAAATCGTGTTTTCCAAAATTTTATTTAATTAAGGACTTTCACTGCAAGTCTAAGGGGTTTTATTAGTATTTATCCTCTAAACTTAATGAAATAATTAAGAGGAAGTATTTTCCCAAATAAACTGGAATTTTAATCATCAAAAGCCAGCACTATTTATTTTACAAGTCTCAAAATGGTTTCGAGTTTTTCAAATGAAATGTGATAACATCTCCAGATCTGTTCATAACATCTACGCCGAGTTTGGGGTGTTACATTTGGTGGTATCAGATCCTAGGTTCAAAACTTGGACTGTGATTTTTGGGTTCAAATTTTTATGAAAGTGTTTTGAACAAATTGTATTTCTGATTAATTCTGAGAAACGAGTGTATGAAAATTCTGAGTCTCCATCGTCGATCCTGTAAGTATTTCTTGTTTAGCTATACTCTGTAGTTTAGAAAGACACTGTAATGATATAATTACTCTACTTTAGCTAAATACTATAATAACTCTGCAAAAGTTTTGGCAAAATTTTAGACATAAGACTTCTAATAACAAACTTCAACTGATTCAAAAAATTTTGAAATTGTAGATAATATAAGCATAATGAGTACGTATGAAAATAATAGACGAGGTACCCGTGGGTGCAGTGGGCGCCGAAGAGGGGCTTGAGCTGAGCTATCTTCGATGGGCAATATGCTTATTTTAAATACGAGCGAGACTGTAGGGACGCCTACTATTGAGACTGAGTCTCGGGCTCAGACTGTTGGGGACGACGCATTGTCCCAAGCTATGTTAAAAATGTTAGAGAGGGTAGTTAGGGCCCATACTGGATCTCGTAGCCGTGGGTCAATAACTGAGCGAATCCAGTCAAATGGGGTCGAATTATTTAGGGGCGTCGCTGGGGTCACCTTGAATGTGGCCAAATACTGGTTGGAGGCCATTGAGAGGATCATGAATGATCTAGACTACACCCCCGAGCAGAAATTAAAGGGTACAGTTTCTTTACTTCGCGATGAAGCATATCAATAGTGGCAAATTGTTGAGTAAGACACCCAACTAGAACATGTGACTTGGACCTTTTTTCGCAACGCCTTCTAGAATAAATATGTGGGGGCGAGATATATTAAAGATCATAGGCTCGAGTTTATTGAGATAACTTAGGGGGATAGATCTATGGTCGACTATAAGGCTGAATTCTTGAGATTGAGCAGGTATGCTCGAAGCATGATTGAGAATGATTATGAGAAGAGTGTCTATTATGAGAACAGATTGAGATATGACATAAAGGTTTTGGTAGCTCCACAGCAGGAGCGAGTCTTCGAAAATCTGGTAGAAAAGGCAAAGATTACGGAAGAGATTAAGCGCCTAAAGTACAAAAAGAGGTATAAGGAAAGAGGCCAGAATAAGTCTAAGAGGGACACATGTTCTTCTAGCTCTATTTAGCGGCTTAAGAAACAGGCCGAGGTTGACGAGCCTCTGTTGATTAAGGCACCGAATACTTTTGCAAGGATTCAATTTTTTGGGGACTGTGGTAGGCTCTATTCTGGCAAGTGTTGGAGGAGGTTGAGAGCTTGTCTGGGATGCGGGTCTATGGAGCACTGCATTAGGGATTGTCTGCTTCAGGTCGATTAAATACAAGCTTCAACTTTTGGTTTGGTTCAGCTTCAAAGGGTGGTTCAGTAGTCACCTAGAGGCTGTGGTCAGGCCAGAGGTGATAATGGTATGGGTAGATGATAGAAAACACTAGGCAGATGTATTAATCAGACTGAGGCAAAATAATTTACTTTGGTTTATGCAATAAGGCTTTGCGAGGATAAAGACGTCGCTGATGTGATAGTCAATACGTTTTATATTTTTTATGTTTGGCATTTTGCATTATTAACATTGGTTCATGTCACTCATACATAGTTAGTATTATTTCTATTAATCTAGGAATTCCTGTTGAGAGTACTTCTAGTGAGATTTTTGTAATTAGTCTACTGGGTCAGTCAGTGCGAGTTAATGAAATTTATAGGAGGTGTTCACTGGAGATATAAGGTGTTGTGTTTTCGGCTAATCTGATAGAGTTACTATTCAGAGAGTTTAATCTGATACTGGGTATGGACTGGCTTGTAGAGTATCAAGTCAGTTTAGATTGTGCTATAAAGAGAGTAACTCTGACATTCGAGTGTGTTTTCGTGGGGAGCACTAGTTCTTTTCGTGAAAAAAATGGAACTATGAGGATGTGTATGGATTACCGCCAGTTGAATAAATTGACGGTAAAGAATAAGTACCCACTTCCGAGGATTGAAGACTTCTTCGATCAGTTTCGTGGGGCATCTGTATTCTTGAAGATTAATATTTGTTCTGGGTATCATCAGTTAAAGGTTAAAGAGGTTGATGTGTATAAGACCGCCTTCAGGACTCGTTATGGGCACTACGAGTTCCTTGACGTGCCATTTGGTTTGATGAATGCTCCAGTTGTGCGTGGATCTCATGAATCAGGTTTTCCAGTCGTATTTGGATCAGTTGGTCATGGTTTTCAGCAATGATGTTCTGGTATAGTCTAAATCTAAGGTGGATCATGATGAGCATCTTAGAGTGGTTCTGCAAATACTCTAGGAGAAAAAGCTCTACGTTAAGTTGAGTAAGTGTGAGTTTTGGTTAATGGAGGTCTTTTTTCTAGGACATGTGACTTCTATTGAGGGTATCATTATAGACTCTAAAAATATTTAGCCTGTTCTTGAGTGGAAACAACCTAGGAATGTTTTTGAAATATGAAGTTTTCTCGGTTTATCAGAGATTTGTTAAGGGGTTCTCGCTTATCGCAATTCTCTTGACCAAATTGTTACGTAAGAATGTGTCATTTGTGTGGACTGATGAGCAACAATCGAGATTTGAAAAGCTTAAATCTGTTTTGACTCAGGCGCCTATTTTGATACAGCCTAAATTGGGTAAAAAGTTTGTTGTGTACAGTGATGCTTCTCACATCGGGTTGGGTTGTGTTTTGATGCAGAGAGGTAAGGTAGTGGCTTACGTATCCCGACAACTTAAGTCACATGAATGCAACTATCATACACACGATCTTGAGTTGGCTACGGTAGTCTTTGCTTTAAAAATCTAGAGGCGTTATCTGTATGGTGAGAGGTGTATCATCCACACTAATCACAATAGCCTCAAGTATCTTTTTACTCAGAAAGAGTTCGATAGTAGGCAACGTAGATGGATTGAGTTGCTTAAATACTATGACTGCACCATTGAGTATCATCCTGGTAAGGCCAATGTTGTGGTCGATGCTCTTATTTGTTGATCGATGTCTGATTTGAGGTAGATATTTGCATGCCTAAGTCTATTTGATGAAGGTAGTCTCTTAGTCGAATTGCAAGTCAAACCAACTTGGATTGATCAGATTCGGGATAAGCAGATAGTGGATGATTATCTGATTCTTCGGTTTCAACAGATTGAGGAGGGTAGGATGTCTGATTTTGTGATGAATAGTGAGGGTGTTCTGGGTTTTAGAGGTCGGGTTTGTATTCTTAATGATTTCAAGTTGAGGCAATCCATATTACGGGAAGTGTATAGTAGCTCTTATGTTATGCATCTCAGTGGAAATAAGATGTGTTAGGATCTCCAAGAGTTATACTGGTGGCTTGGTTTGAAATGAGAGGTAATTGATTTTGTTTCTCCTTGTTTGACGTGCCAACAAGTTAAGGCTAAGCACCAACTGCCTTCGAGTTTGCTTCAACCCGTTAAGATTCATCTTTGGAAATGGGAGCGTGTGACTATGGACTTCGTTAGTGGGTTGCCCTTGACACCCACTAAGAAGGATTTTGTTTGGGTCATCGTGGATTGTTTGACCAAGTCTACTCATTTTCTTCCGGTTAGGATTGATTATTTTCTACAAAAATTAGCTAAATTGTACATTTTCGAGGTTGTTAGACTTTATGGGGTTCTGATCTCGATTATCTTTAATAAAGACCCTCGATTTAGGTCTCAATTTTGGAAGAAATTGTATGAGGCTTTGGGTACTCGGTTTGACTTCAATATTGCATTTCATCCTCAGACTGACAGGCAATCTGAGAGAGTGCAGAGTTGTGTTATCGACTTCTATAGTAGTTAGGAGGAGTTTCTGCCACTGGTTAAGTTCGTATATAATAACAGCTTTCAATCCAGTATTCAGATGGCACATTTCGAGGCTCTATATGGTTGTAAATGACACACCCTTTTGTGTTGGACTGAGTTGGATGAGAGATGAATTTTGGGTGTTGATTTGGTTTATGATATTAATGATAAGTTTTGACTGATTCGGGATCGTCTTAAGGCAACTTCTGATAGATAAAAATCTTAGACAAATTTGAAAAAGAGAGATATTGAGTTTGTTGTGGGAGATCGGGTTTTCTTTAAGGTATCTTCGTGGAAGAAGGTCATTCGGTTAGGACGTAAGGGTAAGTTGAGCCCTAAGTTCATTGGGCCTTATCAAATTCTGAAATGAGTTGAGTCAGTCACCTATCAGTTAGAGTTACCTTTGGAGTTAGATCGTATTCATGACGTGTTCTATGTCTCTATGTTGAGGTGGTATTGATCTGATCCAAATCATGTTGTATTTGTTGAGGAAATTGAGGTAAGACTGGATTTGACTTTCGAGGAGGAGCTGATTCAGATTCTGGATTGAGAGGTTAAGGTCTTGAAGAGAAAAACCATTCTGTTGGTTAAGGTTCTATGGTGGAATCATGGTACAGTGGAAGCTACTTGGGAACCTGAGGACTCGATTCGACAGTAATACCCATATCTGTTTGAATCAGGTAAATTTCGATGTCAAAATTTCTTTTAGGGAGAGAGTTGTAATACCCCAAAGTTTTAAGTTTATGAATTGTTTGAGTTGGTCAAGTAATTTAATCTAGTTCAGTGGGTTAGACCATTAGTAATTGATGGACAAAAATAGACATAAGAAATGGGTGAAATAGATTTTTTTTAAATGGGGGCATTTTAGTCATTTGGTAATAAAAAGAATAAAATAGGAAAAAGATGAAGAAAATCATCATCTTCTCCATAAGTTGCTGCCAAATTTTAAGGGACACCATAGCTAAGGTTTCTTTGCTTTCTCAAGCTCATAGTAAGTGCATCCTAGCCCCGTTTTTAATGTTCTTCGCATTTTTGGAATCCTAGTAACTCGGTTTAGCTTATTCTAGCAATAATTCGTGTTAGGGCTCATATTTGGAAAAATACCCATAGGTGAAATGTGTCTATTTTGCTGTTTTATGGTAGAATATGAAGCTAGAAATTATGTTAAACAATTTTTGTTAAGCGATTTTAAGCGAAAACGGGTAAATAGACATAATCGGTAAAAATACTTAATGTTCATAAATGTGTGTTAGAGTGAAAATTGGATGTTGCTATAGAAGAGAAAAATGTTCAGCATGTCATAAAACATAAGAATGAGAGATGAAATATAATTTCCGAGCTTAGGGACGAAAATGTAAATATGTAAACGTTTGGGGGCAAAATTGTAAATTTTCAAAAAGTTGGGTGGAGGATTATTTTAATAAATGTGAACATTAAACGAGTTAAATTTGCTATTACAGATCAAGAGAGACAGGAAGATTATCTCAAACGAGGAAAAGAAAAGATAGTGGAATGAATTGCAAAATTACGATATTTTGCACCGAGGTAAGTAAACACGTGACTTAATGTATTATTTTGGTATTATTTGATATATGTTGAGATTTATTTGAATATAAAATAAATTTTTGGCAAGATTCCAAAAATGTTGTTAAATTGGGAAAGGTGGTAAGGGGTTGCAAAACACGGTTTTTGGTTGAACACTCGGAATAGGCCGGAGCATATTGCATATAAAGGGGTTGCTGTGTGCTGATTCCCCTATTCATTGGTGGTTGTTAAGTGCTGATTCCACCGTATTTTAAATGTGAAAGGGGGTTGCTAAGTGCTGATTCCCCCGAGGGGTTGCTAAGTGCTGATTCCCCTACCTATTGGTGGTTGCTAAGTGCTGATTCTACCGTATTTTAAATGTGAAAGGGGGTTGCTAAGTGCTGATTCCCCCGAGTGGTTGCTAAGCGCTGATTCCCCGACCTATTTTGTGGTTGCTAAGTGCTGATTCCACCGCATCTGAAATGTGAAGGGGGTTGCTAAGTGCTGATTACCCCAAGGGGTTGCAGTGTGCTGATTCCCCGATTCATTGGTGGTTGTTAACTGCGGAACCCACCGATAACGGTTAACATTCCGAGTGATCAACGAGTAAATTGGGAAGGTGAATATTCATATATGTGGTGGACAAGTTTATGGGAGGAATATTGGGTTTGATACTTAATCAACCCATGTATAAGATGGGAGGAAAATAAAAAATACAAAAAGAGACAATTTGAATGCAAAACTGTTTTGAATGGCAGCAGTTGGGCAACTTTGAAAAATCACCATAAATGGTGGAAAATGAGTTAGAGGTTGAATAATAAATGAAATTGAAGTTAAATGAGTCTATTTTCATATGAAAGAAATAGAGCAAGCAAAAGAGTTGAATATTTCGAGATATTTGAATTTTACTGAGACAGGGATGGATTGATTTCGAAATCCCCTGTTCCAACTTTGGAAAATCACCAAAAATTGTAAAAAAATAATTATGCCTTGAAATTTATATTCCTGGATTCCTTATTTAGTTTATTTTTAATAGAAACAAACAAGAACATTGTTTGAAATTTGTACAGAGATTTATGTGAATTCTAGTAAGGGGAGGTCAGGACTGTCGGGCAGTGAAATAGGGGAAAATTTAAAGAATAAACTGTACTATTCGTCATATGTTTACTTACTAAGCTATATGCTTACTCGTTTTCATTTTCCCCTTGATTATAGTGATATCCATCAACCCGGAACTTGGACGGGGTCAGACAATCATCCACACTATCATCATCATTTGGGTATTTTGCTACTAGTATTCCGAAAATATGGCATGTATAGACGACTTTATGTAATATGGCGAAAATATGTAAATATATATATTATGGTTCGGTTTAAATTGTGGTGTTAGTAATGGTTAAATTGTGTATGATTATACAACTGATCTTGGTTGGAAATATTGAAATGTGTTTGAAAATTTGCAGGAGGTTTAAGTAAAAATAAGCAGAAATGCTGTCGAATTTTTTTAAAAAAATTTAGTAATGCCTCATACTCTGTTCCGGTAAGGAATACGGGTAAGGGATGTTACATTTTAGTGGTATCAGAGCTACGGTTTAGTCGGTTCTCGGACCAATAAAATATGTGTGAAAGTCAGTCTATACATGCCATAAATATATTGTGATAGTGTGATGATTTCTGACAATTTAAAATTTTGTTTTATATAGTAAATGGATCCTGACCGAGGTATAGCAGATGATGTTGAAAGTAACGCACCGGCTCCCACACAAAGGACCGCGCATGAAGAGAGTAGACATGAAACACATGGACAGGATGAGGCTCGGGAAGCCTTCCTTCGGATGATGAGTGATTGGTATATAGAATATGTCCGTGCAAATCCGAATGTTCCACCTCTTCTACCCCCTCCTATTCCTCAACCGGTCCCCGTAGCTCCACGAAGTGCTGAAGTGGTGAGATCAAGTAAACCACCCGTGGATAGAATCCGAAAGCATGGAGCTGAAGATTTTAGGGCTAATGTTGATGATGATCCGGAAAAAGCTGAGTTTTGGCTTGAAAATACTATCCGGGTATTTGATGAATTATCTTGTACTCCTGAGGAATGTTTGAAATGTGCTGTGTCTTTATTGAAGGATTCGGCATACCGTTGGTGGAAAACATTAATATCGGTGGTTCCAAAAGAAAGAGTTACTTGGGACTTCTTCCAGGAAGAATTCAGAAAGAAATATGTAAGCCAGCGGTTTATTGATAAAAAACGTAAAGAGTTTCTCGGATTGAAATAGGGCCGAATATCAGTAGCAGAATATGAACGGGAGTTTGTCCGGCTTAGTAAATATGCCCAGGAATGTGTACCTACAGAGGCTATTATGTGTAAAAGATTTGAAGAGGGGCTAAATGAAGATATCAGATTGCATGTTGGGGTTTTAGAGTTAAAGAATTTGTGGTATTAGTTGATCGGGCCGGCAAGGCTGAAGAGCTGAGTAGAGAAAAGAGAAGGGCGGAGATGGAAACTCGAGATATAAGACAGAGGTCAATGGGCAGGACATGTCAATCCCAACCGAAGAGGTTTAAAGGGATGGATTCACGACCAACTAGTTCAGTTGGGTATTCACGCAAAGACCGAGGGAGGTCATATTCCGGAGCTAAAACTCGAGCTACCTCAGTGGCAAGTGTGGGCAATGTAGGAAATACCAGACCTGAATGTCAACAGTATGGCAGGTGACATACTGGTGAGTGTTGGGGATTTAAACGAGATTGTTTCAAGTGTGGTTCTCAAGAGCATTTTGTAAAAGATTGCTCTGAGATAATAGAGGAAGAAAATATACAAAGAGCTGGATCGGGTGATATTGTCAGTAGAGGCAGACCACTGAGAAATGTGGGGAGCAAAGCCAGTGGTAAAAGTGTGGTAAAAGATGCAGCTGAAAGCTCAGAAACTAAAGCGCCTGCCAGGACTTATGCCATACGCACTCGAGAGGATGCGTCATCTCCCGACGTGATTACTGGTACATTTTCTCTTCATGATATTGATGTTATTGCTTTGATTGACCCTGGCTCTACTCATTCATATGTATGCGTGAATTTGGTATCTAGTAAGAAATTGCCTGTTGAAAACACTGAATTTGTAGTTAAAGTATCAAATCCTTTAGGCAAATGTGTATTAGTCGATAAGGTTTGCAAGAATTGTCCCTTGATGATTCAAGGTCACTGTTTCCCGGCTAATTTGATGCTGTTACCATTTGAGGAGTTTGATGTTATTTTGGGGATGAATTGGTTAATATTGCATGATGCCAAGGTAAATTGTAGACAGAAAATCCTTAAATTAAAATGTGAAAAAGGTGAAATCCTCCGGGTTGAAACAGAGGAGCCGAATAATTTGCCTATGGTGATTTCACATATGTCTGCCCAGAAATACTTGAGAAAGGGATGTGAAGCTTATCTTGCTTATGTATTGAATACTGATATAACCGGGTCGAAGCTGGAATTAGTGCCGGTAGTCTGTGAATATTCAGACGTATTTTCAGAGGAATTGCCTGGGTTACCCCCGATTAGAGAAGTTGAATTTGCTATTGACTTGTTACCTGGTACTACACCGATTTCTATTACACCGTATCGGATGGCTCCGACTGAATTGAAAGAATTAAAAGCTCAGTTGCAAGAGTTGACAGATAAAGAATTTGTGAGACCGAGTTTTTCTCCTTGGGGTGCTCCTGTGTTATTTGTGAAAAAGAAGGACGGCTCTATGAGACTTTGTATTGACTATCGTCAGCTCAATAAGGTGACCATAAAGAACAAGTATCCTTTGCCGAGAATTGATGATTTGTTTGATCAATTAAAAGGGGCAACAGTGATCTTCAAGATCGATCTGAGGTCTGGTTACTATCAGTTGAGAGTTAAAGAGTCTGATGTGCCGAAAACCGCCTTTAGAACGAGGTATGGACACTATGAATTTCTGGTAATGCCTTTTGGGTTGAATAATGCTCCAGCTATTTTTATGGACTTGATGAACCGAATTTTTCAGCTGTACTTAGACAAGTTCGTGGTGGTGTTCATAGATGATATTTTAATTTATTCTCGGGATGAATCCGAGCATGCAGAGCATCTGAGAACTGTGTTACAGATTCTGAGAGAAAAGAAATTGTATGCTAAATTCAGCAAAAGTGAGTTTTGGCTTCGTGAGGTTGGATTCTTGGGACATATAGTTTCAAGTGAAGGTATTCGGGTTGATCCAAGCAAAATTTCAGCAATTGTTGATTGGGAGCCACCAAAGAATGTGACCGAGGTCAGAAGCTTTATGGGCTTAGCTGGGTATTACAGACGCTTTATCAAGGGATTCTCGATGATTGCTTCTCCTATGACTAAGTTACTACCGAAGAATGTCATGTTCGAATGGACTGATAAATGTCAACAAAGTTTCGAGAAATTGAAGGCTTTATTGACTGAGGCACCAGTGTTGGTACAACCTGAGTCAGGAAGGAGTTTGTAATTTACAGTGATGCATCGTTGAATGGTCTTGGGTGTGTGTTAATGCAAGAGGGCAAAGTAATAGCTTATGCTTCAAGACAACTAAAACCACATGAGAAGAATTATCCGACTCATGATTTAGAATTGGCTGCCATTGTTTTTGCTTTAAAAATTTGGCGTCATTATTTGTATGGTGAAAAGTGCCGAATTTTCACTGATCATAAGAGTTTGAAGTATTTAATGAGCCGAAAAGATTTGAATTTACGATAACGAAGATGGCTCGAGTTAATTAAAGACTATGAGCTAGTGATTGATTATCACCCCGGGAAAGCTAATGTGGTTGTTGATGCATTAAGCAGAAAGTCTTTATTTGCTTTAAGAGCTATGAGTACGAGATTAACTTTATCTGATGATGGTTCAATTTTGACTGAATTGAGAGTTAGACCGTAATTTCTTCAGCAGATTCGGGAAGCTCAAAAGAATGACAATAAATTGCAAGCCAGAAGAGCTCAGTGTGAAGCAGACGTTGATTCAGATTTTCAAATTGGTTCAGATGATTGCCTAATGTTTCGGGACAGAATATGTGTACCAGGAAATGATGAGCTAATTCAGACCATTTTATGTGTGGCACACAGTGGTGATTTATCAGTCCATCCAGGTAGTGTGAAAATGTATAATGATTTGAAGAAGTTGTATTGGTGGCCGAGCATGAAAAAGGATATCTCGGAATTTGTATCAAAGTGTTTAATCTGTCAACAAGTGAAGGCTGAGCATCAAGTACCATCGGGTTTACTTCAGCCGGTAACGATTCCAGAGTGGAAGTGGGACAGTATTACGATGGATTTTGTGACTGGAATGCCTTTAACTCCAAAGAAGAAAGATGCTATTTGGGTAATTGTTGATAGATTGACAAAGTCAGCCCATTTTATTTTGATACGCATTGATTACTCACTTGACAGGTTGGCAGAATTATATGTTGCTGAAATAGTGAGATTACACGGGGTGCCTAAATCTATTATATCGGATAGAGATCCGAGATTTACTTCGAGGTTTTGGATAAAGTTGCAGGAAGCCTTGGGTACGAAATTGAATTTCAGTACTGCGTTTCATCCGCAAACTGACGGGCAATCAGAAAGAGTGATTCAAGTTTTTGAAGACATGCTCCAGTGTTGTATTTTAGAATTGGAAGGCAGTTGGGAGAAATATCTACCATTGATTGAATTTGCTTATAACAATAGCTATCAGTCAAGTATATGAATGGCACCGTATGAAGCATTATATGGGCGTAAATGTAGAACTCCTTTATATTGGACTGAGCTCAGTGAGAACCGGATTCATGGAGTTGACTTGGTGAAAGAAACTGAAGAAAAAGTGAAAATAATCCGTGACTGCTTAATGGCTGCTTCAGATCGGCAAAAGTCGTATGCGGATTTAAAGAGGAAAGAAATTGAGTTTCAAGTAGGTGATAAAGTGTTCTTGAAGGTATCTCCATGGAAGAAGATTCTGAGATTTGGTCGTAAAGGCAAATTGAGTCCACGATTTATTGGACCGTATGAAGTTATTGAAAGAATTGAACCTGTAGCTTATCGGTTACCTTTACCGGCAGAGTTGGAAAGGATACATAATGTATTTCATGTATCGATGTTGCGATGTTATCGTTCGGATCCTTCACATATAGTTTCTCCTACAGAGATTGAAGTTCGACCAGATATGACTTATGAGGAGGAATCGATAAAGATTCTGGCTCGAGAGGTCAAACAGTTAAGGAATAAAAGTGTAACCTTAGTGAAAGTGTTGTGGCAAAAACATGGAATGGAAGAGGCTACGTGGGAACCGGAGGAAGTTATGAGGAAACAGTACCCGAACCTCTTTTCTGGTAAGATTTTCAGGGACGAAAATCCCTAAGGGGGGAGAATTGTAACAGCCCGACTTTGGGCCTAGTCGGAACAGTGGTTTCGGGACCACAAATCTGACGAGGGAAAATATGGTTATTATTATATTTTTATGGTCGACAATTCTACGGAAAAATTTCGTAAAAATTTCGTTCGAAAATTTTGACGTTTGGGCACTCAATTTAGTCAAAAGGACTAAATTGTAAAAAGTGCAAAAGTTGAGTTCTATATGTTAGAAGTGTCTAATTGAAATGAAATTATAAGTTGGGGGTCCTTATGTGGTAAATAGACCATTAGTAATTGATGGACAAAAATAGACATAAGAAATGAGTGAAATAGAATTTTTTTAAATGGGGGCATTTTAGTCATTTGGTAATAAAAAGAATAAAATAGGAAAAAGATGAAGAAAATCATCATCTTCTCCATAAGTTGCTGCTGAATTTTAAGGGACACCATAGCTAAGGTTTATTTGCTTTCTCAAGCTCATAGTAAGTGCATCCTAGCCCCGTTTTTAATGTTCTTCGCATTTTTTGAATCCTCGTAACTCTGTTTAGCTTATTCTAGCAATAATTCGTGTTAGGGCTCATATTTGGAAAAATACCCATAGGTGAAATGTGTCTATTTTGCTGTTTTATGGTAGAATATGAAGCTAGAAATTATGTTAAACAATTTTTGTTAAGCGATTTTAAGCGAAAACGGGTAAATAGATATAATCGGTAAAAATACTTAATGTTCATAAATATGTGTTAGAGTGGGAATTGGATGTTGCTATAGAAGAGAAAAATGTTCATCATGTCAGAAAACATAAGAATGAGAGATGAAATATAATTTCCAAGCTTAGGGATGAAATGTAAATATGTAAAAGTTTGGGGGCAAAATTGTAAATTTTCAAAAAGTTGGGTGGAGGATTATTTTAATAAATGTTAACATTACACGAGTTAAATTTGCTATTATAGATCAAGAGAGACAGGAAGATGATCTCAAACGAGGAAAAGAAAAGATAGTGGAATGAATTGCAAAATTACGATATTTTGCACCGAGGTAAGTAAACACGTGACTTAATGTATTATTTTGGTATTATTTGATATATGTTGAGATTTATTTGAATATAAATAAATGTTTGGCAAGATTCCAAAAATGTTGTTAAATTGGGAAAGGTGGTAAGGGGTTGCAAAACACGGTTTTTGGTTGAACACTCGGAATAGGCCGGAGCATATTGCATATAAAGGGGTTGCTGTGTGCTGATTCCCCTATTCATTGGTGGTTGCTAAGTGCTGATTCCAATGTATTTTAAATGTGAAAGGGGGTTGCTAAGTGTTGATTCCCCCAAGGGGTTGCTAAGTGCTGATTCCCCTACCTATTGGTGGTTGCTAAGTGCTGATTCCACCGTATTTTAAATGTGAAAGGGGGTTGCTAAGTGCTGATTCCCCGACCCATTTTGTGGTTGCTAAGTGCTGATTCCACCGCATCTGAAATGTGAAGGGGGTTGCTAAGTACTGATTCCCCCAAGGGGTTGCTGTGTGCTGATTCCCCGATTCATTGGTGGTTGTTAATTGCGGAACCCACCGATAACGGTTAACATTCCTAGTGTTCAACAAGTAAATTGGGAAGGTGAATATTCATATATGTGGTGGACAAGTTTATGGGAGGAATATTGGGTTTGATACTTAATCAACCCATGTATAAGATGGGAGGAAAATCAAAAATACAAAAAGAGACAATTTGAATGCAAAACTGTTTTGAATGGCAGCAGTTGGGCAACTTTGAAAAATCACCATAAATGGTGGAAAATGAGTTAGAGGTTGAATAACAAATTAAATTGAAGTTAAATGAGTCTATTTTCATATGAAAGAAATAGAGCAAGCAAAAGAGTTGAATATTTTGAGATATTTGAATTTTACTGAGACAGGGATGGATTGATTTCGAAATCCCCTGTTCCAAATTTGGAAAATCACCAAAAATTGTAAAAAAATAATTATGCCTTGAAATTTATATTTTTGGATTCCTTATTGAGTCTATTTTTAATAGAAACAAACGTGAACATTGTTTGAAAGTTTTAAAGAGAGTTATGTGAATTCTAGTAAGGGGAGGTCAGGACTATCGGGCAGTGAAATAGGGGAAAATTTAAAGAATAAACTGTACTAATTTACCCAACCAAAAATTCTAAAAATTTTATGGTGGAAAGGTATATGAATCTAGTTTCGGGGAAATTTTATGGAATTCAATTTGGAGCCCTGTAGCTCCAGATAAAAATAAATTAGTGACCATGACGCAGAAAAACAGTTTGCTGGAAATGGAACAAACAATAGATTTAATTGTGATTAAAAATTGTTTTATGGTGGAATTATGTGAGAAATTTATTTAATCATCATATGTTTACTTACTAAGCTATATGCTTACTCGTTTTCATTTTCCCCTTGATTATAGTGATATCCATCAACCCGGAACTTGGACGGGGTCAGACAATCATCCACACTATCATCATTGTTTGGGTATTTTGCTACTAGTATTCCGGAAATATGGCATGTATAGACGACTTTATGTAATATGACGAAACTATGTAAATATATATATTATGGTTCGGTTTAAATTGTGGTGTTAGTAATGGTTAAATTGTGTATGATTATACAACTGATCTTGGTTGGAAATATTGAAATGTGTTTGAAAATTTGCAGGAGGTTTAAGTAAAAATAAGCAGAAATGCTGTCGAAATTTTTTTAAAAAATTTAGTAATGCCTCATACTCTGTTCCGGTAAGGAATACGGGTAAGGGGTGTTACATTTTAGTGGTATCAGAGCTACGGTTTAGTCGGTTCTCGGACAAATAAAATATTTGTGAAAGTCAGTCTATACATGCCATAAATATATTGTGATAGTGTGATGATTTCTAACAATTTAAAATTTTGTTTTATATAGTAAATGGATCCTGACCGAGGTATAGCAGATGATGTTGAAAGTAACGCACCGGCTCCCACACAAAGGACCGCGCATGAAGAGAGTAGACATGAAACACATGGACAGGATGAGGCTCGGGAAGCCTTCCTTCGGATGATAAGTGATTGGTATACAGAATATGTCTGTGCAAATCCGAATGTTCCACCTCTTCCACCCCCTCCTATTCCTCAACCGGTCCCCGTAGCTCCACGAAGTGCTGAAGTGGTGAGATCAAGTAAACCACCCGTGGATAGAATCCGAAAGCATGGAGCTGAAGATTTTAGGGCTAATGTTGATGATGATCTGGAAAAAGCTGAGTTTTGGCTTGAAAATACTATCCGGGTATTTGATGAATTATCTTGTACTCCTGAGGAATGTTTGAAATGTGCTGTGTCTTTATTGAAGGATTCGGCATACCGTTGGTGGAAAACATTAATATCGGTGGTTCCAAAAGAAAGAGTTACTTGGGACTTCTTCCAGGAAGAATTCAGAAAGAAATATGTAAGCCAGCGGTTTATTGATAAAAAACGTAAAGAGTTTCTCGAATTGAAATAGGGCCGAATATCAGTAGCAGAATATGAACGGGAGTTTGTCCGGCTTAGTAAATATGCCCAGGAATGTGTACCTACAGAGGCTATTATGCGTAAAAGATTTGAAGAGGGGCTAAATGAAGATATCAGATTGCATGTTGGGGTTTTAGAGTTAAAAGAATTTATGGTATTAGTTGATCGGGCCTGCAAGGCTGAAGAGCTGAGTAGAGAAAAGAGAAGGGCGGAGATGGAAACTCGAGATGTAAGAAAGAGGTCAATGGGCAGGACATGTCAATCCCAACCGAAGAGGTTTAAAGGGATGGATTCACGACCAACTGGTTCAGTTGGGTATTCACGCAAAGACCGAGGGAGGTCATATTCCGGAGCTAAAACTCGAGCTACCTCAGTGGCAAGTGTGGGCAATGTAGGAAATACCAGACCTGAATGTCAACAGTGTGGCAGGCGACATACTGGTGAGTGTTGGGGATTTAAACGAGCTTGTTTCAGGTGTGGTTCTCAAGAGCATTTTGTAAAAGATTGCCCTGAGAGAATAGAGGAAGAAAATTTACAAAGAGCTGGATCGGGTGATATTGTCAGTAGAGGCAGAGTATGAGGCATTACTAAATTTTCTCCCCACATTTCTCAATGGTCTGCCTCTACTGACAATATCACCCAATCCAGCTCTTTGTAAATTTTCTTCCTCTATTTTCTGAGGGCAATCTTTTACAAAATACTTTTGAGAACCACACCTGAAACAAGCTCGTTTAAATCCCCAACACTCACCAGTATGTCGCCTGCCACACTGTTGACATTCAAGTCTGGTATTTCCTACATTGCCCACACTTGCCACTGAGGTAGCTCGAGTTTTAGCTCCGGAATATGACCTCCCTCGGTCTTTGCGTGAATACCCAACTGAACCAGTTGGTCGTGAATCCATCCCTTTAAACCTCTTCGGTTGGGATTGACATGTCCTGCCCATTGACAAATTCTTTTAACTCTAAAACCCCAACATGCAATCTGATATCTTCGTTTAGCCCCTTTTCAAATCTTTTACACATAATAGCCTCTGTAGGTACACATTCCTGGGCATATTTACTAAGCCGGACAAACTCCCGTTCATATTCTGCTACTGACATTCGGCCCTGTTTCAATCCGAGAAACTCTTTACGTTTTTGATCAATAAACTGCTTGCTTACATATTTCTTTCTGAATTCTTCCTGGAAGAAGTCCCAAGTAACTCTTTCTTTTGGAATCACCGATATTAATGTTTTCCACCAACGGTATGCCGAATCCTTCAATAAAGACACAGCATATTTCAAACATTCATCAGGAGTACAAGATAATTCATCAAATACCCGGATAGTATTTTCAAGCCAAAACTCAGCTTTTTCCAGATCATCATCAACATTAGCCCTGCAATCTTCAGCTCCATGCTTTCGGATTCTATCCACGGGTGGTTTACTTGATCTCACCACTTCAGCACTTCGTGGAGCTACGGGGACCGGTTGAGGAATAGGAGGGGGTGGAGTAGGTGGAACATTCGGATTTGCACGGACATATTCTGTATACCAATCACTCATCATCCGAAGGAAGGCTTCCCGAGCCTCATCCTGTCCATGTGTTTCATGTCTACTCTCTTCATGCGTGGTCCTTTGTGTGGGAGCCGGTGCGTTACTTTCAACATCATCTGCCATACCTCGGTCAGGATCCATTTACTATATAAAACAAAATTTTAAATTGTCAGAAATCATCACACTATCACAATATATTTATGGCATGTATAGACTGACTTTCACACATATTTTATTGGTCCGAGAACCGACTAAACCGTAGCTCTGATACCACTAAAATGTAACATCCCTTACCCGTATTCCTTACCGGAACAGAGTATGAGGCATTACTAAATTTTTAAAAAAAATTTCGACTGCATTTCTGCTTATTTTTACTTAAACCTCCTGCAAATTTTCAAACACATTTCAATATTTCCAACCAAGATCAGTTGTATAATCATACACAATTTAACCATTACTAACACCACAATTTAAACCGAACCATAATATATATATTTACATAGTTTCGCCATATTACATAAAGTCGTCTATACATGCCATATTTCCGAAATACTAGTAGCAAAATACCCAAACGATGATGATAGTGTGGATGATTGTCTGACTCCGTCCAAGTTCCGGGTTGATGGATATCACTATAATCAAGGGGAAAATGAAAACGAGTAAGCATATAGCTTAGTAAGTAAACATATGACGAATAAATAAATTTCTCACATAATTCCACCATAAAACAATTTTTAATCACAATTAAATCTATTGTTTGTTCCATTTCCAGCAAACTATTTTTCTGCATCATGGTCACTAATTTATTTTTATCTGGAGCTACAGGGCTCCAAATTGAATTCTGTAAAATTTACCCAAAACTAGATTAATATACCTTTCCACCATAAAATTTTTAGAATTTTTGGTCAGGCCAATTAGCACATTTTATTTTTAAATTTTCCCCTATTTCACTGCCCGACAGTCCTGACCTCCCTTTACTAGAATTCACATAACTCTTTGTAAAAATTTCAAACAATGTTATTGTTTGTTTCTATTAAAAATAGACTCAATAAGAAATCCAGAAATATAAATTTCAAGGCATAATTATTTTTTTATAATTTTTTGTGATTTTCTAAAGTTGGAACAGGAGATTTCGAAATCAATCCAGCCCTGTCTCAGTAAAATTCAAATATCTCGAAATATTCAACTCTTTTGCTTGCTCTATTTCTTTCATATGAAAATAGACTCATTTAAATTCAATTTCATTTGTTATTCAAACTCTAACTCATTTTCCACCATTTATGGTGATTTTTCAAAGTTGCCCAACTCCTGCCGTTCAAAACAGTTTTGCATTCAAATCGTCTCTTTTTGTATTTTTGATTTTCCTCCCATCTTATACATGGGTTGATTAAGTATCAAACCCAATATTCCTCCCATAAACTTGTCCACCACATATATGAATATTCACCTTCCCAATTTACTCGTTGAACACTAGGAATGTTAACCGTTATCGGTGGGTTCCGCAGTAAACAACCACCAATGAATCGGGGAATCAGCACACAGCAACCCCTTGGGGGAATCAGCACTTAGCAACCCCCTTCACATTTCAGATGCGGTGGAATCAGCACTTAGCAACCACTAAATGGGTCAGAGAATCAGCACTTAGCAACCCCTCGGGGGAATCAGCACTTAGCAACCCCCTTTCACATTTAAAATACGTTGGAATCAGCACTTAGCAACCACCAATAGGTAGGGGAATCAGCACTTAGCAACCCCTCGGGGGAATCAGCACTTAGCAACCCCCTTTCACATTTAAAATACGGTGGAATCAGCACTTAACAACCACCAATGAATAGGGGAATCAGCACACAGAACCCCTTTATATGCAATATGCTCCGACCTATTCCGAGTGTTCAACCAAAAACCGTGTTTTGCAACCCCTTACCACCTTTCCCAATTTAACAACATTTTTGGAATCTTGCCAAACATTTATTTTATATTCAAATAAATCTCAACATATATCAAATAATACCAAAATAATACATTAAGTCACGTGTTTACTTACCTCGGTGCAAAATATCGTAATTTTGCAATTCATTCCACTATCTTTTCTTTTCCTCGTTTGAGATAATCTTCCCGTCTCTCTTGATCTATAATAGCAAATTTAACTCGTTTAATGTTCACATTTATTAAAATAATCATCCACCCAACTTTTTGAAAATTTACAATTTTACCCCCAAACTTTTACATATTTACATTTTTGTCTCTAAGCTCGGAAATTATATTTCATCTCTCATTCTTATGTTTTATGACATGCTGAACATTTTTATCTTCTATAGCAACATCCAATTCCCACTCTAACACACATTTATGAACATTAAGTATTTTTACCGATTATGTCTATTTACCCGTTTTCGCTTAAAATCGTTTAACAAAAATTGTTTAACATAATTTCTAACTTCATATTCTACCATAAAACAGCAAAATAGACACATTTCACCTATGGGTATTTTTCCAAATATGAGCCCTAACACGAATTATTGCTAGAATATGCTAAACCGAGTTACGAGGATTCCAAAAATGCGAAGAACATTAAAAACGGGGCTAGGATGCACTTACTATGAGCTTGAGAAAGAAAAGAAACCTTAGTTATGGTGTCCCATAAAATTCGGCAGCAACTTATGGAGAAGATGATGATTTTCTTCATCTTTTTCCTATTTTATTCTTTTTATTACCAAATGACTAAAATGCCCCCATTTAAAAAAAATCTATTTCACCTAGTTCTTATGTCTATTTTTTTCCATCAATTACTAATGGTTTATTTACCATATAAGGACCCCCAACTTATAATTTCATATCAATTAGACACTTCTAACATATAGAACTCAACTTTTGCACTTTTTACAATTTAGTCCTTTGACTAAATTGAGTGCCCAAACGTCAAAATTTTCAAACGAAATTTTTAAGAAATTTTTTCGTAGAATTGTAGACCATAAAAATATAATAATAACCATATTTTCCCTCGTCGGATTTGTGGTCCCGAAACCACTGTTCCAACTAGGCCCAAAGTCGGGCTGTTACAAGAGTTGTGCTTGTGTGTGTGAGGTCTCAAGTTCGAGTCCCTTTATGTCTAAAGTGAAATTTACTTTTATTTTTTATTTTTATTTTTTATCGTGGGCCACCCTAGTATTGATTTGCTGAATGAGTTTAAATTGTTAGTACTTGGATAGAATATTTAGGAGTTGGTTGGATTTAATAATATTTATCTTGGTTAAAAAAAGAAAAGAAATTATCTCAACAACCTCCCTTGCTTGTCGTCCCATATTCCTACTTTTTCCATATGTTTCTTTTGATTTTTGACTCTTAGAAACTGCCAAGAAATTTCGTTCAGTCATTGTTTCTATTCCCTGTTACTTTTCCATTTTTTCTCTTCTTGTTTCTTTATCATAATTTCTTAGGAGATCATGCATTTTCCTTGATTCTCTTTGGTTTTGTTAAATTGATTTATGGCTTTTGTATTGCCATCGACATTATGGTATTGTGGTCTTGAGCAGGGGAGAGTAGTGCTTCGCGGTGTAAGTACTATTGTCTGTATCTTCTGTATTTTATTCGATTAATATCATTTTCGCATGCAAGGTGGGTGAGTTTAATGATACGATAATCCACATTCTAATTGATTTGCTAAATATAATAAGTAAGGGTTGTGGTTCGCATGACGTATTTCCATTAAGTTAGTAGTTTCGGAGGACTGTTGTCTTCATATAGGTAAGTGATCGAGCACTCAAAAGGTTAATTTTTGGTTTTGTAACAGCCCGATTCTGGGCCTAGTCGGAATAGTGGTTTCGGGACCACAAATCCGACAAGGGAAAATATGGTTATTATTATATTTTTATGGTCTACAATTTCACGGAAAATTTTCGTAAAAATTTCGTTCGAAAATTTCGACGTTTGGGCACTCAATTTAGTCAAAATGACTAAATTGTAAATGGTGCAAAAGTTGAGTTCTACATCTTAGAGGTGTCTAATTGTTATGAAATTTTAAATTGGAGGTCTTTATGTGGTAATTAGACCATTAGTTAGTTGATGGACAAAAATAGACATAAGAAATGGGTGAAATAGATTTTTTTTAAATGGGGGCATTTTAGTCATTTAGTTATTAAATAGAATTAAATGGGAAAAAGATGGCAAAATATGCTCATCTTCTTCATGGTGAACGAAATCAGCAAGGGGGAAGCCATATTTAGGGTTTTTAAGCTTTCAAGCTCCATAATCAAGAAAGACGTGAAGAGTATATCAAACGGGGAAAAGAAAAGATAGTGGAGTAAAGTGCAAAATTACGATATTTTGCACCGAGGTAAGTAAACACGTGACTTAATGTATTATTTTGATATTGTTTGATATATGTTGAGATTTATTTTGAATTAAAATAAATGTTTGGCAATATCCTAAAAATGTTGTTAAATCGGGAAAGGTGATAAAGGGTTGCAATATATGGTTTATGGGTTGAACACTCGGAATAAGCCGGAGTATGTTGTATATAAAAGGGGTTGCTGTGTGCTGATTCCCCGATTCATTGGTGGTGCTATGTGCGTGATCCACCATATCTTTGAAATGTGAAAGGGGGTTGCTATGTGCTGATTCCCCCGAGGGGTTGCTAAGTGCTGATTCCCCGATTTCATTGGTGGTGCTAAGTGCGATATCTGCCTTATCTTTGAAATGAAAAGGGGGTTGCTATGTGCTGATTCCCCCGAGGGGTTGCTAAGTGCTGATTCCCCGATTCATTGGTGATGCTAAGTGCGATATTCACCGTATCTTTGAAATGAAAAAGGGGGTTGCTATGTGCTGATTCCCCCGAGGGGTTGCTAAGTGCTGATTCCCCGATTCAGTGGTGGTGCTAAGTGCGGGATCCACCGATAACGGTTAACATTCCGAGTGTTCAACGAAAAAGTGTGGAAGGTGAATATTGCCATATGGTGGAAAATTTTATGGGGTAAATATTGAGTTGAATACTAAATCGACCCATGTATGAGATGGGAGAAAATATCAAAAACGCAAAAGGAACGATTTAATTATAAACTGTGTTGAACAACAGCAATTGGGTAACTTTGAAAAAAATCACCATAAATGGTGGAAAATGAATGGGAAGCTGAATAATATATGAAATTGAAGTTGAATGTATCTATTCTCATATGAAAGAAATAGAATAAGCAAAAGAGTTGTATTTTTGGAGATATCTGAATTTTACTGAAACAGGGCTGGATTGATTTCGAGATCCCCTGTTCTAACTTTGGAAAATTACCAAAAATTGTACAAAAATAATTATGGCATGAAATTTATATCCCTGGAATCCTTATTGAGTCTATTTTTATTAGAAACAAGAAAAACCATTTTTCAAATTTTGTACAGAGAGTTAAGTGAATTTTAGTGAGGAAGGGTCAGAACCGTTGGGCAGTGAAACAGGGGAAGGTTTAATGAATAAACTGTACTAATTGGCTGGGTCAAAAATTCTGAAATTTTTATGGTGAAATTTTATATGAGTCTAGTTTCAGAGAAAATTTACGGAACTCAATTTGGATCCCTGTAGCTCCAGATAAAAATAAATTAGCGACTATGACGCAGAAAAACAGCTTGCTGGAAATTGCCTAAACAATAAAGTTATTCATGAATAAGTTTATATTTTGGTGTAGTTATGGGAGTAATTACTTATTTATCATGTGTTTACTTACTAAGCTATATGCTTACTCGATTTTATTTTTCTCTTGATTATAGTGACTTCCAACAACTTGGAAATTGGAACGAAGTCAGACAATCATCTACACTATCCTTCACATTTGGGGTATTTTACTGCTAGTGTTCTGAAATTTTATGGCATGTATAGACGACTTATGTAATGTGGGATCATCATGTAAATATATGTTATGGTTCCCTTTTAAATGTAGTGTTTATTAATAGTTAAACTGTATGTGTGTTTATACAAATGAAATTTGTTGGTATATTGGAATGTGTTGTAAATTTGCAGGAGGTTTAAGCAAAAATAAGTAGGAATGCTGTCGAATTTTTTTTTAAAAATCTAGTAATACCTCATACTCTGTTCCGGTAAGGAATACGGGTAAGGGGTGTTACAGGTTTGGTAATGTGTATGTTAGCATTTTTGACGAATTAGTAAATTTTTTCCAAATTTGTTGTTTAAAATATTATTTTTAGTTCTGGAAATCTCGTGGTTGAATTTGTATAAGAAATTATCCAAGTGTATGACTAGAATCTGTAAAAAAAGAACAATAGAAAGTCGAAAAGCCCACTGTCGGCATCACATGGTCGTGTGTCAGGTAGTGTGCTAGGCCTTGTGCCAGACCATGTAGATCACATGGTCTTGGTTGTTTGGGGCATGTGGGCCACACAAGCATGTGTAGGCCGTGTCTAAGGTTGTGTGGGCCACATGAGTGTATGGGCCCAATTTCTGAAAATTTACCCTTAGGCCATATTTGTCGTGCGCAACAAATTTAGTCCTTTCTTAGGGTCTGTATGGTATAAATATGTCTATATATCATGATTTCTGATGCTCTGTCTCTGTTAAACATGACTTATGAACGCATGAGATGTTTGTTATATGAATAGTATGATGTGTTAATGCCAATATGATCTAAATATGATGTGTATAGCATGTATGCCATACACATTTGATATCTATTTAATTTTGCATGTGCATTGGGGAGGAATTATGATTACGAAAGAAGTTTTGGCAATTTAATCTATCTGCCTTATCTTGTAACACCCCAAACTTGGCCTAAATGCTATGACTAGATTTTGAGGAATTACATCAACTTGTTTAAAAATTTTTGTTTTAATCAAACTCTAAGTGCGTTTCGAAACATAAAATTTGGAAAGACCCTCACAAACATTTAGAAATACTTAAGTTCGGAATCACTTATTTCAAACCCTGAATTTGATTTCAAAATCGTGTTTTAAAAGTAACAGTTTTGGCAAATCTTTTCCAACTTTAAGACAACATATGTTAAAAACTATTTGTTTATTTTTAGAAAAACATCTATGGGGTTATTAATTTTGCAGCGAAAGATTTTCAGTGTTTTAAATTTAAGCACCGAATTTTAAATTGTTAACCCGTGTGGTTTAACAGCTATGGTGTTAAAATTCCAAAAAACAAGCAAACAAAACAAAAACCAAAAACAAAGCTCAAAACAGATTATTAACTTAGAAAACCACCATATTTTAATTAATTGAGAAAATAATTGGAGCTTTCGTACGCCAACCAGTCCTAAGTCAGAAGTTTACCTAAAAAGTCAAAAATCAAACAAGAGGGTGAGCTATAAAACTCAGTGTGTAACAAACTCAATCAAGAACTCAAATTACACAACCAACAATTCACAGAATCGCAGATAATTACATAACGATCATTTGAGCAAAACTAGGAATGCGTGCTTATGCAAGTTTTTATTCAGAAAACATCCTACCCAATTCTGCTGCACACCAAATAGAGTTACTCAGAACTTGTCGTGGTCCATGCCACCAGAGACTGTAGTTAAAACTGCCAAATTGGATATACGTAGACAAGCCACTATATTGCAACTAAGCTACCAGAACAACATATGTGTGGTTGAGCCACCATAAATGCAGACAAGCTAGTAGACAGAAATATGGATAAACCACCAAATAAAGCAAATCATTAAACTGTCAGAACTTCCTCCGTACCATAATATCCCAACCCCATGCAATGTGACATGGCATGCATAAACTGAAACAATGATAAGCATGTCGAACATGCATTCATATTCTTAACATAAACCAATAAGCATGTGATTTCATGCTTTGCAAATAGATATATTAGAATTACAAATCACCTTAACTAGAAAACCACAATGTCAAATACATGGTCATAAAGTCTATTCAGAAATACAAATTAACATAATCGTAAATCATACACATATATACAAATATAGCAAATCAGGACATACCAACATAACTATCAGTATTAGATCATATAAATATATTTCACATACCTTAAACACATCAACACAGAAGCATATTAACAGATATCTTGTTTCCAAGCCTTAATTAAGCAATATTGGCTAGCCCGTATGACCCATACGACCTTACACACACTTGTGTGGCCCACATGACCCAATTGACCCAAATTATGTAGCGTCGACAGTACAGTTTTTGGCTTTCCATTGTTCGCTGTTTTTTGAGTTTTTCGATACACACCTGGTCGTTTTTCAATATAACACCCCGGCAAAGATTCAAAACCTAAAAATGACATTTAGAATGAATAATTTAGGAACAAAACACTAAACCCAATCTACTAATTTGGCACAACCCCCTAACCTTAGGCCTTAACAAACCAAAAATCATCCCTTCAGGCATTCAACTACTTACCCAGACGGTAGCAGCAACCTTAATAACCCTTAGTTCACCGGAAGACTATTAGTTATAGAAACATCACCTAAACCAAAGGTTTCAAAGAAAACAAAGTCACGTTACACAAAGAAAATAGCAAATTCACTCCACAATCGTGAAAACTCCACAAAGTACGAATCCTTACACAAATTCCTTACCACTCATCATCAGGATTGTTTAAAAACAAGTGATGAAACTGATCCTTGCCAAGACAAATTGGAAAAAAAGGCAGCCAAAACGATGGAATAATGATTGTTAACAACAGTAAAATAACAAAAACTTATAGGAGCAAAAATGGGAAAAACTGAAAGTAGTAAGTTTTTGGGGGAAAAACAATGGAACGGTAGAACTAAGGAGAGTGGGAGAGAGTGGAGAGATTTTAGGAGTATTTTTGGGAAATTTTTAAAAATAAAAAATTTCAAAAACTACCCATCACCCTCGCTAAATATGATTAATTAACCTATCATATTTTACCTTTAGAGTTTAAAATAAAAAAAATAATTTCACTATGCACACATGGGGACTCAAACACAAGACTAGAAGGTAAGCTAACACCTTATCACTAAACCAACAAATTTATTCTATCATTAATTGCACGAAAATTAAATTTAAGCCAAATGACCAAAAGTAGGGATTGAGTCAAAATTTAAAAAATTACAAGGGAAGGATTCCAACCCAAAACCTCACACACACAAGCAATACATTTAACCACTGAGCTAAATTAATTCCCTTTACATAATTTTCAAAATCTTAACTCAAAATCAGGACATGACCACTCTTGGTTTCACTAACCCAATTTTTGGGATGTGACATATTTGGTGGCTTAGCCACGTATATATCTATTTCTGGCGGGTTACCGCATATTGTTCTGGCAGCTAGACTGCAATTTTTCTGAAAAGTGACCTGCGATCACTTAGTGGCGTGTGGGGCTGGATGGGTATTTAATACCTTAATTGGTGTGTAGGGATGGTTAGAGATGGTCTGTAGCGGATGGGGGTAGGATCTGAATCTGTCTTTATATCTGTTTATAAAATATATTTGAATGGTATTTGAGCGTGTAATTGCTACATTATCTAATGAACCATGTATGGTTGATTTATTGTTTGAAACAAGTTACACACTAAGCTCATAAGTTCACTTTCTGTTTGTCTGCTCTCAGGTAATCTATAGACATAGGACGGATCGGTGCGGCGGGAGCTCGATTATATATATTGTTGTTGCATTTCTTTTAACTTTGTTTATATGAATCCATTTTATTTGGTGCACTATTTTCGAACTTTTGAGACTATTTTTTTTATAAATTATGGATTTTATTTTTTGTTTTAATATTTTTAGATTATATTAATTCTATCTGCATAATGTTGAATTTTCAAAATCAAATCGCGTTTTCCGAAATTATATTTAATTAAGGGCTTCCGCTGCAAGTCTAAGGGGTTTTATAAGTATTTTCCCAAGTAAACTGAAATTTTAATCATCAAAAGCCAATACAATTTATTTTACAAGTCTCAAAATGATTTTGGGATATTCAAATGAAATGCGATAACACCTCCAAATTTGGTCATAACGTCTATGTTGGATTTGGGGCGTTACATTTGGCCACTCCAACCCATACACATTTTTAACTACTTCATTCAATGTAATTGCATTGATCACCATCGAAACTTTTGACATGGGGTTATATTTTACACAAATATAATAATCTTCTTGTTTTGCTCATTATATTTTACACAAATATAATATTCTTCTTGTTTTGTTCATTATTATATTTTTTTCCTAATACAATAAGAAATTATCTTTTAAATTTATATATTCGAATTAATATGATAGGTACGTATATTAATGCTTTACTTAGAATGAAAAGAATGTGGATTTCTTCCTAATAATACATTATGTATAGCAAATAATGCCTTACCAATATTTATTACTTAATATTAATAGAAATTATTATATTCTAAATAAATTGATTATTTTAGTTTTTCTTAATACATTTTTTTTCTAAATCGGATCCATTAATTAATGTTACATTTCTATTCAAAGTCTATACAATATTTTTTTGAATTTCTTCTCGAATAAAGAGTGAACCTAAAAAATACGAGGATTCAAATACTATATTAGTGTAATCGTATTCTTCCTAATAAATTATAGGAAAAATTGAAATATATATAACAATATAATTGATAAACTATAAAAGTAACATATTTTAATTCCATTCTTAAAGCGTTTTTGGATGATTAATGATGTAAATTGGTGAATTTGATGCTTCTAATCCTTTAAATTCATGTTTCTATACTTAGGAGAGCATTTGGGAGCGAAAGGAGCGAAAAACGAGCCAAAATCAAACGAATAGAGCTGTTTCCAGGTCCACACGGCCTGGGCATTTCGACTCGGGTTGGCCACACGCCCATGTGCTAGCCCGTGTCGATATCGCACCCTGCTTCCCAAATACGTGGAAAAACCAAATTTTTTTTGGCTTTCTGAGCATTCTAAAGTCTATAAATACCAATTAAAAGAAGACCTAAGGGGATACTCAAAGAAGATTGAAGAGAACACTCGAAGAATGCCATCGGAATCAACTCAGAAGCGGATCTCCTTCAAGATCGAAGATCTCCATTTAATTTCCTTCGAAGTTTTATTGAGTTTCTTTATGTCATAAATTTTCCTAACTTTGAGATGTTTCTATTCAGGATTATGAACTAAATTCCTTAGATACCTAGGGAGGATGAAACCTATAATGAATCTTATTATTTAATTTCTATTTTACGCGATAAATACTTGATTCTTGTTCTCATTTATGTATGCTTATTTCGTATTTTAATATTTTTATGATATTAATTCATGTTTAATGTGCTTATTTCAGTGGAGCAAAAGTCCCTGTTTAAGAGTAGATCTAACATAATTGAGTGGATTTGCATGCAATTCTAGAAATAGGACGACACAAATCTATCGGATTAGAGTCAAATCTAATAGGGGAATCCATAGATCAAGTTAATGCGACGATAGAGTTTTAATTAGAAAGAGATTTCAATTAATCAACCTAGGGTCAGTTGTTCTTACTCTCGAAAGAGATATTAACATAATTTAGGGATTTCTACGGATCAAGACACAAGTGAATAAATTGTTTAATTTAGACTCAGAATAATAGGTAAAGTCTAGGTGGATTCTTTCTTGGGTATTTTCTTTATCATTGGTTATCTTCGATTATTTTTCCCATTTCATTCTCTGTTGTGTTCGTAGTTAAATTAGATTAGTAAATTTAGATTAAAAACAATCACTTCAATTTATCGGCTAAATAATAAAAAAACGATAATTATTAGTACTTTTAGTCCTCGTGGATACGATATTCCCTACTCGCCATAGCTATACTATTGTTCGATAGGTGCACTTGCCTTTGTCGTAATTATAGTTAGTTTAGTGACCATCAATAATATGAATTAATGTTGGTACGAAAGCTGTAATTTTATTTTGTTGATAGTATTGTTTAATTTGAAAGTTTTTTTAGGATATATTGGTATTTATATTTTATATTCAATTTAAGAAATAAATTATATTTTAATGCTTTATTAAGAAAAAAAATATGTAAAAAGAAACTATGTTGAATACTACTTCATTTGGGTTATACAACTATCTATAATTTATATTTGTCTTAAAATTAATATGACATGACTAAGCTACGACCGCTTGAAAAGGACATGAAAGATTGATGTCTGTAAGAAGTAAGTAATTTAATTTGTTGATTATTGGTGAATCAATATTGTTGTTCGCAAAAGAAATGGGATAAAAAATTTCACCATCAAATTGATTCTAAAAGATAGTATACACAAATGCAAGAGAAATCATAATATTCCCAGATTAACTTGCCTTCAAAAGCGCTCTTTTCCTATAAAGAACAAAGCCCTTGATCAACTCAACCCTATAAATATGGATTTTATTCTACCCTTCACTTTGCACAATAAAATATATATAACCAAAAAAACACACATAAAAATAAATCAGAGACAATATTGTGTGTTGTAGTCATGGGTGCAAAGAAAATGATGGCGATAAGCTTGATGGTGTCGATGATGATGACTATGCTAGTAAATGAAGTGCGAGCTATTGAAAATTTAGATGTTGAGCGTAGTGAAGACGAAGGGATAGGTTCCTGTGCTAAAGAGTGTGCACTTAAATGCCTTCCTCAAATCAATCCTCCACGTATTATAATTTGCACTGCTCTTTGCATAATAGCATGCAAACTTAATCCCCCACCTGCCATCTTCGATTGTACCACTGGCTGTGCAAACTCCATAATCAAAACCTACAACCCCACTGGTATATATATATATTATTTTGTATAAATACAATAAAATCTCCCAATATAACATTTTAATGGATTTTCAATTGTTTTTATATTGCAGACGCAAGGAAGATAGATAACATCGTCGATTCTTGCTACGAGACTTGCAAGAATAACAATTAGTAGGCCCGGAGATCTTGTATTTAATAATCTTATTTACTCTCGACCCATTTTAGGATTTAAATTGTTAAAAAAGCATATTAAGTATTACTATTTTGCTTTTGTAACTAGCAATCAATTTGAATAAAAAATATTTTTATTTTAAGCTCTTAGTATATTTGTTTCATATCTAGTGGCATATATTTTGGGATTAATTGTATCTCTTAATTTTCTCTTAATCAATTTTCTTAACTCAGTTAAAGCTAAATAATTTGAACAATAAAATTGTTGAGTAATTGAATAAAAAAAAGTTTAAGGTTATCCGAGAAAATGTAATTCCTTATACCCGACTCGGTCGTCGAGCCCGAGTAACAGGACGCAACACCAACGTCACATCATCGCACATTACTCTGTGTCTTATTGGCATATGAACATCATCATAATCAAACAATTACAGGAGGTTTAAGTCTAAAATATCCTAGATGACGTTAAAATTACTAAACATAGATTAAACGACCTTATAACGAGTTAGAAACATTTTTAAAGAACACTTGATGAAAATTTCCAAATAAATCACGTAGGTAACGATACTCACTTGCTGGTATCGATATTTCTCATAATGGGTATTGATACCATTTAGAAATCGGTACCTTCTTGGTATTCTGTTTCTTAGCAAAATTTAAAACCTAGCAATTTACCGATACAATTCAAAAAGTATCTATATTTTTACCCCGAGTATCGGTACTCAAGAATTGGTATCAATACCAAAATGAGCTACTAACTTCCTGCACATATGAAATAATATGGAGGTATCGAGATTAAATACCCGATTATCGATACCTCTGCACAAAACAATAAAAACAACACCAAAACAGGGCATTTAATTCAATCAGACATATACCACTTCAACAAGTTTATAAAACCTCAATATTCATCAACAACACATCCATATTTGCAGTTCAATGCGTCATCAATAATTTAAGCTAAGCAAACCAATGAACTAATATCAAACATTCATAAATTCTATGAGTAATAAAATCAAGCAATCATGTAAACCATCATAGCAATAATCAACCAACAAATCTACCACACTGCCTTATTCCCACAGTCCAAAATAATAACTATAAAGTCACCTACTCAATTATTATGTCTAACTTGGATCATTTCCTTGGTATTTTTGCATTGCTCACACTACAACGCTAACTATTTGTAAATGTTTAAAAAGAGTAGATGAGCTTAAACAAGCTCAGTGAATGATTGAAACAACCACAAAAACAAAAATGAATTCACACGTTAAATGGAAATGACCAAAGCACAATTACATACACAATTTACTATGATGACATACTAAAATATTCATGCAATATTTACCAACTCATCTAGCTTATTAAACACATGTTTATGCATACATCACATATCATAATATTTCATTTAATGATGAATTGGCACTTGAGGTTATGAAACATAAAAGTGGGTTCTATCACCACACATTGGATACTTGGATCTCGAACACACCATTGACTCGATGAGTCGAACATATCCCAAAAGCGTAGCATTTAACTAACACTCTCAAACACACCAACATATCCCGATGAATGGAGCTGAGCTCACATTTCCTTATCTCTCTAAAATTATTCTCGGGCCTTAACGCCCCAAAAACACAACACAAAGGGGTGAGTACTCACAAATTCTATAGCATGCCAACTATATCTAACGATCCCAAAGATTATAAGGCCAAAATATCCGCAATTATTCACACATTTTTACTTACCATTTTCTACACTCTTTCACTGCACATTCACATTATAAGCACAACATTATCACTGCCAATTGGCTTGTATAACACACCCACAATTAACACATTCACAATAGTCATCACTGTAACACCCTAAACTCGGCCTAGATGTTATGGAAAAATCTGGAGATGTCACTGTAAATCAATTGAAAACCCATAATTTGATGTTTTTGTAAGGACATCATTGTTAGCTTTTATTACATAAAAATCTGGTTGTTTGAAAGCATCTCTTTCTTATTTGATTTGTGAAACTATTGTTTGTTTACATTTTCCAAAATGTATAAGTTCGCAGTGGAAATATTTGGCACGACGAATTTTGGAAACACTTTTTGTTGTTTAAAAATCCATTGCATTGCAGGAAAACTGAGCGTCGTCAATAAAAATTGTTAATCAATTTTGAGCGGAAAAACGATATTAAAGTCCAAAACCAAAATAGTCTCAAGTGTCCAAACAACCCAAAATTTACAAAACACCTTAATTCCAAATTTAAATAAATTAAATGTACCAAAATATTATAATCGAACTCCTGTCACACCGATCCGCCTAAGTCTAAGGGTTATCTGAAAGTGACAGACAAACAAAGAGTGAGTTTTCAAAACTCAGTGTGTAACTTATTAAATCAATATCACAAATTAAATTCAGACATAACTCTTAACATAACAGATACAAAACATATATCACATACAGAAACATAATCAAATGCAAATTTACAATCCTACCCCATCTGCTATACACTATATAGGGTATTAAATACCCATCCAACCTTGCACACCACTTAATGCCGGTATGATACTTTTCAGAATATTTGCAGTTTAGCTGCTAGATCATTAAACAATTTATCACCGTTTACAGATATATGTGTGGCTAAGCTACCAAATACGGCTAGTTATTACACTGCCCACACTTCTTCCATATACACAAATCGCATCCCAAATGTACATACAGAAATATCAAATGCCAGATATGTATATGTCATACATGCTCAATATCCAACTCAAGTCATGCTTATCAGATAACAGGTCATACATAACATTTTTCAATTTGTACACAACATATTATAGATTTTACCTATCTTATATCATTTCAAATATGTGTATTTTTATTTAAGTTTATGCTAACAGATGGTTAGAATTTCGTGTTTTACAGCTTATTCTATAACATACCAACCCTACGGAAGGCCTACGATCGATCCAAATGATGTTTACGGCTCTAGGAAAAATTCAGAATTTTAGGCCCACACGGCCTACATGGCCAGCCCATGTGGCCCACACAGCCTAACACACGGTCTCACACACGTCCATGTGGCCCACACGGCCTAGCACACGACCATTTGGCGTCGACAGTACTAATTTTCAACTTTCGTTGTTCGCTGATTTTTGGGTTTTTTGTTACACACCTAGTTCGATTTTGATGTGAATGCAAACACGAGACTCCCAGAACCTAAATACAATATTTAACATGATCAATTCTAGTAATGAGACACAAAATTAATCAAGAATCGAACATAACAAACTCATTCATCACTACCAAAAACACATTCGTATGCTTACTGTTAAAGGAACAACAACTACACGAAACTTAGGTCACTGGAGGAACACCCAACTGCTCTCGATCTTCCCTTAAAACCCATCGGATTAATTAGCTAACATACAACACAAATTTAACAACACAACTTTGCAACTCCAAAACCCCTAAACCAAATGAACACCCTCAACAAGAAAATAAAGAAAGAAAAAAGAATACTTACCTACCAAGATTGAAGCCAACCAAGCTGGAAGAAGAACTAAAATAGAATCAAATAAGCAGCAATCCAAAACTGAATGATTAGAGGACAAAGATTAAAGAAAGGGAGAAAAATTGAGGATTAGATTTTGCAATTCTTTTACTGGAAGAAACATAAAATAATGAATTGGGGAAAAATATGAAAAAGTGGGATTTGGGGGATTTGGGAAAAGTAAATAAAATAAAAATAATATATAATTTTTAAATAAAAACCAATTTTTAAACTAGCTCTATATTCTGATAATATATCAGATTTTCGCTTACACATGAATTTGAACACAAGACCTGAGGGTAAGCTAACGCATTACCATTGAACCAGCAAGCTCATTCTATAGATTTAACGAAAATAAAATTTATGTTACAAAGACCAATATAGGAATAGGAACAAAAATAATTGAATTTTCCCAAAAGAAAAATTTAAACCCATGACCTCTTACACACCACCAAAGCCGTTAACCACTGAAGCAGATATGTAAATATGACAGAATTTAACAAGTCAGTTATTTAAATTTTGGGGCGTTACAATCACAAACATATATCACATGTCACATTATCCCATATTAATTCTCAATCCACAACACACAATTGCATATTTTGCAAATTAAACGAGGGGTATAAGAATGCTTATACTTGGAACTTAGAGTAGGGGTTTAGGCTACTCCTAATATCCCAATTAACACTATGAATCGCGTCTATTATCAGCGATTCCAAACATTCATTGTTTGCAATTTCGTCTAGTTGCTGAAAGCCTAAACTAGTTTTTCCTTTCTTTTTGCCTTGATCGTCTTAGGCTTCACCGGTTTTGAATCTTTACCAAAATTAACCCATAAGTTTGGTTGAAAATCAGGAAATCCCACAAGTTTGAACGATAACAAAATTAATAGTGTCTTTGGTGTTTCTCTTTGAATTTGGGAGGGATTTGGTATTTGGAATTTGATAGAAATCAAAAGAATTAGAGCTTGGAAAATCAAAATAAGTGAAAAGTATATGGGGATTTCAATGGGCAGCACAAATAGGTGAGGAGTGCTCTTCTTTTTTTAATCTTCGAAATAGGGTGAAAAGGGGGAAGAATTAGGTTGATTTAAAACTTGGTGCATTTAATTTAAAACCACTCTTAAGTTAACCCCTTTTACAAAACAATCCTTTTTTCAAAATTGAAGATCTTTTTTACATTAATTCAAAAATTGGTTTAACTATCAAAAAGCCATAGATGAAGACATTTTCGGTTTACCATGCTTCAAACTTCTGAACATGTTTTGAGCTAAAGCCCCTAAATTACCCTCGAAACTACTTGGCCCAATTTTAGGGAAAATGAAAATTTACTATTTTTTATATTAAGAAAATGGTAGAACATGAAAAAATTGTAAATACAATTTTACACAAGTTATTCATCTAAAAACATAAAAATGCTTTTGCCTATTTTTATAGTTAACAACATCAAAATAAAAGTTTTAGCTTAATTTTGTTCCTTGTTATTTGAGTGCATTTATATTTTTTTGGCCATTTTGTTTTAGATTGCGTGCTTACATGTTTACTCATTAATTTTTTATCAATTTATTTCTTAATTATTTTAGTCACTAAACAATAAACAATAGCTATTTTCATATTTACGGAAAATAATATAATACTATTCTTATTTATTAAATTGTTTAAGAAATAATATATATTTCTTTTATATAGAGCTAATAGTACCTTCAACTACTCATATAATAGACATATCGAAAGGAGCATATGAATTAAAATTTATATCCTTATAAAGCAATCATATTCTTCCTAATAAATTATAGGAAGATTGGAATATATATATATATAATACGAATTAATGTTGGTAATTTTATTTTGTTGATAGTATTGTTTAATTTGAATTTTTTTAGATTATAATGGTATTTATATTTTATATTCTTTTGGAGTGTTCTCTTATAAGTATTTCACTATCGGCACATTTTTCTTAGGCCCTTTTTTTGGAATTTAATTGATTGTATTGTGAGGTTTTGGGAGAATGATTATAATAATAGATTGAGTTTAAATCAAGATTTCTATTGAGTTAACCGATGAATAAAATCATTCCATGAATCTATATTATTGCATTGACAAACATGTTATGTTGATTTTCTTTTTCTCCTACATTGTTATATTTTCTCATCCCCACTCTTATTCAAGCAACAAATACAACATAACTTGAAACAAGTACCAAATCAAAATTTTAGTCCTTGTAGATTTTGAACTTTGTCATTGAATGTAATTGCATTTATCACCATCGATACATTGGACACAATATTATATTCCTCTTCATTTTTGCTCATTATTGTATTTTCCTAATAAAGAATTAAATTATCTTTTATTTTTAAATTTGAATCAAAATGATAGATACCAATATTAATGCATTAGGGTCTTTTTCTTTCTATATTTTATATTCATTTTAAGAAATAAATGATATTTTAGTGCTTTATTAAGACAAAATATGTAAAAGAAAATTATGTCGAACGTTGCTTTTTTTAGGTTATACTAGTACATAGTCTTTTTTAATACTGCTTTATTTAGATTATCCTGCCTTTCAAAGCACTCTTTTCCTATAAAAAAAACCAAGTGCTTTATCAGCTCAACCCTATAATTACAGATTTTATTCAACCCTTCACTTCACACAAGAAAACATAAGGAAACATCACACGCAAAAATAAACAAGAAACAGTAATGTGCTTTCTAGTCATGGCTGCAGAGAAAATAGTGGCGATAAGCTTCATGGTGTTGATGGTGATGGCTTTGCTAGCAACTCAAGTGCGAGCGGTTGAAGAATCAAATATTGATGGTGGTGTAAAAGGAGGGTTATACTCATGTATTGTAGAGTGTGAACTTAATGAAACCAGTACTTCACGCTTTGCAGCTTGCATGGCTCTCTGCATGATAGGATGGGAACATTCCCCGCTTGTTGCCTTCGATTATACCACTGGATGTGCAAACTCCATAATCAAAGCTTACAACCCCACTGGTATATATATTAGTTCATATAAACACAATAAAATCTTTATCTAAGAAATATTCCATTGTTTGCTCCATATAACATTTTTAATGGGGTTTCATTTGTTTTGATGCTGCAGATGCTGGAAAAGTTGGTAGCATTATCAGTTCTTGCTACAAGACTTGCAATAATAACAACTAACAGGACTGGAGCTCTTGTAACTAACAATGTTTTTTTTACTCTCTACTCCTCGTTTTAGGATTTAAATGTAACAAACCCTAAAAATAAATTTGAAATAAAGTTTAATAAATCAAGATTTGTCGTGTAAAATCATCAAGAATAAATCAAGAACAAAATTAGATGTGAAAGCGTACTTGAATTCATTGATTTCTTGAAATCTTCGAATCTTATGATTTTGATTGGCCAAATTAGCACATAAGTAATCTAAAGAAGGTGACACTCTCTTTTCTAAAGATGAAATATTAAAAAAGTTATGTTATGTGTAATTTGGGGACCATAACTCTAATATATTAACCCTAACTTCTAATCAACCCATCATCAAATAGAAATTAGGTACTAGAGTATTACACATATTTGACTCATATTTTATTTAATAACTAAAACCAAATAAACCTTAATCAAATTAGATTATTTTAAATTTAGGCTAACCTCTTATGATAGTAAATAATAAGATATAATTACTCTTATTATACGTGTGATGTCAATATTTTCCAACAATTTCTAACTTGGACCACATATATATATACCAGTTACCTTATAATTACATATCATTATATAACCTTATGAGTTCAAAACTTTACTATCAGATCCAAAAGATTTTTTTTTTTAATTTTTAATTTTAGTTTTAGTTATTCCTTCAAATATTCAATTAATTTCCTAGTAGAAAATGTTTAACTAACACATACTTATAAAATGAAAAATTAAAACTAAAATCCATACCATAATAAACAAGTACTAAAAGAGTCCAAAATTATTTTAACCTCTTATGATAGTAAATAATAAGATATAATTACTCTTATTATATATGTGATGTCAATATTTTCCAACAATCTCCAACTTAAACCACATATATATATATCGGTTATAAATACATATCATAATAAACAATTACTAAAAAATGCATACCATAATAAACAATTACTAGAAAATGTTTAACTAACACATACTTGTGAAGTTTCAGAAAATGAAAAACTAAAACTAAAATCCATACCATAATAAACAATTACTAAAAGAGTCCAAAATCTTTCTAAATTGGATAAACAGAGCAACTAAAAGTTAACTTAAGATGATATGATCATATATTAAGACTCCTCCGAGAGGGTTGCTATTAGGATTAAGGTGGCACTGCAAGGCTGCTCAGAACGATGCTGCATCGATGATAAAGTCGAGGAACCTGGTTAGGAATGAGGCTGCGTACGACCACATTGAAGGACCTGTCGGATCTAGGAAAAGAAACAGTGGAAGTTGTTCGGAATGAGGCTGCACCATTGCTTGTTCATCATAAGGCCACATCTCGCTTATATCTGAAAGACTTGATTGATCTAGGAAAATAATTAGTAGTTCTTGTTCGCCATCATCACCATCTTCCAACTTGTGATCGAAACTTGTTCGCTATCATCTCCGATCTCGACCTGTTTAAACTCGTTTTCGATCACCTTCAACAGAAGCGTACTCTTACTCAGTAACTTTCGAATATCTGGATTCGGAATCAACTCCAATTCTTGTAATTTGGCTTCAAACTCAGCACCATGTTGCCTTACAATTGACTTGAATTGGTTCAAGTGTTGTTCAAAAGTAGCTTTGCTGAATGAATCATCGGTTTTTAAATCAACCCATTCATCCATATTCTGTCTGTTTGATTCAACAAACTCCATATAAAAAATCTAAGAACAAAGATGTAATCTAATACTGGTTTTACCCTAAGCTTTCACTTGGACCCTTTTTAAGCTTATAGATAATATATTAGAACAGCGTAATTAAACTTCGTGAAGGCTTAAGAGTTCTAAGTGCTTTCGATAATCTAATTGTACTTTAATAAAATTTACAATACTTAAAAATTAGGCTTGCCATAGAAAAAAAAATCAATTTAATCTTTCATTTAATTCCTCTCTTTTATTCTTTAAATTTGTGTTGTTTGTCAAATCATTTCAAAATAAATGAAAAAGTTAACATCTTTCAATTTTGTTGACGTGGCATCCACACATTTGCCACGTTAACAGACGTTAACCTTTTCATTTATTTCGGGTTAATTTGACAAATAATATAAATTTAAGAGTTAAAAAGGACGAAAATTTAAATAAATAACTAAAATGACATTTTTTTTTACAAAATTAGAGGACCAAATAAGTCATTATACCAAAAAAAAAATTAAAACTAACTTCTGTGTGGGATTAGTGGTTCTAAGTATGTAAGTAATCTAATTGCATTTAAACTAATCTTTTAGCCTAAGAAAAACAGATTAATTTTCATTAATTTATATGAAATTTTAATTTAAAACAAAAACAGATTACTCATGTGTTTGTGTTGCTTTTCTTATAGGGACATGTTCTTGAAGATTTACCTCAATGGCTTGATCACAATATAATTTCTATCTTAATCCAAATTCAAAATACATATTAATTGACATTTATTTACAATAATATCGTATATATTTAGGTACGAATATACAAATACTAACTTTCAAAAACTTAAAAAATAAAACAGTTACATGCGACACCGACCCCGACTTGGAAACAACACTATTGCCTACATAACATAAAAGGGAGAAGAGGAGTGAAATGTAGGCATTATTTGTTTTGCTGATATTAGTTCAGCTATTGTGAATAAGAGGGGTCTTTTGGTGGGATGATTCCAAGCCACAAACTTCAGTTTTCAACGTCTTCTTTTCATTGGATTGTCCCCATATCACTGTGTAGAATCCCACTAAAATGATAATTGATCCAATCACACTGCATTCAAACAACTCATTTTTCAACATATCACCCCCGAATTCAATTAAGATAGATGGAGTTGAAGCAGAGTATGAGATACCTGCCAAGAAAAAGAGACTCGCCAAGAAATATGACAGTGAGGGCGACTGCAACAGCAATCCCTAAGGGCTTGAACATGGAAACATACACAGGTCCCTTCTTTTCTAAGCACCATGTATGAATTGAAATTCTGTACAAACTTCCAAATACTGCCTGCAAAACAAAGTGTTGGTTCTAAATAACTTTTGTGAAACTATGTTACTTGAATTTGAACGTTAGTGTTGGAGAAGATATGTATTTGATACGATTATAATTAAATCTCCAACAATGGTCAGTATTGTCACCGGGTAGTGTGCGGGTTTTGTCTCCCACTTTTTCCGAGAGCCAGCCTGCCATGAGCAACCGGTTTCACAGAGGGAAGTCCCTCGAGGAATCAGGCCATACGTGGGCACACTCAAGCAGTACCATATCTCTTTAAGTGGTGAACTATATACCATAGGTTAGGGATTCAAACCCCACCAAGGGGACAACCAAGGGCGAAACACTTACGTCCCCTTAGTGGGTGGCCGTGCGCCCACAAGCAGTCTGATTCCTCAAGACACTCCCCTTATGTGAATCCAGGCAGTGGCAGGAGACAACCCCAGCACAACCTGTGAACCATATCCACCATTGTTGGGGGCCTGATCAACTTTCTGGAGGACAACACTTTAAAACTTCTCCCAAAGGAGTCGGCCGCTAAACAATATTCAATCTTTCTAAATATTTCTCCTGAGGGTCCGTGTCATATTTCTAATCTGTTTTATCATTTAGCAAACTTATAAACATCATTTAAGGGTCAATAACAGCAAAAACATGATTGATGGTTTTAATGGTCTGTGCTTTACCGAGCATAAAATGGCAGCTACTTCTTCAGTAGACTTCAATCTCCATGCAGTTGGATTTCTTTCCAAAATTACAGAGAAAACCAAAGATTGGATAGCTATAAAGAACGTAAAGAAGAAGACAATCGTCATTTTATCTGTATATTCCTTAACAGTGGCTGCCTGAAAAAACATGAAAATCATGTCAATTTCTCAACCTTGATTATATATGTACATACATGATCACAATTCACAAGCATGTTACAAACAACCTTGTTAATATATGTTATCCAGATTCTTCATTTACAGACATAACTATCTCCAAATACAAGAAAAAATGAACGTTTTTTCTATAACTTTCGGACACATACTTGTATCAAACACTCAGTTTCAAGTCGAAGCATACATCGCGAGTATCTAACTCATATTCCAACATGACTATGCGAGTATTATCCTCAAAATACATAGAAAAACTTACCTGAAGAACATTCCATGTTGCAGATGAAAGGCAAACCAATAAAAGAAGAAAGCCTCCAATAATCCACTTAGATTGCTCTGAAAGGCCTCCAATAATCCACTTAAATTGCTTTGAATCAAAAGGGTGATGAAGAAAATCTGAAGGAGATGAAGACATTAAAACTGGAGGACCTTTATAGAGAGTCACTACGAATGCTCCTGTTACAGCTACAATGGCACCCAACAATTTAGCTTGACTGCTTGATTTTCTCATTTCTAACTTTTCCATCCTATATAAATAAATCCCAAACCATCATCGAACACTTATCAAGCATAAAAATGAAATAAAATTCTTAATAAAGTCAAACCATAGCACATATACATTTTTTTCTTGAAATACCCATATTCTGTACAACATGGATACGAGGATGTGATCTGTAAAAACTTCGTATATATGAAAATCTTGGGGGAAAAATAATCTGGGTTTGGTCTCACATTCAAGTCAGAGTAATGTAGTTACTAAATATTGGAATTTTAATGAAGAAATGAACTTAGAACATTGTTCGTAGTACCTAAATATGACCGCAAGCAGGAAAGTGAAAATGGGGATAAGGTTTACTAAAGCTGATGAGAGAGTAGGGGAGCTGAATTTGACTCCAGTAAGAAATATAATCTGTCCTGAGCTTCTGAAAATTAATGAACAAATATGTCAGCTGTCACAAATTTATTTCTCAAAAATAGGAAACAAAATTCCTGAAGAAATTAAAAAATAATTATAGTTATATGAAATTAAACCCTATCAAGCCTAAGAGGAAGAATCTCCAAAGCAGTGAGAAAGTCAAAGGAGCTTGCTTATCTCTGCAGGGAAAAAAAACCACAAAAATCATAAAAAATCTCTTTAAAAAAACATCAAAGTATATTAAACTGCAGATTCAATACCTGAAAAAAATGTAGTATGGAAGAAGGATCAAAGTACCCAAAGCATTGAAATAAGTAACTGAAACAACGTTGCTCATTCCTTTACTCAAAGCTGCTTTACTTATCACTGATATACCCACATCTGTGCATTCCACTGTAATCGTTGCCATAAAAGGGAGTGCATTCCATAGGTAAGAACTTAACCCCATATTTTGACTAACTGCAAAACCTGCAAAAGCAGAGAAATATGTGGAGATGTTTGGTTTTCCAACCAAGGAAAACTTGATTTTATATGTATTACATATGTATTGTCCCATCTTGAAAGCAACACCTTAGCTGCAATTTGTTTATACGCAGTAGTGTGTTTCAAAATTAATATCACCCCAAAAGACAAACCTCACCATTATTTTTATCAGCCACTTGCATTATACAATAATCTACAACATTTAATGGACTAGATCATTTCCTCTCATCCTATTCCATGTACCTTTTAGTGCCACTTGATTTCTCCACCTCATCCACTTTAATATCATTTTTCTTTGAAATTGCAGTTTTTGCTTAATTATATATTTAAGCAAATTCATAGTATATTTAAAATATTTAAATATATACTTAATAAAAGTGCAGAGGCACAAAAGGGACATGTCTCAAATACAAGCACCAATTGAATTCAAGATTCATGCTACTTTGGAAATGGAATATATATATATATGAGCTAGTATTTCTAACACCGGACTATTTAAAATAAAATTTTTTTATTTAGATTCTTTATAATTTATAAAATTTTAAATTAATAATGATAAAAATACATTTTGACTCCTCAAAATGATAAAATAATCTTATAAAATTATAAAGATATTTCACTATTTTAATAGTGAAAAAAATCACTTTTCAGATTGTAATCATTTCAACCCAATGTTTTTTTAAAGTAACTGTTTTTCGATTTAGAAAGACTTTCAAATGATCATAATACTTTGAACCATTAATAAAACATTTCCCAATTGTGCATTTGCATGCATTTCATCCATGCAGGCTATCCATATTCTTTCTTATATTTTGCATAATATAACTAACTTCAATAAAACATACTCACAAAATTCAATTCATGCAATAATAGTGAATCACAAATTTAACACACTTCTTGCTGCAGTTTTGGTTTCTAAATCAATAGTTAGATCACTGTCTTTAATATTGTCTCATTGTTGATAGCCATTCTCATAATACTATATTTACAGTGTCATATGAATGTGTGGTAAATCGACACGTCTTCTTTAGTTTCTTGTAATTTCTTGTAAATTGTAAGAATAAAACTTTAAATTACTGGTGTATGGAGATAAAATAAGCTTATAAGAAATTAATGAAGGCTTTAAAGCATGTAACCATGTCACTTTCTTTAAGGTTCTATCCACAACTTATATTTTTGTTTGCAAAAGATGTACAAACAAATAACCTTGAGAATACAATAAAGCATAACTATCTAAATGACTATCTACATTTTACACTGACGGAAATAGCCCACTAGCATTGAGTGAAGCATAACAAGAGTATCAAATTCTATAAAGGACTTCTGCATCAATTCTTTATAGAACAAACTTTAAAAAATTGGAAGATCGAGGAGAATAGATAAACTTTTATTTCTGACTTTTTGGTACATATTGGTATGTCTTGCAAATGAAATTCACCTCCTATTTGTAGAAGTCATCATGTCGAGGCATAATTATCCAAATGAATAGTCACATCTTTTAACAATAAACATAATAATTCAATAGTATCTACTTGAATAATTGATAAACTATAAAACTAACTGTTGGGATCGACCCGATTAAGCAACAAGTTAAAAGAAAATAGTGGAATAAATTGGGAAATTGACCACACAAATTTAACGTGAAAAAACTCCTCCAAAAAGAATAAAAAACTACGGGAAAAGATAATTTTACTATAATTGCAAAAGAACGAAGAGTACAAAAGATGGAGATAAAAACTAAACCCCGAAAACCCGAAAACAAAGAACCCTCAAAACGTAAACACAAAATTCTCTATATCTGTTATGAGTTCTAATCTCTAATGGGTGTATTTTCTAATGTTTAAAAGATCTTATTTATAGGCTAAATTTATAGGTCAAATAATAATAAAATAATCTAGACTAATCAGAGTTTGATTGAAACATATAAACAGAGTTTAACTGAAAGATTATTTCTCAAATTTGACTGAAATAGGAGTCATACTCAACAAATCTCCACCTTGACTCATATTTCCACAATGCCATCTTTACCAAAGCCCTCCACGGGCCTATCTTAAACTATGCAGGGAATTAATTGAGTCGAATCTGTGTTTAGAAACTGAAAGACTTCTAGCCTTCGACTTGTACACTGCCAAATTAAAACTAACCCGAATCTGACTTTCACGAACACAGTGCCCTAACTTTTCAAAACCTGCATCCAAAAGAGAACCTCTCTTCAACAAAACGGTCATACCTTTTTCCTTTCTATGACCAAGTTGCCTCCGCTCCAAACGAGTTGACTTCGACTCCGTAACGGACGAGAGACGTCCGATTTCATCGATCACTGTAGAACGTTCTAGAATATAAAAATTGCGGGTTCTTTTACCTTTTAAAAAAATGAGAGCTCCACGAGATACTTTAATGTCGCTCAACTCGATGTTGATTCTGCATCCTTTCAAGTCTAAAATACTCAAGAAGATAAAATTCTTTCGTAAATCAGGTACATACCTGACATCTGAGAGTGTCCTAATCATCTCATCGTGTATATTAATTTTAATAGAACCAATACCAATTACCTTACTAGATGAATCGTTTCCCATGCGCACAACTCCACCTTCAACCGAACTGTATGTGGAGAACTATTCTCTATTGGGACACATGTGGAAAAATCATCTCGAATCTAGGATCCACTCGGGCATGAGCTTAGAGTTATCGCTCGTTGACACTAACAAGAAATCATCACCGCTTTTATTGACTGAATTAGTACCAGCTAGATCTTCCTCGTACTTTCAGCAGCTCTTTTATTTCGTAATTTATAACAATATGCTTTGACGTGACCTAAATTTTTACAATAGCGACACATTTTGTCTCGTTTCTTTTATGCTACAAAAACGAAAGCTTGCCTATCTGCCTTGCTATCCAAACAAAACTCATTGCCGAGTTTGTCTCTACTCAACAAATGACCCTTCACATCTTCGAACGAGAGTTTATCTCTACCATAAATCAGAGTCTTCCTGAAAGACTTGTATGAAGGGGTAAAGAGCACAATAATAGCTTAGCCTAATCTCTTTCGTCAATATGAACCTCAACATTCTTTAAATCATTTAAAAGAGTAATGAACTGATCGATGTGATCTCTAAGAAGCTCACCTTCGTTCATGTGAAACGTAAATAGACGTTGTTTCAACACTAAATGGTTAGCCAGAGACTTAGTCGCATAAAGAGTTTCTAACCTTTTTCCACAAGGCAGATGAGGTCTTCTCCATCAATACCTCCTGCAATACCATATTCGCGAGGTACAACTAGATTGTAGACAATGCCTTTTCAACAAGCTCTCCCCATTCTGTTTGATTTAGATTCTCAGGCTTTTTCCCGGTAACAACCTTTTTCAAGTCAATTTGAACTAGAATTGTCATCATCAGAATCTGCCACAGATTGAAAATTGTCTCACCATCGAACTTCTCAATTTTAAACATTGTTGCTGCCATCTCTAAACGGGCTAATCTATGAAAATTGAACTAGCACTGATATCACTTGTTGGGATCAACCCGATTAAGTAATAAGTAAAAAAAATAGTGAAATAAACTAAGAAATTGAACACACAAATTTAACGTGGCAAAATCCCTCCAAAGAGAATAAAAAACAACGGACAAAGATAATTTTACTATAATGGAAAAAGAACGAAGAGTACAAAAGATGAAGATAAAAACTAAACCTTGAAAACCCCAAAATAAAGAACCCTCAAAACGTAAAAACAAAATTCTCTAAATGTGTTATGAGTTATAATCTCTAATGGGTGTATTTTCTAAGATTGTAAAAGAACCTATTTATAGGCTAAATGCATAAGTCAAATAATAATAAAATAATCTAGACTAAGAGTTTGATTGAAACAAATAAACAGAGTTTAACTGAAAGATTAATTCTTAAATTTGACTGAAATAGGAGTCATACTCAATAGTAACATATTTTAATCCTATTTTTAATGCATTTTTGGATGATTAATTATGCAAATTAGTGAATTTGATGCTCCTAATCCTTTAAATTCATGTTTCTATACTTAGGAGAGCATTTGAGAGCGAAAGGAATGAAAAACAAGCCAAAATCAGACAAAAAAGAGCTGTTTTCAAGATCGACACGGGCTAGACACAAGCCCATATACCAGCCCATGTCGATTTCGTACCCTACTTCCTAAATACGCGAAAAAAACTCAATTTTTAGGCTTTCTGAGAATTCTAAAGTCTATAAATACCAATTAGAAGAAGACCTTAAGGGGCAATCAGAGAGATTAAAGAAAACACTCAAAGAACGCCATCGGAATCAACTCAGAAACGAATTTCCCTTAAGATCGAAGATCTCCGTTTAATTTCTTTGAAGTTTTATTGAGTTTCTTTATGTCTTGTGGTTATCCTAACTTTAGGATATTTCTGTTCAGGATTATGAACTAAATTTCCTAGATACTTAGGAAGGATTAAACCTATGATGAATCTTATTATTTAATTTTTGATTTACATGATAAATATTTAATTCTTGTTCTCAATTATTATGTTTATTTCTTGTTTTAATATTTTTAGATTATTAATTCATGTTTAATGTGCTTATTTTAGTGGAGCAAAAGTCCCTATTTAAGAGTAGATTTAGCATAATTGAGTGGAGTTGGATGCAATCCTAGAAATAGGACATCATAAATCTACTGGATTAGAGTCAAATCTAATAGGAGAATCCATAGATCGAGTTAATGCGACAATAGGGGTTTTAATTAGAAAGGGGTTTCAATTAATCAACCTAGAGTTAGTTGTTCTTACTCTCGAAATAAATATTAACATAATTTAAGGATTTCTACGGATCAAGACATTAGTGAATAAATCATTTAATTCAGATTCATAATAATAAGTGAAGTTTAAGTGGATTCTTTCCTGGGTATTGTCTATCTCAATAGTTATCTTCGATTATTTTCTTATTTCATTCTCTGTTGCGTTATTAGATAAATTAGTTTAGTAATTTTAGATTAAAACACATCACCCTAATTTGTCGACTAGATAATAAGAAGACGATAATTACTAGTACTTTTAGTCCTCATGGATACGATATTCCTTACTCACCATAGCTATACTAATGTTTGATAGGTGTGCTTGCCTTTGTCGTATTTATAGTTAGTTTAGTGACCATCAATAATCATAATTCTTTGTTAATAATCAAGTAACATAACTTTTATAATAAGAGACTTAACTTATCACTTTTGACTAGTGGCAACTCTATATTAATAACCAAGTGTTATAATGTTTGATTACTTATAACTTTTCAATTATAATTATTAGAATATTATAAATATTTTGAAATTGTTCCAACAGATATGATGGATGGTAGGTTTTTACTATAATATTTTAGCTTGGTTCCTCAAGTTGGGTTTGGTTTGAACTGGAGTGGTGGAACTGGCTTTCTTGTCTTGATCAACTGCAGCCAACTGTTATAACATAGAGATGACGACGGTTTGTGAATGTGGTTCACACCATGAAGGGAGTAGAGAGTTGTTACTTATGGGTTTTAAGGGGATGAAGTTTTTGTAGAGTGAGGTTATGTTCTCCTTCACCCTACCCGTTATCCTAGGGGTATTTATAAGGGAATGAGAGGTTAATCGTAGGTTTCCCCTTTTATCGGTCCTAGGAGCCATTGTAAGGTGGAAAATGTCAACTTAGAGTATTGTTGGACTTGACCCAAAATGATCTACTAGATGTGATAGATTGATGGGTGTGTGTAAGGGTTCTTCCCAATATATCTTCCTTGGATTATATAGGTCTTAGGGGAATAGCATTTGGGCGATGCTATGGTAAGTATCTTAAGCGTAAAGCGAGTTATTCATGGGTTTGTTTGGATTAGAGTTTGTGGGATTGGACATTCTAAGTTATTGGGTTTCTCTTGTTAAATACGAAGGTATAACAATTTTATTTTGAAATATTTGATAAATTTGTTACTTTTATATGATTCATAAATAGTTTTTTTTATCACATAAAATTTGAAACATTTTACTTAAAACATAAAATAAGCATCTCAAAATTTTTATTACTCATACAAAAAAAAATTGCAAGACGAGAAGCTTATACGCTTATCTACTAGAAGGAGAAAAGGAAAATAAATAAATCATATCCAGGTTTGAAGAATGGGAAATACCGTTGGAGGCATCCAAGATAAAGTTTGCATATAGTAGGTGAATCCATGTATAAGGCACACCAAGCAAACACTAGTGACTACAATCAAGGCCACCATTGAAATGTCTTTTCATCAATAAATCAAAGAATGTGCATCTTTTTTCTCAACTTTGCTAGCTTCGTGATGTTAAACTACTTCGTTGTTACAATCATTTGTTTAAATTCATCCTAGATATGGTTTTTCAATAATTATAAAAATATTCTTTAAAGATTTTTTAAAATATTGTCACATTAGCCTGAGGTATAAGTGGCATGTTACATATTAGTATATGATTCCTCCATCAGCCACATCCAATTTGCTCATTGATCTAATGTTGTAACAGCCCGTTTTTAGTGAAATCGGGACAATGATTTTGGGACTATAAATCTGAGGCCGAAAGAAAAATTATTTTAATATTATTTTATAGTTTGCATTATGATCGAAATATCGTATGAAAATTTAGATAAGAAATTTTACCGATTACATGTTTAATTTGATGAAAAGGACCAAATTGCTTAAAGTGCAAAAGTTAAATTCTAATAGCTAAAGGAACAACCCAGTCGTAAGATGAGTCGGGAAGAAGCCAATGGACGAAAGAGTTCCAAGGTGAATCTAATTAATGCCATCCTGAAAGTGCAACAAGGGCGTTGCGAGAATGAGTTGAGGAGAATGTCACAGGCCAAAGTACAAAACCCATGACCATGACACGAGATGCACCCCATGGAGGTCTATCAATTAGATAGGGATCATTTAGCCCACAAGAACTGGTCCGATTCAAAAAACTATTGGAGAAGTCTATCAGATTGAAGTCTAGTTGGCCCGATAATAAAGATATAGCAACATAGGCTATTTTTAGTAAATATGTGAATCATATCTTGTAGATTTAATTTGATATGGTGTATCTTGTAAATCTTATGACTTAAGGGATAGGCTAATCCCGTCCATCGATGCAACTTAATCTAGACTGCCGGTTTTGGGGGAGCTCAATTATAAATAGAGAGCCTCCCCCTCACTTGTAAATCATCCATTGTAATTTGAATTTTTAAGAGTAACAGAATTTTGAGAGCATTTACTCAAACACCTCTCGTGCGTTCTTTTATGTGGCTTTCTGTTGTTCTTTTGTGGCTTCTTTGGCATAAATTGCTTCCGTTATACAAATTGGTGCTTTGGAGGAATTCTAAAAGGATCCTGACTTTTGGTGTTAAGGCTGACTTAGGCAAGTTTGACGAATAGATCGCCTAAGGCCCCACGATCACGAGACGAAAGATCTAATCCCGTGACACTAGTACAAAGGCCTGAATGGTACTTTTAGGGTTCATTTGGCATTGCGTTTGGGTTGGAAAAGTGTTTTTCAACCCCCCAAAAGTAATGTCAAACACTTGGCTTTTGGGGTTATGTTGGGATTTAAAGTTGTTAATTGCTTGAACTGCCTAAGACAAGTGGAAGTGTCTGATGGCAGTGGCCACTACAGTTGGCACTACAAAAACTGTGTAAACAAAATAACAAAGAGCACAAGGGTTTGTTTACGCAGTTCAATTTTCCTACGTTTGTGGAACCTAGCTTAATAAGTAATTCAACTATCTTTAATCCATAATACAGCATGCGACTAACACTTTATGACTCCCCAAGTATAGAGACCTCGCCTTTATACCTAAAGACTAGAACACTCACATATAGATTCTCTCCCTGAGAATTTAAATTGTAAACATGATTGGTTTATACTTCAATTGTACTCACATAATAAGTTCTTTAACAAACAAGTAAAATGCTCTCTTGCAATACCTATACAAGTCTCATAATATATAGAGGTTTTGAGACATGCTAATATACTAAAGATTTGTTAAAATAAAACCCCTTAAAATCAGCAACTACAAAATAACAAAAGTAATATACTAATAAAGTCCAATAAAATGTGGTGAGGGAGATTTAGTCTTCAAGGTAAATTCTAATTTAATCCCGAACGATTCTCCATAATCCAAGGGTTGTAATTATTCAATCTAATCCAATCTAATCTTCACAAGGCAACAAATTGGTTTCCAAAGTTGGGCCTTCTATCGAGTGCCACTTAGAATGTTGCTCCACAACTTGTTTAAACAAGTTAAAAGCGTGGTGAAAAAGTACTTTCCCACCTTAACGCAAAAGTTGGGATTTAAGTGCTTTAGCTTTTGATTTTTGCATTTTGGAATGCAAATTATCAAAATACTTTTATTTGTATTAATTTTTTAAAATGTATTTTAAATTTTAGATTAATTTTTATTTTTTGTATCATTATATTAAATAATTTAAATATTAATTATAAGTATCATTATATTAAATTACTGAAATATTAAATAATTTAAAATGTATCTAAAAATTGAAAATATTTCATGTATAATTAAATTTAAAAATATTTTATTAATTATTAAAAAAACATTTTAAAAAGTATATTTTACATATAATTATATTAAATTATTTAAATATTATCTAATTTTTTTTTAATTTTCAACCTCATTTTTGAAATGAGCATTTTAATTTTCCATCCCAATTTTCAACACTAATGCCAAACATTTTAAATTATCAAATTATATTTGTTCACAACAAAAGACGCTTCTTTTCAAACCAAGTTTGTCAAAAATAACTTCTCAATCGTAATAGTAATGGGAAACTGACCCTCACCCTCTAAGAGAATAGCAGGGGCGAAACACAAAATATTTACATTACTTTGAACAATATGTTTTCAAATTCAAGCTAATTTTGATCATCCATCAAATTAACATTTCAAAAAAGTTTATTTTTTTATCAAATTAATATCTAAATATTGCTTTTCATTTAGATATTGCAATTAGTTAATGTTATTTTCTTACCAAATTAATATTTAGATTATACTTTATATTAACGTACCAAATATAACACTTTGTATTAAACTAAAAATGTTGCTAACTTTAATATAAAATTTATAAACTATATAAAAGAGATCAAGTTAAAAAAACTTTAGAAATTTTTTCTTTTTAGACATTAATTATAGTATTAAAATAAAAATTTTAAAAATTTGAAACACAAATGAATATTTTCAAAATTTAAGAAGACGTCCCCTCAACCCTTTCTATATTTGCCTCTAGAAATGTGGTCTTTATATATTAAATTAAAGATTAAATTAATCCAGTTCATTTCAATTATTAAAAACTAAACTTTATAAATAAGTGTAAGGTACACGTAACATATCACGTATATTTGTGATTCCATCGCTGGCAAGTGAGAATCGGGTTAGATGCATGTTGGATATTTGTGTAATTGTAGACCCTATTGCAGAAATCAGAATTGTAGGATGTGGATATGAGTCCGCATTTATCAATTCATAGTACTAAACAAGAAATGGTGGAATGTTAAAAATGCCCTCAGGCACATGTTTACCTGAATCAGCCGAACGAAGAGACAAAGCTGGACAGTAATAATGCTAAAGCGACACGCATCATTAATAATCGAAATGTATTAGATGTCAACAATTAATATCTTACCTGAAATTGCAAATTCATCAATATTTCTATCATATTTAATATCTTCTTTTTATTTATTTATTTATATATATATATTTAAATTTATTATAGTTCTTTAAAAATATTTATGTATTTTATATTTCTTTATTTTTTTCAAATATTAAAATCAAATTGAGATAAATTTGTATTATTGAAGGTTAATTTTAAAAAAAAAATAAGTAAATACGTAAATTTTGAGAGTTAGGTTTGTTACTATACGAATTTTTAAACTACTACCTCATTATTCAATCCAACGCATAAAAATATTTAATAGAAATGGACCAAAAAGTACGATTAATTGAATGATAAAAAATTAGGTCAAACAAAAAATAAATTTTAAGCTAACCTATACCGTAGTTTAATTTTAATTATTTCGTGGATTCAATTCTAAGTGTTCACTTTTCAATCCAACATGAGTAAGTTAAAAAATTTTAAAATTTTATATTTTCAGTTGGATTATTTAATTGGATAAATTCTTTTTTTAGGTTTTAAGTGTATTAGATTAGTGATTTAATATAAACATAAACATATAAATAATTATTATTTAACATATATAATTAATATATTATTTTCTATAACATAATAAATATTCAAGCCAAGTCAGATCAGGCTCGAGTAAAAAATATATTGCCCAAGACTCGACCCATATAAAAAATATCTTAATTTTTACTCAAATACATTTTTCAAGCCTCATATTTTGTCCAATTTTTTTTATTTTTCAGACGAAGGTTAATTCAACCCATGAACAGTACTGATAGCTTTAGTTTTCACTAATATTAAACCTGCTACTAAATTGTGCATCCCATCTCACTAACTTCGAATCCATCTTGTCTCAATCCTGCTGGCTTTAATCCTGTAAGCTTCAGATCCCATAACCTTTCATTTATCTTATTAGATTCCTACTAAAAAAGAGATTAAATTTCTTCAACTCTTTAAAACTTTTTAGATTTTTTTTGGTTAAAGAAAAAGAAAAAGAATATATATCACTCCTTAACATATAGTTTCTTTTCTCATATTTGATTAAATTCTATAAGCAATATATATATATATATTCCCAAGACCTTGGAAGTGTTTTATTTTCTTCTTTTTTTAATAAAGTGAATTTATCTATTTTTTAAAAATCATTTTTTAGAATTCTTTTTCAACACAGCCTCAACTTTGCGGGCCGCTACATTCAAATGTCCAACTTTGAATCTAACTAACTTCGATCCCACTAGCTTTAATCCTGTTAGCTTATAAGGATGGATATTGTTGCGATTTCGCAACTCAATAAAAGTCTACAATGGATGGCTACATATGCAAGCTTCAATAACAAATCCTACTGTCAGTTTAGCATGACTAATTCCCAGGCTGTATAGAAAAGCTAGAAAGTAGACTGCAGTTTACCTCCTCCTGCGCTTCCTCTTCAAGCTAGGCATTGCGCTTAGACCACTGATGAATGTTGTTCCGACATCACTTGCCTCCCGAAGTGATGCACTTTCCTTGGAATCATCTTTATTTGCAGCATTCCGGTGGTTTAGATTCAGAGCATCATTTGCTTCATCAGGTGTCTTCCCTCCATTTTGAAGTTTATCCAGTAGTGATCCTTTAGCATTGACAGATGGTTCAGCTGAATCAATGTTATCGTCAGCTTTGTCCATAAAAGCAAAGCAGTTTGAAGACTCAGTAGCTTGTACAGGATCTTCATAGTTACCGGCATCTGGGTTACCGATCGTCTCACTTTCTTCCATGCAAAATCCACCTCCCATTTTCAGGTAATCATTGGCTGATCCGGTTTCAGAAAAGGGATTGACATCTTGGCTTGTATCAGGTTGATCAATGTCTCCTTCCATGCAAAATCCACCTCCCATTTTCAGGTAATCATTAGTTGGTTCAGTTTCAAGATCAACGTCTTGGTTAGCATCAGGTAGATCAGTTCCTCTCTCGTCCATACAAAATCCGCCTCCTGTTTCGAGATAGTCTCCATAGATGTTGTCAAGAGAAGGCTCTCTAGCTTCACACTGAATCTTTTCCTTTACATCTTCACCAGCTTCTTTCTCCATTGCATCTTCACCAGAGGATTCTTTATGGCTCAAGCCACCCTCGTCTTCTAGGTCCTTCACAGTGTAATTCACAGGGTTTCGAGTACGCATGGACTGAAGAAACGAATGGTGTTGAAGCAAATCATTATATCCCAAAAATGAATTCAATTGGAGTCCTTTTCAGGAGCAATTAAACCAAGAAAATGAAAATAGCTTACCCTTCGCACTTCCCGTGGCTGATCTAACTTCTCCCCATCAACTTCCTGGTTATCATTGCCGCTATCACCACCAGAAGAGCTGGTTTCAAACTGCTGAAAACCAGAACTTCCTTTACGCCTTCTTCCTTCCCCACCACCTCTACCTCTTCCATTCCCAGCTGATTGTTTGTTGGTTTTTCGCCTGCGCAACGTCTGCAGTTGTGGTTCTGGAGTTCTCATCTCAAATGAAACATCCTTTCCAGAGTTCTGCCGTTTCCTTGATGTCTTAGGCACTGATTTGTCCGTGGATTTACTCTGACATCGAGAAGCAATGTCCTCTTTCTTGTTTGAAGGTTCCCCTGATTTATCATCTCCACTTTGAACTGGACTAGCTCTTCTCTTTCTCCTACTTTTAGAAACTTGTTGCATGCCTTCATCTATCAACTCCGAGGATTGGTTTCCAGTGATTCCTTTAACAGCTTTCTTAATTCTCTTGCTACGTATTTTAGCAAATCTTTCATTGAAAGTGTAAAAGGCTTCCATTCGCAATTGAGTCTTCATTAAACAAGTACAAAATTGTATCAGGGATTTCATCTATGACAAGCCCTTGAATAAAAAAAAACCATGAACAGTCACCAGAACTGTTCGTGACTCTTTACTTGGTGCAGCTGCAAATGCTTTTGAGTGAATCATGTTGACATCATGTACATATGAGAAAGAGAAGTAATCTAACCTCTCGTTTTTCGTACTCTCTTAAAACAGGCAGTAGCAACTCATCTGATTTCTGACTACCCCATCCAAACTTCTCCCAGCACAGTCTGCATGCAATCGAAGCAAATCAGAAAATAATTACCACATACTTTCATATCCACATAGCAGACTCCAGTAAGAACCAAAAAGGTGTTTATATTTAGAATTGTTCTTAAAACGTTTGCTAAAAAGCAGAGCTTCAAACATACTTTAAGGGCATGTTTTTAAAAGATAAGATCAAACTGTAAGGTAACTCACTTGCGAAGAACAAAAAGATCTGGCCTTCCCCATGTGAATGGTTCAGTTGACTTATCTACTTGTGGCAAAGAATATGCAGAAATAACTGCTTCACTTGGGAATGATGAGGGTATGTGCCAGTTTTTGCTCACATTTCTCTGTTAATTATAGAATAATAAATTCATAAAACACAGAAAGAAAAATGATAATTTTGTGACAAGGCAATAGAAAATAATGAGGAAATAAGGTATTCACATGCTTATCCATGAAAATCTGCTTTATATCATCGGTACAATCTGTAGACTGCATGTTCTTGTCAGCTTGAAAACTGTTCTGGTCAAGTGAAGACGTTCCATTGTTGCTTTCAGATCCTCTCCTGCTGGTTTTTGTACCATTTACATCTTTTTCTGTGGATTTTGGCCCTCTTTTCCTTGCACTAGATCCTTCTTGCACATTGAGCTTCCCCAAGATAGTAGGATCAGGGGACTCAATCCACTCCCGGAATTTATGAAGTCCATCTTCTTCTGAGAATGCATTCACTACCTCAATAGCATTAACAATACCAATTCCACTGCAATTTAATGTACATCAGTGAGCGGACTTTCAATGCAGAAGATCATCAAACTAAGAACTAAATACTGACAATAAATGCAACCAATAAAAACATAAACAATTCCAAAAGAAGCAGATCTAGGAAAAGCGTTGGGAATGAAAAGGTAAAATTGTATTTCTTTTAATTCATGAATTCAGTAGAGTCAAAATGCCTCCATTATTCACCTAACCCCTTCAGTGTAGTCACTCCCAAGAAGCAATGCCATTCGCATTAACTTTTCCCTTGTCAAACCAAGTTCCTTCTCAATGTCCTGGACCAAGAGAGAGAGCACAAGAGAAACAAGTTAAACCAAAAAAAAAAAAAGAAAAAACAGAGGAAAAGGGAGGGGGGAGAAGAAGAGAAACCTAATAAACACACAAGCCCTAATAATGCAAAAAAGGTCAACAGTGAATGATCTTTCCAGGAAAAGAAAATAAAAATAAGAAAAAGAAACATAATCACAATAAGGCAAAAGATGCCCAGATTGTATATGTGATAAAGAAGCCAGAAGACCAAGGAAAAAGGAATAGGAAAATTATCAAAACCTTCGAAAAGTCCAAATCCACCCAACTGAATAGAGCCTTTTCACTGTTATGAAGCCCCCCCAAAAATGGTGTATAAAATTAATCTTACTCTATGAAAGAGTTACTTAAAATGAAAAGTAATTGAGGGACAAGAAGAAAATAAGAACTGCTTGATAGCTTTGTCGAATCCTGACCTGCATAAAGTAAGTCTCCACATATTTCCTATCATCAAATATATTCTTGTAAATACTTCGTGCCCCAAACAAGAATACATCAGAATCATCAGTGACAACACCATCAACAAGGTTTGTTAGCTCCATATAAGCACATTGAGCTTCTGCCTCCATCGGTGCAATAATGTAGGGTAAGCCAAACATTTGCAGCAGTTCCTGCAGAGCATTATGTCACCAAATATTAGGCAGAGAGCAACTAACATTCAAATACACCTAAATCTCTCAATATGAACCACATCAAGTTAGATACAGTTTTCATGTCTGTTCTCTACCATGTTATACCCCTTTTGTTAAGCAGCTAGCACACTAGAAAGTACATTATAAGAAGAAAGCTAACCAAACATGAGGGGCAGAGCACATTAATTCCAACTTTCAAGCAGAGTGTCTCATGGATTTTTATGTGCAAACTAAATGTTCAGAAATACATAATCATTAACTTTTTTGCCTAAGACCCTTTCCACAGTATTATAGACTTCCAATGCTATCTTACCAAATATTTGGCTTCCACAACATGTTAGTAATGACTCCAGAATCCATAAAGATAAATAACAAGCCAATGCAAGAGATCCGTTGATCATGAAAATGGATGTTCTAAAATGTAAACAGAAATTCAGAACAAACACCTGACACTCTGCGAACATTTCACTACTGACAGATTCTGCATTACGTTCAAGCTTCCTCTGCTCATCTACCATATTGATACATTCCTGATCTAGAATTAGCAGCTCCTCATCCAAGCTAGCCTTTGAGAACTTAATTTCTTCATTATCATTGCCCTTAATGGTAGACATGTCTGTATGCTGCTCTGCTTTGTTGACACAATTTTCATAAGTTATATCCCCTGACAGTTCTTGCTCAATGTGAAGATCAGATATTACTTTATTTGCAGATGACTGCACCGTGGGAATGGATAAGTTAACTGTGTCAACTGATTGCTGCGATGGTTTAGCTTCAAAATCAATTTTCTTATCTTGATCCAGAATTTCAGCTTCAATACTACTTTTATTGTCACTGACCAGGTTAGATGGTTCATCTTCAGAACCAGTTTTCTTATCAACCTGAATGGTATCAGGAATGTCACCACGTGCTGCATCAAAACTATGAGAATTATCCTTAAACCAACTGTCAGAGATGGTAGACAACCCGTCAACCTCCTTAGAAACATCCAAGTGTTTCCCAGTAGGAAAATCGACCTCCTTCTCCAGTGTTGCAACAAATTCTGCAGTTTCATGGTGCCTTGATTGCTCAGAATGAGAACCATCAGATCTTTCAGAAAATTTACTCAATATTGTCATGTTTTTATCAGAATTATGTACAGGTGATGGGCTCTCAGGAGAATTAAAGGTTTCTGATATACTTGGCTCATTCACAGTACATGGCTTCCGGGGTCTATCTAAATTTTCACAAGACTTATTCTGCCAATTAACAGCATCCCCTGGAAAACTACTTGCACCTGTATCACCTTTCTCGTGCAGAGATCCAAAATCTTCATCCAAGTTTTCTCCTAAGTTTTTTGATTCAATAACATCAGAAGGAAAAGAATTAGATTTTTCAACACCTACATCTGTTAGACTTCTCCTTATTGCCTCCTGTAGATCAGACTCCTCTTCCCAGTAACCTTTAGAGAGCATTCTACCTGATTCAACAGGTCCAGAGGAACTCTTGGGAGCATCAGAAGGCTCTTCCTCCCATTCCACTTCACTATCATCAGTAATATTGCTTTCCTTATTCAAAAGATTATGTTCAGCATTCATACCAGGAGTAACACCATCCCATTTTCCTTCAACCACTCCTTCCTCCCACTCAAAATCTGAATCAGAACCCGAAGGCTGCTTTCTCAAAGATTTTTCCTCAGGAGAAGGTAGTGTTACAGGTTCACCTGCTGCTAAGCGTGCAAAAATATCATCATCATCAAAATACTCCGTCTTTCCATCATCCTCAAAAGTTATTTCCATACAAGATTCAGTTTCAAAAGCAGACTGCTGATTGCTCTCATTCACATTTACAGATTCACCATTATCATCATGTGAAGTTTCTACAAACTGATTTCCATTAGATACACTCTTTGAAGCATCAATTTTGCTCTTATCTGGAACAGACTGCACATTCACACCCTTATTCAAATTTGTTCTTTCCTTCTCAATCTCTTTCATCAAATCTAAGTTCCTTTGTAAATCACGAGTCATACGAATTCCCATACCTCTCACTCTACTGACACGTATACGGCCTGTCGCATCAACATATGTCCCAACATCTTCATCAGGAGCACTAGTAGATTCATCAGGGACTGATTCTGCCGCCACATTGGACTTACAGCTTGATTTAACACTACCCAGAAAACCTGAAGGATGATCTGAATGTCTCTCTGGTTGCTTATCTTCATCAATCTCTTTTCTAGCAGACGTAAGTGCCCTGGAAAATTTAAGAACGTACTACCCGACATAGTTAAAATTCTTGTAAAAATGCCAAAAATTTAAAAATTAATGAATGAAAGAAAGAAAGAAAAGAGCCAGTCCTTGTTAGAAGAAGTAACAAATAGAGCATTAAATTCTGGTTTTAAATAATAAGTTCTTGGTCACATGGAAAACAACAAAATTACCACTTACTGTTTGTCTCCAGTAAATGATGATGAAAAAATAAATTCTCTGTTGGCTTCAGAAGCTATCCTGGAAGTCTGTACACCAGCAACCCCTCGCCCAGCAGCAGCTCTCTGAACTTCATCTATTTCTCGACGGAAAGCAACAGTTTTAAGATAAGACTGTATTTGTAGCTCAGAGAACTTTTCAGGTGCCTAGAGCAGAAAAGAATAAAAGAAATAAGACTCATAAGGCTCAAAAAAAGCTACCTAATCAGAGTGACTATGGTAAAAATTTCATCAGTGAAGTGGTTCTCATAGACATTATTAAGAAATTAAAATCAAATGGTATCCAAGCTACTGTCCAGCATCAACCGAACTTTCAGAAATATTTCCCAATTCTGGCTAAATTTGATGAAATATAAATATGTAGGCATACCAAAATTTTCCTGTGTTAGGTTGAACCTAATGTAATCATTAGCAATGAAACAAATCCTCTCTAAGTCTTCATGGTATTAGTGATATAAAATTAACTTGTTGCTTCCATCATACAGAAACAGCTCAGCACTCAATGTCTGGAAAGAGATGGGGCCAGCTTCTTAAATATAAACCAATAAATATGAATCTAGCTGAGGTTATTGAGTAAATGACAGTCCATCAAGTACACCTTCAGCAGAATCCTGTAGATTGGGTCATTCAATATGGTATGCATTCCCATTGGATATTACATCATCAAAGAATGTACCTTTTTAACTTTTTGATACTTTTGTCTATTTTCAGCCATCAATCTTTCCCGCATCTACAAAAAAGAACATTGCAACAATCATCAAAATATATTGTGAAGAAGCTAGAAATCCAGAAATGACAAGAACATATAACCATATTATATATATTTTTTCACCTGACCAAGAAGATCAAGTTGCAGAGATGGAGGCAAAGCAGCTAAAACAGCTGGATCAACATTCCCATGCATTGCTGGCTAATATTAAATGAAATTAAAAGGTCAATAAAGAAATATATAAAAATAAGCTGTCATGAAAGGACTAAATCAATAAAGAAATATATAAAAATAAGCTGTCATGAAAGGACTAAATTAATAAGATCAGGTAACCACACAGAAAGTCTTGATTTAGCAAATAGGGCAATAAAAAATTCCAAAATAATATTGTTCTCATTATTTTCCAAAGGGAAAACTTACAAGTATCATCTCTTCATCTTCATCACCATCGTCCTCAGAAGGGATGGCTGCAACTGATGTTGATGCATTAGCTAAATTGCTATCTTCCTGGGTTGCAAGAGATGCTGCCAACCTAAATTGACTCATTAAAACAATCAAAACAATCTAGTCAAGAAAAATAGTTCGTCTAAATTCAACTAAAAATGTTGCTTACATTTCATCCAGCTTTTCCTGACTGTAACTAGTTGATGTCATAGCATCATGTTCTGTGCCACTCCTCTCCTTGTTAGATTGATTCAGGTCATTTAATAAAATCTTCTTACCCTTAGCATCAGTCAGCAATTTAATCAAATACAGGATGTAATCGATATCAAGCATAATAATAAAAAATTTAAAATAATGAAAAAAATAAGTAGAAAACAAAACCTGGAAGACGGACACAACAAAATATCTCAACCAGCCTAAATACAGTTCCCTACCTGCTTAAGAAGCTGTCGTTGCATTGATTGTGGCAATGCCGCTAAAACATCAGGATCAATATTTCCATCAATATCTGGCTGCAAATGCATCAAGTACAATAATCACCATAAACTACATAAGTTGAAAATATCAAAAGCAATGAGCAGTTAAAACACACTTTATTTGACATCCCAAATATAAAGTACTTCTCCAACAAGAACTTGGATAATACTTCCATTAAAGTGGTTCAATCCAGCAGATAACCATGAAAAACAATACTTCCATAAAGATAGTAAATATAAGTATATAGATAGTAAGCTCTAACCAGTATTATCACTTCATCTTCATCTTCATCTTCATTGTGACCCCCATCCTTTCCAATACTAGGCACTTCCAATCTTTAAACAAAATAAAGAAATAAAAAAAATGAGAAAAAGAAAGCACATTTAACAACAAATATGGAAAAATATCCTTAAAACAAAAGGTGTCTATTCAACCGGCAGCTTACTTTTCTTTCAGCTTTACGTCACCTTCTTTTGTCAATTCCACGTTGGCATTACATCCCACAAAGTTAGTGTCAGATTGGTTATCTGAAGAAACCATCTTACGCTTATCCTTATTATTATTCTTTTGCATTTTCCTCTGGTTGTCAAGATCCTTTGCCAACTCTTTCAGTCTCATTTGCTTTAGCTATTAATCAATAAAACATAGAACAACAACCCAAAAATGAATAAAGTTTAATCCAAACAGGAAAAGGAACAAACATTTTCTCCACCACACATTAGAAATTATATCTTAACAAGGAAACAAATAGAAAATAAAAATGAATTAGCAATTTTCATTCAATTCAGTTGCTAGAAGTGTTTTTTTTTTCAATCTAAAACTTAAAAGATGCTATATTTTTAAGGACAACATTTGAATTCAATTATTCTTTTTTAATTAAATACTACTACTTTACTTTCATTTTGTCAACTAGTAAAAAACAATAGTAAATGACCAAATTTAGCCTAAAAAATCAGCATTTCAAATTACAAAGTTGATAATAATAATAAAATGGGGAAAAAAATAGTACTTGATTTAGGAGCAATTTTTCAGCCGTTTTACGGATCTTAGCCTGAGCGTTTTCTCTCTGTCGACGTCGAGCAATGACGGTGCGGCGCTTGAGAATAGGTGTGGCACCGTCGAAGACGAAAACAGGTTTAGTTTTTAGATATAAAAGTTTGCAAATTCTCCTAAAAAACCCTAACAAATGCGCGTTTCGAATCATTTCTCCCTTCTCATCTCGCATCGCTTTCATGAATTGAACCATCCAAATACTTGCATCTTCAAAAACAAAACACACACACACAAAGTAAATAATTTGTTAAAACAATTTAAAATTGCAAGTGTTAAGGATTCAGAGTTCACCGATGGCGAGTTTCTTTCCGGCTAGGGTTTCGACGGACACGCGGCGGCCGACGGGAGCTAGCAGTTCCCATAGACCGTGAACTCCCATTTTGGCTTGCTCAGTAAGAATTCAAAATCTTTTGTTTTTTTATCGCCGACTTGTATAAGTTTGACATGAAGTTGGTTACCATGGCCGCCAAGAGGCAGAACGATAAATAAACGACGCCGGTTAAGCTTTCTGGTGCTTTTTCATTTTCATTTTCACTTTTTTTTTTCATTAAAAAAATTTGTTTTAAGTAGACAAGTAGTACTATTAGCTTAAATTTTTAAAGGGATTTAATTTTTTTAATATAATTAATTGTATATGTTATTTATTTATGATTGAATCACTCATCCCATTGCTAAAATATAAAATTTAAAAAATTATATTTAATACCATAAAGTATTTATTATATTTATGGTAGTGTTTTTTAATATAAATACTTTTTAATATATTAGAAAACTTTTATTTTAACATTTTTTTAGTAAATTTAGTCATTATATTTTTAAAATAAAAATTAATTTAAAAAAGTCAAATATGGACAAGTCAAGTTGAGTATAGATTACTTATCTTAAATTGGATCGGGTTTGATAAAAAAATAAGTCATTTTTAGACTGAATCAGACTCAAATTTAAAAAATTGATCTAGATTCTAGACACTTTATATAAACCTAACCTAACTCAACTGGGCCCAACCCATTAACACCATTGATCGTTCGAAAAAAACATGTTGTACTAGTTAACTGACTGCGAGTGTTACATGATTTACATTTAATGGTGGGCCACATGTCAGGTTAGATATGCTCCATCAACTGTATGGGTGAAGAGCTTGAGGAAGATCCAAGAACTTGTGTCCTCGGGTAAGTATTTATTGTTCTATTTAGTGTTTTCCTTGATAGTAGTTTTAGGAGGAGTTGAATTTGAGTTTTTATAGCTTTTGAGTTGGAACTATAGACGTTTCAAACTCTTTGATCTCCTCTAAGGATACGGAGCCTCGTGCTCATGGTTCCAAGGTTCCTTGGGCATGTTGCCGGGGGAGACTTAACTCGTGGTTTGTTACAAACTCTTTAGACCTTTTGGGTATGCAAGAAGATCATGGTTAGTGCTCATACGAGGCTTTATCTCCAAGGCACACTCCGACACTCAAGTTAAACAGGTGGCTTATTAGATATTGCATGGATGCTTGGCAACTTGATGTCACGCATCTTGATGACTTAGAAAGTGTCAAGTGTCATTCATTTGTTGGTGGTCTAAGAGCTACACCAGTGAGTGTACGAGATCTTTTTTGAGTCTAGAAGTAAAGGGTTTCTGATAGGTCATATGAAATTCCGTCCCCAATAAAAATAATGTATTTTTAACAACCTAACTCAACTCAACCTCACCCCTTTGGTTTTATATTTGTTGTAACAAGACCCATATATCAGAAACACTGAAATCATAAGAAAAGTTTGACATTAGAAACTATAATAATATCAGCTTCAACTATCAAAGTATCATTAACAATGTAGCCTTTTGATCTGTCTTGTAAATCCCGCAGTGAAATGAAGTGTCGAGAACCGAATCCAATAGCTGATGCAGTAAACCAAGCTGAATCTATAAAAAGTGGGGGAAAGTTAAAAAATGTAATTTTATATATTAGAGAAGTATTTAAATTGTTAAAATTTATTTAAAGAAACCTTTGTATTTTTCTTTTAAGTTAAATAAATTTTTATTCTATAATTTTTATGTATAAAAAGCCTGTGTTGTAGGTTGAAATATTTTTTTATTTTAAATCATTTTGCATTTTATTGACACAAAAATTGGCATGACAAATCTATTAATTATTAATTCGATTGACATAAACATTGTTGTCAATGTAGGAGAATGTGGGTTCGAGTGCGCTCAACATTTATAGGTTGAGAAAATGTGATTTAGTAAATCCTATTTTAAATATTAAAAAATGTATACAAATGTTTATATCTATATTTATTTATATTAAGTTTTTAATTAGATTGGTATCACGGGGCAACCAAACATCAACTTAGGGTGAGTTTGGATGAGAGGTGTGTTTACCTATAGTTAGTGTAAAAACAGTGGTGGCAGTGAGATTAGGTAATATAGTGATACTGTACGGTGAGACAAAAAGTAAGTTAAACGCACCGCATCACGTCCAATCACCCATCCAAACCCACCATTAGTTGAGAATTATTAAAATATCTATTTATATACAAAGCAAGAAATATTAATACGAGAGTATTTTTGTCTTTTCATATTTTAATAGAATAATATTATGATAAGTTTTAAACTTTTAATTTAACCATTCAATCAAATAGTTTTGGTTTTAATATAATTTTTTTTAAATATACTTCTTACGTATATATTTTTTCACCAATATTGTGGAGTGTGTCCTAATCTAGTATCAATAATTTATTGGAAAAAAATACCTCTCTATCTCTCTCAATTTCAAAATTGAGAAAATGGATCTCTTTAAAAAAAATCAAAACAATTTAATCCTTATCAATTTTGAAAGTGAGCAACTAAGGACGATTAATCATGACATTAATGTCTTCCTTCAATTGTATATGTTTTTATTAGTATAGTAACAAATTTAGCATTCGATGTTTACATATTTTATCATTTTGGCCTTAATTCTAAATAATTCAACAAATTCAGCCTCAACATTTACCCATTTACACAAATGTTGCGGGATAAATTTGTTAAATGAGGACTAAATTGATAGAATATGTAAATTTTGAGGGCTAAATTTAGTATTATACCAATCAAAATCTTGTACAATTGATGGAAAATATTAGAAGTCGTGATTAATTGTCCTTAGTTGCTCACTTTCGAAATTGACAAAGATTAAATAACTTTGTTTTTTTTTTTTGAAAAGGACTAATTTACTTAATTTTGAAATTGAAAAAGAGATTAAAAAAGCCTTTTTACCTTTTTTTATGAATATTATATTTATTTCAATTATTATAATTCATATTATAATTATGTTACTTTCTATGTTTTATTTGAATTATTTTCACTATTATATTCAAAATTATGGGTGTAAAAGAAAAAGGTAAAATTACCTGTAAATTCCCTGGTGTTAATGGAATTGAAACTGTCTCTGACCCTAAACTTGTATTTTGCGTACACTTTTCCTTTAGGTGGAAGCTTTTGAGCCTCAACCAAACCCAAGAACACAGAAAGTGCAATGTTCTTTGCTGTTCCAATTCCTCTAGGGTAAACTATCAATTCCCTGTATTTTTAGTAACCAAAAAGAAAAAAAAAACACCAATAAGAGATGATATCTAAATAGACTCACGATTTAATTCCTAATATCGATTTGTATGGGTATAAACGAGATATTTGTGCTTGCAAACTACTTAAATTTGATTTAGTCATTATCAGGTTATTTAGCAAAATCGAACTAATGCTTGATTCAAGTAAATTGCAAGCATGATTGAGGTCTTGTTTTTAAAAAAAAAAAGATTAATACAATTTTTAGTCTCTTAATTTGACAATTAAGTCCACTTTGATATATATATAAATATATATTAGTTCACGTTGGTACCTAAACTTAGTAATTAAATTCATTTTGGTCCATGAACTTAGATTTCATTAAGAGTTGATGATGTGAGACAATCTTGGAATGTTACATCATCAAACTTGTACATTTGTCAAGTTTAAAAACCGCAATGAACGTTACTTGTCTCGTTCAGATACTAAATTGAATAATAAAAAATGCAGATACCAAAATAGACTTAATTGTTAAGTTCATGAACCAAAATTTATATTAATTTTTTTCATAATTAGTATTGAGAAAACGTAATTTGAACATAATAACCGAACTTGATGTCAAGCATGGAAATAATGACTATTTTTGTATTGCTTTCAATAAACAAACTTAATCTAGTTTATTCAAGCTTTATATTAAAATTTGAATTTTAAAATTGAAATCCGATCAAGCCGAGCTCGAATAGGGAATTATAGGGTTACCATTTTGAGTCTCCAATAGTTTGAACATCAGAGGTATAGCGTTCATAGAATGGCATTGAATACTTTTTGTTGATAGTGTAAAACTGTTGTACCAGCATTTGTATAGTTAGTTAGAAATTAAGTAACAATATGTAATTAGTTATAGTGTTAGTTACATTTTCTGTATATATTTACTGCATTTTTACTCAAAGGAATTAACAGTTATTCATTCAACTCTTTAAGCTTCTTTTCTTAACATGGTATCAGAGCTAAACCTTTTTCCTGATTATCTTTGATCTAGTTTTCTTCTTCATTCTTCTCTTCTCTTCTTTCTTTTTTTCTTCATGGCTAATCCTTCCTCTTTCAATTTGCCATTTGGCCATCCTCTTTATTTGCATCCTTCTGACATGCCAGGAATGCTTTTGGTTTCTCATCAGCTCACTGGAACTGAAAACTATTGCGTTTGGAGCAGGTCTATGCGTATCGCCCTTCTTGCCAAGAATAAGCTTGGTTTTATTGATGGTTCATGTTCCTGTGCTGACTTTGATGCTGATCTAATGCCTCATTGGGATAGATGCAATGCTTTGGTTCTTTCTTGGATCCTTAACACTGTTACTTAGGAACTTTCTGCTGGAATTGTTTTTGCGTCCAATGCTACCATTGTTTGGAAGGATCTTCAGGAACGATATGACAAGGTTGATGGTTCTCGTATTTACTATCTCTATCGTGCTATTTCCACTCACACTTAGGGAGCTTATTCTATTTCCACTTACTTTACTAAGCTTCGATTATTTTGGGATGAATATGATGTTCTTGTTCCTTCATCTACCTGCGATTGTGATCTTATTCGCCGAAATGCTCAACTTCAACAACAACGTCTTTTTCAGTTTTTGATGGGTTTAAATGAAACATATTCTAATGTTCGATCCCAGATCCTTTTGATGCAACCTTTGCCCACAGTTAATCAGGCTTACTCACTTGTCATGCGTGATGAAACTCAACGAGAACTTGCTTCTCCACTACCTGTCTCGGAACCTACTACTCTTCTTAGTCAGCAATCATCAACTTCTTCGGTTTCCAAGAAGCGTTCTGATTTGTCTTGTAGTTATTGTCAAAAACGGGGTCACATTCGAACCGACTGCTATCGCCTCAATGGCTTTCCTGCTGATTTCAAGTTCACCAAGAAGAAATCACCAACTGTCAATCAAGTTGTTGTTCCTACTTCTGATTCTCCTGCTATGACTGCTTCTTCACCATCTATTGTTTCGGCTCCTACATTTACTGCTGAACAGTATCAACAGATCTTGGACCTATTACACAAGAACTCTTCTGTGCAAGCTGTAGCTCACATGGTAGGTATATCTTATGCATCTGATCCGATTCATTGGATTCTTGATACTGGGGCTTCTAATCACATGACACATGCTTTTAATGCTTTAATTCAACCTGTTGCATGTGCTAACAACACTTTTGTTAAATTGCCTACTGGTAACACAGCCACCATCACTCATATTGGTACTCATAATCTTACACCTCATCACACTCTTAAAGATGTTCTTTACATTCCCTCATTCAATTTTAACCTTCTCTCCATTTCTAAACTCACCAAAGATCTCAATTGTTTTGTTTCCTTTTATCCTACATTTTGTGTTTTACAGGACCTTTGCAGTGGAAAGATGATGGGGATTGGTAAGGAACAAGATGGTCTTTATCTACTCCTCCCTCAACCCTCCTCAACTCCCACTTCCCTACCTCCTGTACATTCTTCAAATGTTACTTCTTTATCTGTTTTTAAGCATGTTGATTACCCTCTGTGGCATGCTAGACTTGGTCACACATCTTTTTCAAAGATGAATAAAATACGCTTTTTACATAATGGCTCTGTGCATTCTCATAACATTCAAACATGCACTGTCTGTCCATTAGCAAAACAAACACGATTACCCTTTCCACAAAGTACTTCAACAGAATCAAAACCTTTTACTCTTGTCCATGTCGATCTTTGGGGTCCTTATCGCACTTCAACTCATTCTGGTCATAGATATTTTTTAACCATTATTGATGACCATACTCGAATGACGTGGATATATCTGTTTTTAAGCATGTTGATTACCCTCTGTGGCATGCTAGACTTGGTCACACATCTTTTTCAAAGATGAATAAAATACGCTTTTTACATAATGGCTCTGTGCATTCTCATAACATTCAAACATGCACTGTCTGTCCATTAGCAAAACAAACACGCTTACCCTTTCCACAAAGTACTTCAACAGAATCAAAACCTTTTACTCTTGTCCATGTCGATCTTTGGGGTCCTTATCGCACTTCAACTCATTCTGGTCATAGATATTTTTTAACCATTATTGATGACCATACTCGAATGACGTGGATATATCTTTTAAAACTTAAGAGTGATGCCCTTTTTTACCTTAAGCAGTTTATTATGTTAGCCAAAACACAATTTTCTGGAATTGTTAAAATTGTTCGCAGTGACAATGGTCATGAATTTTTACTAAAGAAGGTACTTTCTTTTTTCAATCCCTTGGAATCATTCACCAATCATCTTGTGTCCACACACTTCAGCAAAACGGTGTGGCCGAACGCAAACACCGCCATCTTTTAGATGTTGCCCGAGCATTAAAATTTCAATCGCATGTACCTGTTAAGTTTTGGGGGGAATGTGTTTTAACAGCTTGTTACTTAATTAATAGGTTACCTTCTACAGTACTTCGCTGGAAAACACCTTTTGAGCTGCTGTATAATAGGCCACCAAATCTTTCTCACCTTAAAATTTTTGGTTGTCTTTGCTATGCCACAGTAACCAATCTGCATGATAAATTTTCTCCCAAAGCTACACCATCCATTTTTATGGGTTATTCTCAAGTCCAAAAAGGATATATCCTGTTCAATCCTGTTTCCCAAAAATTTTTTGTTAGTCGAGATGTTCTATTTCATGAATCTGTCTTTCCTTTTACAACACCCTCCAAAGATCAACCCCTCTTTCCCTTGGATGACAATACATTTGGTTCTTTGCATGATCCTGATTTTCTTTTTACCACTTCAACACCACCACCACCACCTTCCCTCCCTACTTCCTCTATTTCTTCTACCCTACCAACATCTTCCTTACCCTCTTATCCTTCTCGAAGAAGCACCCGAAACACCAAACCACCTGTCTGGATGCAAGATTACATTTGTCCTACTTCTTCATCATCTTCTCCTACTGCACACGGTCAGTATTCAATCTCCAACTTTATAACATGTCATCACTTACCTTTACACACTCAATGTTTCGTTGCTTCCATCTCTACCACCTCTGAACCTCGAACCTACCAAGAGGCCATTCAACATGATTGTTGGAAAGCTGCGATGCAACAGGAAATTCAAGCTTTAGAAGCAAACTCAACTTAGGAGGTTGTTCCACTCCCACCAGGAAAACGTCCCATTGGCTGCAAATGGGTGTTTCGAATCAAATACCATTCAGACGGCACTATTGAACACTATAAAGCCAGATTAGTGGCTAAAGGCTATAGTCAAAAGGAAGGTATTGATTTTCAGGACACGTTTTCCCCAGTTGTTAAGCAGGTTACAGTCCGAATTGTTATTGCTCTTGCTGCTTTATTTAACTGGCCTCTCATTCAAATGGATGTCTATAATGCATTTCTTCAAGGTGACCTTCATGAAGAAGTTTACATGCACTTACCTCAGGGATTTGGCACTCTAGGGGGCAATCATGTATGTAGACTGCTCAAATCCCTTTATGGATTAAAACAGGCCTCAAGACAATGGAATTTGAAGCTCAGTGAGGCTCTCATCAACACCGGTTATGTTCAAAGTAAGCATGACTACTCTATGTTCATCAAATCATCTGGTAGCAAAGTTGTTATTTTGCTCATTTATGTTGATGATCTCTTGATCACTGGGAATGACAAATCCTTAATTGAAGACTTACAAGCAACTCTTCATCAGAATTTCAAAATGAAGAATTTGGGTACTCTCAAGTATTTCCTTGGCATAGAAATAGCAAGATCTAAAGAGGGTATCATTATGAATCAGAAAAAATATGTTCTTGAACTTATTAATGATCTTGGTTTGACAAATGCAAAGCCTGCAAATACACCCTTGGAGCAGAATCTAAAAATGACAAGTCTGGAATATGATGCAGCACTAGACATACACGATGCAGATACAGAATTAGAAGATGCAAGCATATATCAAAGATTAATAGGAAGACTCCTATATCTCACCAATACTAGACCAGATATTGCATTTGGAGTACAGCACCTTAGTCAGTTTATGCAGAAACCGAAGAAGGAACATTATGAGGCTGCTTTGCGTATTGTGAGATACCTCAAGAAGAATCCTGGTCAAGGTATTTTTCTCACAGCAGAAGGAACGACAGATATACATGCATATTGTGACTCTGATTGGGCTTCATGCAACATGACTAGAAAGTCAGTTACAGGATATTGTGTCAAATTGGAAAATTCTTTGATTTCCTGGAAATCCAAGAAACAGAATACGGTATCTAGATCATCTGCAGAAGCAGAATACAGAAGTATGGCTACCACAGTTGCAGAGCTAGTCTGGTTGAAAGGTTTATTAGCTGAGTTGGGAGTTAAAATTTCAAAACCAATGTTGTTACATTGTGACAATCAAGCTGCCCTTCAAATAGCTTCAAATCCGGTCTTCCATGAAAGAACAAAGCACATTGAGATAGATTGTCATTTTATTCGAGAGAAAATTCAAAAAGGTGACGTGGAAACAAAGCACATCTCAACAAATGAACAAATGGCAGATTTACTCACTAAAGGATTAAGCATTCCTCAGCACAAATACTTAGTGACCAAGTTGGGAATGAAAGACATTTTTCATCCTCCAACTTGAGGGGGCATGTTGATAGTGTAAAACTGTTGTACCAGCATTTGTATAGTTAGTTAGAAATTAACTAACAGTATGTAATTAGTTATAGTGTTAGTTACATTTTCTGTATATATTTACTGCATTTTTACTCAAAGGAATTAACAGTTATTCATTCAACTCTTTAAGCTTCTTTTCTTAACACTTTTGGAGTTGGAAGGTTATGGTATTGTTGGGTGGCTGCTTCATCATTGAAAGACGTTCCAATTTCCCTGTTTGTTTGATCACAAATACTTCAACCCCAAATGAGCAACAATCATCAACCAGGTATCCATTTGAAGTTTCATTAAAATGATCCAAAGATAGCAATTGAGCAATGCCCCATTCAGTTTTCATTTGATAATATCGTTTAATCACCCCATCACTTTCTGCCAATATTAAAACAACAACAAATGTTTATTAGAAATATTATTCATGAGCCAAATCCCATTTGGATAGGTATTCACCTAATCTATAAAATTGTTGATACATGGTACCAATAAGAGTAGAGAGGAGCAAAAATGTTGAGGCAATTCACTCAAACAGGGCAGAAAACTGTCACAAAGAGAGATGGAGAGAGTTCCATGTACTCTTTAGGTGGAGTGGAAAGGTTTTTATATGAGGGCCTGAGGTGCCATGTGGGAAAGTCTCATTGGTAAAGGTACGTATGTCACGTGGTGGAAATGTTGCGCTGGCGAGAGTGTCCACAGAGGTGATATAACAATTGCACTCCACCAAAAGAGGATAGGAACTCTACTTTCTCTCTAATCCCTCTTCTCTCTTAACAGCTCTCCACTTTCTCTAGATGAATCGACTTAACACCTTTGCTTATCTCCCTACCCTTATTAATACTCGAAACATATTAAAAATAATTCATAAACCAACATCAATTCGAGCTATAAACATGTTCAATTTTTTGCATGCATGCACGTATAAAAGAGATACACCTTCAATGGTTAAGTATTTGTCACGAATTTGATCAAGAATGAAGAACCTAAAGTTAACATTTACTTCCCAAGTACGAGGAAAATATTGGGTGTCTTCAATTTGTAAGTAAAGAGAGATGAAGCCTTCGCCATTGCTTTTCTTGTTTCCACTGGGGTAGAGTGACAACCTCCTGTAGAAAAAAAAATGATGAATTATGTTTGCCCATCTAACCTAGATTTATATACAAGAAATTCTTATGTAAAACAGAAAAGCTACCATTTATAATTCTGAACATCAAATGCATGGGATTCATACTTCTCCACCCCTGTATCAACCAATAAAGAGAATGACTCTATACTGAATATATAGTGAGCTGGTGGAACATCTCTTGTAATTCTTCTTATTTCTACAAAACATCATCAACAATTTTAGTCATGATATTAACAAGTTTAAAAGAATACCGAAACAAAAAGAATTTTTTGATTAAAATGTATTTATTTGATCGATCATTCAAATAAATCGTTAAATTATTTTAGAAAAAAAAATCAAAACATACCAGGTTTTCTCAGAAACTCTTCCATGAAAAAAAATTTTATCGCACTTAGGATATTTAAGTTTTAAATTATACATGAAATATTGTTTCTTTTTGTAAAAGAGCCTTAGGTATTCCATTGGATTCTTAACTTGCAAAACTTCATAAAAAAGACCTCTTTGAGAGGATATTCTTGTCCCATAAACACAAATGACTTAAGGAAATGCCTATGAACATCTAACCCATTTTGCTTAACTTCTTTGCATTTAAAAAGGAATAAAAACAACTTCTTTATTTCAACCATTAGAATCTTATCTTAAGAATAAGGCAAAAGAATTTTATGCTACTTATATATAAAACAAAAAAACACAAATACAACTGTGAAAAATTTACAATTACATTTAAGTTAAGAATAGTAAAATTATACCAATAACTTTTTGATTTAGGGATAAAATTATTTATTATTTGATATAAGAGCTGGGTTTAATTTTTAGCAATCTCACCTCTTACCTTCAATTATAAAAAAAATTTTAAAACACTTTATTTTTTAATGCAAAATTCTCTAAAATAAACATTAAAAACATCAATAATTATTTTATATATTGATGATGGTTTTTTTTTTGGTTTTGTTTAAAAAAGTGAGTATTCTAAAATATTACATAATAATTAATCTAGGAACAGATAAACCAGTAAGGTCTTCATGTAGCACATTCTGAGTAAAATTAGGGGTTGGGACCAAAGGTGAAAGCCAATGTCCATTTCTTCTGCAATTTTTGCTAAACAATCAGCCAACCTATTGCATTCACGATACACATGAGTTAAACTAGAATTCCAATCACACCTCAACAAATCTCGAGTTGCATTTACGACGTGCGATTTCGGCTGATTAATTATCACATTTCCCTTAATATGGTGCAACGCTTCCAAACAATCTGATTCTAACAACACATCTCAACAATCAAGCTTCCAAGTCTGTTCAAGACCATCAAGTATGCCCTAGAGTTCTACCTCACATGCACTACACAGCCCTATGTTCTTTGTAAATTCCAAACACCACAAACCATCTGCATCTTAGTTCACACCACCAGCCATACATATTCCAAATTCCAAATTCTAGCCACCATCCACATTAATTTTTCATTTTCCCACCGGTGGTGGGGACCATGAAAGTTGTGTCCATCTTCTTCAATAGAGGTGATCATGGGTTGGGCTACCCAGCCCGACAGCCTGTCAAAAAAATGGGAGGGTTCGGGTAAAAATATAGGCCCGAAATATAAGTTTGGGAAAAAAATGCCCGTTTAGAAAACGGGTCGGGCCTCGGGTAAAACTTTTTTTGCCCGAGCCCAACCAGGCTCGGCCCGAATTATATATTAAATATATATATATATATTTTAATCAAATATACTTTTTAACTTTCCTGTTTTTAATCAAATTTTTTATTTTGCAGGTTTTTGATGCTATTTTGGTGTTGTAAAATTTAATATGGGCCGAGTTCGGACTTAGCAATTTTCTTTTGTGCTGGACTTGGGCCTAAAATTTTGTCTGAGCCCAACCCAAACTCGGCCGGGCCCGACTCGTAATCACCTCTATTCTCCAACTCCTTGTGGACCCTTGCCCATGATTCAGTCGACTGACATATATAATATCATCTTTATATCTCATGCAACGACAAATGAATCCTTCATTACCCACATAATCAACTTTAAAAATACAATATTTTTTTCCCTCAAAGGCCAGCATGTGACCGCAAAAAGAAAAGGAAAAAAGAGACTGATATGATTTTTTAGCCTCATATAAAATTAAAAGCATTAGATGCAATCTTTTTCTTTTGTTAAGAGAATGGCATGTTGTTTGAGTTCGACCAAACCGTTCAGTCAAATTAGGAATTAATTTGAGTATCAATTTAGAGAGAAACATAAAATCAATTGATTTACGAATCGGTACAAATCAATTTAATCAGGTTAAAAAATCAATTGAACTATTTTTTTATTAATTTTTTAATGATTTATTCAATCAAACCATACAAATTAATTAAACCAACAAATCTTATTGGGCTAAGAATCCAAATTTAAAAGCCTTTATTACTTACTTGATTCCAATTCTAGGAAATTACAACAACAACAAAAATGTCATTTTCAGTTCATTTTCATCCTTTGTCATGCCTAAGTTTTATAAACTTAAATCTCCATCAAAATAAAGGAGAAATATTTTTTTAAAAAAATCAAATATAAAATTAAACCGATAAGGTCTGTAGGTCACGGCTTCAATTCCTTTAATTACTAGAATATATATAGATTGAAGCAAAGAGTTTAGTAAACAAAAAAAAAACTAATATTAAACAAATAATCTTAATTTAAATAAATATTGAATATAAAAACTATATTAATAAAAATTAATCGGGCACTAACTCAATTGAGTATAACAAAAATACCCTTATTTTACAAAGTAAATTGTATTATTTTAAACCTGGTTTTATCTTTCTTATATTTTTATATAAAAAAATCATACACATAATAATATTTGAACTCAAACCTCGATAATTTTCAATATTTGTACCTTACATTCAATTGAAGCCTTATTTGTTTTTTCACCCAAATCATGAGTATACTATAATCTGATATACATTTAATCAAATAAACATTAAATTTATAATAGAAAAAGAAAAAAAATTGACATTGTCTTCTAATTGACATTTTTTTTTTATGTTCTTCATGTCTGTTTTACATTCTATGTTCGGGATTCATAGCTACCCTTCTCAACAATATTGTCTCCAGAATTTAAACTTGTATCTCCTCTTAAAAATATATCTTACCATTTTATTATTAACGGCTTGTAATTGACATTTTATCATTAACTAAAATAAAAATGTAAATAATATAGTAAAAAAAAAGTTTACATCTTATTCCATCCACAATAAATCAGAATTAAATGTTGACATATGATGTCGAAATTATTTTTAATTTCAAAAAAAAAAAGACAAAAAAGAAAGACAAAGTTTAAAACACACTGAAAACCTTCTGTATGATGATGAATATTCTCCATTAGAAAAAGACAACATTAAAAGTTCAATCTTCCCTACTGTTGCCGGCTTAAGTAAAATTTGAAGGCAAAATGGCTTAAATTTCCAGCTCTATAACATTAATCCAATCCATAAAACTACAAATTCTTGTTGTATATTCAGTCAATGAATCATTACCATTTATTTTGTAATAATTACCTCGAGATTTCCTCCATCTTCCACAATCAAAACAATGAAATCCACTCTCATTAAACTCTAACTTGAATTACAAGCTTGTTTGAATCAAAGTTCCATCCAAAAAAAAAACATGAAACCAATCTCAAAGAGTATTGTTATGTTCTCAGGTTATATTGCTTTGGGATTGGTCATTATTGGTTTAATTCTTTGCAGGCTGAAAAAGAAGAAAAGAGAGAGACTTGAAGCACCAAGTCCATGTAAGGTAGCATCAGTTGATGATATTGTTGATACCAAGCCTAGTTTTACGTCGACGGATTTTAAGACCGACGTAAGTAAATCCGATTATTCGATCTATTCAACCGAAAGTGCATTCGTCCCGTCTTCATTAGTGGTTCTAACCAGTCCTATAATAAGTGATTTGAAGTTTGAGGACTTGCTTAGTGCACCAGCTGAGTTGCTTGGGAGAGGCAAACATGGTACCCTATATCGAGTTATCTTCGAAAACGGGATGGTTTTGGCTGTTAAAAGGATTAAAGGTTGGATGATTTCGACCGATGAGTTTAAACATAGGATGCAGAGGCTAGATCAAGCGAAGCATTTGAACGTCCTGCCGGCTCTCGCCTTCTATTGTTCCATACATGAGAAGCTTCTGGTTTATGAATATCAGCCTAATGGAAGTCTCTTCAGTCTTCTCCATGGTAACTATACTCATTTCTTCATTAAAAAATGTGACAATACATGTATGTATGTATGCAGGCCATGACATGATTGCTTCTTTCATGCATGTATAGGTGTGCTGGTAGAGTCCAATAGTCACATAAGCTACACTCAAGTACAACATCATGTAACCAATGTTAAAAATGTTTGTAGTTTGCAAGGCTAGTAAACCCACAAACAGAAACACAATATAAAAAAATAAATATTAAATTATTTATTTATTTATTGGGCTTAACTTGAGCCATTAGGACTTGTCTGGTGTTATAATAATAATTTTTATTTTCTAAAATCGAAGAGACAATATTTTTTTTTATGAAATAATGTAATGGAAAAGCATACCTTATGTCAAAAGGTATGTACCAAAGGACATTTTTTGTGTGTGTGTGCAACGATTCGGTACCTATACAAAACTCAGATTATGTCATTTTCACGACTTTGCTTTGTTGTTTTATGATTTGTTGTATCTTAGAAGCAAAATAAAAATTCAAAGAAAGTGAATCACGCCTCAAATCGTATTTTACTTTACTTAACAAAAAATTCCTACAATTATCTAAACATGATAAACATTTTTAGCAACTAGCTGCATATGTATTCCAGGAAAGCAACCGAGACGAAAATTCGAATGGGCCAGCAGACTCAAAATTGCAGCCAAAATTGCAGAGGCATTGGCATACATGCACCGGGAACTGTACGTTGATGGCATCCCTCACGGTAACTTAAAATCCACAAACATCTTGCTGAAAAACAACATGGAACCTTGCATAAGTGAATATGGACTTATGGTCATGGATCCTCAAGATCCCTCTTCAAGCCTTAATGGCCTAAATTCAATGCAACAACAAACCAAGGGCACTTCAACCAATGGTTTCAAAGCAGACATATATGGCTTTGGTGTGATTCTGCTTGAGCTACTAACTGGAAAGCTGGTCCAAAATGATGGTATTGATTTAACTTCATGGGTTCATTCAGTGGTTCGCGAAGAATGGACCGTCGAAGTTTTCGATAAGTCGATAATTTTAGACGGTGCGAGTGAAGAGAGGATGCTGAATTTGCTGCAAGTGGCTATCAAATGTGTTAATCAGGCTCCTGAGTCTAGGCCAAGCATTAGCCAAGTTGTCTCCATGATTAACACCATAAAGGAAGAAGATGATAAATCACTAGTCTATGAACCATAAGAAAACAGATTATGAAGGAAATTTGCCAGTTCCCCATGTTTTCTTCGAAATCTTTCATTTACAGTTAGTCCAGCTTTGAGTAATATTAGATTTTGCTGAGAATATTTGTACTGTGAGCTGAATAATTGACCAGCAACTCCTGCTTTTACTTCCATATAATATATATATATAATGCTACATTGTATTGCATTGAAGAATTCAGATAACTGAACTATAGAATCTCCTGGCTGCTAAGATTATAAAAACATCAACTAAATATGTGTCGGACATAGACTTCAAGCTTGTGAATAGGATAAATATCATTTAGAAATTATTGATCGTAAATATAGGTAGTTAGCACATGTGATTAGTTAGCTTTAAAGTAGTTAATTAGTTTGATTTTCACCATTGTATATAAACTAGAGATTATAACTTTATTTGGGTGAATGAAAATACTATGCATTTCAACATATCAAGAACTTGGTAACCTCTAAGGTGAGATCTTATTAGAGTGGGATAATTTGGGATTCTTTTTAAATCAATGATTCTGGGTAAAAGATAGAAATGAGAAAACTGTAGATATTTGATCGAACGACATCAAAAATTAGAAAATTGTGCTAAAGACCTTGAACTTTTTAAATGAGTTACAGAATACATTATTTTTATCCAAAACCAGTTTCTCACATTCTTTAATGTTAAAACTAGTTAAATTAATTAAAAGGTAAACTCACGTGCAAATCTTACATAAATTTGTGTTTTTCTTTTATGGTACCAAAAACTTGGTATTAAGATGTGAAGTACATCCAACTGGCAATAGAGGAAGTGCCCAACACTACAAGTGACATAGAATCATGAGTTTGAGCACTTACGTTACGAGTGCTGTGTTAGTCAATCAAAGAATTATGGAAACTTGAGACATATCCTTCCACAAAATGAATACATACAATGAATGATTCTCATAAAATATATACAGTTAGAATCTACCCTTCAATGGTTTTATTCAAAAAGGTGAATCATAATATCCAATAATTCTAGAATTGAATGTTTAAACAGTATATTTATACCTACAAAATATTATTTATTTGATTATTAATAAGTAGTTGACTGCAATGATAAAATATACTGTACTTTTAAGGGGAGTACTCAAGTTTAAACCTTATAAACGATATTATTAAAAAGGACAATTAAGAACCCAAATATGGATCATAAAGCAGACATGAAGAATATAAAAAATATATATTTATTTAGTTGGATAGGAAATATTATTTTGGATATGTTATCATGAAATCAAATAGGGAATATTTGACTTGATTAATATACAAGTTTAATCGATTTTTTCCTTTATTTTTTATTAATAATTAAAGTTGAACAGTAGCACAAATATAAATAATTTAATTTGAAGCCATATATATGAAAACTGTTTTGAGCAATTCGATTTCTAAACACAATTGCAAAATCACTATTTGTGGTGTGTTATGAAAACTGTTGGAAACTTTGATTCCATTTTTCACTTCATGTTCAAATAGGAGATACAACAACAGTTGTGGTGCTATCAAAGTTCTTTGGTTGGCATGTTTGATTGTTACATGGACCTTGATTATATCTTGTTTAAACCAATAAATGAGGATAATTTCATACAAAGTGAGGAGCCCAAGCTTATCCATTCAACAACTTTTAAAAAAGAGTTTAAAATATAGGACCCTATCTTTACCTCTTAAAGAGTTTTAAAGTTGTTGGGAGACTTTTCTATGAAGGCTCTTACAAGACAATTACTTAAGATAATTCATGAGATAATTTCAGCTTTTATATGAGAGTTTAAAGCTTACCAAACACAGTTGGATGATCACTTGAAAAAGCTTATAAATATGTAGCAGTGTGGTGTCTCTGTTTATCAAATTTCGGAGTGTTTTTGTCAACTGTTTTGTTGTAATTTGTAACAAACTGAGTTCGACTTTGGAGCTGCAATTGTTCATTGTGAGGGATTAGATTGGGTTAAGCTATAACTATACCAAATAAATTGTTGAGTGAAAATCATTTTCTAAGCAAATCTCCATAGACATAGGATTGTTGATCCGAACTGCGTTAACAAATATTTTGTGTTATTTATCTCCTTACTTTGCTTCTTGTTTTACCTTATAATAAATTGTTACTTCCCAGATTTGTTCCAACAGAAGTTCGAACAACAAAGTTGAAACGAGTGCAAGTTGAAGGCTTTTTCAAAAATCTTTTGAACTCCTTTTCAATACCTACGATTTTACCCTGCATGCATATCAATCACCTTCAGTAACAACCCTTTCCCTCCCACCCCACTGCAAAACTCAACCCTCATCAATCATCCCTAGCCTACATTATTTTCTCTTTAAGCTCACTAGATGGAAGAAGCCAATAAAGTATAAAGAGCTACGACGAGCATCTAGAAACTAGGAAATTTATTGATCGGCCCAAAGGAAAGTTGATATTTAATAAAATTATATGTACGACTGTGATAATAAACATGTGACAGTTATTTGGCTTTACATGTGAGTAATAATTCAACTCAAAGGAAGATTTATTGCTCGACATGTTCTTATTGTCAATGTTTGATTGCTTCAACAAGATATCACTTACAAGTTAATATTTTATCCAAAGATAAAATATCAATGTAGTGACCAATATCTTGAGATGGGATTTACCATTATTCAAATTATTTTGGTTTAAAATTTGAGGTCTTATACTAGTTTGTTTTAATTGATTCAACTACTATTATACTGGTCAACGTCACTACATGCATTGAAACATTCAGGGGCACTATGTCAAGTAAGATTATCTCGGCTAAGAATTTCATGGTCAACATTGAAAAGGGGTTTTTCAAGAATGAAAAGGCTTGATACGTTCAAGTAATATCACTACATGCATTAAAACATTCATAGGCATGTGGCAAGTAAAAAACAACAAAAGGATTGATGTTTTTCTTGTGGTGCGAAAGATGCACTACTTAATTTTGTTTGTTCTAAGGTTAATTTGACTTCGGTATCTAGACACACTTGGTGGATAGATTTTGGTGCAACAACTCACAATATTAGTGTGTCTATACAAGATTGTCGGAACTAGCGAAAGCCTAATGATGTGAAAGATACATCTATATAGGTGACAATAATTCGGTAGAAGTTGAAGCAATAGAGACTTTTAGATTATTATCAAGGATTTGATTTTATTTGGATTTGAATGAGACTTTTTTTGTACCATCTTTTAAGCAGAACTTGATTTTCATTTCAAAATTGGACAAATTCGATTATTTTTTTTCATCTGGAAATGAAAATCTTAGCCTCTTTCACAATTCAAATTTGGCTGGTTCCAGTTCTTTATCAAGTTATGATAATCTATATTTACTTGATATTATTGCTTCATTTAATAAATCTTCGCAAACTATTGTAATAGGTAAGAAACACAAATTAATCGCTAATAATTCGGCTTTGTTGTAGCACAAGAGATTAGGTTATTTCTCTAAAAGGAGATTTGAGAACTTGTGTCCAACAGTATTCTTAATCCATTTGATTTTTTTTTCCAGATAGTTCTAAGGGTTACAAATTTTATAGTCCCATTATTACGGTTATTTTAAGACTGATAATGCTCATTTTTTGAGGATGTAACACGCCAAACTCGACCCTTTAGCAGGATTCGAGTATGACATGTCACATCAGAGAAAACATTTATCTTTAAAACTATTTTTGGCGTATACTCTATAAAACTAAGGTTTGTATTAAACATTTAATAAAATAATAAAATAACTATAAGCCATGTGGCGTATAAACTTTAATAAGATAATTTTCATCATATGAATTATAACATTGGAAAACCATTTCATAACTCAAATAAAGCTTCATTAAAACATAGTTTATCAACACAGGTTTTGAATACAAATTCTTTCCAAAATACAATTAGACATCACCCCTATTATCATGCATAATACAAAACAACAAAAGTCTCACAGCAGTAGATGCCCTCTGGCGTAGTCTAATAAAATGCCTTCCTTCAACAGTAGGCCTAAAAAGGAAAATGGAAACGAGGTACGTTCAAAAGAACTTAGTGAGTTCCAAAAGTCTTATCAATAACCACTAATACTTCAAGCAGATCACATCAAAGAGTCAAGCACAATCACAAAGTTTGCCAGATGGCGAGTACCATACACAGACAACCTATCCGTCGGTTTACTATTCCTTTAGCACATACATTACCCCCATATGACCATACAGATAAACCTTCTTCATGCCAGCCACATACCCAATTCCTTAGTCAGATTCATATCATAAATTTTGTTCATATTCCTTTGTTTGTATCATTTGTCGTAATTTGTCAATCTGGTTTGCAACATACATTTGCCCTACTAGAGGCTACACAATTATTTTCATGTATCGCGATCTGCCAATTCAATGTACATTCCATTGAAGGCATCACCATGAATATTTCCTTAAAATCATTTCCATGATTCAATCCATATCATTCTTATCAAAACTAGAAGGTAGTGGCTTAAACATGAAGAATGGTTCTCACACTTTAACACATACATTACAGGCCCATACAACTCTGAACAATCACTTTTCATATACACACTTTACCTTTATAGAGCATAAGTACTTACCTTACATGAAATATAAAATAGGAATACCACACACATGGAAGTATGAAAAAACTCACCAAAAATACAACACAATCTATATAGTAGGACCTTTGTCTTTATCATTCGAACCTTTTACAGTGTCTTGAGCTAAAACATAAATAACTAAACTTATAGAATTATTACACCATTGAACCTAAACATGCATGCAAGAAACATTAACATTTAACCTAGAACCAATAAGCTTTCTTCCTTACATACTAATATGATACTTATGCATTCAGAGTTAAAAATACGTAAATAACTATGAAAATAACTTAGGGTTCATCAATATTTACCAGAGAGCTAAAACAAACGTAGGAGTTGGTTGAATACAACGAACCCAACTTCAAATAGGTTTTTAGACTTAAGCTTTTCAGAGAATGTAGAGGAAATCAAGAAGAAGATGAATGTAAAGAAAATGCAAAGTTTTTCAGTAAAGACACTGATATCCTTATATACCAAAGCACGAAAACAAGGTTTAGTGAAAGGATCAAATTATTCCACTAACACTCTTGATTTTCGTGATTAAGTGTAATTATCATCATTTAAGTCTTATCAACTAAAGTGCCTTAGTTCTATTCTAACTAGTTCTCACTTGGCTAACTAAATAATCTTATAAAATAATAAACAAATATATTAACTACAAACTTAACTAATTTGACTAAACTTTTGGGTGGCATATACTCAACAAAAGAATTTGCCAACCCAAAGATCTCGCCAAAACACGCTATTCACCAAAACAAAGGATTCACCAATTGGCACATAGATAAAATATTATACTTAGACAAAATTGACATTTTACTTTCTTAGAGCTACGCTTAATACCATAACAAAATAAGCAGTAACCAAATATAGAAACTTTTTCGGGTGAGCTGTTACAAAGGATGTTGAGTTTATGGGGGGAAGAAAAAGAATTAAGGACATTGTCTTTAAAGAAAAACATGTTGATATTCCTTAATACATTTTTTTATTGCTATTGATAGCAACAGACCATTATACCTAATATTGTTGAAGTAGTAACATTGGATCAAGACAATGTCATTGAACCTCTTCATCAAGTAACAAACGCTACAACCTCAAGAATGAATGTCATTAAAAAGGTTTACTACAAAAAGAGTTATAATGGCTTTAGTGGAATATTTTTACCTTGAGTTGCAATCAGATGGATGTTAATTCAATGGTTTCACAATGGTAACATTGGTGAGGCGATTTATAATGCAACTAGAAAACGTTGTGTCCAATTATGCAAAGTTAATGGTTTGCAAATTAAAGAAATCCATCTACGGGCTTAAGCGAGTCCCTCGTCAGTGGTGTTACAATATTTACCAAGTGATTATCTCATTTGGTTTTGAGATGGCCTTGGTTAATGAATGTATATATCACAAGTCCACTAGGAGTAAGCATAGTCTCAATCAGTGCCTCAAGAATGATTTTGAGATTATAGAAATGCATAAGATTCCCTACATTCAACAGTGGGAAGTCTAATGTATGTTCAGGTTTGTATGCGTTTGGATATTGCGTACATTGTTGGGGTGTGCAATTATTTGAGCAATTCGGGTATGGATAATTGGAAAGCAACCAAACAATTCATACATTATCTTCACAAAAAAAATATTACGTGCTCACATATTGGAGGTCTAATAAGTTAGAGATTGTCAGGTATACAGACTCTGATTTTAAAGGAATATGGATGCAAAATTGTCACTAAGGTGCAAATTGTGACAACAAATTGAAGTCCTTTATTCCAATAACAACAAGAGCACATCAAAGTCAAAGCATATAGACTTTAAATTCCTAGTTGTTAAAGTAAGAGTTTAGAGTGGTCAGGTGTCTATAAAGCATATTGGAACAAACTCCATAATTGCAAATCTGCTTACTAAAGAACTACCACCTAAGGTTTTTCATGAGCACACTACTCATATGGGTGTAATGTCATTTGAGGATATCCAATTTTAATTGATTCAGGTATGCTTCCGCATTTAGTTTTATTCTAGTATTGTTCTTGATGATCTGACATGACAGATCCTGATTTATAGTTTATTAAACTTTGTATCAGACTCCTACAGTTTTAACATGGCATCCCTCACCAACACCCTTGGATCTCCTTGTTTGACTTTTGGCACCATTCATTTTCTCATCGGGCGTTATGATGACACTTTAATCTATAGAATTTGAGCTTGCCCTTTCAATAAAGGCATCGACCTATATGACTTCAAGGAGTACTTGCACCACTCTTAAAAATCTATTCAAATAAATTTAAATTATAAAAATCATTTATACTAAACCCATTTGATTGATCAAGTAACTTAGTCCAACTCAATTCCAAAAAAATCCTGCAAATATATCAATCATGTTTATAAACTTGTCATAATATATGGTAGTATCAACCATTGGCAATAGATACAATAAGAGGGTGCTTGGTTAATGGAATGTAGGATTCCTTTTGGTAATAGGAATACCAAAATGTAAGATTACTGTGCACATTACGTATGTTACATTACCATATTTGGTTCGTTTGGTTGGAATATAAAATTTATTTTTTGATTGACAAAATGTAAACCTAAAACCACATTTCACTAAATTATTCTTATTATAGAATTTGTTCTTTTTTAACAAATTTTATTTCTTTAACATTAATTAAAAGATATTGATATGAAACTTCACGAAACTCTTTCATTGAATTCTAAAGCTTCATATTCTCATTTTTGTACAACATAAAGCATTTAACATAGTATTATTATAACAATTATTATCTGGTACATTATCAGTGGAAGTAAAATTTTTATAAGCAGGATAAAAATGATGATAAGTGTCTCATTTATTTATTGTTTAGATTTCTTTGGTTAAATAGCAAATAATAATCTTTATTATGATTAATATATTAATTCTCCTTCAAGTACAAACCTTGCCCAATTTTTTTTTTTTACAAATTTTATCCCATTATTTAAATACAAAAATCTTGATTCTTTTATTTTATCACTACATATCATTTTCTTTTTATTAAAAATATTTGAGATAATTTTTAAGTTTAGTTAATATATTATTTATATCAAATATGATAACCAATAACTTATCAATTTTTTTAATGTATTATGTTAAAATATTTTATTTTAATAATTATAGAAACATATTTACATAATATATTTATGATGTCATAAAATGAAGGGATAAAATTGTCTAAAATTTTAAAAAAGAAAAGACAAAATGTCAAAAATAAAAATTACGTATGGAATCTTATATTACGAGATATATTGAGATTCATGATGTATTCTAAGACCTTGACACTATTAAGAATACAAAATTATCGAATTACGAAACAAACGTAGAGAATATAAAATGACTTAAATTAAAAATCCTAAAAAAAAAAGAGAGTAAATTTAATAAAATGTATAAATTTTGATTTAAAAGAAAAAGGTTGTACCACTTAAATCAATTCCAACTACACCTTGATTTAAATGACTTGACAATCATTGAAAGCATGAAATCAAACTACTAATCAACATTTTGTCACTTCTTCCATTACTTTAAGTAATTAAATTTCATTTTTCCTACAAATTGACCACACAATAAATAATACCATTAGCTTTTAGTGACTATAACAACTCCATCTTCATCATCATGTTCTACAAATTGAAATAATTTAAAGAAAGGAAACCCTAAATTATGTGGACTGCCCAACTAAACAATTATATGTCTTGTTTCACTTTTGGTTAATATGCAAAGTAGTCCTTGTACTATATTACTTTTATTGTATTAGTATTTAAATTAAATTAAATTCACAACTACAAACCTAAGCTCATATTCTGTAACTTCTTTTATGTAAAAGTGAAGGAGTGACACATGGCAATGTAGGGTTGATAGGGTATAAAAGGAGGCACAAAGATGGTGTAGTAGGGTAAAAATACTATAGGGGTGCTTATATTAGGAGTCAGATTGTATTTTGCCCTATCTATTGAGAAAATAATAAATACGTTAGATGAAAGAGCAAACTGGTCATTCTACTAAAAGTTTCATCCATTTATGCTATTAAAAATTAGCATGAGATACACGTGATACGCCACGTATAACTGTTTGGTTATTTTGTCAGCCATGTTAGTTTTTAACAGTAGAAATAGATTAAAATTTTAATTGAAAGACCCAACTTACTATTTGATTTAACGTACATAAACTAATTTGCCCATTTTTTACTAAATGAGACAAAATGCAATTTATCTCTTAATATAAAGTTCTCCGTAATACTTTTACCGAGATAAAAGACATTTATTTCGAACAAAATAACTCGGTAAAATAAAGACCAAACAATCAAATACGTAAGTCTTTAACTTAATGAAACTAATTTATCGGGGTAACTTGTCAGTCGAACACAAATTTGAGTTTTTATTCCCAAATAATTTTTTACTTTAAATACTAATATGAACAACATATATAATTCAAGGATCAAAATAAATATTAACCCTTCTATTATCTTCCTTACGCCATCCAACTAATGTCTTATCCTCGTCTAAATCCTTCACCTAATTTGCCTTCTAATATTAAGATAAAGATTTAAAAAGAAGTTTTCCACATATTCCAAACCAACATTTTTTTTTATATATTCATGTCTATTTTACGGTTTACATTTGAGGTATGTGATTATTCTTCTCAACAATAATATTTCCAAAATTCAAATATACATTTTTTTATTGGGAGTAGGGACGAAGGCAAGGGAGCACAGAGTGGTCTTGCCCTCCTCCCCAAATAGTAGTTTTGTCATTTAACTCTTTAAATTTTTATGAAATTATATGTTAGTATAATGGTAAAATTACACTTTAACTCTCAATAATTTATTATTCATCTTTAATTCTCTTAAAGTAAGTTTTTAACTTCGTTCCTAATTAGGAATACAATGTATTTTACCATTAGAAAATAAACGTAAGATATGTATGTGTATATCCTATAGTTAAACAAGAAACACACAAGAAATGTGACAAATAAACTATATTTGGAGCACAACAAAACCCCCCAAAAGTTGGCTACTAAAACAGGATAGTAATAAAATGGTGACAAGATGAACAACTGAAGTAGAGTTTCTTATGTTCAAAAGAATAAAAAGAGTAGAGCTTCTTAATCTTTGCTTAAATGGGTTATTTGATGGAGACCAATGAAGCATTGATTGCATGATCATAGGAACTTGGTTGGATTTTGATTATACAAGAAAAGGGGTAGGTTGCTGTATTTTTTTATGATTTTTTTAAGTCATATTTTCACCAACCATATAAAAAATTATTTAATAAATAAGTTTAGTTTTTAAATTTTATAAAATGGTTAATAAGAATTTGTAAATAATGTGTAGATTCTTACTCCATATTTTAATTATATCATGTATAAACCCTGTCCTAATATATTTTAATTTCAGTTCGAATGTGTATTATAATAGTTAATTATGGTTATAAGTATTCAGCTCTATAATTAGAATTATACTTCTATTTGTAACTTAAAAAAACCATGTAATAATCTATTAATATATATATAATTAATCTATGCATAAACTTATAAAATTATCAATAAATAAAACAATAAAATAACACTTTCACCTTAAATTTATAATCTAATTTCAACCCTAATAAATTTTATTATGTCACCCATCTCTGTGTAAGCCTTGGTAGTTCAATTCATAGAATTAAATTATTCAATTAAAATATTAAATATTTGACTTTTTGGTAAATTAAATATGTGATTTGATATTGAATTAATATCATATATGGTAAGAAAATATCTAACATGGCAATAAATTAACAAAAAGTCGTATTTAGCATAGACTTGTTCATAGATTGGGCCATCCAATCTAGCCCGAAGGCTCGCTCAAAAAGTGAGAATGTTTGAGTAAAAATATAGACTTAAAAAATGAGACTGACAAAAAAAAGAATAATGCCCTTTTAAAAACAGGTTGGGCATTGGGTAAAGCTTTTTCGGCCCAGCCCAAATATGTAAAAAAAAAATTACAGTTTCTTTTTGTTGTTTTTTACTCTTTTTTTTTTGCTTTTTTTTACTATTTTGTTACCATTTCACTATTATATTGTTACCATTTTGTTGTTATTATATAACTCTTATTTTATTGTTAATTTTGTTACTATTTTAGAGTTATTTGCTTGTTAATTTGCACCTATCTTAGTGTTATTTAAGTATACATATGTTTTTTAAATTTATTTTCAATTTGTTGAGAAACATTTATTTTAATGTTTTTAGAATTTTTTATTTATTATATTTTTTTAAAAAAATATATAAAAAATAATATGAGATGAGTTAAGCCAAACCCGAGTTTTAGCATTTTTATTCGGGTCGAAATTGGACAAAATTTTAAGCCCATTTTTCGGGTTAAGCCCAGGCCTAAAACTTTGGTTGGGCTCGGCCAAACCCATGATCACCTCTAAATTTAGCTTAGTGGTATTGTTTTTATTGCATGATTAAATTTTTAAAAAATTAAAATTTTATCATTTAGGCGATAAAAAATCATTTATGAGAATAAATTTAATAAAAATAATAAAGAAAAAGGTTAAAATATTCTTTATAAATTTGAAATTTAATCCCTCTATTTTTATTTCTAGAAATTAAATCTTTATACTTTTCGAGTTTTAAAACTCGGGTTCAATTATTAACGTCACTTTAAAAACAATTTTGTTAAATTCACTGATGTAATATTTTGAAATTAGAAAATACTCACTCAGTAACCATATAACAAAACAATGTTGTAATGAACCTGAATTTAACAGAAAAACTTTAACGGTGTTAGCAATTGGACTTACATTTTTAAATTTGAAAAGTATTTAGACTATATTCCTTGAAATAAACATAGGGGATTAAATTCTAAATGTACAAAAAGTACGGAGACTTAAAGCACATTTTAACCCCCAAAAACTATATATTAAATCTTAGCTCAAGTGATATCGTTGTTATTGCAACAATTAAAAAAACGTAAGGTCGAGTGTGACTTGAAGGTTATAGGTAAAAGTAAACTTTATATAAAAAATTAGGTAAAAATACCATGGAGTCCCCTGTATTAGGAATTATATTGCATTTTGCCTCCTCTACAAAAAAATGACAAATTAGTTCATATACGTTAGTTCAAAGAGCATATTGGTCATTTCTGTTAAAAATTTCATCCATTTGTATAGTTAAAAATCGGCATAACTGATGAAATAAACAGAAAAATATATATGACATGCCATTTGTACATCATACTGACGCACATGGTAGAAATAGATGAAAATTTTAATGGGAAGACCAATTTGCTCTTTAGTTTAACTTAGAGAGCCTAATTTGCTATTTTTTAATAGAAAAGAGCAAAATGTAATCTAACTTTTAATATAAGAACTTTCATAATACTTTTATCAAAAAAAAATTATGTTGATTGAACCAAACTCAACTTTTCAACACTAATAATACCAACAATAATAAGATTAGAAAAATATGGAAATATGTAGAGTTGATGCATGTGAACTTGTGATTGTATTGTTCAAATGTTTGGACTTTATGTATAAGAAAAAAGTCTAAATAAATCAATATCCTAATAATACAAGAAATCTTGAATAAGGGGCCATGCCATTAATGTGATTAAAATACTTTTAATGTTAGGCACTATATTTAATGAAGCCTAATTTGAAAGAGCTTGGAATACTCAGTACCGAAAGAGGACTTAACCAAACTGTCAGCTGCCCTTTTCGCGTCTCTGCTAATGCAACGGAACACCAAACTGTGCTCCCACGGCAGCTTTAGGCCATCGTACATCGCCCATGCCTCGTATCGCATCACAGCACAATGACCAAACTTTTAGTTGTATCCAAGCTTGAGAAAATTGAGACAGAATGTTTAGTTCAATTAATAGCTTTCTTAAATGAGTATTTATTTTTAGTGCAGTACATTTAATTTTTTTTATCTCAATTTATAATATTTAATTTTATTATATCGTTGATTAAAAGTGTAGACACGTCAATCTAAAAGTAATGTCAAATCCTAAACTAAAATCCCAAATTCAGTAAATGAAATTAATACACTTTTTAGACATTTTAGCTCAACCTCTTGGAAAAAATTGAAAAACCAAACATAAATAGGACAGCATCAATATTGTCTGCTTGTGGTTGACCATTTTGAATCCCACGCGCTCCCATTGGAAAGTGGGGCCGAAATTCCAGCTCTTTCCTTTGTTACCCTTTATACTTTAACCTCTTTTCACTTTGGAAACTACAGCTGCTCTTCTGCCACTCTCTCCCCTCCTCTTGCTACTGCCCTTTTTTCTCTGTTGCACCAAAAACTAGAAGGGAAGGGTAGGACTCACTTTTTGTAGAGAACAAAGCAAAAAAATTAGAAGAAAAAAAAAAACCCAAAAACCAAAGTGTTTTTGACATTGGCTTTTTGATAAATACTTGTATTAGATAGGTACCCTTGTTTACTTTCCTCTCTTTTTTCTTCCATTTTCAAGGCTTTTCTTGGGGGTAAATTTCAAAGACTAGAACAAAAAAGAAGAGGGTTTTGGTTTTGGAGGATATAGGTGAAAAGAAAGACAAGGAAATTTGTGGAGTATATGGAGTTCTTGTGTTTGTGAAAAGGAAAGGTTCTTGTTTTGAGCATTGTTTTAAAGCTAAAATATGAGGTGAGTTATGGTTTTGAAGTGCAGCTTTATGATCTGTGGGATGTTAGAAAGCAAAGAAAAGAATTGGTTTTTGGAGCATAATAACCATTTGAAGATGTCTTGGGTTCGTCATCATAATCATCTGCAAATCAAGCAAAAAGATGGTTACTTTCAGTATCCACCACCTCTCCCTCCATCATCATCGTCATCATCATCTTCAAACCCTTCACCATCATCTTCTGGTACTAAAATTAGTCCTGCTGTTCTTTTCATTATAGTAATTTTAGCTGTTCTATTTTTCATCTCTGGTCTCCTCCACCTGCTTGTTAGATTTCTTATAAAACATCCATCTTCATCTACATCTTCACAATCTAATAGATACCCTGAAATATCTACCTCTGATGCTCTTCAAAGACAGCTACAACAACTGTTTCATCTCCATGATTCTGGTTTAGATCAAGCTTTTATTGATGCTTTACCTGTTTTTCAATACAAAGAAATAGTTGGTTTAAAAGAGCCCTTCGATTGTGCTGTTTGTTTGTGTGAATTTTCTGAGAAAGATAAACTGAGGTTGCTTCCTATGTGTAGCCATGCTTTTCATATAAACTGTATTGACACCTGGCTCTTGTCAAACTCAACATGCCCTCTTTGTAGAGGTACCCTTTTCACTCCTGGGTTTTCAATGGAGAATCCAGTTTTTGATTTTGATGACTTAAGGGAAGATGAAGGGTGTGTTGGTAATGGTGAAAATGGATATACCCCTAGTCAAAAAACAGTGGAAATGGAAGAAATTGTTGTTGACAAAGGGGTTTTACCTGTTAGGCTTGGGAAATTCAGAAGGATAAATGGTGAACCAGATGAAGCAGGTGGTGAAACCAGTAGCAGCAACTTAGATGCAAGGAGGTGTTTTTCAATGGGTTCTTATCAATATGTGCTGGCCAAGTCAGATCTAAGGGTTACCCTCTCTGGTGGTCAACAACACCATAGCCATGATATTAAGCATTCATCAGCTGAAAGAGATGCAGAAGAGAAAAAGATCAGTAATATGAGTAAAGGTGAAAGCTTTTCAGTTTCAAAGATCTGGCTTTGGTCTAAGAAAGGCAAATTCTCAACTTCATCAGAATCCCAAACTGGTATGACATCTTCTCTTAACTCAGACTTGCCATGGCTGAAGAAAACACAAGAACAATGAAAGCTTATTATGCTTTTAGTTCTTATGTCACATGTTTCTTGTTCTGAAATCTGAAACTTAAAAAAAAAAAAAAAAGGGAGAAGAACTACTCACCATAGCCATTTGCTTTTGTTTTAAAAACATGAATGGAATGAGAGGATTAGAATTCATGTAGGAAAAAAGGGCCATTCGTTGTACTACTCAAACTCATGTCATATTTATGTAAAACAAGATATTTCATACAAATATTTTCTATGGTTATGCATATCTTAGGGATCTAATATCATTTGTTCTTTTAGTATCATCACAGCTTTGTGTGGTTACCTCACTGGTTAATTCTTCATGTAGAAGGTTATGGTAAGTAAAATTGTATGTTTTAAGGTTGAAATGGTTCTAATTTTTCCATAAAATTTCCCCTTGGATCATATTTTTATCTCATATTTCATGATGGTTAAAAACAATTACTTTAGGATGATGGAGTCCCTTGTAGAAGAATACATTTTGCCTTTCTTTACTCAAAAAAATGAACAAATTAATCTCTCTATATTAGATCAAAGAGCAAATTAATTCTTCTGTGTCAAAAATTTTATCTATTTCTAATGTTAAAAATTAGTTTTTAAACCTTAGAATGAGGTGCTTGTCAAGTGTAATTATTTAGTTATTCCATTTGTCATGTCAATTTTTAATAGCAGAAATGAATAAAATTTTAGTAGAAATGATTTTTTTTAATCTAATATATAAAGATTAATTTATTAATTTTTTTTAATAATATGAGTTTTAATAGCTTTTCTGGATGATGTGATATCCTAAAATGGTGCATGAGTTGGTAATTTTGTAGGGACTGTGAGCTGCAGTCTCTCTGTTTCCCTTTTGGATTTTTGATATAAAATATCTTATTTCACTCTTTTTGGTCAAATGTTATGTACTTAATTGAGTAGTTTCAATGCAAAACTAGGATGATGTCTCATAAATTCAGGTAATCATAATTCGACTTCAAGATGCAAAATGATATATACATAGACATAAAACAAATATATATCTATATAAACACAAAATAATTGTTTAAATGCATAAATGATAACAAACAGGGTTGATTTATGTAATTTTTTTAGCCTTTTCTGTTTTATAAATATTTTAATCAGCCCTTTTGGGAGAATGTGCACTCAAATCTGTTTATGCAGATTGATTAAAGGGTAATGATGGTGGGATCCATGAAAGCAAGCTGTGCAAAAAGTTTTTTTATTTTTTTTTATTTTTTTATGTATAATCTTGTAATCAGACCCTTTAATTCAAAATCTTGCCTTATAGCAGTAGAATGCACAGCTAAATTGTGGGTCATGTTTTTGTTCTTCCCATGTGCCCCTTGTTGCATTAACACTAAACAATTCCCAGTTTTTTAATGATGATTTTGGATCCTACATATCAACATTAAAATCTAATATAAAATATGAAGATAAAAATATTTTATAACATGTAAAAATATATGAATTTGACACAAATATCTTTGTAGTTGGATATAGTTAATAATTAAGCTTTATTGAAAAGCGCTTTTGAAAAGTATTGTGATTGGTATTATTATCAAAACATAGTTGATGATAACGGAAAATAAAAAAAAAGTTAATAAGTTATTTAATATTTAAATAATTTAATGCAATAATGTGTAAATTTGTACCTCAATGTGGGCATTATAGATGGTGAAATTGCTGCAAGATTGAGGAAGTGTTTACACTTTAAATAGGAATCTAAGGGTCAAAGGGAGAGCAGAAAGAAAGAAAGATGAAACCAATGATGAAAATAAATATTTAGGGTATATCTGTTGTTTAAACAATAGAAGAATATGGCATAGATCCTTACATATCATATAAAACTCTCCCACCCCACATGAGTTGAGAGGAAGTGTCCAACAAAGGCTATTGAGAAGCAGAGATGATCATGCAATCATCTCCTAAGATCCAAAGGAAGCAGAAGACAGGCAGAGCAGCCAATGAGAATGTGTTAAAATTATTGGTGGGTTCCACATTGGGGCCTGTTAGAATCATGTGAGGACTTATTTCATTTGACTAATATTAATTTGGTACACTTTTGTCTATTTCACAAAGGGTTAAGCCCAACCCACTTTCAAAATTTTCACACCCAAATGTCAACATGACTGAAATCAAGTATATGATATTGCCAAAATCTAGAAGGCTAATTTTATTTAAAAATTAATTTTTCTTTAAAAAATTTCATTTATTTTTGTTATTAAAAATTATTTTTATATATTAATATAAGATACATGTTACACGTTATGTGCCACTATTTGCTTATTTCGTCACAATAAAATTTTTAATAAAAATAATGAAATAACTTTTTTATTTAATATGTAAAATATAATTTTACTCTTGCTCTGATTCTTTTGAATTTTCTATTTCACAGAATTAATTAAGCTAAATAATGGTATATATGCAACATGATGAGGTTCAGAAAAGTCGATAATATTGTCTTAAAAGATGAGACATAGTGATTAGACAACTGCCATAGCTAGATTGACAGCATAAACCAAAATGTGGATGGCTCTTATTAGAGAAGTTAGAAATCTTCCATTAATCAATCGATTTAATTTGGTCAGAGGTTGAATAATAATATTTTAAAAATTAATTATCAGTTAATTCGATTTAAAATTAAGTAATTAATTAAATTAATTAAATTAATCGAAATTAATAATTAATAATACAAATTATATATAGTTTTAATTCAGTTAATTCGAATAATTCAATTAAATGAACATTATAAATTTATTTATTTTTATATATATTTTATTCTTGTTTTAACCAAAAAAACAAAAAAAAATATAAATTTCGGTTAACCAACTGAACTAACCGAAATATTTTGGTTCGGTTAATTTTTTTTAAAATTAGTTTAATTAACGGTTAAAAGATTAAAAGATTCAATTAATTTGGTTAATACTAAATCAATTCAATTAACCGTTTAAATCAAACAAACAAATAATGCAAAGCTATTACTAATTTATTCTATTCAAGCAATAAAGCTATGTAATATCTATTATATATCTTTTTCATTCCTAACATATAACTATTACGTTACTATTATATTCCATTCCAGTGAACCAAACCTACTATTAAGGTTGTTTTAATCTTGTATCTGAATTAAGACTAGGCTCCCATGCTTGATAGTTGTGAGTCGGCTTATTCAAAGGGCTAAGTTATTGGCCTAAATTCAAAGGCCTCCTCGAAATTGAGGGCTTAGATAAAAACATTAGGCTTAAAAATATGTTTGAGTAAAAAATTAAACTTGATTAAAATATGAATATGCTTGGACAAAATTGTAAGCTTATATTTTGTGTTAAACCAGACTTGGACGAATATAAAATGTGTTAATATTATTTTTAAGTTGGGGCCGACTCATGAGCTCCTTTAGTTGCAATTGTTATCGCTATTGAAAAAGAAGATGCTTTTCTAAGAGTTAAAGTTTAGCATGATTCTAATTTCATTTATCTCAATCCCACCCCTATGATTTGACCTATTTAATTAAAAGAATGAAAAGAGAGAAATGTGTGGGGGTTTTGAGATTTGTATTGCAATACCATTGACTTAAAAAGTATTTAAAAAGAAATTCAGAAAAAATATATTAAAAATTAGCTAACAGGAAACCTGTGAGTCTTTCTTCTTCTTTTTTCATGCTGCGATTCACAACTTGTGGTAAAACACAAATAATTATGTTTTTTTTGTCACTTAATTATGAAAAATTATAAAGTGGTCATCTAATTATTAGAAAATTTCTTTCTTTAGTCACTTAACTATGAAAAATTATAAAATAATCACTCAACTATCCGATTTTGTCTTTTTTGGACACCCAATTATATTAGATTTTTGGGTGTTTTAATTTTTACATTAGTCAATTGATGACCAAAAATGAAAAGAATTCATAATTAGATTACCTCTAGTGTAATTTACTATTTAAAAAATTATGTATATTATAAATTGATTTTTATATTTTTGAAATCAAAATTAAATAAAATAATATATTATTGTTAAATACTAATTAGTAATTTGAAAAATCTTGTTAAAAGCGAATCTTTTAATAGATCAAGGCTAGTCTGGGTATTAAAAAAAGAGTTTCATTTCTTTATAAACTAAAATTAAAATTAAAATATTTTTATGTTGAATAAATGGTTAATATATATATGCAGGATTTGTATTTATTATTTGAATTTTTTTTTACACCTAATTGATATTTTCTACTATTCTCGAATTAACAGTTGCATAAAAAGTGAGCTCTAATTCAAAGAATCGAACACAAGACAAAACCAAACAGAAAATTTTCAACTCTCTGAATCTATATTATAATTAGTAGATGATGAGAATTATAATCACTCTTAGTCCCACGCTGCCACCCCTAGCCCTATTTGGGTCCATATCACTACCTCATACCTCATCCAATTTTTAAACCTTACTTTTTTTTTTATTTTAAGTAAAAAAAAAAGGTAGGCTCAAATATTTAATTAACCAAATAATTAAATAAATCTCCAAATTAATTATCAATTTAATTAAATAATTTATATAACTCAAATCTAATTTCGTGAAAATTATTTCGACTTTCTTATATTAAAATTTACATACAAATTTATATAATTATTGGAATGAAATTCAACTATAATACCTACATTTTAATTTTCTCTTTAAACTTAATTATTTTTGTTTACTCATCCAATTAAATTCCCAAAAAATTAAATTAATTACAAGTCATGTTACATCATTTCACTTTTTATGTTGTGTCCCAACTTCATATTCTAACCTCAGTTGGAAAAAGTGTTACGTAGAGCTTTACATATCTATCAGATTCTTTTTTCAGCATTAATATTTTAAAAAAGGTTTTCAATTTTAAAATAATTTATTATTAAAAAGATATAGTTCTCGCAACATCGTGCTCCCTACATACTAGAGATCTCTATCTACGTAGTCATTCATGCCTTGGCTATATGTGGATGATTTTAATGAACTAGTCGGAGCTTTGAAAAACCTGGGACCAAATTGCACGACAATCAAGAAATGGAGAATTTTCGTTTGACATTAGATGATTATAGGCTACGTCATATTGGTTTTCATGGGAGGTGGTACACTTAGGAAAAAGGTTTTTCAGCTTAAACCAGTGCCCGAGAGGGGCTTAACAGAGGTGGTGGGAGTTATTTCCAAACTATCGTTTAGATCATTATGACATTTTGGTTAATATAATGAGGTTGAGGCAAAATCAAGACGCCAATTGTGGTGAACTCATTCGATGAATTTGGACTGGACAAAAGTAGTGAAAGTGCCTTAGATACGGTGGTTTGTAAAGAAGCTTAGATGTGAAGGTGGGATTAGGGTCGAAGGAAGGAACGTAGCAACACCATTGATACTCATAAAAAAAACAATTGCCGATAATGGTAATTTGTTAAAAGCCAAAGAGGTTCATCTAACCTTAAATGAACTTTGAGAAAGATGACTAGTATTGGAGAGTACTGTAGGCAAGTGTCATGAGTCGTGCAAATGAGGACGCGGTCAAGGCACATTTTGATAATCTATCTTGTTCACTGGTGATCATTTGGCCCAACAGAACTGACTCACTGCTTGGAAAGACTAAAGACCCATCTACTTAGTCTGGTGAAAATGTAAACACTCCAATAATTTATATTTTACTAGGGTGAATATTTTGTAATCCTAAGGAATAAGATTGTATAGAGTTTAAATTCCTCAAGACTCTCATCTTATAGATAAACTTTAATGTTGATCATCAATGTAATTTGTAACAATCCGTTTTTCAGTGGTGTCAAAAATAATGGTTTCGGGACCACAAATCCGACGAGTAAGTTCGTAAATATTATTATTTAATATTTACGAGTCAAATATAGTTTTAAAAAGATTTTTTATATGATAATTTATACTATTCGAATGATTAATTAAGTTCAAGTGGTAAGACCCTAAGGTTAAGTGGTTTTAGAAAATGAGGTATGCGGACCTTGTTCTATAAACCGAGCCGTAAATATTTTTACGGAGTGTCATTAAGGTGGTATTAAAGTTTATTAATAAATTTTATCGTTTCAATAGTTAATTAATTAAAAAGGACTAAATCGTGAAAGATGTAAAATTTGATCACTATTTAGTTTGATTGATTAAATGGCTTATTAAATAAAGTTAAAGGGACTTGAATAATAATTAAACCCATTCAAGGAGTTAGTGGACAATTATGGGCATGAATTTGGTGTTTTATTTAATTATTAACTAAGGGTAAAATGGTAATTTAATAATTAAATTAAATTAAATCAAATTAAGCCAAAATGTTTCACCATCTTTTACATTTCTTCATCACCGAATTGAAAAGGGAGAAGAAGCCATTTTTGAGCATGGAGGTTTTGGCAAGTTCAAATTCTAGATTGCTATGTAATTTTAGCCCTGTTTCTAATAATTTTTATGATTTTGAGATCGTTACAACTAGGTCCAGCTAGCCCGTACCTTTGATTTTAAAACTGTTAAAGAATTTGAATGTTGCCATTGATGAATCTAGTGATTTTTCATGTTAAATGATGAATTTGAGATATTAGTTGCTATTTAAAAGTATTTTGTTAAGTGATTATTGATAAATTTATCTATTAGGGACTAAATTGTTAAAATAATAAAAGTAGAAGGGTTTGATGTGAAATTTTTATAAATATGGGCTGTATTGGAAGTTATGAACATTCATCTAGGCTTAAATTTGGGTAAAAATGGTTAATTTGCATATTTTAGGCTTAGGGACTAAATTGAATAAAAGTAAAATGTTAAGGGTAATTTTGTAAAAATGTCAAAAATGACTAAATTGCATAGAATAATTTTCTTACTATATAAATTAATAAATGGAATGAATTTATTAATTTAGATCAAGATTGAGTGGAAAAATCAAGGAAAATGGTAAATTACCAAAAAGCCCCTGTACTTCAACATTTTTGCGATTTGACCAGGTAAGTTCGTACGGTTTAAAATTTAATATAAATATGAATTTTTGAGTAGATTATCATGGAACAATTTATATATTTATTTTTAATTGTTGATAACAAATGGTAAATTGATATATATTATTGAATTTGATGCTCGGTTTGGATTGAACGTGAGATAGAGTACAATCATGATTTGGTGTGTTATGAGGATTTGAAGTGGAGATGGTATTGGAGGGAGATATTATTATATTACCCGAGTGAACCGAGGTTCAGCATTTGTTGCGAACTCTCATGTTATACTCTCTATCTGGTGTGTTTCAATTGGATTAGCTCTTATGAGCTTCTGTCTGGTGTGTTTCGATTGGATTAGCTCTTATGAGCTTCTGTCTGGTAGGTTCGGTTGATCTGATGATGAAATCTTATCCATAAGTCGTTCTTCGAATTGAAATTTTGCTAAGGTAATTTGTTTAATGAATTTGATGAATTTGCTATTCAATTGAGTATTCAATTGATTTATATCATGAAAACTATGAAAAAAGAATGAAAAGAAAATGTTAAATGAAGCTATGTCTAAGTTCATGAAATTGATGATTTCAAGTGAGGTTATTCATGTTTAATAACTTATCTTATGTTAATTCAAGTGAATTATGAATTGATGCACTAACATGTGTTGTTGATGATGCTTAGGCTTGTGCCAAGCTATTGGTTGGATTGTATTATGTTTACTTTTAAAGTTATGCATTGAAATGGTAAGTGTCCACATGGAAATATGCTTATGTTCATAAAAGGGTGGTGAGAATCAAAGTATGTATTTTCTAATAAAATGGTTTATCATGTGGGTGATGTTTATGCTTATGTCTTGTATTATGCAAATGAGACAAGTAAGAAAAGGTAACGAAACAGTAAGTTCAGAGTTAAGATGTAAAATGATGAAAAATGGATTGATGAGTTTAATGATGTATTTATATGGGATAAACTTACATATTGCTATGGATGAATTTACTTAGTTCATGAACAAATATATAATTGTTAATTGAATTTATGCTAAGTAAATGAAATAGAAAGTAAGTAAATGGAATGGTAAGAAAGTAAATGGAGTGGTTTATAATATTATGAAAAGGTTAATGATTGAGTAATATGTTTTACAAATTCTTTCATGTTAGGAATGAAAAATATATGTGATATTGGTGAATTTGCCCATTTATGAGTTGATGGTTAAAAAAGGTTGATAAACTTTGTGGAATTGGTTTAGGTTTATAATTACCCCCATAAAGTTCATTATTAAATGGCATGTAATGTTTAAAGTTTATACAAGCTTACTAAGCATTAATTGCTTACGTAGTTATTTTTCCTTTACTTTCCAGATTACCGAAAGCTCGATCAGAGACCTATCACACTATCCAGCGATTATATCGATAGTTTTTGATATCTTGATCAAGGTTATAATGGCATGTATAGGTGGACTTTTGTTTGATGAATTTGGCTTGTAAAAATGGTTATATGGTTAGTGTACTTTTGGCATTTGATGTCTTAATGGTTGTTGTTTTTATTGCTAAATTGATGCATGATTTAAATAGCCAAAGTGGCATGTGTGGGCATGGTTGAAATGTGGTCAATTAGGTTATGTGTTGATATGGAATTTAGTTAAGGTTGTTTGGATGAAACATGATCATTTTGATGCAAAAGTAAATGAATGCTTGGTTGTGATTGAGGTGCCTAAATGGCATATTGGTTGAATGGATTTATGGTATATTGAAATGGTCTTATTATGCATATTTTGGCATGTTTTGTGTCTTGATCATAAGTTCATTTGGCTTGTAAGTACTTGTTGAAATTGCTTAAAGAAAAGGTTGGATTTTGGCCTATTTCTTGTCCACAAGGTCTAAGACAAAGGCATGTGTCTCAATCGTGTGTGACACACGGCCAGACAACACAGTCGTGTGTCCCTTGTGGGTCATAAAGGTTGCTATTTCGATTGTTACACAGTCTGACACACAAGCGTGTGGCTTGGCCGAGTGACCCAAGTCAGAGAGTTACATGGGCTGGGACTCGACCGTGTGTCCCTATTTCAATTGTTACACAGCTTGAGACACGGGCATGTGTCTCAGCCTTGTGAGTCACGCGGCCATGTGACCTCTGCAATCCAAATTTTTCAACTTTTTCCTAAACTTTTCAAATGTTTCCGATTTAGCCCCAGACTATTTCTATAGTATTTTTGGGGCCTTGAGGGCTCGATTAAGAGACGTTATATATTTGAATGTAATTAGATTATTTTTGCATGATGCTTGAATTAAATGATTTACTATTATGTTTGCTCGGTAATGCTTAATAACCCTGTTTCAACGACGGATACAGGTTAAGGATGTTATATTTAGTTAAATTGTATTGTTTTATCCGGGGGAACTGAACAATAAATAGAGGCATTCCCTTCCTTTGTAATCACTTCATTTTTAAGTAAGAAAATATATTTGAGAGCATTTACTCAAATACCTTGTGTGAATAGCTTTCTTGTGGCATTTTTGTTCAAGTCAAGTTCCACTATCTTTTGAGTTGCTTTTGCTTTATTTCAGTGCCTTACAGAATTATCCTTTGTGAATTCTCACTTTCAAAAGTTACGCTAACTTAGGAGGATTTGAAGTTAAATTTTTGCGTAAGGTCACGCGGTTCGCAAGACTAAATTTCTAGCCCCGTGATAGTTGATATCCGAGCTAAGGTTTGAAGGCACCGATTGAGATGATGAAAGGAGTAGACGAGCAGATGATCTACCGTAATTTTATATGTCAAATTAGGTTATCCATTACACTTAAAGAGCTTATTCTTAAGCAATTTAGGTGTCTTTTTGTTACTTTTATTGATTTTTAACTTTTGTTATTAATAAAGTGTTTTTGTTAGTTTTATGCCATTTTTTAAACCTAAATTGGTCAAACGTATCATGGGGAACTAATAATATGATTTAGTAGTGTAGGAAGTTGACAATGACCCAAGCTTGGGGAAATCACCTTTAGAATGGGGTATCATGATATTGAACCATGGGGGTCGTAATACTCCTGACAGTGCTGAAGTGAAGGAAATTGAGACCAATTCCAACGATATCGCGATACCAAGGATGGGTATCATCATACCAAGACCCCCCAAGACTCCTAAGTTTGATACTACCTAGGGTATCACGATACTAGAGCCTAGGTATCACGATACGCTGCCTTACAAAGAGAAAAATGATTGTAGAGGTAGTTTTTGTCCAACACCAGCACCAATTAAAATACAACATCAAGGCCATTATCGTCCAAAATTTTGGTTTGGAATAAGTTGTTAAAAGCCACTTTTGGCTAAGAAGAACAGTAAGCTACTTTATTTTTGTTCGTTTATATTTTTAACTTAAGGTTAGAGTAGCCTTCTTCATATTTTTAAGGTTTAGCATCAAAATTTTATGGTTTTTAGTGGTGTTGGTAGTTAGTTAGTTAAGTTTCACTATAGCTTAGTCTTAATTGTTGTTTAGTACTCAAACTTGCTTTGTATTTTCAGTTTAACCCTTAATCATTAATATAGTTAAACTCCATTTTCTTTTCTTTGATAAAAATCTTATTTTTAGTGTTATTTTGTTCCACCATTGTTGCCACATTTATCTTCTTCAAGCAATTATCAAGAAAACACTAAGACTTTTTTAACCCTATATTTGTGCTAATGTTAATGCATGATTAGATTTAAGACTTTGTAGGACTTATTTTTGTGTAGTTAGGAGTTTAGACTAAAACATTAGAAATTTTGGGGTATATTATAGTGGTATCGTGATATCCATTGGTCAACACCACCATGGACAGTAAAGAGAGGCAAAAACACCTTTCGATATTGCGATACTGACCCTCTAGTATCGCGATATCCCAAATAGTTTCATATTTTAGCTTTGACCTGAAAACATGCAATGGTATCAAGATACAGACTCCTTGGTATCGCAATACCTAGGACAGTTTCAAATGGGAGGGACCAAAACACTCAAGGATATTACGATACCCAACTGTGGTATTGTGATACCCCTATTGGGTTTTGCAAAAAACCTGTTTTGGGTATTGCACCCACGTGTTTTATCCACATTTAACCTTAAAACTCACCCAAACCCCCCCAAATTCTTTTCATTTTTAGCCCTAGTCTCCCAAATTTCCTTCCCTAGTGTAACATCCCTAACCCGTCTCTGTCGTCGAATCAAGGTTACAGAGCATTACTGTACAAATCAAAACATTTATCATCGAAATAGAAACTAATATACAATTATACATTAGCATTAGATAACAAAATTTATTTATAGCAAAAATACTTTTATGGCATTAAATCAAGCCTAAAAGACTTTAAAAATAGTTTAGGAACAATCACGGACTAATTCCAAACAAATCAGAAAAATTTGGAAAAACATGAAAAATCAGGAAACAAGGATCACACGGCCATGTGGACATTCGAACTATGGGAAACACAGTCGTGTCCTAACCCATATGTCAAACTGTGTAACTCATTGACTTGGGTCACACGACCGTGTCGCAAGCCGTGTGCCAGGCCGTGTGAAGCCTGCACCTGAAAATAAAACAACACACGGCCGTGTAAAGTGACCGTGTATGGCACATGGCTGTGTGATATCCCGTGTCCCAAGTCGTATGCTCCAAAATCAACCCTTAAAACAAGACAACTCAAAGCCTATTCTTGCATTACAAGACACCCTTCTTCCCACACATACATGTAAACAAAAACACACATTAAACACCTACAAAACACGTCATTCAATTATCCTAATTGCTCTAACCAATATATCATTCAAAGGCACCACAAGTCAAACATTGATTCAACACATTTCAAGCCATTTTCATACCTTGAACATATACGATACAAACACACAATTGACATGCTTCGATGCTATAAATATGACATCTATTTACTTGACCTTCAAATGACCAAATACACATATTAACTTAAGTATTTTACAAGGCCAAAATAAACGTATACACAAGTTTCGCATCAACCAAAACATCTCAACTTACCAAGTAGTAAACTCGCATATGTATTCAAACTTATACTTGCCAAACGCACATCACACACTCACCAATTAGTTAATTCATTCTCAAATTACACCACTCAATCACATTCCTGCACAAGACACACACATAAGAGACCAAACTCGCTTATTAACACAAGCATATATCAACTTTTTTTCAAAACACATATATATACGCAAGTATGTTAAGCATAGTCTAAATTTCCTTTTCCTATACACAACACCTCACAAGATTAGTAGGTGAAGCAATGCACATATAAATTTAACCAAATAAGGCATATAACATCTCAAGCTTTTCAAATCATCAATCACTTTCATCATATACTATATACTTTCATTTCCATTACCTTTCACACCTCAAATTTCATATATCATACATAATATAGCATAGTAAATCATGACATATACCTAATAAGCATTTAGGTTTTATATATCATCCATCACACACACACACACACACACACACACACACACATATATATATATCCATTTCACATTCTACACATTTGAATCCACATAGTCAGTAGATAATAAGTAAACATAACATATATTAAGAAATAAATTTCATGCTTATTTCATCCATCACATGATAAATTTTTATCCTTTTCATTGCATATGTGCATATCCATCTTTCAATTTCATATGAACATTAGTACATTAAGTTTTTATATTGAACCGTATAAAATAGCATTGGATACTCGGGAATACTCACACATAGTATACCTTTTCATGTAACCGTAACATTTCCTTTCCATTAGTGCTCACGCGAGCTGTAAAATGGGTTTGCTCACACGAGCTGTATGCCGGAATGTTAGCTACTCGATGCTACTCACACGAGCTATGGAGTATCCGCAACAAATGCAGGACCTCAGCCATCGGTAAAGCATTCAAAACTAGCACCCAAAACCATATAACCCTAATGACATGTCATTCGTATCCTAAGTATTCACAAGGTTCAAATGAGACTTTTACATCTCAAATCCCTTATTTCAATCGCATTATAACATTTTTGTATACCATCATGAATTTCACATTTATAAATTACAACTTTAAGTCAACTAACCTTCTAATAATATCCATAATATCAATTATCAAATCAAGATCATAATTCACATAATTATACATAGTAACTCATCCAAAACATCAAATGAAAAATTTAATCTCTATACGAACTTCCCTAAACTCATAACAACTTCTAACACGATCAAACCATTATTCCGCTATTTTGACTTTTTCGCGATTTGTGTCCGTTCGAATTGTTTCTTGATCTAGATAAATATTTCTATTCAATTAACCCCATTCTAGCATTTAAAATAATCAATTTAACTTATAACCCTTAATAATAAAAATTTATAAAATTGCCCTCATTTTTTTACCTTTTATGCAATTTAGTCCCTAAACTCGAAACTTGCAATTTCACCATTTTTAACCATAAATTATGCTAACTGATTTTTCCCCAATCTTATAATAGCTCATATTTATCAATAATTTACAATATTTTCCTTAAATTTTACCATTTTCATAAATAAGTCCCTAAACCTTTAAATCGTCAAAATTACTTAACAAAATATATCCATTTAACAACCAAGCTTAACAATCTATCATAAAACTTCAAAAACATATTAAATTCATCCGTGACACAGTTTATAATGTCTAACCGTTTTACAATCTGAATTAGCTAGATTAAGCTAATACGAACTCAAAAACACAAAAATTACTAAAAATTAACCTCAAAAATATAACCATGCACAAGTGTCACGGACTTAGGATTTTTGCCTCACAATCCGTGCGGCCTTAGGCAGTTTCTTGCTTTAAAAACTCCTAAGTCAGCCTAACTCCCACAATTTGAGGATTCAATAGAATTCCCCTTTGAAAACCAACACAAACGAAAGCAACTCAACGATCAAACAAAGGCGAACGAAGAACGAAATAAGAACAAGCCACGAAATATCAAGGACACAAGAGAGAATAATGTTTGAGTGAATACTCTCAAGAACTCTTATTATTCCTCAAAACTCAAGTGATTTACAATGAGGGAAGAGGTCTCTTATTTATAGTTGAGCCTCCCCAAATCCAACGGTGCAAAATTAAGTACATCAACGGCTATGATTAAAGGCCACCTACCACCAAACCTTTAAGAATATAAAATCATATCTTCTAAGATTACATATCTTATCTAAGATATGTAATCTTATAAAATAATATATTATATTTGTCTAACTTGTAGATGGGCCTTCAATCTCTTCAAGCAACGGGCCGGTCTGATTGGGCCAAATGACCTCCTGCCTTCTTGATGGTTCACACAGATGTGTCATGGTTGCGGGCTCCCATGCGCAACCCATGACATTCTTCCCCACCAAATCTAGCGACGCCCTCGTCGCGTCCTCTGCATGGTATCGATCTATCTTGTCTTGGAATTGCCACAAGGCTTCAGCAGGTTCCCAACTCATCTCACTATCCGGGAATCCCTTCCATCGGACTAAGTATTCGCGCCGCGGTCGGTAGTGCTTACGTCTGACCATACGATCCGCTTCGATGTTCTCGACCTCTCGATCATAGGCGACTTTTACCCCCATTGGTGCTCGTTCAGACTTGCTTCGATTTGGGTCTTCTCTATCTTCATGGAATGGTTTAAGCATACTCACGTGGAATACTGGATGAACTTTAAGCTTTTCAGGCAACTCGAGCTTGTAGGCCACCTTGCCTACCTTCTTCACAATTCGAAATGGCCCCTCGTACCGCCGAACGAGTCCTTTGTGCAACCCATCATGTCGTAAAATCAGGTGTAGTTTCGCAAGAACTGGTTCACCTACCTGAAATTGTACGTCCCTTCGATTTCGATCCGCCCATTTCTTATTGCGCTTACTTGCCTTGTGAAGACAAGCTCTAGCCAAATCGTTTTGCTCTTGCCAATCTTTCGCAAATCGATAGGCTGCTGGATTCGGTCCCCCATAATGAGTCGCAACAGCATTGGGTGTAAGTGGTTGTTGTCCTGTTACTATCTCGAACGGACTCTGGTTTGTCGCCCCACTTCTTTGCAAATTGTAAGAAAACTGAGCCACATCTAGCAACTTTGGCCAGTCCCTTTGTGTGGCACTCACATAGTGCCGTAGATATATCTCCAACAACGCATTCACTCGTTCAGTTTGCCCATCGGTTTGTGGATGCATGCTGGTTGAAAAGTTTAAGTTTGAACCCATTAACTTGAACAACTCCGTCCAAAATCGTCCCGTGAATCGCCCATCTCGATCGCTGATGATAGATTGTGGCACTCCCCAATACTTCACCACATGTCTAAGAAACAAGCGAGCAGCCTCCTCAGCAGGACACTCCTTGGTTGTGGGGATAAAAGTTGCATACTTCGAAAACCTGTCCACTACAACAAAAATGTTTGCAAATCCATCAGATTTAGGCAAACCTACAATAAAGTCCATGGATAAACTCTCCCATGGGCGCTCCGGAATAGGTAAAGGCTGTAGCAACCCAGCAGGAGCCTTCAACTCAATTTTATCTTGTTGGCACACCAAACAAGTTTTCACATAAGTCTCCACATCGTCACTCATGTGAGGCCAATAAAATCGATCCTCCAAGAGAGCTAAAGTGCGGTGCATGCCTGGATGTCCAGCCCATCTTGAATCATGACATTCCTTCATGACTTCCTTTCGCAAGTTCCCATGTTGGGGCACATATAGACGTTGTCCTTGAGTGTATAATAATTCTCCCTCGAGCCAAAATCGCCTCGTTTTTCCCTCTTTAGCAAGCTCAATCAAATTTTTGGCCGTGGAATCGTGGGACAACCCTTCTTGAATGCGCTCCAATAAGGGACTATTGGGTTGGCTTATCGTTGCAAATTCCATCTTTTGGCTAAGCGCATCAGCTACAATGTTGGCACTCCCCGGCTTGTACTCCATGCTAAAATCAAACTCTGCTAGGAAAACCTGCCAACGAGCCTGTTTGGGGGACAACTTTTTCTGGGTTAGGAAATAACTATTTGCAACATTATCAGTGAATGCCACGAACCTGGAACCCAGCAAATAGTGCCTCCATGTGCGCAAACAATGCACCACAGCAGTCATCTCTTTTTCTTGGACCGTGTATCTCCGTTCTGTCTCATTCAGCTTTCGACTCTTGAAAGCAATTGGATGTCCTTCTTGCATCAATACTCCCCCAATTGCATAGTATGAGGCATCCGTGCGCACCTCGTACGCCTTTGTAAAATCCGGTAAAGCAAGTACAGGTTCACTCACCATTGCTTGCTTTACTTGGTCAAAAGCTTTCTCACACCGAGAGTCCCAGTCCCATACTTTGCCCTTTTTCAATAAGTCCGTCAAGGGTGTAGTGATCTTGGAGTAGCCTTCAATGAAACGTCGATAGTAGTTTGCTAAACCAAGAAAGGACCGCAATTCCGTTACCTTGGTTGGTGGCTCCCAATTGGAAATTGCTCGGACTTTGCTTGCATCCATTCTGATCATGCCACCTCCTACAATATGGCCAAGAAAAGGCACCTCTCGTTGGGCAAATGAGCATTTTTCCTCTTTGACATACAGCTCATTTTCCTGTAGGACTTGGAACACCTCTCTCAGATGTCCAACATGCTCCTCAAGCGTCTTACTATACACCACAATGTCGTCAAGATAAACAACCACAAAGCGATCTAAGAAAGGTTGTAATACCTTATTCATTAGGGTACAAAATGTTGCCGGAGCATTTGTCAACCCGAACGGCATCACCAAGAATTCAAAAGACCCATACCGAGTCACACAGGCTGTTTTGGGCTCATCCCCTTCGGCTACTCTCACTTGGTAGTACCCCGATCGCAAATCCAACTTAGTAAACCATCTCGCGCTACCAAGTTGATCGAACAGATCTGCAATGAGAGGAATGGGATACCTGTTCTTCACAGTGATCTTGTTTAAGGCCCTATAGTCAATGCACAATCTTAAGGACCCATCATGCTTCCTTTGGAATAACACCGGCGCTCCAAATGGGGCTTTGGAAGGTTTAATAAACCCGGCATCTAGAAGTTCCCTTAACTGCTTCCTCAATTCCTCCAACTCAGGCGGAGACATTCGATATGGTGCCCTTGCTGGTGGCTCAGTATTAGGCAACAACTCAATCTTGTGATCTACCTCCCTCTTTGGTGGCAATGTCTTGGGCAACTCTGTGGGCATTACATCTTGAAAAGACTGCAACAACTGCTTCACTTCTTTTGGGATTTCTTCCTCGAATTTCTCCTCCACATTGTTCCTTAAGGTGGCTAAATAGGAGACTTCGTTTCTACGTACTCCTTTGGCAAATTGGATTGCCGACAATGTTTTGCCTTCCATGTTTCCCTTTCTTTTCATTCGCACCATATAACGATGGTTCGAATCAGAGATCATCATGTAGTTCTCGGAAGGATGAATATACGCATTAAGTCGGTCAAACAAACTCAATCCTACCACAAAATCATAATCATCAAGTGGGATTACCTTAATGGTTGCCTTGCCTGTCCACTCGCCAAGTTTGAGTTCCACCCTTTTAGCCACACCCGTTATGGGAATACTTTCTGAGTTTACCGTTTTTATTCGACCCGAATCTTCCTCCACTTTGAGACCGAGTTCCTTCGCCATCTCTTTAGACATGAACAAATCAGATGCACCAGTATCAACAAGGGCATTCAATTTTCTGTCTGCCACGATGATGTCCACAAACATCAGCCCATTACTCGTCTTGTCTTCAACACCGCCCAATATCGTACCAAGACTTTTGGTGTCAGGATTGGCCTCTTCGCGTGCTTCCATAGCATTGAAAGCGGCCCTCTTTGGACAAACACTCAACCGATGTGGACCTTGGCAAAGAAAGCATCTCATTGGCTCTTTCTTATCCCCTGGTCTACCATTATAATTCCTTAGGGCTTCGCCACTCCTTTCTGTTTGCTCTTTGTCTCCCCCACCATTGCCTTTGGGTCTTGGCTTGGTTTTGGAAGCATCATTATTGTCAAACTTTCTCCCACCAGCTTCGTAGAAGTTCTCTGCCTCAGCCATAGCTACAGTCAAATCGGTGATGCCTAGGCGGCGCAACTCTTGCTTAGCCCACATTCTTAGCCCATCCTCAAACATATAAAATGCTTCCTTCTCATTCAAGTCTGAGATCTGAAGCATCAGCTCACTAAACTCTCGCACATAATCTCGAATAGTGCCTTGTTGCGTAAGCCAACGCAACTTAGCACGAGCCTCCTTTTCAGCATGCTGCGGATAAAACTACTTCTTTAACTCTCCTTGGAACTCCTCCCAAGTCCCAATGGCCGTTCCTCCACGTCTCTCATCCGTGGACCTACGTCGCCACCATAAGAGAGCAACATCAGTAAAGTAAATCGAAGCAGTGTTTACCTTAGTGGCATCATCCTCAATGCCCATTGCTCGAAAATATTGCTCCAATTCCCACAGGAAGTTGTCCACTTCTCTCGCAGACCTAGCCCCCTTGAACTTCTCGGGTTTTGGAACATCTACATGGCGTTGCTTCGATCCTGAAGTCAACATCCCATTTCCCAGAGCGACCTTACAAATTGTGAGCTCCCCCTTAAGCTCAGCAATCTCCTCTTTCATGGCAGTCACCAGGGCCTCAAGAGCTTCGTCCCTTACCGTCAGCTTGTCCGAAGTGGATCTAAGAGTGTCAAGCACGAATACTCTGCTGTCTTCCCTCAGTTCCTCCATACGGGTTAGGACCACTTCGAGTGTCTCCCTCATGTCACCAACAGACTCCTCGAGATTGACCACTCGATTTTCCAAGCTCGACAACATGTCCCTCGATCGACTAGCCTTCCTGGCCCTCCCACGGGTCTCCATTGGCTCATTCTCACCAACTTCTCTCGACATCCTTCAATAGTGCTTTCGAAAGACTGGCTCTGATACCAACTGTCACGGACTTAGGATTTTTGCCTCACAATCCGTGCGGCCTTAGGCAGTTTCTTGCTTTAAAAACTCCTAAGTCAGCCTAACTCCCACAATTTGAGGATTCAATAGAATTCCCCTTTGAAAACCAACACAAACGAAAGCAACTCAACGATCAAACAAAGGCGAACGAAGAACGAAATAAGAACAAGCCACGAAATCTCAAGAACACAAGAGAGAATAATGTTTGAGTGAATACTCTCAAGAACTCTTATTATTCCTCAAAACTCAAGTGATTTACAATGAGGGAAGAGGTCTCTTATTTATAGTTGAGCCTCCCCAAATCCAACGGTGCAAAATTAAGTACATCAACGGCTATGATTAAAGGCCACCTACCACCAAACCTTTAAGAATATAAAATCATATCTTCTAAGATTACATATCTTATCTAAGATATGTAATCTTATAAAATAATATATTATATTTGTCTAACTTGTAGATGGGCCTTCAATCTCTTCAAGCAACGGGCCGGTCTGATTGGGCCAAATGACCTCCTGCCTTCTTGATGGTTCACACAGATGTGTCATGGTTGCGGGCTCCCATGCGCAACCCATGACACAAGGGAGAGCTTGGCCGAACCTCACACCCTAAAAAATGGTGGTTTTTCGGCACCAAGAAGATGAACATAAACAAAATAATAAAGATTTTACCTTTTTGTTTCTTAATATATAGTTTACTTTATTTTTATTTATTTTAACATATAAAATAAATCAAATTAAGGCACCAACAGTACCTAACATGAAATTATGGAATAATAGCCACATAAAAACTTACAACTTTAGTAATTTAACAATTTAACCCCTTTAACTATTAGATTTTAACTTTTGTATCTTTTTCAATTTAGTCCTTTTTACTTACTTAACTATTTAAACCTTAAAATTTCTTAACCAAATTTTAATACCACCCTAATAACCTTCTGTAAATATTTAATAGAAGTATTTACAGGCTCGGTTTATAGAAACAAGGTCCCGATATCTCATTTTCTAAAACCTCCTCCGTTGTCGGAGTTTGTTTCGAACAAATTTAAATCAAAAGAGGCCGAAAAATTCTTTTTGATGCTTCAAGGACAAACATTCATCTTTGAATGTGGCTTTGACCCGACCTCTTCCTTATGTGAGGAAATATGGGATCTAGTCAGATTTCAAAAGTGGCACAATTTTTGTTTGTTGCCGAAAGCACCTGCGATCATACCAATTGTTTAATCTAGAGTGGGTGAATTAAATAAAGTCAACATCATTAAACCATTTTCAACAACAATATTGTTATTTAATTAAACTCAATCTCCCTAAAAATTTTTGAAAAAGAGAGAGACTAAAACGTTGTTTGATAAAATGTTGAAATAATTTAATTAACTAAAAATTAATATTTTTAGCAACTTAAATTTTTTAAATATGTTTGATCTTCTAAAAAAAAGTGAAAATGGTGAGTAGATAAGGGACCTCCTTATAGCTTAATAGAGAATAAAATCAATGATTTTTTTTTGTTTTATTTTATTTCATTTAAGATTATATTATCCTTTATAATTGTATTCAATATTTAATTTTAAATAAAATACCAAACTATTTTATAACTTAAAATTCAATACTTAATTTTTCAGTACTTATTTTTTCAACACTTATCTTTTTTTCAGCACTTAATTTTTTTAGTTTATCAAACATAACCTTATTCAAATATTCTTTATGAGGAATCTTGATTTTTTTTCACGAAAGTAAATACGAATGGCTTCTCTCTCTCTTTCAGTTAACACTTTTCTTCTCAATTTAAGATGAAAATAAGACAATGAGAAAAACTCGTAATAAATAAGGTTATATATAATTGAGAAATCACTGAGAACACCATCCAAACTGGACATTCAATGCTGAGATTACACCTATAAAAAAATTTTAACAGATAGACAAATTTAATTTTTGATCTAACGTATAAAAATTGTTTTATTTAAACTTAATAAAATAAATAAAATACAAACTAGCTCAGAGTAAAGGGTATGTATGGATTAGTTTTTATTTATATATTAATACATAATTTAGTATTTTATTTACATTTCATAGTAAAATTAAATTTTACAATTATGATCCATTACTAAAATTTTGAGAAAAATGTGAAAGCGATTTAAGACTATTCTATAAAACATAACTTTGAAGTCAAGAAAAATTTTTAAAAATTCTACATAGAAGATGAAAAGGAAGTTGCCCAATGCCAAATGGTCCTCCACTAACCATCTTTCTAAAGAATTGACCCTCCAAATTTTCTCTTTTACTCTTACATGAATTTGCTTGCATGTTTCTTTGGACTCACAATTCCTTGTCAAAAGATAATCATACAAATAGAAAATTGGTGTACTTCAACCTAAAAGACTATTTAAGTATGCTTTTTTTTATTATTTAATGTTGATTTATTAATAAAAATAAATAGTTCGGTCAAACCTAAGACAAACAAGCTTTACCCTTTTCTATATTCCTATATAAATCACAACCATGCAAAGTGGCTAACTAGTTAAATCTCAAAACCAAACTTTAAGCCTTTGAAATATCCCACTTTTCATGGAGATGAAGCACAAAGCCCTCCACTTCTTTCTACTACTCATCATGTTCTTAAGCTTCATGTTGTTGCCTACCACACCGGAAGCTCGTCGGTTTGCTCTGAATCATGGCGATAATGCTGTCGTGAAGGCTAACCCTAGCCGACGAGAGGGTGGCGGATTTGATCTTGAAAAAGTTTTTCAAGTTCTCGATCTTCTCAAGATGAAAGATTCATCAGGGCAAAGTGGTAAAGGAGAAGGGCATTGAAATGTAGTCATCCAATATGGTTATTGTTGTTGAGGTTTAAGATAATAATAAAGGTGTTGTAACAAAGATATGATGATTGAAAATAAATTCCTTTAAGTTGGCCATTTCAAATGGGTCATTAACTCATTGTACAACATTTATTAGAAGAAATAAAGATTTCATATTTCATAGTTAACTTTTATTTTTTTAAGTTGAGAATATATGCATTGAATATATTCTATATATAGAGTACTAGGACTAATCTTCATTTGTATAAAGTGGTGGTTAAATTTTTTGTATACTGATTTGAACTCTGTTACCCTTATCCTTCATTCCTAATACTGTATAAAAAAAAATACAAAAACTGATCACTTGCGTCGGAGACCTATTCAATAACTAAGCTTGAAACAATATTTTTATAATCCAAATAATTCAAGTTACTATTTAATTAATAAAATAAATTTACTTCCCAATATCATTATCCAATACTTTGATTTTATGTTACTTGAATTTGGATAGGAAGAGTACAAATTTAGTAAGTCAGAATTCAAAAGTAAATAAAATTGATGTAAATGTTGAAATTTGAGGGTAAATTTTTAAGGTTTATTCACATTAGAGTCAAGCATTTCGAAATGACCATATAAAGGTCAAATTTTTTTATGAAAATGTTCAAATGAAGACTAAACCTTTCAAATTGGTCGAACAAAGGCTAAACTTTGTCAAAAAAATGCTCAAATAAGGACTTTTCAAATTATATTGTTATTTTCTTTCCTTTTATTTTCAAATAAGATCTTATTTAACTCTCATGTGTTCTATTCTAAACACATCAATATTCACCTAATTTTTACTACAAACTGAGCTGAAGTGCATCAAAACCACATATTTGAACACTTTTATAAAGGTTTTCTCCTTACATGACCATTTTGAAAGATTAAACCTTTAATAAGCAACTCCTAAAAGATTAAGCCTAAAATGAAAAGAAAAGAAAAGAAACCAAAGAGAAGAAGAGAGGAAATTGGGTTGATTTGTATATTCAGCCAAGAGTGTTAAAGGGGGATATCAAATGGAATATGACCCAAGTTGTAGGAGTTTGACCTAAGAGTGATTCAAGTTCTATCACATCTCGGTATAGTAACATCACTTGTATACTTAAAGATTTAGATCACTCACAGTAAATAAAATTTGTTTACTCTCTCAAATGCACTCAAAATATGTTTCGCTATGAACAAATAAGTGTTCTCAATATTAGTACAATACATATACAAGTCTCTCAAATATATAGGAGTTTTGAGACTTAAGTAACATACTAGAGTTCAATTACAATAAATCCCCCCATTAAACAACAACTAAAATAGCAAGATACAAAATAATAACAAAGACCAACGTAAAGTGGATTGTTAGAGATATCTTCAATGCTATTCCGGTTCAAATGAAAACCCACGTGTACTTCATGTTAACTATTTTTAGATTTTTATTAACTTTTTATATTATTTTGAATTTTAAATATTTTTTTATTTTTAAATTTATTTGTTGACATGACATATAAAGCAAATAGTGTTATGTCAGCATAAAAGTATATGTGGACTACCATACAGGTTGTCACACCAACATCGTTAAAGAAAATTAATATTTTAGTTACCATTTCTATTAAAAAATGATTTAACTCTTTTCTGAAAAGTTAAGAGTTAAATTTAACCAAAAAAAAGAATAATGATCAAATTAACAAAAGATGTGTAGCCAGAATTGTCCATACGTAAAATCATAATTATTGATACGGGCATTTTTCACATAAAAAGAGACTCTTTTGTTACAATAGAAGCAGAAGTATGTGGATTATTTAAGAATCGAAGTCGATTTGCTTTATAAATTAAAAGAAAATATCAATGAACTTCTATGAAATGGTTTCACAGGATTCAGTCAATTGTCTTGACCGTGGGATATCATTGAGAAATAAGAATCCATGTTATCAAAAGATTTCCTTCGATTATTTCTAATATGGAATGAATCAATCATCCACTTAGTATCTTATTGTCCAAAAATGGTAATATTGTTTGGCAACGCCATTTGCATGTAATATATGATATCCGATAATTGCTTCCGATCGTGCTAGCAAATTATTATAAGATATATGTATATAATATTTTACCCTTGAAACAAGTTAACCTACTTGCAACACTGAAGGTGAAGCTAAATAGATTAAATTCTGTTTAGTCCCTATACTTTGTAAAATTATAGATTTAGTCTCTATATTTTAATTTAATCAATTTTAGTCTCTTTATTTTTCAAACCAAACAGTAATTATTAAATCTGCTTGTTTAAATTCAATTACTACTCATTTACTTTATGTATAGTTGTAAATTTTGTTCATATTTTTCAATTGGGTCATTCTAAGTTACAAAATTTAAATTTTTAATTTTGACGCAAATGATAGTCATTTATCCTTTAACTGAATTTTTAGTGATTAATATGTGAAAATAACAAGTTGACATAGCATTACATATAATAATATGTTTAGCACATCAAATTTTGGAAATAACAAAACTTAACTTAATGAATTTAACGGTTATCTTGGTGAGGACTGGATTTTTAAAATTTAAAAAGTGTAACGACTAAAAATGATCAAATTAAAGAACAAAAATTAAATCCATTGCTTTCGTAAAATTACTACTAGCAGAATTTAACCAACTAAATATATCAACTCAAATATCCAACACTATTCTAACAAAAAATCAAACCAATTTCAAATGAAAAAAGAAAATCTAAAGGGTTCTCTTGATTTATAGATCAAACAGAAAAACATATTTTACATCCTTCTATGTAAACAAACATGGAAACTAACATATCCCAAGTAAAAAAAAAAAACCTTCATCATCCATAGTCCTACATCTCCCCATGTTCATAGCATAGATATGAACTTTGAAACTTCTTTTGTTCTGCTGTCATTTGATTATGAGTAAAGTTATAAGCCAGATGGTCAATAGCCATGGGAGTATCCCATATAATTCAAACGAGGTCGAAGGTTATGATGACTATAAGTCGTATCCCCGTAGTCTACGGCCTTTATCACCACGGCTTCATGCCTTCCATCCTGTTCTTGAACTGCCCCGAAAACAATCTCGTTTGTCTCACAGTTCTTCTCATAATATGTTTGTGAATTTGTTGAATAATGCTTCTGCAGACGCTGTTGTTGCTGCGGCTGCTGCTGCTGTGGTGGTGGCTGTCGATGATGTTGATGCGTCTGCATTTGCTGCTGTTGCGGATAATCAGCATCCCATCCATTATAGTGAGGCCTGCTTTGCTTGACATGGTGTTTTCTTTCAAGGTCTTTGGCCGGAAATGGGTAAGTTCTCTTCGGTGTTGGTGTTCGAGTATCTAAGGACGGGGGCTCATCTTCATTGGGAATGACAAAGCTCTCTTGCATAGGCCATCCTCTTGAATGCATGGTTGGCTGCTGGTACTGATGTTGAAGCTGATAATACTGAGGCTTCCTTCTGAATCCAGAAAATAATCCCCCGAATATTTCAGCCATGGTTGAACCCGTATTAAGGACAAGCCTACCAATTGAACCAAAGAAGCCCTCTTCCACTTTTTCTGGTTCATCTTCGGCAGGAATTAATGGAGGCCTGACTGATTTAGGAGGCCTTTGATACGGTGCCATAGGTGCCACCATAGCTCCTCTCTTTATTGGAGTTCTCGAATCCTACAAAGATCGGAACTTGCTCGGTCATATCACATGGAATTCATATAAACACTGAAAAGAATAAAAAGAACGGTAACCCGAGAAAGGAGAGAATTTGAAAATCTCCAACCTTCAATCCATTGGCAAAAAGCATAAAACATTAGGTCACTTACATCATGGGAAGAGAACATTGCTTGTACCCTATGCTGTAGCAAGGCAAGCATGTAACCGAAGAAGGCAGCAGCAACAAGCACTGCTATACCTGCAACGATCAACCTATATCTTAAAAAGATCTTCACGATCTCGAAAGGAAACAAAATCAAGAATAGTTCAAAAGTGAAGTACCTAAATGAAAACTGCCATCATACTGATACGAACAATCATCATCATTTAGTTGAATCTCCCGGATGGCCAGGTTTCCTCTATCTACAACCAAGAGAGAGCAACTACTTCCAATGTAAACCACATCAAAATCATTCGAAAATTTTGCATCTTCACTCGGACCATCAACATGGCCTCCTCCTCTGCTCCATTTTCCTCCTCCAGCAATAGTTGTAACCCCTGCATAAGAAGTTATGTTAGAATAGCATTTATATTTCACGGAACTCGAACCTACAAAATTTTGAACAATGCCTGAAAATAACCTGATTCGCTGATCTTTCTGATAGCCATATTCATCGTGTCTGCGATGTATATATTTCCACTGTCATCCACCGTGAGCCCTTTCGGGTGATTCATTCTAGCTTCTCGTGGTTTCCCATCTACGTGCCCCGAGTACCCTTCGGATGATCCAGCAACCAACTTAGGTCTGCTATCTGTAGTTTTGCATACAATATCAGCAACCAATAAGAAAACCGATATGTTGTATGAATATTAACCGAACACCAAGATAACGAACAAGAAGAAATCAAAGAAAATCAAATCCATACATTAGAACTCTAAAGTAAACTTGAACGGCTCATGGTTCGAATTAACACAGTATTTAAGCTTCATAAAGAAGCTCAAAGGTGTCCAAACATTAGTCAAATATTGTTCAAAAAGTGGAAGTACATACACATGAGGCTTAGATCATGTATTAGAAAGATAAAAGACTGGAAACATGTGTAAATTAGAAGTTTTTAGTGTTCAATAGACAATGTCAGCTTTGTATAAAAAAAAGCAAAAAGATTAAATCTTCAAAAAGATATAACCTATGTTACTTTGATTCAATTGGATACAGATTCTTCAAGAACATAAGATCTAACTATCCTTGGTAAAAGTATCATGGAGGCCCTTGTACTAAAAGTTAGATTGCATTTTGCCCCCTCTACTCAAAAAATGGGCAAATTAGTCCTTGTATGTTAGATCAAAGAGCAAATTGATCCTTCTATTAAAAATTTTATCCATTTCTACTGTAGAATCCGGTCCTTGTAGCCATGCTAGTTTTTAAAAGTAGAAATGGATGAAATTCTTAATAAAAAGGAGCAGTTTACTCCATTTTTTTAATAAAGGGTGCAAAACGCAATCTGACTCCAAGGGCTACCATGGTACTTTTACCAACTATCCTTTTAAAAGTCGAGTCTTCTCCTATACAAAAGTGGATCAAACACATTAACAACCTTGATTAAGCAATAAGGTAAGAATCTATTAACAATTTACAAGAAAAGTGCCTCATTGAACAAAATCAATCAAAAGAGCCAAAATTTCAATTTCAATCAAAAGGAATTTGGATTTTAAGTTTGACATTGGACACATATCTAAAACCCCAAATCAAAAAGTTTCTTCAAGAATTGACTTACACCTAGACAATGGCATTGAAATCTTGTAAATGTTACTATTTTCAGCATCCAATACCAAGAGTTCTCCATTAGGGGAAACTTCAACAGAGAATGGTTCAATCCCAAGCTTACTTCCATCAAAAACTGTTTCCACAGTGTATCCACTTTCAAATTTCATCATTGAACGGGTTGAAACAGCTAAAAAAACAAATCCCATTAACCCCATTAGCTTAAAAAACCCAAAAGGCAAAGGAAACTGGAATTTTGATAGCAAAATTAAAGTGAAATTACCTGTTTTAGGCTCTGATTTTAGTGACAATAGCCATTTAACAAGAACAGACACCACATTTGAAACAACTGAAGTTACAATTTCTGCAAAAGTAAAAAAAAAAAACAAAACAAAAAGATCAAAATGCAAAGCAAAATTTAAAACAAATTACAAATGGTGAAACCTTAAAGACTTACTTGCAGGTGGGGTAGCAGAAACTGAAGAAAACCCATTAAAAAGAACCAAAAAAATGAGAGTAAAAACAACCCATTTCTTCACCATTGCCTAACTTTAATTCAAGCATCAAAGATATAAGCTTTGTTTTAACAAAACAATGGCTTTACTATATATATATAACATTAAGGAGAAAGACCCCACAGAAATATTGTTTTGTTTACATAATAGTCAGTAGAAACCTTTTTTTGAAAGAGACAAAGATGAGAGTCGTGATTATGGGAAGTGTTTTAAATAACAAAAAGAAGGGAACTCTGTTCAATAAAAAGAAGTAAAAGCAGAGAGAGAGAGAGAACCTTAGACCATATATAATGAAATAAAAGAATCATATTCTCTGCTCTGCTTTCTCTTTAATTTCTTTTTCCTCTCATTTAATACACACCTTTTCCATGAAAATTTAAACTTTATGTTAAATTTAAAACAAATTTATTAAAAAATTAACAGTCTCAAATTTTGAAATCCGAAATATTAAAATATAATGACTGAATTTTTAATTTCTAAAAATATAGAGGGTTATAATAGATTTTAACCTTTTTTATTTCTTTGTGCTTCACATTGGTCAAAGGCGTAATTGAATCACACTCAAATATAACTCAAAAATTGAAGTTTAAAGGTTAATTCGAGTATGAATTTTACTTATATGATAAAATCAGTGCCATTAATTCCATTTTCCAAGTTTAATTCATCAATCAAATATTAAGATTCTAATTCCTTGTACTTTGACAAATTTAAAATTTAGTTCTTATACTAAAAAAATTAAAAAAACAAGTCATTTTGTTTTTTATTTAAAAATTTCAACGCAGTTACCCTCATATGACGTGTCATATAACTAATAAAAAATAAACATGTTAAGTTGACAAATTGTAACAAACACTACCAATGTAGATAGTGATAGGATTAGGATTTTGAAATTGAAAACGTAAAAGGATTGGATTTTAAATTTTTAAAAGTACAAAGACTAAGGGCCCCTTTGAATAAGTGTTTACCTTTATTATCATTTTTACACTAACCGTAAGTAAACGTACCGCCTATCTAAAAATGCCCTAAATCACAAATTCTATAAATAAATAAATAAAAATAGTGGTAGTAACAACCATAGTAGCATGTGCTGAGGGGTTTGATGTAAACCAAGTATCTGCCATTATGGAATCATTTTCAGTATTTTATCTTGCAATTCTTTTCTTTGCAAAGACGTTTATTTGGCTTACTTTTTCATGGGTTTTGATTGAATCCATCCATGCTTTTCTATAACCCTATAACCTCAATTTCACCCTTACTTTTATTTTTGTGAATTGCACCTAGACTTATAGATCGTCGGGTCAGGAACCCATCCATAAAGTGGGAGGGTTTGGGCAAAAATATAAGTTCAAAAATTAAGTTTAGCCAAAAATAAAGCTCATTTTCTAAACAGGCTAGGCCTCGGGTAAATTTTTTTTAACCCAAGCCCGGCCTGGCCCGAGTTTGTAAAAAAAAGTATTGCTATCTTTTTATTATTTTGCCACTGTATTTCATTGTTTTGATATCATTTTCGCCATTATATTGCTACTATTTTTTATTATTGTTTGCATATTATATAATTATTGTTTTATTGTTAACTTTGCTACTATTTTAGAGGTATATGCTTGCTAAGTTGCATTTATATTATTGTTATTTAAGTATATATATTTTTTAAAATTTCATTGGTTGGGAAACATTTATTTTAATATTTTTAGTGTATTTGATGTATTATATTTTTTAAATTTATTTTTATATAAAAAAAGTTTAATACGATGAGGCCGGGCCGAGCTAGAATTTTAGTATTTTTATCCGCGTAGAGCTTTGGCAGAATTTTAAGCCCAATTTTTGAGTCGGGCCAAAAAAGGACCTAAATTTTTTACTTGACCCGGTCCATGGACAGCTCTATTTGCACCCTTTAATCTTTCAATTTTTTTTATCAAATAGACCAAAATTGGAGTGGTTGATAATTGACTAAACATCAACTATATTCGTAACCATATGACGCACCATGCATAAAGTGAGATAAAATTTTAAAAAGTATTTTTTTTAATTTTAAGTTTTTTAAAAAATTATTTTATTTTTTAATTTTAAATTTTTTAAAATTAATTTAAAAAATTGTAAAAAAAATTTGTTTCTCTCTCTTCCTTATACAAATCTCATTACTTCTAATATCGAATCTAGAGGAGGCTAGCAAGTGTTCCGGCTTTCCTTAAATTATGTTAAATTATATTTTGACCCCTGTAAATTTTGAAAATTTTTATTTTAATCATTATAATTAATATTTAGAGATAAAATAATTTGCGGTTGGTCCCCTAAATTTTTTAATTTGATTTTATTTTCTATTTCATTTCCACAGTTTTTACATTTGACTCTGTTTTTTTAATGATAAATCTGGTAACAATTTTAGTTTAAAACTCATTAATTTTATGAACTTAATATTTATATTACATTCTAAATCAATTAAATAAATATACTTACACTAATTATGGTATTGGTATTTCTAATTTTATGTTAAAAATAAAAAGATAAATTTCAAATTTACACATTAACTTCGATTTAATATGTAATGTGAAATATGAATTTTTGTTCGGTACAATTGTACAAATGAAACTTTAATTTTGATTTAACTATACATATTTTAAAAAAATAAAATACATCAATTTATTTTCATGCAACATAAATATAATTATTTATATATGAAATATATATAAATGTAAAATAATACTACGTCGATAAAGGTGTTATTGTTTTGTAAAAATCAAAATATAATGTATACAATTGCACAAAATTAAAAACTCGTATGTCAACATTATAATTTTTTAATATTAGCAAACTATTTTATAAGCTTTTGGTAAATATATTAAGGCCCAACAAACCCCTGAAGTGAAGCGACTAGCAAGAACGTTTGGGGTGTCAGCTGTTGAGCTCTTTATCCAAACCCAACGAAAACCTCCCAAGGAAGTGGTGTGCTTGGGCTTACCCCAACAAAAACCTCCCACTATAAATTAATTTTATGTACTACTTTATAGGGTAAAATTTGTGTAATAATGCTCTCTATGCTTTTAATATATAAATAGGACATGATGGTTTGTTAGAAGTACCTCGCTTATAAAGATTTCCCCACCATGATCTTGCCACATAGCAGTCTCGAGACCTTAGACCTGGTCAAGGACAACACAACACTTCATTAAGTTAAATTCTACTAACATACGAGTATTTAGTATATGAAACTCATTTAGCTTATCTCATCAAGTACATGTGTTGAGCCTTTCCTTGCATAGCTCACATGTGAGATCTTACATAGCATGTCTTTGTCACATTATTGCCCATAATGGAACGTGTCAAATAACGTAGGTTGAGAGAAGGTCACCCTTGCATATAAATACCTTCCTTAAACCATGAGTAACCATGAGTAATGAGACTCTTTCACTCTCTCCCTTTTTCATCTATATCTCCTTCCTCCTCTCAACTAAACTTAAAATCTCTCAACTTCTAGCTTAAGATTCTCCGTACTCCATCATGTAAACCGTTATCTTAGTCTCTTTTTTCATTTTGCCTCAACGTACAATTAAATCAAAATTAATGTTTAATATAATACAATTTCAGCAAATCCTATATTAACTAAGATTATCTAGAAAAAGAGTCAAACTCAACTCAACTCTTAGCAAAAGGACCGATCTCTCTCCTACAAGTATCGTTCTTTCATAAGGCACGATTTATTTTATTAAATGTGAGTATCTTGTACACTAGTACTGTATTTTTTTAACTCCACAAGTAAAGTTATAAATTTGACGCGTGTCTTATTTATTTTATATATTTCTTTTATTTTACTTTTTTTTAACTATACTTTATATACATTTGTCATCAATCCGAACTGTCGAATTTTTAAAAAATTCTAGTGATGGTGTAACAAATATTTCCCTTTAATAAAATAATTACCATTTTTTTTATCTAAACTCAATTGATAGTTTAAATCGAGGAGGCAAACGTTTCATTGCATAGCATATTAACGCAACTGAATCAAATTAGTGAAAGAAACGTTACAAACATTTATTTGAAACGCTCATGATGTGCTAGTGCCATGCAAACTTTATAGGCATTCTGACAAACACCTGGTGCGCTAGGCCATTTTTCGATACTGTTTTTCATTTAACGAGCATGAAATCTACCATTAGCAACATGTCCAAAAAACACTATCTCATGGTCTCCTAGTGTGCAAAGTCACTGAGCTGTCCAAATAATCTTCCAGTCAGGCAAACATAACAGGCATTTTAACAAACACCTAGTGTGCTATGCCTTTTTTTTTTCTTTCAAAATCGATTACTTCACATTGAAGCATGGAATCTACCACCGTACATCAACAGCATGACATATTTCCCATTTCGAAATGAGCCACGGAGATATGAAACAGGACGAATTAAACACTGATGTGGAAGTAATACGAACCGTGAGAATTGTCAGGACATTACCAAAAATAACTTCTGTCTGAAACGATGAAGACAAAATGGTAAAAAAGGTTACCGCCAAGTCTCCCGTTATGTCTTAGCTATATATTTACTATTAACACTGTTTGATAAGAGATATATTTAATTTTTGGATTAAATCACTCTTTCGGAGTTAAATATAACGAGGGATTTAAATTTTTTTATTCAAGTTAGACCTTAAATTTGATAATTATTCTTACATCGAGGTTTAAATTTTTTTTGTCTAAGTTAATCTTTGAAATTAGATCTTAATATGAAAAAAATTATCAAATTCATAATTTAATTTAGACTAAAAAAATTTTAAGCCCCAACAAAAGAATAATTATCAAATTCAAGCTCCAGATGGTAATTAAACCATTAATTTGATTCAATGTTTCTATGTCATGCAACTATAAAAGTATTCAATTGAGTCATTAAATTTATTGAAATTTGGTTTTTTTTTACAGAAATCTGATTTGGAATTTCTTTTTATTTTCCACGTAATGTTAATATTTCTCTTCTTCACCTTTCTCACGTATTTCTCTCTAAAAGTCCGGGGACGCCGCACCTTGAAGCCACCACCTGTTGTCGGAGTAGTGATTAGAGACCACCAATCGTTAGCCCGAAGTCCTCGTTTCTCACCCTACAATTTAGATTATCCTGAAAGATGCACAAAGCCTTTGAAAATTCAAGCAAATGTTTGAATCTAAAAACCCAGATCGTCGACATTCGCTGTCAAAACGACCTCATTCTTCAATATGCCGTTCTACTCATTGAAGACTATTGTTTCAACTTCTGCCTGAAACGATGATGACAAAATGGTAAAAAAGGTTACCGACAAGTCTCCCCGCTGCCCCCTCTGCTCGCACAGTACCCCTCCTGCAGCATCTGTTGCTGCATGCATGCCCCCCTCCCCTGCTCCATCTGCTAGTAGCTGTTGCTGCATCATGCTGCTGTTGTGTCTAGTCTCTTCAATGGAAATAAGTTGTAAATGGGAGATTTTATAAGCATGGTCTCCCAACCCCTATCCACCGGAAGAGAGAAAGAAAAGAGAGAAAAGAGAAGAAAGAAAGAAAAAATGGTAATATATTATTTTAATAAATAATTTTGTTTATAATTTAAAGAGTTTAATTAAGATATTGTGATTTTTTTTGTTATTAATTATTAATTATTAATTATTTATGTTTAGTGTTTATAGTTTTGGATTAATATTTTGTATGAATGTAATTTTTTTACTTTTTACAAATATTTTAAAATTAATTTGTTAGTAATTTAGGATTATGTTACAAATTTTTGTGTTTGTAATTATTTTAAAATTAATTTATTAGTAATTTAGGATTAAGTTATAAATTGTTGTGTTTAGTTTAGTATTTGGTGAGTTTAACATATAAGTTTATAAAAAAATTAAAAATTATTTCATTTTGAAAATGAATTTGGACAAATGATGTTTAAGCTCATTTAATTTTTTTAAGTTATTGTTGAGTATTGGTGTGTTTATAGTTACTGTTAACTCATTTAATTTTTTTTATATCAACTTGGATATCAATTTGTCCAAGTTTAATCATAACTGACTCTTTTCATAAATTTATATACTTTAAAATTATTTTTATAAAAAATGATTGTAGAAATATTGAAGAATATAAATCAATTATTAACATACAAATACTTAATAACAACTTAAAAAAATTAAAAAATTGATAATAATACATTAATAGTATCAATTAAAAGCGTTTTCCAAAACTCATAATTAAGATTCTTATTTTGAGCAATGAGAGTAGAGTTTTAGCTGTGTGAAAAAATATGAGATATGAATATTTTTATCTACAATAACAAGTAGGATACGAATTTTCGAATTCCATTTAATGCACTTTTAGGGTTGACTATAAGTATGAATTAAGATATTGACAAATGTTTTAATTAAAATTATTTAAAATTTTAATTAAAAAATTTAACACTCACAAATATCAATGTTCAAAGTTAAATGCATGTGCATGAATTTATTTTATACATGAACATATTGTTGGCATAAGTAATTTAAGGGAGAAAAATTTGTCATCAACCTTGATGGATTGTGTAAACATTTTTTCAATCTATATTAGTTATGTGTTTTGTGATTTTTAGTAATGTATTTTTTTAAAAATAATTTTATAGTTATTTTGTTAGTAATTTATGATTACGTTATATAAATTGTTAGTGTTTTGTTTAGTGTTTTGTGATTTTTAATGTAATTTTTATATATTGTAATTTTATTTGATTTGATTTTATTTATTTAACAATTTTTATTGATTTATTAAAATGTTGATTAAATTTGTTGTTATATAATTTTATAAGTTGTTTGAAATAAACTACTCGGGTATGTATCTATTTCTATTTTTATTTTTTTAATTCGTATGTTTTTATGTTTAGATAGTTTATATTAATTTTAATTATATTATTATTGTAATCTAACATAATTTTTTTATTGTAGGTAAATTATGGGAAATTATTAGATATTGACCGTGTTTTGTTTCTAAAATTTGAAATAATTTATTGTATTTTTTGAAACAAATTAAATGAATTCATTTTTTTAATTGCAGATTTGCAACAAATGGGTTCTTTAATTAATAATAATCACATATCAAGTACTATTAATGAGATGGTAATAAAATTTTTATTTGATACTCATGTTATTTGTTGAATTAAATTATATTGTATTAACTATTTTGCTAATTTAATAATGTCAGGGTCTGTACCGCGTATTGAGGGGTCGTGTTAATAGTGTAAGGTTTCTGCCAGATGAACGCCTAATAACATACTTTGAGTTAGCCAGGTTCAGATCAGCGGCATTGATCCGGACTTTTGATCTGTGATACGACTTGATTTCTACTTTAGTCAAGCGATGGCGTCTGGAGACCCACACATTTCATTTGACGTGCGGGAAGTGTACCGTCACTCTAGAGGATGTTGCACTACAGCTCAGGCTTCCCATCGACGGGAATGCGGTCACGGGCGTAAGTTCAATCTCTAGGTCGGCTACCATTTGCTATGAATTACTTGGACGCTCGCCAAGTGAGGGAAAATTTACCAGTTTTGAGATTTTCATGGCTAAAGGCCAATTTTGAGTACTTGTCGAATACTGCCAATGAATAGGAGGTGATGCAGGCCGTTCGAGCTTACATTATGCACCTTATAGGGGGTGTACTCATGCCGGATGCAAACGGCAGTACGGTCCACTTGATGTACTTGCCCCTATTATCCAATTTGCATAACATCCATTCATACAGTTGGGGGTCCGCAGTTTTAGCCATGCTGTATCACGAGCTTTGTCGAACGACAGATCCTTCTGCGATGGACATAGGCGGATGCCTCATACTACTGCAGTCGTGAGCACTTTACCGGATGCCATTCTTGGCATCCATTTGTAACACCCCAAACCCGTATTCAACGCCAGATAGGGTACGAGGCATTACCAAAACACATACTTATAAACTTATTAAACTAAGTTATAAAATTCATACAGATTAAAACTTTCAAATTATTATCTTCAAATCACTAATTAGGGCTTATAAGGTCCAATATATATATGCTCATTCGATCCAAGCCTTATAGCTATCACCATTTGTTCATTTCATAGCCATATATGAACTTATAATCCTTCACTTTCTCGTCATATGAATTTATTAATTATTACTTGCTTCTCGCGAGTACCTGAATTGATCTGTATCATTTCATATTCTCATATCGTCATATTTTTCCTATTAAACAATTGTAATATATTAAATATTCAATATCTTGTAAAAATTCACTAATCTATCCCATATACTTTCACACAGATTAATTCACAATTCACAAGTCTTATCATTTCAAAGCTTATAAGACACATGTACATATCTATACTAATTCGTATGAGTCTCATACTAATTCATATGCTCAATAAATCTGTTAAATCATTTCAACATCAAAGAATCCACATTATGTCAGAAACAATACTAATAACAATAATAAATCTTTTCATATTAATTTCATATATCACTTACTGAACTTCAAATATCATTTCATAAATATGTAATTCACTGACACATCTTGCCATATACAATATCTAATTGGTGAAATCACTTAATTGAATTCAACTTCAACAATCACAATAAATCTATCACTTGGATATGAGTCCAGGTAACACTTACCAACTTTGTCAAATTAGTGAACGTCTTACGGAATTGAGTACTTATTTTCTTGATGCCATAGTCCAACTATGGTCTTACACGTAATCACATAACATATACCGATGCCATAGCCCAGCTATGGTCTTACACGAAATTACATATCACTTATTGTCATGGTCCATCCATGGTATTTTCCGTCAATTCGTCTTTATCACTGAACGAAAGTACTCAACCATGCGTTCTACTCAATTTGAACTTATAATTCAATTTTCATTCTTTTACAATTTTCACAATTGAATAGCAAACATATGAATTAACATATTATATCATTCCTAAAATTATCAAATAATCATTAAAATTTAACCATAAAACACACCTTTAACATAAACTAACATCATGATCAAATTTGCATTATGCCATTTATTACTCTTTTCCTGAATCACATAACAAAATATCACAAATATATATATGAATTTTGTAACTATGTATCAAACTTACTAACATGAGTTAATTCATAAACCATTCATGACATTACTTCATGCCAAATCATATTCCAAATATACCACACATATAAGCTATGAAACTTTATTTCCTCACATGAGCTTAAACCATGACCAATTATGCACAAAACATTCATATATTTTATTTTCCTCCTCCTCCTCCTCCTCTCCATTCCACATCCTTAATGTACATAACACTCTTAAAATAACGTTTTCTATAATTTTACTATTCACTCACATGTATATTCAAAGCTGTCTATCCGAGTCAGAGTCACTAAGTTATTTTTATCCGGAGTTAAAGAGCTCCAAATTAAGATTCGTTAATTTTCCCTGAAACTAGATTCACGTATCTTCCTACCATAAAATTTTCAGAATTTTTGGCTTAGCCAATAAGTATAGTTTATTCTTTAAAGTTTCCCCTGTTTCACTGCTCGACAGTTCTAATCTCTCTTCACTAAAAATTAATTGCCTCACTGTATAGAATTCGGATGGTACTTACATTTATTTCACTTGAAAATAGACTCATTCAGGGTTCTAAACATATAAATTTTAGCCTGTAATTATTTTTTTACAATTTTTAACAATTTTCCAAATACAGAACAGGGGATTCCAAACTCATTCTAACCCTATCTCACTAAACTTAAAATATCTCAAAATATATAAGTCTTTTGCTTGCTATGTTTCTTTTATTAAAAATAGACTCATTAAGCTTTCATTTCATATCTTATTCACTCTCTAATTCGATTTCTACCATTTTTGGTGATTTTTCAAAGTCACAAAACTGTTTCTGTCCAAAACTATTTTGTTGCTAACTCTATTATTTCATAATTTCACTTTTTCACTTTCGATCACTATTCAATTCAATTCCACACATATATTCATCATTCAATTACACTTAATCATTACATGATCTCATGTATTTGCACTTAGTCAATTTCTCGTTGAACACTCGGAATATACACGGATACGTAGAGAATTAGCACATAGGTGCCACACTGATATATAGCCGAAGCTACCACTGATATGTAGCCGAAGCTACCACTGAAATGTAGCTGAAGCTACCACTGAAATGTAGCCGAAGCTACCACTGATCAATAACACTGGAAATGTCCACAGGCCTGCTCACACAAGCTGTCAGGTATCCACAACACATGCTAGATTACCCTGCACCTGGGACTCACTGTAACACTATAACACTGGTCTCTAGTGACATGTCACTTGTATCCACTTTTATTCCTAAGTTCAACCGGGAATTTACATTTAACACTTTATTTTAAACACTTTATCACTTGAATAATTCATAAACAATTTTCCTTCCACATTCAATAATAATTCACATATCAAGTATAATTCACAATTTATAAAAATATATTGCTATTATTTACACATAACTTACTTTGGTGCAATAATATAAAAATTTAGCAATTTAGTCTTTAATCTTTTCTTTTCTCCGATCAAGGTCAATTCCACTTATTTCTTGATCTATAATAACACATTTGAATTATTTAATACTCACATTTATCAAAATAGCCCTTGACTCAAACTTTGGAAAAATTACAATTTTCCCCCTAAACTTTTGCATATTTACACTTTTACCCCAAAGCTCGTAAATTAAACTTCATCTCTTATTATTATGTATTATGACATGCTGAACATTTTTCCCTTCTATGGTAACATCAAATTCCCACTCTAACACTTACTTATGAACATTATGTATTTTTACCGATTATGTCGTTTTCACTTAAAATCACTTAACAAAAGTTGTTTAACATAATTTCAAGCTTCATATTCTACCATAAAATATCAAAATAAACATATTTCACCTATGAGTATTTTTCCAAATATAAGCCCTAGGTTAAATTATTGCTAGAATAAGCTAAATCAAGTTACTAGGATTCTAAAAACGTAAAGAACATAAAAAACGGGGCTTGGAATCACTTACTATGGAGCTTGGAAGCCTGAAAACCCTAACTATGGCTTCCCCCTTGCAATTGTCCCTAACTTAAAAATTTCCTATTTCACTTATCTCATGTCCATTTTTGTCTACCAACTTCACCAATGGTATAATCATAATATAAGGACCTCTAATTTAAAGTTTCATAACAATTGGACACCTCTAACATGTAGAACTCAACTTTTGCACTTTTTACAATTTAGTTCTTTTGACTAAATAGAGTGCCCAAACGTCGAAATTTTTGAACAAAATTTTCACAAAATCATTCCATGAAATCGTAGGCCATAAAAATATAATAAAAATAATTTTTTTTCTTCGTTGAATTTGTGGTCCCGAAACCACTGTTCCGATTAGGCCCAAAATTGAGCTGTTACACCATTAGTCACCAATCATATATATTTCCACTCATTAATAGGTGATGAATTTTTACTCGTTATAAGAATTAGTTGACTTTTTTTCAGATTATATTGTTCTAATAATTTTTTTCGTAGATGGAGTACTAATCCAGGTATCGAGAGGTCATACACGGTTCTGATATACCGTCTGATAATTGAGAATCATGCTGGAGAGGGGGTAAGTTTTTCCAATATAAACTTAATTTTATTATTTTATGTCACTCGACCCGCATTAATGTAACAATATTATTAAATGTGTAGTTCATTTGAATGTCGTATTTTGTTTCAGAAATTATGGTGGTTATTCCCTCATCTGCCCATGTCCACTCAAACCTATGGTATATTAGCGCACCCGTTATCAATTTTCAGGTACTGGAGTGGTATCATGGAGATCGAGTACTTCGGCAATTCGGTTGCATACAATATATTCCAACACTGCCAGTGCAATTGAGGGAGATTCATGGGATGAGCAGGAGGGGGGGTATGCAAATGATTGGGGAGAAGTGCATGAAGAATATATTACGATGTGGAACAACCGATTGGGGAGGGTACCTTAGATGGATCGTGCTTTGGATCTGCAGCCTTCATTAGAGTACATACAGTGGTATTGTGAGATAGGGAAACCATTTTTGTTTGGTGGGCGGTCGATGGTAGTCCCTCCGCATACGACACGAATTGGGCAACCCTTTCCAGATCCGCATCATGCACCAAAGCCAGAGCCGGAGGCAGAGACGAAACTACATTCTGAGGATAGTTCTTATCATCCAGATTTGGGGGTGATGACTATTTCCCAGGCTTGTCAGGCCACGGATATATTTCAGAGTTTGATATCTTCATCCCACTACCACCTCAGTACTCCAGTCATCCTAACTCATATCCACCTCAGTACTCCGCTCCTTCCGGCTCGTATCCACCTCAGTACTTCGCTCCTTTCGACCCGTATCCATCGCCGTACTCCACTACTCCCAGCTCAAGTTCATCGATAGCGTTTGAGACATATGATTTTTTATCTATGTTTCACACACCCTATATACAGATGACGAGAACGTTGATCACCGTAATCACCTGCAACATGAACGTTAAACTCCACAAAAATATACCCCTATAACCACACCATCAAACCATCAATTTTAGGGGGTTTTGTAATATAAATAACTTCATATTTATGTAATGAATTTTTTTGGCATTTTATTTATCAATTTAATTTTTTTTGTAATTTAAATAGTTAACTTTGTATTTATATAATGATTTTTTTGCCATCTTATTTATCAATTTTATAGTTTTTTTATTTTGCAATTTAAATAAATAAACTTTATACTAACTATGTAAGTCAAATTAGATTAACTGCAACAAACTGTAGATAAATTTGTGATTCAATCATCTTAACATGTAATGAACTACATCTCAATTTCTACCCGATTGAGACGATTGTCTAACATGGTAGTTTCGGAGCGGGCATTTACTTCGATTATGACCGGCTAATCTGTATATGCCACACAGCTTCCCGTCGGATTTCTCCCTAATATCCATTTTGTTATGGATTCTGGATGATTGCGGATAACCTTTCGGGTTCTTACGCAACCCTTTGTCTGGGACAAGCTCGAAGGTCATCGGAGGTACCTCCCAAGTATATAGGTCAGAAAAGCATGGGGAACTCGTTCTCTCATACACGTAACGTATGTTCGAGGGTGTACACTTCATCGATAAATTGTTCTACATTGAGCGATACTTTAGCATAAGCTGCCACGACATGTGCACATGGATAATGAAGTGTTTAAAACCTCCTGCAGTTGCACCGTCTGTTTCGGAGATCAACTCCGTAGGACCTAGGTGGTATACCAGGTCGACGACAGATGGTCTTTGTAACTCGAAATATTTCATTATGTCGTGAATATGCTTCTACTGTTATCGACCTCGCCATCTGACGATTTGCAACCATTGCATCCCTAATATCTTCGACAAACACGTGTCACGCCTCTATCTGGTTGACTTGTTGCTAACCCATTCTTGGCATCAAGGTAGCCAACCTGTAGAACGTAGCCGAGAAGACAAATGAAATAGAAAGATGTCGTATTTTTAACAACACAGCATTGATCCCCTCCACTAAGTTTGTGGTCATTTGACCATAACGAAAGCCCTTATCAAAACTTTGAGCCCATTGCCACGGCTCCATAGTACCCAACCACTATAAAAAAGATGTATTCATTTGACCCTCCATGTCACTCTCAAGTTGGGTCATTCTTTGGCGGGAAATGTGTGGCTCTAGCTCGTGCGCTGCATATGTATTAAGAAAATATAAGTTACAGTATTGTTCTAAAACATAAAAACTTATATTGAAAAAATAAGGTAATTCATTACCCATTCTCACAACTTATCTCTTCCAGTCTGCATTCTTATAATTTTGCTGGAAGTTAGCCGCGAAGTGTTGGATGTAGTAAACGGATCTTCATGGTACACCGGAACGCCTAATGGCTGCAATTAATCCATTCCCTCTATCGGAGATGATGCAAATATTATCGTTGCTAATAACATACCTCCGCAGGTTAGTAAGGAAGAATTTCTATGATTCCATGTTCTCCTTATCGTCAATGGCAAATGCTATTGGGAGCATGTTCCTGTTACTATCTTGAGCAACCGCAAGAAGTAGAATCTGAGTATATTTTTCATATAGCCAGGTTCCATCTAGTTGCACAAACGGTTTGCAGTGGAGAAATGCGCGCACACATGGATCAAACATCCAGAACATCCGATGGAAAATTTTTTCTCTCGATTGTAATTGGTCATCCGGCCCATAATAAGGTCGTTTCTGCAACTCAATAACAATCCCCGACACTTGTTCCCTCATAGCGGCTATCCATCCCTGTAACTTATTGTACGATGCATTGAAATATCTGTACAATTGCTCAATTGCCATCTGTTTAGCTATCCATGCCTTCCGGTATGATACTCGGTACTGGAATCGTGCCTGTATTTTGGCAATCAGTATCAAAACTTTAATGTCGACATGTCTTTCACCATTGAAATGATGCACGTACAGATAGTTTTGGAGTCAAATTTTCAATGATCTTCTGTCATACGTGTTGAAGTGCATGTGTGAGGTTCAACAAATTTTCGTATCTTCCACATCTGCGACTTTTGGATAAATGTAGCTCATATTCGTCAATTGCAGCCTTCTGCCGACCTCCAACACTCTCCAATATATAATGTTAGTTTAGACACTACAACTTTGTAGTCTACTGATATATTCATGTTATACCGCTTAATGGCAAATACGTATTCTTCCTTACTTTCAAATCTCTGGCCCACGAACAACTTCTCAGGATTAGAATATACGGCCATCTGATGAGGAGGTAATATTTTAGGGTACTCCAAAAACTCGACTGCCCGCACCGCATCGGGGTCTATACGAGACATGTGTGCCCCAGGATTATTGTGTATCACAATACGACGAATCTGGTTTCCAACTAAAGATGCGTTAACATTTCCATCCTCATTCACGCCTTCGTCGTCAATATCATCCGGGACCTCGTCCACGTCGAGATCACTCTCACTATCGACTTCGTGATCAGCAGGATCACTACTATAGTATACATCATCACCAACCACATCAGTCTCGGGTGTAGCATTAAGATCAATATCGATCCCGTGTATAGTTGATTGACTATCAACATAAGATATTGGAACCACCATACATGGCTCTTGAACTCCATCTTCTTCACCTAATGGAGTGGGATCTTCAGTTGCCTCCACACCAGCTAACTCAGCAAATAACTGAATCGGTGCATTTTGGTTGCTCTGAGTCCCACAATAAAGAGCGATCATTTCACTCCACGCCTTCATCGTCTACAAGTTCCATTTCGGTAAATTTTATTAGATCCGTCGAAACTGGAAACTTATAGAAAAGTTTTGATATCCTTCTTCCACAACGTCTATAATTTTTTCACTAATTTTTTTCCTTCATATCATCAAACGAGATATTTCTATTAAATCTCATTGCTACTTGTTTGCGACATTCAAATATACATCCCACGGTTGTTGTCAAAATTTCTCCATGGAAATAAATGCATACAAAAAACTGATTCTCCATCATCAATACTAGATCTGTTAAAAAAATTTCAAAATTCTTAAAACAGTTTCGAAATGCAAAAAAATTGCATAAAATTTTTAATGCAAAAATTTTCATTCAGAAGTTAACAAAATTAATAACCTAACAAAATAACTTTCAAATGATAACATTACTAACAAGACTCTACATTCTATTTAAAAAGAAATAAACCAAAATACCTTATCCTTCTTCTTGTTTTCCTTTCTTCTTTTCTTCTCCCTATCTTCTTATTTCCGTTCTGCTAAATTTTGTGTCTGTTCCTCTGCTAAATTTTATGTTTGTGCTCATTTGATTTTCGGGGTATATATAAAGGAAAAATTAAGCAGCTGTGGGCACTACCATTCGCACCTCTGAGTTAGGCACAACTAGTCGCGCCTGTCAGATAGGCTCAACCTGTATTTCGTATCTATACCTGAGTTATATACTGACCTAGGAAAAAAATTAATAATATTTTATTAAACGATAAAAAAATAAAATATTTTAATATAAAAAATTAATTCGCGTCTGTCATATAGGTGCGATTAAAGAAAACGTACCATTTCGATAATTAATCTAGCTGACAACCTATTTAGGTATTTAAATTTATTTTTTAATATATTTGGGTAAAAAAAACCCTGGTAATGGTGATGGTTTGTTGATGATAGGGGAAATGGTGGCTTTGTGAGAATTGAAGGGGTATGAAGTGGCTACTAGGTTAGTGACTGTTGGTAGTAGAAACTATATGTAAAAATAATGCATTATTCATAAAAATCGTTTTATTTCTTTTTGATATTATGTATGTCGATTTTATTATTCATGTTCGGGTTCATTTTAGCCGACATATTAAGACATAATTAAAAAAGTTTAAATGATTAAGATGTTATAAATATATAAATGTGAATGTTTATATTCTAACCCATTCATTTATGAGATAAAACCCCCTTCATTCGTTATGAAAGTAAACATGCAAGTTGCTTAATGTATGTGTTAATGAAGCACGTAAATAAACTTCATGTATTTATATTACATTGAATGACAATCACTTATAAATAGGACTCTTGTGTGAGTGAAAAAATGGTAGAATAAAATTTTCTATTGATTTAGTCTCTTTTTTTTTAGTTTATAATGTAAAAATTATTACTTATCAATTTTTAACTTAAGGAAAAAAAAATCTTAAAACTACTTCTACTTTTGATATTTGAAGTGATAGAATGGGTCTACCAAATTGGTAAAGTCAATCAATCAAATCCCAACAATACCATCCACTTGCAAATTTCTTTACATTGAATCATATGGCAAGTGGAAAGCTAAAATAACAAAAGAGAACTCCAATTATGACTTTCTGCATGATTTACTATTTAGGTGGCTAATTTATGTGTTTCTATACACATTCAACTTGCTTGTACTGAGAAAATAGAAACAAAGTTTTGAGCATAGCACTCATGACACTTAAGTCTTAAATTACAAACACTTTATACACTTCAATGGTCTAAAATGACAGGTAATTTGTTTTATTATGATTGATGTTGTCATCATCACTTAAGATATCTGAACATATCAATCTTATGCTTTTAAAAGAAATTTTATAATTGATTTTATCAAATATATTCCTGATGGGCTTCATGATAATAGTCACATTGCCAAGTCATCATTACCAAACAAGAGGACTTTAGCTATAAATATAGCTCGAATAGAAAGAAAAATGATCTTCTTTTCCATTGTCAACTTTGTGCTCTTACTCTCCACATGCATACAGTAACTTCCTTTCTTCTCTTGTCTGTCTTTAACTCTTCACTTATTTAGATAAATCGACATCTTTTTCACCACCGGAACTTATATCAACAATTTCCACTATTACTCCTCAATTATTACATCATTTTATCAAGATGGAACTAAAAAGATGGTAAGGTATATTTTCTTAGCTATTTTAATCTAAAGAAGGATTGATGATATATATTTGGTTTTTATATAATTATTTCAATGGAATTTCCAAATATAGAGCAATCAATTACGTGTGAAACTCATAATTGTATACAATAAATCCAAAAGTTAGTCATAGGAAATGTCACATGTAGCGGTCCACACAGGACCCTGTAAATCAAAAGAGTATAATCTGTCGTATAGGTAGAATCAACCCAGATTTTCCATTTTCCGAAATTAAATTTTAACTCCATTAATATTAATATTATTGTTAACGTTTAAACAATAATGTGAATTATTAAACTAAACTCAACCGACAACAGTTTTAAAAACATGATAAATATCATGAGTTTAATTAGTTATATGCATAGAATTAACAAAAATAAATTAAGATAGTCAATATCGTTTTTTTATCAGTACTTAGTAGTGTCGGGATATCATTTAGGATTTATCTATGTTTTAAATAATTTTCACTTATATTTAGAATATATTTTTTTTATTTCTTAATAAATTTACATCCATATAGAAATATTTATACATAAATAGTTTTAAAATTAAGTTTAATAAATTAATGTAATACCTATATTTTGATTTTAAATGTAATTATATAAACATTAAAATGATTAAGATTACAAAAAATTGGTTTAAAATATCATAACTTTGAACCAACTAGTATGGACTATGGATCGATACAAGTTGAAATTGACTGAATCAAGCCAAAATACACCAAAACAATCGAAATGTATCAAAATTTCGACCAAAACAGAACCTAAAGTACTTGGCACTAGTTTAGGACCGCAACATTTTATATCACTCGATATAATCGATACCGATATGATATCGATACCCTTGTTTAAATCTGTGCCATTTTTGTACTAAATGAAAATTCTAACCATTGCTCCAAACAAGTTTTAACATAACTCATAGTTAAAATTTTGTAGATTGTTGATTGATTTTTATATGTTAGCCAAATTGAGGTTAAAGTATCATGAAAATCCTTATATTAAGAATTAGATTATATTTTATCTCATTTACATAAAAAAATGGGTAAATTAATTACTGTATGTTAAACTAAATAGTAAATTAGTCATTTCTATTAAATATTTCATTTATTTTAACTGTTAAAAATAAATATAACTAATAGAATAACTATACAACTACATTTAGCATGCCATATGTAACTCTGATAGTATAAATATAATTCGATAAGAACAAGCAACCCATTTTATATACTCTTCTTGTCCTTTAGTACCAAAAATCTAAATTTAGCCCTTCTTTTTTAAGAGTATTTTCCTCTTCTTGTGTCAGGTTATAGGTGCCAACTTTCTCCTTCTTTTATCCTAAAAACTGATCACCAAAATTCATGAGTAATGACGTAATATAGGATAATGATTAACCAATTTATGGAAATTTAATTAGTACTTGAGATAAAAAAGCAAAAAGTCTACAAAACCAACTTCTTGTCCTTAAATTCCAGTTGAAAAATAATCATATTAAGAGAATCAAACGTCAAAAACATTCACAAAGCTTTGATAATGGCTGCCAGAAGGATTTCCTCTCTCTTATCTTCTTCTGCAACTTCTTTGGGTACTATTCATTTCTCTGTCTCAAGTGAATGCTTTACTTTTTTTTTTTGGTTAGCTTTCTCAAGCTCAAAACTTAATGAAACTGAAACCAAGTTCATTTGGTTCCTTGGGTTGATCCTCATTTTGGTTTCATGGGAAAATTAAAAAACAAAAACTGGAAAAATTATCTGTAACACAGTCCTTGTTTTCTGTGTTTTTCTTCCCTCAGCTTTGCTTTTCCAATGTCATTTTCCCTAGGGTATCTTTGCCTACACAGTTTAAAAAGGACACTTGTCGTTGAGTCTCTGGTATTCTGTTTTTTCTTCTCACTTTCCGATACCATATTTCACTTTCAAAATTTATCATTCACATGCCACCATTTACTAATGATTCATGATTTTTATTAAAAATTTGTGATGATCCCTTGTGATATATATATATTTATATATGTATATAGATTTAAACTTATACTTTTGCAGGATGGTGTGGATCTTGACATTACTTGTTATATTGTGATGCTATTTGTGATTTAATGAGTGAAAACACTTTATATTGTTTGATTAAAAGCTTGAAAGAAAAAAGAAAATCAATGATGTAATGCAGGAAGGTTTTCAAGTTGGGGAAGAAGAATTAATAGCTTTAGTACTGCTGCTGCTGCGATTGATGAACCTATACATCCATCTATTCAAGTAGATCATACTCAGCTTCTCATCAATGGACAATTTATTGATGCTGCATCAGGTTAGAACTCGATTTGGGTATGAGTGTTGAGTGCATGTGTCTGACATGAGTATGTTTAATTTATTTTTTTGCTCTGGTTTTAGGAAGAACCTTCCCTACAGTTGATCCTAGGACAGGAGATGTAATTGCTCGAGTTGCAGAAGGAGATCTCGAAGATGTAAATCGTGCGGTTGCTGCAGCTCGTAAAGCTTTCGACGAAGGACCATGGCCTAAGATGACTGCTTATGTAACGTACTGCTTTTCTTTTGCATAATGCATATGTGAGAATTTGAGCTCATTCTTGTTCTGTAATATCAATAGGAAAGGTCGCGTATAATGTTGCGTTTCGCCGATTTGCTCGAGAAGCACACTGAAGAGGTAGCGAAACTTGAAACTTGGGACAATGGGAAGCCTTATGAGCAAGCTGCTAAGATTGAGATACCGATGGTTGTGCGAATGTTCCGATATTATGCCGGTAGGTGCAACTCACATCACACCCTTTCGTTATCTTGCCTTTATAATGTCGATACTTGGATCCAAAGCTTAAACTGGTTCCCTATATTCTTCAGGGTGGGCGGACAAGATTCATGGATTCACAGTTCCAGCTGATGGACAACATCATGTTCAAACACTGCATGAACCATATGGTGTATGTGGGCTGATCATTCCATGGAATTTTCCTCTTTTATTGTATTCCTGGAAAGTTGGTCCGGCATTAGCTTGCGGTAACACGGTTGTTCTGAAGACAGCAGAGCAGACACCGCTGTCGGCTATCTATGTTTCCAAGCTTTTTCATGAGGTATCTCTGATATTCTTCTTTACATTCTGACTAACATCACGATTTGTTGATTTCTTGGCATTTCGGAATCATCTACCAACGGTGACATCTAATTATTTTGAATAACATTCTCTGTCGCTCAGGCTGGACTTCCTCCTGGTGTTCTAAATGTGGTCTCTGGATTTGGTCCTACAGCTGGTGCAGCACTTTCAAGTCACATGAATGTCAACAAGGTATCATACAAGCTCTGGATAAATTTCATTTTTCTCAATATTTGTGGTGTGTTTAAGATGAGATTGGATCTAAACAGTTTGTGTTTTGCAGTTATCATTTACAGGTTCCACTGCTACAGGCAAGATTGTACTCGCACTCGCTGCAAAAAGCAACCTTAAACCGGTAACATTGGAACTCGGAGGAAAATCTCCGTTCATTGTGTGCAAAGATGCTGACGTTGACAAGGCTGTTGAGCTTGCACATTCAGCCTTGTTCTTTAACCAGGTTTGTTCATTCAAATCCTATAATATAAACCAATAGGATATGTCGAATTGATGTCATAGCATTACATCCATCTGCTGCAGGGTCAGTGTTGTTGTGCCGGTTCTCGCACTTTGGTACACGAAAGCGTGTATGATGAGTTCGTAGAGAAAGCAAAGGCTCGAGCACTGAAACGAGTAGTCGGGGATCCTTTCAAGACGGGGATCGAACAAGGCCCTCAGGTTTGACCCTTAGATGTCCTCAGAGATTCATGGTTCTTCCATTGCTTGAACATTGGCTTGTGCCAACTTTATAGTCACATATGTTTTATCATCGAGGAATTGATGATCCAAAATCAAACACATCAAATGCATGAAAAAAACTTTATTTTTTGTTGGCTTTCTTATAAATCAGATTGATAATGAGCAATTCAAGAAGATCCTCAAGTACATAAGGTCTGGCATTGAAAGTGGAGCTACTCTTGAATCTGGAGGTGAACAATTTGGCTCCAAAGGCTACTATATTCAACCCACTGTTTTCTCCAATGTTCAGGTATCATATCAACATATATGTATATATATGAAATAATTTTGATTAAGATGTTGATAATTTTCCTTTTTGTTCATTTTAATCCTAAAGTGCCATGCTAATATGATTTCCATTCTAACATCAATCAGGATGACATGTTGATAGCTAAAGATGAGATATTTGGTCCAGTACAATCCATCTCAAAGTTCAAGTAAGTGTCAAATACGGGTATATTCAATTTTTTTTCATATATTTTGGAGGTTCCTTAGAAGGCCACATGCCAGCACCTATGCTCAAATAGGTGACGGATGAGTGTAAGATACGAGCACTTCTTGTAAAATGAAGAGCCATATCCCCGAACCCAGGGGCGGCACCAAGGGGGATTGGGAGGGGCTAGGGCCCCCTAAAATGGAAAAGATCACATTGGTCCCTTTATGTTTTATAAAATTATAATTTGTAAATGATCAAATTGCACTTTGACCCGTAAAATGACAATTTTAATTTAATTTTATAAAAATTATAGATATATAAGCTATTATAATGATGAAATTGCATGTTAACTCTTAAAAAACACACAACTCAATTTCGGTGCTCCAAAACTAATTTCTAGCTTCACCTTTGCCCGAACCCATGTTCAAATAAGAATGAGGTGCATTCCTCCACGTGCGTGGGAAAAAAAATCGAAAAGTTTGATCATACTCGTGACAGACAAATACCCAGATCCAATACTCCACTCAAGTTCTAGTTACATATGTTATTTACAAATTTCTTTGTGGTTCTTTAAATTGATTGAATCTTCAACAATGCTTTGATTTACAATAGGGATCTTGAAGAGGTGGTACAAAGGGCAAATGCATCTTCATATGGATTGGCTGCCGGAGTTTTCACTCAGAATATCGAAACCGCCAACACCTTGACTCGAGCATTGCGAGTCGGGACGGTATGGATTAACTGCTACGACATATTTGATGCTGCAGTCCCATTTGGCGGGTTCAAGATGAGTGGTCAAGGAAGAGAGAAAGGGATTTATGGCCTTTCAAGTTACTTGCAAGTCAAGGCAGTTGTCACTCCTTTGAAGAACCCAGCATGGTTGTAATGTTTGTTTGTTTGTTTTCTTACAAATTGCCATGAATCTAAACTTGAACTAATAAGCTGCCAGTTTTTTAAATTTTGAATGATCAGCGTATGGTAGGATCATTCCTGAACTGATAATTTGCTCATATTTGGATGAGTATGGGGCATAATGTTTTAAATATATGAATAAGAAAAAAGGCTTAAAATAATATTTTAAATGTATCTTTATTGAACACACATTTTGATGTTTGGGTACTTTTTCCAGTTAGTTTATCTTTTTTTCGATATTTTTAATGTCTGTTTTATGGCCTATATTCGAGATTTATGTTTTTCTCTTCTAACAATATCGTATTCAAAGCACAATATATCTTATTATCGTACTCAATACTGATTAACTTTTCAGCTCATTTATAACTTATATCATTAATACTAGAATGAGAATTGGTTGTTCCAAATTCAACACTCATGTTCAAAATCATTGTCTCAAACATTTCAAACATATATATGCAAGGACATGATCCTCCGAATGGAAAATTCCCAACAGTTGAATATATAATAGAATAAGAAGAAAAAAAAGTATTAGTTAACAAAAACAGTTCAAATCCCACAGCTAAAAGTATTTATGATCCAAGTCAATGGACTATACAAGCTTGAAAGACCTTATAGTAGAAAAAGGTCCCATTAAAGTTGTCCATATAGATTTTCCTAAGAATACTTTTTCAAGACGCTTTTCAACCGCACATTATATCCAAAAGTTGGCAAATGGAGAAAAACATGAAAGAAAATGACTAGTAGTATTTTGTTTTTGGAGTACTATAGCGATATATTCATTATTTCTTCTTCAATGCAAGATGGAAAGGTCTACCGAGCCTAACTCTTAAATCATTGTCACAAATAAGATTTCAAGCTCCACAAATAAGATATGCTTTATAGAAATTAGTTGAAGTTAGTGATGATTTTAAAGTCAAAAGTGAAGTTGAATGTTTAATAACATATGAGTTTGAAACTTTTGAGTTTTTATTAGGCATGACTATTTGGTATGAAATATTATTTCTTGTGAATTCGGTTAGTAAAATTTTACAATCAAAAGATATATGAATTGATGTAGTGACTGTAACACCCCTATCCCACATCCGTCATCGGAATAGGGTTTTAGAGCATTACCGAAGCTTATTGATCAAACATACATAAATTACAAACATTTCTTATCATATTATATTCAGGTCAAAAACCAATTAAATTCATACATACTGTTCCTTATTCGAGCCCTCGATGCCCAAAAGATGCGTTAGAAACAAATCGAGACTAATTCGGAAACTCAGAGAATTTTTCGAAAAATATTAAAAATTTTCAAAGCTGCAGGGTTCACATGGCTGTGTGGTCAGGCCGTGTGACTTACATGGCCAAGAGGCACGCCCGTGTCTTAGACCGTGTGGGAATTTGAAGTAGGGACACACGGTCGTGTCCCAGCTCGTGTCTGTACCCATGTAACTTTCTGACTTGGGTCACACGGCCGAGCCACATGCCCGTGTGCTAGACCGTGTGCCCTTTCAAAATGGCCTAGCACGCCTGTATGCTAGCCATGTGTCTCACACGGCCCAGTCACACGCCCGTGTGTCTAGCCATGTGGACTCAAAATATACCTTAAATAACAAGTTTGCCATTCCCTACAAGCTTGGACAATAAGCAACTCAAAAATCATTCATTTAACCAATTCAAAACACAATCAAACACATCCAAATCATATCAAACAAACATCCTAGGTGCCTAACCAATGTATCCTCATAGGGTACCACAACTATATCATCATTTCATATCATTAAAACATCATTCAAATCATCATTTTAAATCATGCCTAATTCAATTTATTTTGCCTAATTCATGAACACTTAAATATTAACTTAATTTTACATGTTTATATATATACCAAACTAACATTATATTTATAACCTCATTTACAAACAACTCACAAAATAACTATTATTTAGACACCCTAGGTACATGCCGACACATTTCAAAAGGATAAATATCACCATTTTTGAGTTCGAGATCGTTGTTGGATGCTGAATCAACAATCAAAATTAAGTACCTAACCTGAGCACGGAAAACAAAACCATACGCTAAGTAAAACTCAGTGGTATTTCTATAATTCGAATATTTAAAAACAAGATAATATAATATGCACATTTTAATTATAAGCACAATTGAATATTAAAAACCACATTTATTCATACAATGACATTAGTCATTCAATATTCAATTCATAAATACATCATTCATACCATACTGAATTCTCATCATTTGCTATATAATAGCTTTTCACAATATGATACACACATCATTTAAACAACAATATTGTCCATTCCATATCCAATTCATGAATACACAATTCATGTGTCTCAATCCATATTTCAATTCACTGTCCCCTTTTCATTTCACATATCATCTAATATCAATCATAGTGTCATTTCAATTAATTACCCCTATTAACACGACTCGGGCTTGGACGAATACACGGATCCAACCAAACACACCAGTTTGACACCCAGTGCCTCATTGGATAATTCAAAGTAGTAAATTGACACCTAGTGTCTCATCAACTCGAAGTCGAAGAAATCCTTGAACTCTTCCAATCCTATGGCATGCCATCTATAGCCGACTCAACCGTTACAGTTAATAGGGTTCCAGTTCACTTTTCAAATACAACCAATATTCATTTCAATTCAAATAATCAATATATTCAATATATATACCAATTCAATCCATTCAATCAACTTAAATTCAATTCAATGACAAAGTGTCAAATACTCATCTCAACACTTACTATATGCATTAAATAAAAAATACAATTAATAACTAAGCTTGGATTATAGAAATACAAACCAAAAATTCTGAGCTATTCCTCGTCGACTTTATTTTCCTCTTTTTAGTCGAGGATTCTAGTACGACGTTAGCTACGAAATTAAAACAATTAAAATTCATCAATACAACACAATTTAATTTCATATTGAAAGTTTCAATTTTTACTCAATATTTTCCTAAATTCCAATTTAGTCCTTAAACCGAGACTAATTTTATTTCTTCACAAGTAATCTTATATTTTCATACAAATTCCACTTTAAACTAAATTTAACTCCCTATTTTCACTTAAATTCTTAAATTTCAAAATTTTCACAATTTAGTCCCTATTACTCAAAATTTACAATTTATTCTACAATTCAATCCTTTTTCATTTCTAACTTAAAAATCTATCAATTTAATCCCTAATACTAAAATTATTCAATATTAACAACACTTAAAACTCAATAATTTCTAAAATTTCGGCATGGGTCGAGTAATATTTAATACCGAGATTCCAAAAACATAAAAATTACAAGAAAAATGAACTAAATTGACTAACCAATTGAACTTGGAAAATTGAAACCCCTAAAGCCGTGGCTTTCTTTCTTTTTTCGTTTTGGCTTGGCTTTCTTTTTCTTATATTTGTTTGTTTTATTAATATAATATAATATATATACTTAAATATTAAGTAAATTTATTATAATATATTAACTTTAAATTTTATATTAATATTACCCTTATACCGCCTCATTTATGATCATTGGCATAATTGCTTCTTTAATCCCTTTAATTTTTTAATCTATAATTTAACTTTCACTCTATATGCAATTTAGTCCTTATACCTAATTATTCCTAATTCATGCAGATCCACTTAACCAAAACCTAATTAACTACAAAATGACTTCATAAACATTTTTAATAAATATTTACGAGTCCAATTTACAAAAACAGAGTCCAAAAAAATACATTTTTCGACACCCGTGACTATCGGGTCATTACGTGACCGCTTATAAACGTGTTATCATTTATAATAAAAATATCACACCCAAAAATATAAGAAATTAAATTGGCGATGTTCGCAAGCATACGGGTCAAATTGTAATACAGTTAGTATAACGAAATATTTGGAAGTATTTCGAGGATCGTACCCAAGGGATTGCATATTGGAGAAATTAATATTAAATTAATTACAGAAAATAATTACTAATCAAATCGAGTTATGAATTACTAGTGTTAGTCCAAATCAAGAGATTTATTGAACTAATTAAATTATTAAACTTAAATTATCCTAATGGACTTTCCTATTCCTAGTGTTGACAATGTGAACCTCTAGCCTATATTCGATTAAATCCCTAATTAATAAACAAAAGATTAACTAATTTCAAAATTTGGGTTTTAATATGAATTAGCGATTAATTACTTAATATTACCTCCCGACCTTTACTAATTAATTAATCGGAGAATACTCGCTTATCTCCCAATCTCACTTTCTCCATCAGGATAAACTACAATTTACTCGATTCGACTTATCTCCCGATCTCGTCTCCCTTATGATAACTTCCTAGGATTTTCAAGCCTAGGATTTAGAAACGCATAATCTATACCAACTAATCCTATTATGAACTCGTATTCTTAACTTCCTAGGATTTTCAAGCCTAGGATTTAGAAACGCATAATCTATACCAACTAATCCTATTATGAACTCGTATTCTTTTGTTAATTACTCGACTCGATTAATTACTTAGTTTAATTAACGAATCATGCAAGAAATGAAATAACATAAGAAATTATTCTAATATTCATACGATAGTTAATTGATCAAGTTAACAAAGCATAAATAAAAGAATAAAGAAAGAGATAGGAGAATGCTCGTGAATATTATTGAAGCTTGATGCCGGAGCAATCTCCATTCACTATTGTCTTCACATCGGAATAAAAAAGCTCCAAATAAAACTTAAAAGAAAAGAAAACTAAAAAAAAAATTGTGTTTGATGAATGAGTTGATGGATTGATGCTCTCATTTGTATACAGAAACTTCTTATTTATAGGTTAAAATATGTGCACTTTATGCTTGATATGCCCTTGATACTTTGGGTGGAAGTAAGAGATAAAATCTTCAAGAATATGCCAAAATACGGTTGTTGATGTCATCCTTACTTGTAACTCATGTTCAGGCTTTATGGCTCAACACTGGTTGATGTGGCTCAACACAAGGCTACGTGTTGCAACACAAACATTGTGTGTCGTGCCACGCAAGACATTTTTGTGGCTTTGGACATTTTTATCATGCTTTCATGGTTCAGGAAGCTTGTGCGTCACTCACCCCAAGTTCTTATGTCAATTGGGCCTAAAATTAAGTCTCCTGCACACTTAAATATCCAAATTAAACCTACCTAAGGCCCGTGTCGACCTAATAAGTCATCAACACTAAAAAATATGTTAAAACCCTTTTTTTTATTAAATTTTAATCCTAACCTATTAATACTAAAAATATAATAATTAATTATAAAATGCTTAGAAAATAAACTCGTTAAGTGCGAAAATAACCTAAAATATCTATTACAAGTGACATGAAGTCATGTAGCTATAGAACAATTAAAAGGTCTTCTTTCATATTTTTTTAAATATAGGAAAAATGAACGTGTACTAAAGAAATATATATTGAGATGGAGATAGAACCTAAATTTCATTAAAATTGTATTATTCATAAAAATAGACGATTTGATAAAAATGTTGATAATGAAATAATAAAATTTCCTCAAGAATATTTTAGAATCTATTATTTTTTATACACTGAATATCAAATAATGTCTAATTTAAAAGCTAATTTTACATCTCTAAAAGCTAAAAAATAAAATTTAAATAAAAATTATAATTTTCTAATAGTTACTTAACTAATTTAAAAGCCTCATTTTATAATAGATATGTTGAGACACCCCTGTTCTGTTACTGTATATTTTTGTACAATTAATTTTTTAACGATTCAACTATTGAACTTATTTATATAATTGTACTTGTCATGCATGTAAATTTTTGAACCGATCTGATATCTCTACCATATCGATCTAAAATATTGTATATAAATAATTATTGAATAGTTCAAAGTTTTTGACATAACCCATATAATTAAAAATTTTAAATGTACGTTAAATTTGTCATAAATGATATATATGAATAGAATATAAAATATTAATTGTATAAAAATATAAGGAAGAGTGTAAAACTATTTTAATTTTACACCGGTATAAGTGAATCACCCCACTTTATAAAAACTTTTTTTATAAAAGTTATATATTATAAATTTTATATTATTTTAAACCTAATTTATGTATAAAGAGAGTTATAACATAGTATAAGGTTTTCTCCAAATTAAGTTTTTTTATAATTAAGCTACATAATGTTTGCACCATGAAGAACCATATCAAGAACTAACAAATGATGATAAGGAATATATATCAAATACGGGCCTCGAACAACTCAAAGTACCAAAGCAATGCACTAGTATTGCTCAGGGACCTAGGTACCGATACCTAAGGCCTTAGGTATCAGAACTTGGTCCCTGTGCTATTGAATTTTGCATTCTGTCAAATTATTGTAGCGATACCGATATGTATCATTCAACCTTAACATCAACAGACAAAATCTAAGCTAAATTACTTAATAAGCTACACTAAGTAATTGGATTAAGCTAATACAAACCAAATGATCAAGTTTCTACAACTTTTTCCTTCCCCTCGACCTTTGATGTCCCGATCATGTCTTTAGCTACAACAACCAATCAAAACAATGAAACAAGGTTTTCAAGCATTAAAACACTAAAATCTATTAATGGGATGCAAATCAATATAACAAGACACTTTCTCACTTTTACTGAAAACTAAACCTAAGATCTAACATTCGATTCCATACTAATGACTTCGGAACATCCTAATTTTACCAAAAACATGAGTTATATCCCTCTCTCACACTAAAGGTGGGTTTGGATGGGCGATTGAGTGTGGTGCGGTGTGTTTAGTTTACTTTTTGTCTCACGCTACAGTATCGCTACAATGTCTAATCTCACCGCCACTGCTGTTTTTACACTAACCGCAGGTAAACGCACCGCCCATCCAAACTCACCCTAAAACTCAAGAGATCTTTAATCAAACTGCAGTCTAGCTTAAATTTTAACTATCCTACTCATTTCAAACTACGAAAACATGAAGAGAAGTATGCTAAAATAGGCTTGATCAAATTGCAACTTAAGGATCTCTATCTCTCTAAATCACACTTCTTAATATTCACACATTAACCTCACTAATTTACTAACTTTGCAACTTAGTCCATAAGTTTTAATTACTAAACTCTCTAAATTAAACTCTCATAATTATTGCTTATTTACTAATTAGTGGAATTCCTAACCAACACCGTGTCCACTCCCGAAACCTCTCGATTTGGCTCCCCAGATGATCCAATTTAAAGAAACCAACCCAAAATCGAATTTTCCAACTTCACTAAATACCCAATTGTTACATTTTAATTAAAATGTTGCTCTAATGATAATTAAACTTTTTTTAATAAAAGGGCCAAACCTTTTTGAGTCAGACCAAACATTTTTAAATGGTCAAATAAAATTTTGAAACTTTTATTTAAATCCCTCCAAAAATTTTAAAACTTTTCATTAAACCCCCTGATTTTTAAAAAAATTCTCATTGCGCTCGAAATTTTAAATATTTTTAATTAAACCCCCAAACATAATCTCAGGTCCCCTATCCAAAATCCAAAAGGGAAATCTTATCCAGAGAGTGAGGATGAACATTTTATTTGCAATTTCCTGTCTGAACAAACAACCTTATCCTTTTCTCAATCTCAAAACTTTTTATTTGACCAAAAGTTCCATTGCCCCTTTTTGTTCCTCAAACACCTTTGATACATTACTACTCTTACATCATCTTTTAATATGTCCACTATCATCTCTTTCAATTGTTGCTCTTCTTTGACTGCCTCCAAATTGATTAATCCAAGAATACCCACTAAAGGTTCAAGCTTTCTAAGTACTCACAAGAGTTTTTCATGGTGGAATAGGCACTTCTTGCCCAAATGTACTTCCCAGAAGCATGTTCAATGTCAGCTTCAAAATGGGCAGGTTGGGTTTCTTTTCTTTTGTTTACTTTAGTTTGATAGTTTTTTAATATGGTGTTTATTGCTTTTTGAGTTATAATGCTACATTTTAGGGTTTAGCTTTGATTCAGGGGTGAAAACCCAACATTATATATGTATTTGATCAGTTAATATGCCTAGTGGATGATACTGCTTTGAATTTTAGGGGATATATATATGGTCCATTGGTGAGTAATTTGATCAAACACTAGCAATCACAAATATTGGTTTTTTATGCCATTGATGAGGTACAAAGTTTTTTTTTTCAGCAGAAAATGAGGTCATTTTCACTGAAGGAATGTGCAATCTCAGTTGCTTTGGCTGCTGGATTGATAATTGGAATGCCATCATTGGATTCATCTCCTATGGCTTATGCAGCTAATCCTTCATTGCCCGATTTATCGGTTTTAATCTCGGGGCCTCCTATAAAGGATCCTGGAGCATTGTTGAGATATGCACTGCCAATTGATAATAAAGCTATAAGAGAAGTACAAAAGCCACTTGAAGATATAACAGAGAGTCTCAAGGTTGCCGGTGTCAGGGGGCTTGATTCTGTTGAGAGAGTAAGACTCCCTTGCTTTAAACTAACTTTGCCGTATTCATGATAACCAATGCTCATCTTTTGTGTAAAGTGTAGAATGTGAAGCAAGCATCTCGATCCCTCAAGCAAGGGAAAAGTTTAATTATCTCAGGATTAGCTGAATCAAAGAAAGACCATGGTGTGGAATTGCTCGATAAGCTTGAAATCGGGATGGAAGAACTACAACAGATTGTGGAGGGTCGGAATAGAGATGCAGTGGCACCTAAACAGAAGGAGCTGCTTAAATATGTTGGAGAGTGAGTATCTCAATCAAAATTTAGTGCTGTAGGTTAGCTTTTTTCTGCTTAGTATTATACACCTTCGAACAAAGCTCGGATATTAAAAGGTTTATAATGCTTTAATCTCCGGTAGCTCTGCAAAGTTAACTGAAAAATACCTTGTACATGGTAGTTTTCCAAAGTTGTGGATGAGTGAAGTCAGCATTCGTATGTGCAGTCCCTCCGTGTTGCCTAATATGCTTTGAATTTAATGGTAAAATGCTTCAAATTTAATTGAAGCGCACTGAAAACATTTAACAAGAACATAGTTTACCTAATTCTGTGTTTGACTTTGACCTGCCATACAGTGGTCAAGTTGTATCATTTGCTCGTCGTGCGAGGCAAATTTAATCCCATGTTTGTCTTCCATTTTAGACATATTTTCCAGCATGGGTATAGGGATATAACCTTACAAAGACCCTCTAAATACATGGAACTTACATATCCATTTCCGACATGTCCAAATCCGAGTAACAAAGATAACAAGTGTACCAAAATGGGTTTAGGTCTACAACTGCAAATGTGTGTAGTGACCTGTTGGCACTGACCGGGGCCAGAGTCGGTGAAAATTGCTATACTAACAAAATTTAAGGGTTTTCTGAGGTGCGAGTAGGCTGCCCGTAATGCCTTGAAAACTGTATAATATTTTAATCATAGAAGTTGAGGACAACTTAAAAAGTCAAGTCTCTTAAATTATTCTCATAGATACCTTGTCATTGACTGCAGCTGAGATCTTCCTCGGGCATTGGATTTCTGCAGTGTTGAAGAGGATATGGTGGATAGCTTCCCGTATGAAGTACCCGAAGAATATCGAAGTATGCCTCTTTTGAAGGGAAGAGCAGCTGTGGATATGAAGGTGAAAGTCAAGGACAACCCGAATTTGGAGGAGTGTGTATTCCATATAGTCCTTGACGGGTATAATGCCCCAGTAACTGCTGGGAACTTTCTTGATTTGGTGCAAAGACATTTCTACGACGGCATGGAAATTCAGAGAGGTAAGATTTGATTCTGCTGTGTTATGCTCGTTGCCTTGCGGATGGAAAGTTCCCAAAGGTCATTGTATTATTGTTTCTGTATCTGTCGTGGTATTAACAAAATAGAACAAAATGAAACATGTTTTTACTATATTTGAGGTAGATATCTGTGCATATTATTGACAGCAAAGATGCCTAGAATTTTAAACCTCCTTGTATTTGCTGCAGCGGACGGATTTGTTGTCCAAACCGGAGATCCTGAAGGTCCAGCGGAGGGCTTTATTGATCCTAGTACTGAGAAAACCCGAACAATACCATTAGAAATCATGGTTGATGGGGAAAAGGCACCTGTTTATGGATCGACACTGGAGGTAAGCTTTCTTTTTTCTCGCCTATTAAACCATAGAGCCGGACAGAACAAAAGTTATATCAAATCCATGCTTTAATCAAAACCTTTAAAAGAGTTTTGTATTTGTGTTTCGGACAGGAGCTTGGTCTATACAAAGCTCAAACAAAGCTTCCCTTCAATGCTTTCGGAACAATGGCAATGGCCCGAGATGTGAGAATTCATTAAACTTAATTTCTTCATCACCTGTTGGTATCATGTATCTTTTCTCTTAACTTTCCCTTTATTTTCCGACAGGAGTTCGAGAATAATTCCGCTTCTAGCCAGGTATTCTGGCTATTGAAAGAAAGCGAACTAACACCGAGTAATGCGAATATATTGGATGGTCGCTATGCGGTGTTCGGATACGTGACGGAAAATGAAGATTTTTTGGCAGACCTAAAGGTCGGTGATGTTATAGAGTCAATTCAAGTGGTTTCTGGTCTGGAAAACTTGGTTAATCCAAGTTATAAGATAGCTGGTTAAAACCCATTTTGTAGTTTTTGAAGTTAAAAATGATTTAAGTTTACTTGATGTGCTTAATTTCATTCATTTCAAACTCAGAATGTATTGTTTTGTTGAACTATTACATTGCTACTCTCTTTCTCTTTTGGTTTTAAATAAAATGTGATGATTTTGTCTTTTCGGGACCAAAGCTGTTTTTATGCTACACTGATTTGCATCTATGAATTTACTTCAATTCATTTCTGATTCATGCATTCTATACCTTATAATTGCATACTTTTTTACCCTTCACTTTGATACTTATATATATATATTTCACTTTGGTATTTGAACTTGACAATTACATTCGTTTTGGATTACGTCAATATTTGATTATGTGATTAGTGTTCTTGAAATATGATTGGATTGGCCAGTCAGACCAATTGAACCGAGAATTGACTGGTATACTGATTCAAACAAAGGGGTTGGACCCATTTAATTGGAAACGGCTCAAAATTGATAAATACTGAAACTAGAACAAAAACTGATAGTTGAAGTGTTGAAAAAGTTTAATTGGCTTAATAATTTTTTTTTATTTTTTATTATTATAGATTTAAGATATTAAGGAAATTAATTTAATATTTTTCATAAAACCTCAAAGATTCTATTTAAAACTTTAAATTAAAATTTTGAAAAACTTCCATTAAAGTGCGTTTGATAATTTAAAATAAAAATGTTCCTGACTAAGAGATGAAATATGAAGTCAAGGGTATGATCATTTAAATTAATTAAGATATTGAACTCGAATTTCCCATTTTTAGATTCATAATATGAAGAATATAATCCTTAAAATGCAAGGATACAAATGTAAAATAAGAAGTTCCCTAATTTATAAAATTCAAAATAATTTTATTTTAATAGTAAAATATGTTAAGACTACAATTAACCATTTTTCAAATTGGAAGCATTTTCAGGTGTAGCATAAAAAAAAGAAGAGAAAAGCTTTACAAAAAGGTCAGTTTAAAATAGCAGAAATTGTGAAACATTTTCTTAGTCAATAAACTCCACAATTTTGGATCTTACATTGCATTCCCATCTTTCCATTTTCAATTCAATATGAATCAATTGGAACCCTAATCCCTGAATACATATCTTTAGGTCACGGTCCCCGATATCTCCGAAAACATAAACAACCTTGAGCTTGATCATGTGGGATCATTCCTCCACCTTTCGATGTATCTATCGCCTCCATCATCGACACCACTTCGTCCATCTCCGGTCTTTTGTCCGGGTTGGCATCCCAGCATCGCTTCATTACGTTTGCAAGTGAACTCGGACAGCAACGAGGTATTTCCGGCCTTAGATTCTGTGAAAGTTTAAAATGTTCGTGTAGTTGATATATAATCATCGGAATCTTGTAGTTTTTTGAAACCGAGATAGATTTATTTACCTGGCGGACGACAGCTGACGTCACTTCCGAGAAGCTGAGATCGGGATATGGCATGTCACAGCAGTATATTTCCCATAAACAGATACCAAAACTGTACACATCGCACTTTCTATTGTAGGGATTGCCGTTAAGGACCTGTCCCATTTCAATTCATCAATGTTAGATGATATATCAGAACGATACCTGAAAAGAAGTCAGGTATGCAAACTCGCTTAACCAAAACAGAGTTATCAATGATCGCACGGAAGTAGCAACAATCGGCCCTATATCATTCTAACTGGAATTTTTGTTGGGCTGACTATAATAGCAAACCGACCATTTAGGAGCAAGAGAGAGAGCAAAATTTAAAAGTACAAAATGCAGTATAGTGCATACCTCGGGTGCCATGTAACCAAGTGTTCCGGTCTCTCCGGTCATGTCATTAGGGTTTGAAGCCTCAAGACGAGCAACCCCGAAATCGGCTATTTTCACAGTTTGTGTCTTGTCCAAAAGCATGTTTTCAGTTTTGACATCTCTATGGACAATCTTCTTGGAATGAAGATAGCTTAACCTAAAAAAGTTTAGAAAGCAGCAGTGTCAACGAAAACGATCCAGGAACTTCATTCGTGTATTGTAAATCTAAGAGAACAAAATAGAGTACAGATAAGGCACAGGAATTTGACCCTCGTGCGAGATCTAGTGCCAATTGAACGACTACTTTAAAGGCCAGCTTCCTTCTCCTATTCTTTATCAGGTAAGACTTCAATGCACCCCCAGGACAATATTCAACAACAACACAACACATGTTACTCGGCATGCCGATTTGGCCATTTTCCGTTTGTATGTTCAAGTCCGATGAGCCCATTGTCGCCCCTATGAACTGTATAAGAAATGTAGAACACAGATTATAGACAAATGTAAGCATCCAACCAATAAAACAGATTATTAAACTAGGCTACTTTAATTTGATTTCAATGATGTCGAAAAGAGTGAAGAAACCCGAAAAAGGTAACAATACAGGATAAGAAACATTACCTTTGTTACATTAGGATGATCAAGCTTATGCCACACGGCAACTTCTTGTGTAAAAGCTGCTCGAAGTGAAGCTATTTCAGCCGCTGATCTGTGACCCTCTTCTCCCCAGTCGAGAAGTTTAACTAAGCATGATGGAAGAAAAAACAGGGGATAAGTAAACATTTACGAACAACACAAGCAAAGGTCCAACATCTACTTTCCATTTTTCACAAACAGAAAATACTTTGGATCGTATTTTCTAATAGATAAGGTCCATTTGGCAGCTTTATGGCTAGCCAAAATATAAAAGTTCACAATGTCAATGAGGCTCTTTCAATTTTTCTAGCTTTTTATCACCAAAAAGTTACGATAAAAGACGAGTGCATATCAGCAACAAATTAGAACACATGAAAGTTTCTAAAAAGGTATAACATCATTTAAGCCAGTGCAACTAACAACCACTTCAAAAGAAATCTTGTGAATCACGGATTTACAGAAGTTAGATCAGCAAATTTTGATCACAAACTAGTTTGTGAAAAAAGGAAATTGTTTGCTACATTAACAAATCGTTGGTTTTCAAGTAGAGATAGATGTTTCCTGTTGTTCACTATTAGGTGTACTATGCATTGGCATTGTTGTTGGTCTTAGCATCAACTTGTTAAAACTTGAAAGATTTCAAAGTTCTGGGTAAAAGTACCATATAGGCGAATTGCATTTTGGCCCCTCTACTCAAAAAGTGAGCAAATTAGTCTCCGTACATTTCATCAAAAAGCAAACCAGTCCTATTAAAAATTTCATCTATTTCTACTATTAAAAACTAGTGTTGTTTCTCTGGTTATTCCATCAACCATGCCAGTTTTTAACGGTTAAAATGCCTGTTTGTCTGACTCCCGTACTAGGGGCCTCCATGATTCTTTTACCCAAAGTTCTAGTTTCATTTTCCTGCATTTTCTCAGCAGCCAAACAAATGTAACAGTTGAAATAAGACCCATCAAAACAGTAGCTGAAGAGCTTATAAACATTAAAACATTAGATCCCCTTAAACACCCTTAAAATATTGAATTACACACAAATCAAATCAAGCCATGTGAATTCAATAATTAACACTACTGTCCTAACATCTCAACCTTGGATGCTTAATGCATATCCTTAACACTATTTCATGCATGGAAAAATTCATTTCAAGATGGGGTTTCAAAGAAACCAAAAGAGAAACAGAAGAACAAGTGAAACGAGATCTCTATAGTTTCATAATCACCAACCAAGCCAACATAAATTTGGGAAATGGGTACTAAAAAGAAAAAAAAACATAAAACTCAAACAGGCAAAAAAGTTGAATACCAGCAACATCTTGGCCATCGTAAATACCACGGTGAACAGTACCAAAAGTACCACGAGCTATTACACTTTTGATGATAAGCTTAGAAGGATCAATCTCCCACTCTTGTCTTCTCACAGTGTTGCTGCTTGACCTGAGCTGTTCTCCGCCGCCGCCGCCGTCCTCACCTTCCTCTTTCCTGTTCTTGTTCTTCTCCATTGTCCATGCTCTACTAAGATGCCTTTGAAGTTGCTCATCTAAGCTCTTCAGATCTATCTGATCTGCTCTTACAAACCCTCCTCCACTTTCACTTTTCTGCTCCTTCATCTTCTCAAAAAACCCAAACCAAGAAAACACAAATTTATTCTTCAAAAACTATCTTCTCTTCAAGTTTTTCTTCACTTTCACTTACTTTTTTGAGCTATTTCTGATTCTGGGTCTCTATCAAAAATCTCAACTGAAAACTAGAGAACTCAATCCTGATCTAAAATACAAGTATATATAAAATATAATATAATATAATATAATATAATATAATATAATATTATAGTTTGTTTTTTAATTTAGCATGTTAATTTTTCTGTGTAAGATTATAAAAATTCCATCAAAATGATTTCTTTCCAATATATATAAATAAGGTGAGGAAAGAAAAGACTGGGTTTTTTTTTATTAATAATTTTGTTTATTTGTTTGTTTCAAAAGCTCAGAGAAGAGGCATGTGAGCACATGGATTTTGCCTGAAGGCGACGGGTGATGTGGTAACGAGGGTTTATCCATTAAAAGAAAACTTTATGATTTTATCTAAATTTGATTGCAATTTTAATTTAATATATAGATAATTTTGATTGTGATTTCATATATATATATATAACTTTAATTTTAATTTAATTGTAAATATTTAAAAAAGAAAAATTATTTATAAATCCTTCTCATCTCCTTTTCTAATTATTTAATAATATTTTAACAATTATTTTATGTAATCCACATATAATTTTGATAATTTTTTTTAACATTAACTTTGGATCCCAAACCCTAAACTTTAATTTCCATATCTAGAATCTAAACCCTAAACTAAATCTAAACATTAAACCCTAAACATAAACTCTAAACCCAAACCTTAAACCTTGAATTTCAATCCAGGGTTCAAGATTTATGATTCAAGGTTCAGGGTAGTGTTTGGGAAAAAAATACCAAAATTATGTGTCAATGACATAGAAGAAATTGTTGAAATAACATTAAATAATTGAGAAGAGGCAATAGATGATGTGCTGTGATAGAAAGTGCCCATAAAATAATTTCTCCATTTAAAAGAGCAAATACAACAATTTATCCCTATTTAAAAACATTATACTCAAAATTGTAAAATTAAAAGAGTTAATGACTTTGAACATCCCCAAACTATGATTTTCATTCTAAATTGGTTCTCAAACTAAAAAACTTTTTAAGCATATCCCTAAATGATCAATGTTATATCAATCATATTTTTCTATTATTAAAATCTTTAATTTAACCGTTAAATAGCATATCAAATCTTCTGTGACATAATCTAAAAGACTTTATCTATTTAGTTAAATTTAAAATTCTTATTCATACTCAAACACAAATTTCAATTTGAATTAAAAAAATTTAAGTATTAATTAAAAATCTAATAAACTGTTAAATTACTCAAATTAAATATTGAAATACTTATCAACCATTATGAATATTCACTTTCTATAACGTTTCACAAACATAATTAAAATAATTATATATGTAATAACCTAATTTTTAGTGGTGTCAGAAAAACTCGTTTTTGAAGTTGAATTACTAAATGAGATGATTAAGTTTAAAAGCGAAAATCTACGTCATCTATGGTAGCGATAGATTAAATTATTTAGTAAAATTAGCATGAATTGATTGATAATTATAATACTAGGACTAAATTGCAAACAGTAAAAAATGAATAAAAAATGGAATAAATGAATAATGGAGGATTAATGTGGCAAATAAAACATGGCGACAAACACAATTTAACCAATGTTTTATTAACTTAGTGGATAAGTATGACTATTATGATCATTAAACCAATTATAATTTAAAATCATGTATTAGAATATCAAGTTAGTGGGATGAAAGAGAATGGATTTTTCTCTTTTCCTTCTTCTAAATTCGGCAAAGAAGCAAGCAAAGGAGAAAAGGGCTTTGGTTATTTGGATCCAAAATCAACAATCTAGGTGAGTTTTTCTTTTGAAATTTAACATTAGAGATCAAATTGAATAAATTGAAAACTGTTAGAAAGTTATGTCATGAATTGAAAGCTTGAGGTTCCTGTACTGTATTTATTAAGTCCAATCTAAATTTGATTGGATAGATTGTATGATATAAATGTTTCGAGTATTAAAGTAGTAAAGGACTAAATTAAATTGAATGTATTTATGTTTGATTTCATTGAATTGTATTGAATTATGTGATTAATATCGTGTCCGTAATTATATTGTCAAACGTTGCCAAAGGCGACGCTGGAATGTCAAAGGCGAAGGAAAAGGAAAAGACGGACGTCGTATAGCTTTCGTGGTGTATGCTTCTATAATTCAATTTTAATTTGCTTTCACAGATTAATTAGTCGTTATAATCAATATGACTATGAATCGAGGTAATGGTATCTTTCCCTTATAAACTTCAAATAATAGACTCGATTGGTGATATTGAAATAAATGATAACTTGTTTGAAACTATTTTGGATATGGTTATGAATATTTGGACATTGATGTTATAATGATATATATTACAATGAAGATTATGATGTTAATGTTCCATTAAACGATGTTAAACGTAGTCCGGGTATAGTTGGCATGTCATAGGATCACCAATATAGTGATTTGCTAGCCATTGTTGCTTGGCAACCCGGAATGGCAGAATAATCATATATTAAAAGTCATCGTTGTCGGGCAACTCGAGATGGCAAAATAAAATAGTCCTAATTTCATAGGGACGTGGACTTATTCAATATATATAGATCTGAGTATTCGTTCTAATATATATCGTCGGATAATAGGGGTCAAAACGAATAAGCACAAATTAATAAGAAAGTTGGAAAAAATTATTTGTTGAGTTAAAGTAGTAAATATTAATGTAATTGATACTTATTTTTTTTTTATAATTACTTTAGTTTATTCTTAATGAAATAGATCTGAATTATATTAGCACCACTAAGTATGGTATAGTTTTGTATATTTTCATCGTAGGTCTCGAACGAGGATTTCCATAGGTTGGAAGTGTCAAAACATTCATTCTCAAAAATGTGCATTTAGGATAAATTTTACCATTTTATATCAAGACAGTATGATCATATCTCGAGATCATAAGAACAAAATTTACCTTATATTGTTCATTAATATATAATTGAAAATTTTAAAAACAAATACATATTATCATCTTAATCCTAAATTTTTCTTTTCACTGTTATCTGATAATAATTCTATATTTATTTTATTTGAAAAAATATAATACATAAAACTTTTCACTTAACTTCACCAATTTATGTACGTAAAATGAACCAATTACATGATGCTGCATCAGCACTATATGCTTACATGTCCAACCATGAGTGGATTGTATAAAAGTCAATTATTAATGTTGGAATATTTTTAAATATTTATAGTGTTCCAATAATTATAAATGAATGAGTGTAATTAATCAAAAGTTATATTATTTGATTTTTTGAAAAATAATTATAATTATTTAAATAATATTATTTGAATAGTTATAATATTAAATGAATAATTATGTGTTTATTTTAAAGACGTTATTATTCAAAAAGACACTTATTGAAAGATGTCTCTATGAAGATAAATGAAAATTCCTATAAATAGGAATGAGATTTCATTTGGAAAACACACCAACAAATTCTAATATTCTTTCTTTCCTTCCTTCATTTTCTAATATTATTAGATTATTCTTTAAAGTATTACTGCAGAAATCCTTTATAGAAATTGAGTTTCTTGTTATACGTTGCTCAGTGCATAGTGGACTATTCTCGTTAGTGCAAAACGAAAATAGTCATTGGCTTCATTGTATCCTCGAGGTTAATTTGCTTGGAACTCATTTGCACACCGAAGATAGGTGGGGGTGAATATAACCTTAAAGATAGTGGCTTGATACACGCCTTGGAGCCTTGTACTATTTATTCTTTTTCTGTTCGAGTTCCATTCGTGTGTTCGAGATTTTCCTCACCGGAGATTTGTACTAACAATTTTAAGGTTAAAATTCATGATGACTACCACAAAACATGAAAGTGGAACACTAAGGGAGGTGGCTTCCAACTTTGTCAAACTTGATCGGTTTGATGGTGGCAGTTTTTGATGATGGCAGAAAAAGATTCACTTCTTATTGTCAGCTTTGAAGATTGCTTATGTTTTGGATACTTCAAGACCTTAAGAGAATGAAAACGAATCTGTTGTTGCAACCCGAGAAAGACAAAAATGAGACAATGCTGATTACATGTGCATGGGCCACATATTAATGGTTTATCTAATGGTTTGTTCGACACCTACCAAAACGAGGTCACCGCTAAAGAATTATGGGACAAATTGGAGACAAGATACATGACCGAAGATGTTACAAGTAAGAAATTTCTTGTCAGTCGTTTCAATAATTATCAAATGGTTGATAGTCGTTCTGTTATGGAACAATTCTGTGATATTGAAAAGATGTTGAATCAATGCAAGCAATATGATATGAAAATGGATGAAATGATTGATGTCTCATCCATAATAGATAAACTTCCTCCATCTTGGAAAGACTTTAAAAAAAGTTTAAAACATAAGAAAGAGGAAATATCTCTTGAGACTTTGGCAAATCATCTTCGTATTGAAGAAGAATATCGAAAGCAAGCTCAGAACCTAAATTCTGAAAATGCCAAAGTGCATGTTACGGAGGAAGTATAGACTACTAAACCATTCAAGAGAAAGTTCAAACAGACTGATAGAGCATCTAATTTCAAAAAGAAACAAAAGGGTTCATGCTATCATTGTGATAAGCCAGGACATTTCAAGAATGAATGTCAACTTTTAAAGAAGAAATCATCTTCTAAAGTTGATAATAACGAAAAGTTCAATGCAATGATATCTGAAATTAATATGGCACAAGATGATAATACATGGTGGATTGATACCGGATCAACCAAACATGTGTGCAAAGACAAAAGCATGTTCACAAAGTTCACACAATGTGAAAATGACAATGTCTTGTACATGAGATGTAACAACCCGGTTTTGACCCTAATCGGAATAGTAGTTTCGGGACAACAAATCCGAGTCAAAAAAACATTTTAATATTATTTTTAGTGTCTATTATATGTTAAGTTATAGGTGTGAAAAATACGTGTGGAAATTTAATCGTTTGAATGTTCAATTCGATAAAAATGGTTTAATTACGTAAAATGAAAATTTAGGGGTTAAATCTAAAAATACCTAATTGTTGTTGTCTTTTAAAAATGGGGGTCTTAAATGAAAATTAGACCATTTAAATGTTAGTGGGTGGCTATGGACAACTATATCCTTATGTTATATGAAATATAAATTATTTATTAAAGGTTAATAAGGTAAATAAATAAAATATTAGTCTATGTTAATTAAAAACAAAGAAAAATTCAATTGTTATCATCCTTGTTTAGCCGAAACTAGAGAAAAGAAAGAAGAGAAAAACACAAGCATAGGTTCGACCATACTCAAGCTTGATTTAAGGTTCGTTTTAGCTCGGTTTTTGATAATTTTTACGTTTTTGAGATCGTTGTTTTGAATACTTCAAAACCCATGTCTTAATTTTGTGAATTGTTGATGATTTTGAAATGTGCCATTGATGAATGCTTGAACTTTGTGATAGTTGATGATGGAAAATGAAAGAAATGTGATAGATTAACATGTTTTGTCTTTGAATTTTTAGTGAATTTGAGAAATTAGAGCTAAATTGTGAAAATGAATTTTTGAGGGATTAAAACGTGAAATAAATGAAATGTGTGGACTTGTATGAAGACAAGGAACATTCGGCCCTAGCTTAGTGTAGGCAAATTTTGTGTATTTTGTGTTTTGTGTAAAAAGGACTAAATTGCAAAAAGTGTAAAATGTCAAGGGAAAAATGGTAATTTGCCCATTTATGTATTTTTGGACTTAATTGAAAGTTTTGATGAATAAAAAGGTTAAATTTGATTATGTTTAGATCAAGAAACGAAGAAAACCGATTTGGATCAGGGGAAAACGAAAGTAATTGAATAGTCGATCGTGTCCGCTGATATCCGAGGTAAGTCTACTAGCTACTAAATGGAACTAAATTAGTATATATATGTGTGTATGAATCTATATTGAATTATTGTTGATCTATAATCAAGCGTACTTTGGTTGAATAGACTTGAAATATGGATAGTAATTGTGTATAAGCTATATTCGGCTATAAGGATATATGTTTATATAAGTTTTGATAATAAATATAATGAAGAATAGTACATAGATATATGTATATACATTGTTTAAATATTTCAATATATATATGTTTATGAATTATTTGAAAATAGTTGGTGATATGGGGATTATAAATGCAAAATAAGTTTCGAAAATAAGTATATGTACAATTATGTATAATTTTTAAGTTTGAAAAAAAAGTATGTATATTGTATATGCATAAGAAATTTCGAATGGGTGTTTCTATATGAATTGATGCATATATGTTTATATTCGAATAGGTATTTAATAAAATTCAATGTTAAGTGTTAAGTATATATATTTAAATATATATACATATATGGATTGCATCAAATGTATACTTATATATATATTTAGTTAGGTTCGAATAAGTGTATTTAGGTATGTAAAGTTTTGTATTAAATTTAGTTAAGTAGTAATGTATATGAATATATGTGTGCGCTGACAATTTATAGATGTTTGAATTGAATTAAAGATAGAATTTTATAAATTCTCTTATGTTTGAATATGATTTTTTTTTACAATTATGTGATTACTTTAAAGAATTACTTGAGGAGTATTTCGTATATGTGAAATTGAAATGTTCAGGTTTAAAACCTAGCAAGCTTAAGGCCGGTGAAATAATTCGGACTTTAAGTCTAGCAGGCTAAGTGCCAGTGATCTGAATTAGGTTATAAACCTAGCAGGCTAAGTGGCGATGATCTGAATCAGGTTATAAACCTAGCAGGCTAAGTGCCGATGATCTGAATCAGGTTATAAACCTAGCAGGCTAAGTGCCGGTGATCTGAATCAGGCTATAAGCCTAGCAGGCTAATTGCCGGTGAATATGTTAAATTAAGTGATTATATGCATTTGATATATATAAAATGATTTTGGGTTATATGTAATGGATAAGTATATGAACATTTGTTTATACGTATTTGATGAGCATATAAACGTTTGGATCTTTGTGTTTAGTAAGTAGGCACATATATTGATTGTTATGAAAATTGTTAATATACAAGTATGCATTCGGCACATGTGGATTAGAAGTATAGATGTGCATTTGGCTTATGTAGTTGATAAGTAAAAATATAAGCTTTTGACATATGTATTTGAAAGATCATAGATATGCATTCGATGAAATGCAAATGATAAGTATATTAGAAATCAGTATATGCAATTAATGATTATGTCTGTAACTTGATTATAAGCATATAATGTTTATACATATGTTCGTTTATATGTATTTTAGATATGCTATAAACTTACTAAGCTATAAAAGCTTACTTTGATTGTTTTTGTCCATTTGTTTTATAGATAAAAACCAAGCTGCAGACTCGGGGATCGTTAGCGAAGATCATCACTCTATCTACTGTCTCGGTATTAAAACGTTTAAATTTTAACTTATGGCATGTATAGGCTAGATAATATTTTGGGAGTCGTACTTTAATGTACTGTATATATATAATTAATAGCCATATGAAACTAGCTTATTTTTCTTATGGTTTAACTGAACTGAAATGTTATGTTTTGTTATAAAAGGTTAAAGTAAAATTTATAAATATACTTACTTCATATTTGACTAATTTAACATAGATGTAAAATTCTTGAATTCTACTGAATGTCTGTGCTAAGTTGCGTTTTATCCGGTAACGCTTCGTAACCCTAATTTATCGACATATACGGGTTAGGGGTGTTACATGAGAATTTCTTCCACCGCAACAATCAAAGGCAAAGGGTCTGTTGAACTAGAATTCACTTCTCAAAAGGTTTTAACCTTAAATGATGTATATTATGTACCAGAAATTAGAAATAATTTAGTGTCTGGAAGTCTATTGAATAAGTTTGGTTTCAAACTTATTTTTGAGGCAGATATGTTTATCTTGTCTAAGGGAGGAACTTTTTAGGGAAAGGGTATATATATGAGAGTATGTTCAAACTAAATATTATTAATAAGAATAAAAATACTATTTCTACTTGTATGGTTGAATCTTTTTGTTTATGGCATTATAGATTAGGTCATTTGAATTATAGAAAATTGAATGACATGTATAAGTTAGATTTAATTCATGTTTTTAATAATAATATTAAAAAATGCAATACATGTATGTTGACTAAAATTACAAGAAACCATTTCCCTAAGGTTAAAAGGAAAACAAAATTGTTTGATTTGATGCATAGTGATTTAAGTGACATGCATAATACTCCTACATTAGGTGGAAAGAAATATATTGTTACTTTTATTGATAATTGTTCTAGATATTGTTATGTATATTTATTGCATTTAAAAGATGAAGCGCTTGATAAATTTAAAGTTTATAAATTTGGAGTTAAACTTCAATGTGAATCATTTATCAAGTGCTTAAGATCGGATAGAGGTGGAGAATACTATAATCCAAGTTATTTTGAATCCATTGGAATTGTCCATCAAGTTTCGGCCCCTTATACACCACAAAAAAATGGTGTAGCTGAAAGGAAAAATAGAGTCTTGACTGAAATGGTAAATTCAATGTTATCATATTCAAGTCTTAGACAAGGTTTTTGGGGAGAAGCTGTTCTAACAGCTTGTCATATATTGAATAGAGTTCCTAATAAGGAAACTAAAATAACCCCTATGAACAATGAAAAAAAAGGAAACCAAACCTTAATTATTTGAAAGTTTGGGGTTGTAGAGCTATTGTCAAAGTTCCAACACCTAAATGTAAAAAGTTAGGTGAAAAAGGAATTGAATGCATATTTATAGGATATGCACATAATAGTAAGGCATATAGATTCATGGTAATTGAACCAAATGATTCAATTTCAATTAATATTGTTATTGAATCAAGAGATGTTATTTTTTATGAAAATATATTTAATTATATTTCAAGATAATTACAACCACAACAAATTATTCATTCTTCAAATGAGAATAAGATTTCATTGGAACAAATTGATAATAACGATGAATCTTGTCAAGAATTAAGAAGAAGCAAGAGGATTAAAAAGGTCAAAGATTTTGGACCAGATTTCATTATGTTTCTTGTAGAAGGAAAAGGTGAAATATATGCAATAAGATACCCTATTGTATAATACGGAATCTGATCTTATTACATTTGAAGAGGCAATGAAATCTCAAGACTCTGCTTTTTGGAAAAAAGCAATAAATGATTAGATGGATTCAATAATGGGAAATCAAACTTGGACCTTAGTTGATCTTCCACCAGGTTCCAAACCAATAGGTTGTAAATGGATCTTCTAAAAGAAAATGAAGGTCAATGGAACCATTGATAAATTTAAAGCAAGGTTGGTAGCCAAATGTTTTACACAAAAACAAGGTATTGATTACTTTGATACCTATGCTCCAATAGCAAGAATTGCTACAATTAGACTCTTAATATCACTTACCTTTACATATAATTTGGTTGTTCACCAAATGGATGTTAAAGCTGCTTTTTTAAATGGTGAATTGGAAGAGGAAGGATTTGTTGTTCCAAGACAAGAGCATAAGGTATGTAAGCTTGTTAAATCTTTATACGGACTTAAACAGGCACCAAAACAATGGCACCAAAAGTTTGACAAGGTTGTTTTAGCTAATGGCTACAAAATAAATGAATCTGATAAGTGCATATATAGCAAATTTGAAAGTGGAAAATGTGTCATAATTTGCTTATATGTAGATGACATGCTCATTTTTGGCATGGATTTGGAACAAATAGAAAACACAAAGAAATTCTTGCCAAACAAAAAGAAATTCTTGTCAAACAACTTTGCTATGAAGGATATGGGTGTAGCAGATGTTATTATTGGGACTAGAATAACCCGAGATGAAAGTGTTATAGCTTTATCGCAATCACATTACATTGAAAAGGTGCTTAAAAAGTTTGATCTTTTCAACTATATACAAACATCTACACCCATGGATCCTCAAATAAAATTAGTATCTAATGTTGGTAGGAAAATTGATCAATTGAAATATGCAAGTCTAATTGGTTGTCTTATGTACATAATGACTTGTACAAGACCAGATAATGCATATGGTGTTGGGAAATTGAATAGGTACACAAGTAATCCAAGTAATTTGCATTGGCAAGCTTTGAATAGAATACTGAGGTACTTAAAGAAAACTATTAACTATGGATTGTGTTATAATAGATATCCTCCAGTTTTAGAAGGGTATCCGGATGCTAGTTGGATTACAAGTTTGGAAGATCATGCATGTACTAGTGGATGGATCTTCATTCTTGGTGGAAGAGTCATTTCTTAAGGTTCTAAGAAACAAACATGTATTACTGATTCCGCCATGGCAGCAGAATTTATTGCATTAGCCATTGCATCTAAAGAAGTAAAATGGTTAAGAAATTTATTTTATGATGTACCTTTATGGCCTAAGCCAATTTCACCTATTTCTATCCGTTGTGATAGTGATGCTACTCTAGCAAAGGCATATAGTCAAGTATATTATGGAAAGTCTAGACACATTGGATTAAGACATAGTTATGTTTGACAATTAATTTCTGATAGAGTGATCACTATTAATTATGTGAGGTCAAGTGAAAATTTGGCGGGTCCGTTGACAAAAAGTCTTGCTAAAGATGCAGTAAAAAGGACCTCAAAAGGGATGAGACTCAAGCCCATTAATTAGAGTCACCCATGATGGAAACTCGACTCACCGCTTGGTATAACGTCAAGTCTTGAGTTCAATGAGACAAAGTACATCATTAGTATGTGACTGTTAATGGACCCATAACGTAACGTAAATATGTTAGAGTGTTATAATTACGAGAACACTCTTGATGGGATCTACCTATGTTAGTGGAAGTGTGGCCGCTTCTAGGAGCTCAAAGGCTTGGCTTTAGCAGCACTTATGAAAAGAGGACATAGTCACATAGCCATAATGGTGTCCCTAGATACTATGCAGTGATCGATGTTGAAATCATTTTGTGAGATGTGTGAGATTAATCAAATGGAATAATTGGTTTAAAGCTCAGTCTACCATGCAATTTCGATTAAATTTAACATGTTTTCACTAAGTGAAGGTTCAATTGTAAGAACCTTCATTTATGAAAATTGATTTCCAAGAATACCAAAATCTAAAATAATTTGAAAATGGGGGGAGATTCTTGGAACATTTTCAAATATTCATAATGTTCCAATAACTATAAATGAATGAGTGTAATTAATCAAAAGTTATATTATTTGATTTTTTGAAAAAGAATTATAACTATTTAAATAATATTATTTGAATAGTTATAATATTAAATGAATAATTATGTATTTATTTTAAAGACTTTATTATTCAAAGTACACCTATTGAAAGATGTCTCTATGAAGAGACATGAAAATTCCTATAAATAGGAATGAGATTTCATTTGGAAAACACACCAACAAATTCTAATATTCTTTCTTTCTTTCCTTCATTTTCTAACATTATTAGATTATTCTATAAAGTATTACTGCAGAAATCCTTTGTAGAAATTGAGTTTCTTGTTATACGTTGCTCAGTGCATAATGGACTATTCTCGTCAGTGCAAAACGAAAATAGTCATTGGCTTCATTGTATCCTCGAGGTTAATTTGCTTGGAACTCATTTGCACACCGAAGATAGGTGGGGGAGAATATAACCTTAAAGATAGTGGCTTGATACACGCCTTGGAGCCTTGTCCTATTTCTTTTTTTTTTCTGTTCGAGTTCCATTCGTGTGTTTGGGATTTTCCTCACCGGAGATTTGTACTAACAATTAAAGCTTCACATTATCCAATTTTTCATGTTATTCCACTCAAATGGATTTAGATCATTTAACAAAATATCATTAAAGTATAACTTCCTAAAGGGTTAGAATATTTCGAATTTTGGATAAATTTTTTTATAAATTCGAATAAACTGGAATTCATTTTTAATAACATAAAATTGAATTATAAAATGTATAAATATTAATATAAAAATTATTATAATTACACCTCAATTTGTATCGTTGTTGTTATGACAACTTGAAGGATGTTGGTTCGAATGTAGTTAAACACATTATTTCTAACATTTCAAGGGTTGAGAGGAGTACGGGTAATTTAAACATTGTATACAAAAAAAAACATTCTAAGTACACTTGGTGAGCCCTCTTCGCGAGTGCACAATATTACAAGTCAACACTTATGACTAAGGAGACAACTTGCAAGGACACCTCGTGAACCCAAGCCTATGAGACTGCACGCCTAACATATACAATATATCTACCATTCACATGTCACACATATTCATTCCCAAACATGATCATATGATGACAAGATATTTGTAGGTCAATTGAATTCTAGGGAGTTCAGAACCAATACATGGACAACACATGGCACATTGGGAAAACAATCCTTGAAAGGTCTTGTCGACACTAGGAAAAATACCAAGACACTCAGTCAACCTACCAACAGATTAACAAGGCAAAATGACCCCTAGTTAAGAAGGACTCTATAAAGTTTCTAGAATTGTTGGCTTTGGACTATACAAGCTAGACCAAATGAATGAACAAACAATTACCAAAACTTAGAATGTAAGACACCTCAAAAAGTTCTTCATTTAGGCAACCTTTGTTATTTTCACCCAAACTTAAGGGTCTATGATGAATTAAACGCGTAATCACAACAAATGACAGTGTCTACAGTTGAATAGATTTTTCTAGCTTTTGTCCTTCTCAGTTCACGTATTTCTTAAAGTACCATGCCTTCTCAAGCATTTAGCTTTTCAAAGCTTTCAACCTTCTTAGGTTGCATGCTTCTTACAGTACCTTACCTTTTCAGACACACAACTTTTTGAATCTTTCGACCTTCTTAGGTTGCGTACTTCTTAAAGTACCTTTCCTTCTCATGAACTTAACATTTCAAAGCTCGAGCTTTTTCAAGCCATGTACTTCTTTAAATACTTCTCCTCTTTAGGTAATTAGCATTCAAAGCTTTTAACCTCCCATGACGCACACTTCTTACACGCCTTTTCGGGCACCTAACTTTTTCAAATGCTTTTGATCCTATTAAATAGTTGTTTGCACGATAAACTTTCTTAAACATTACTTATTCACGTTATAGAAGTTAAGTGTTTAACAAATCATTAAAGCACGTAAAAGGATAACAAGTAAAACAAATTCACAAGAAGACTAAGTGAGAATAATACTCAAAAGGAAACTAACAAAATAAAATTTCCATTAAAATTCTCAAAACAATACATAAAGTGCGGCTTGTTATTTAAAGTATTAAAAAAACAGATGTCCTACATTTTACTCTACATCTACCACACCAACAAAAACATTAACTGAAGGATGAAAGGGAGCCCAAGTTCCAAATAATGCCATCCATGATAGATGTGTTCCTTTCTAAAAAGGTTAGCCATTCGATGGCATGACTTCCATAGAGTATGCGGCGACAAGGTCACACGAACACTATGTTAGCCTTAACCATGAAGTGGTCTTTGAACTTATGTGGTTACAAAGGCCACACGAAAGTCCGAAGCCACTCCTTCAATAAGATAGATCCGAATGCAGGATCAACTTCATGATGTAGAGTGGATGAATAGTTACAATATATACAGTTATAAATAAAATAATAAAATGCAATATATAAATCGATAAATAAATCAAACAAAAAAATAGAAATCTTAAAAATCGAACCCTTAAGCAGATCGACTCTCAAAACCTATCCCCAGTGGAGTCGCCAAGCTATCGTAACGTTGCTAGATCTAGGGCCTAATAAGATAGACATAGAACCTAAGTGAGCAGAGTCACCACTAACCAATTAAGCTAGGTCAGCTAACCACCTATCGCCTAAAATTTTAAAACTAATCCTAAGACTAATCTAAAAATTAAGGTCCATTCTCATTATCAAATATGAGTTCAGGAGTACGATTATGTGTGGGGAAGATTAGAGCACCCCTACAATGCCTATCTAAAGATAATCCTACAAGATTAGTAATTAGAGCTTCTAAAACATTTTCTAATTTGACTCCAAATAGACTAACCTTAAAATCTAATTAGAAACCTAAATAAACTAATTGCATTTAATGATCTATAAACTAATATCAAACCTGAATTCTTAAAATTTAAACTTAAAAATCTAGTCCAACTTAAAATCTAACTAGACCTAAAATTTAATTAAATCTATTTAAACTTAAATTCTAAGGGTAAGAACCCAATATGTAGTTGGACTTATTAAATTCTAAAAATCTAAATCTTAGAAATAAATTTAAAAAAACTAAAAACTAAAATTCTAAATCTAATAACTTAATTTACTTATGGGTCTAAACCGAATTCAAACCTAAAAATCAAATTTAAACTTAAGATCTATTTAAACTCTCAATATCTTAAATCCAAACAAAACCTAAGCAAACCAGGTCTTAGATGAACTTAAATTCTAGATTAAAAATATTTGGTACACTATTACGGGAGTTTTTAGACTTTATAAACAGATTCAGAGATTGACAAGTATCTTATAGAAGTATAATCAAATATTAAAAAAAAGACGTACTACTTGTAAAAAAAATTAAATCAGTAATAAAAATCAAGAATCTTCAAAAACAAATCAAAAGGATAACGGTATGCAAAATTTAACTAAAGTCAAAAGATACTGATAAATGAAATGAGATATCAAACATCACAAATAAAATTGTATGTGAAAAATTAAAGATAAATAAATAATAATAAATAAGTCCTAAGATTAAATATAATCTTCTTTTTTGGTGAAAAGAAAAGATGAATTACATCAACTGCACAAAACAACCATTATCTTTATCTTTTTGTGATAAATCTAATATTTCGTTAGTAGCCTCATTAAATACTTGTAAGCTTGATTTTCAGCTCAAGCTAAGTTTAGCAAGATGATTCGCTACCAAGTTTCGATTTCTTGGAATATGATTAATCTTCCACTTCCCTTCTGTCCTCATGATGCGTTAAGTCCTTCTAAGCACAGTAATCCCTGAATCTTCCAAATCCAAATCAGTTAAGATTTGGGTGACTTCAAGGTTATCAGTCTGGATAATGGCCCGTCTGTAACCTTTATTTAGCATAATAAGGATCCCATCTAGGATGCTCCAGACTTCAACCTCAAACGGGGAACATACACCTAAGAAGCGAGTGAATCCCACTATCCAATTTCCATCTTGGTCTCGAACCACACTTCCTGTTGCAGCGTATCCAGATTTTCTGACCACAACCCCATCAGTGGATAAATACACCCATGTAGCATTCGAATTATTTGTAGGATTCAAATTAGGAATATTGCTTTTGCAACCACCAATTTGTGATTCGTATTGTCAAGCCCAGCTACTAGAGATTTTCACCACTTTAGTTGCTGCCCAGGAAATATTCTGAAAGAATTCTTCCAGATACGTTAAACGATTAATCCAAATAGACATGACCAAGTGAGCCCACTATCCTGCAATCTTTCATGAAAACAAAGTTTAGATGAAAGCCAATCCTAAAATGAGATAGAGCAGAACCTTTATTTTAGCTGTTCTAGAAGCACAAGCATCCATACATTCTTCGCGGAAGGACCATCTCGAAGAACGTACGCCAAATCCTTAAAATCATGCCCACACAAAGTGCAAGAGTTGCTGTGACCGATTCCTCATCTTGTACGCTCCGATTTAGTAAGAAGTTTTTGCTGAAAAGCTAACCAAAGAAAAACTCACTCTTTGTGGTCCCAGATATTTCCAAATAGTCTTCTAATACTCCTCTCGAAAATTTCAAGTGTCTTCCTTTAAAGTCCAATAAGCACTATGAACTGAGAAGACCCTTGATACTGATCGAGCCCATATTACTCTATCCGAACTAGAATCGGGATGGGGGAGAGATACTAGTAATCCTATTAATCACATCTTCAGGTGACCAGACACGAAACAAGTCCAAATTCCAGCTTCCATCTGAATTGACCAACTCCCTAACACAACAATCCAAATTAAGGTTAACAAAAAATAGCATTTTTGAGATTAAAGGGCCTATACCTGGGATCCAGGGATTTTTCCAACAACGGGCACTAACGTCATCTCCAATAGACCAAACTAAATTCTCACAGAGTAGCGGCCATATCTTAGAAAGTGACTTCTATAAGTGGGGGCACTGTTTTTCGCTAATAGAATCTGGAAACTGCTCTTTCCATTGATACTTAGAGAGAAGGACACGAACCCAAAGCGCATTACTATTAGAATTAAGGCTGAAACCAATCTTCATAAGAAATAACGTATTTTGGTCACTCAAGTGCCTAAAACCAAGCCCCCCAAGCCCGTGGCTGACATATAGAGTCCCACCCCACTAATAACATTTTAGGGTGGCCATCTGCATAGCCCCAAATAAATTGTCTAACCAATCTTTCAATATTAGTGTAAACACCTTTCGGAATCATCAAAGACTGTATAAAAAAATTAGGAATAGAGAGAAGTACTAATTAAGTCAAGGTGATTCTTTCTGCTATAGATAACTTCATCGCATCCCAATTCTGCAATTTTCGCCTTACCTTATCAACAAAAAAACTCAAAGTACTATTGGTTACCCTATCGTGAAGAAGAGGAACACCTAAATAAGTGCCAAGATTTTGAACTTCCTGGAATCCGAACATTTGAGCAATTTGATTTCGGACATCAACTCCAGTAACCTTGGAAAAGAAAATATTGCTTTTCATAACACTAATTTTGTGCCCTGAAATATCGTAGAATTGATTAAGAACATTATCTAATAACTGCGCTTGATCAAGCTGAGCTTTGCAAAAGATCACCAAGTCATCAGCAAAGAACAAATGTGAGACTGTATGGCCTATAAAGGAAAGACGAATTGATTCCCATTTACCAATATTCATTTCAACTCGAATAATATGCCCCAACCATTCCATTTAGAGCACAAAGAGATAAGGCAATAAAGGACATCCCTAATGGATTCCTCTAACTGGTTTAAACTTCTGAGTAGGCACACCATTCCAAAGAATTTGCATAGAAGAGGAAGATATAGTTGAAATAATCACTTCTCGTAAAAAAAAAGGATCCTAGCCGCCTTCAAAGAAGCACTTATAAAATCTCAGCTAACTGTGTTATATGCTTTCTTTAAATCCAACTTAATAGCCATCCAGTTTCTCCCCTTTCGATTGCACCGCATAGAATGACTGACTTCTTGCGCTAAGATAAGGTTGTCAGATATGTTTCGACCAGCTATGAATCTAGCTTGTTCCTGAAAGATCAGTTTAGGAAAAATCACCTTAAACCGATTTGCAATCACTTTTATCACCAACTTATAAAGAATAGAGCACACACTAATGGGCTAAAATTAACTAAAATCCTCGGGACTCTTTTTTTTTTGAGGATAAGAATAATCAACGTATTATTTAAATCCTGCTCAATCGGCCTTTCAGCAAAGACATCTTTATCTTTAACCCACTGACACACATCATTACCAAGGGTATCTCACTGACTTTGGAAGAAATGCACATGATAACCATCATTTCTAGGAGCTTTCAATGGCGCCGTGTTTGAATAATGCCCTCTTGATCTCCTCATTTTTGATAGTAGCCTCCAAAAAAGTAATCTCCAATGGAGTAAGATAAGGAAAACCAAAATTAGGAATGTTCCTCAAGACAAAAGGAGCCTCACCATAAAGCCTTTTAAAAAATTCCACCGCCTTAGATTGCAAGATATCTTGATCAAAACACCATTCCCCATTGTCGATACGTAAGGTTGTAATTTGGTTGAATTTTCTTCTCTTGATCGTATAACTGTAAAAAAATTTCGTGTTTCGATCCCCCAATTAAAGCCAGTCACATCGAGCCTTTTGTCTTCAAAGCAAATCTTCATGGTCAAGTACGTTTTCCAACTCATCCTGATCTTCCATATATTTTTTAGCTAAATGACTAGAGGTAGAGTGATCTAAGGCCTTTTGAATATTGTTGAACGATCTTATGAGATGCCGCTTGCGAGTACCCAAAAAGCCATATACCTTCCTATTACAAACTTTAATAGATGAAGTAAAATTATTTAAGGAATCAACCATATTACCCGCAAAGTTTCACTTCTCTCTAACAAAAGGTGGGGAAATTATTATGCTGCGTCTATCTTGCTAAAAATCTTAAAGGTCTTCCTTTGGGCATTCTAAGGTCTAGACTTGTAGACAGTAAAAGAGGTCAATGGTCACACTTAATACGAGTGAGATGATGGACTAAAAACTACAGAAAAGTTGACATCCATGCGTCATTCGCTAAAGCCTGATCTAATCTGACAAAAGTACCACCTCGTTGCCAAGTGTAAGAAGGTCCGCTATACCCCAAATCTTGCAACTTACAAGAGTCAACAAAATTACCAAATAAATCACAATGCTTACCTACGGTAAATGGACTTTTCTTATCCGCAGGTGACAAAATGGCATTGAAATCACTCATAATTAACCAAGGAATAGGTTGAATTGGGGTTGCAGATTTTAACCTCTCCCAAAGAAGCTTTCATTTTGACCTATCTGGGCTGCCATACACAATTGAAATAAGAAAAGAATTATTTGGAGTAAGATTATCAACACGAAGAAGAATAAATTAGGGATGATTTCGAAGGATTTGTATCTAAACAAAATCTTTCCACCCCACACAGATACCACCTAAAAAACCAACGACTTTAACCCGATAAGAGTAATTAAAGCCCAATTGCTCAATAATAAAATTAGTCTGTTTACCGCTCACTCTCAGTTCCACCAAGCAAACAATATCTTATTTGTGTTTCGCATTATATTTCCAAAAAGCTCGAATAAAATTCCTGCTAGCACACCCTTAACAATTCCATGTAAAAAATTTTATATTTGGCTCCATAAAAAATTTAAAATAAATTAAGTTAAAACTAAGAAAAATAAAGTAAAACAAACCCCAAATATCAAAAATAAAATTCATAAGAAGCAATAAAACGTGAGTTCTAGCCTTACTATCCTGGGAGATTATCTCCTTCTTACTGTTCATCAGTTCTGGTAAGGACTCCAGACACAATTTTGGCTTTGGAGAAAGCCGAAATGCTCTCTGTTAGTTGCTCCATAGATTCCTTCAGCGAAACACGTTGAGTTCTAGAGGTTTTGAAGCGAGTATTACTACCATGATGAATTTTATTAAATTTTTTTTGTAATTATTCTGCCTCTCTTTCTAATCCCCTTTCCCGAACCGAAAAACCCCACCTGATTCGAAGCCAAAGTATTCTTTAAAGAATGAGCACTATTTTTGTTACTGGTATTTTTACTTTCAAGAAAGACCACTGCCGAATGTTTGCCAGAGTCGAGGCTTCCCACTTCCACCGCCACTTCGTCTTTGTCACCCACATCTATGGTCAGGGCTGAGTAATAGGCTAAAGACCCACTTTAGACATGAAGGGCCACCATGGTGCTAGTATCGCTTTGCATTCCTACCACCGCTAGGGTTTGACTGCTACTACCAACAACAACAGAACTTTGCTGGGCCACTAATTCCTTACCAAGCTGATCCAACAGACCCTGGACCATTTATAATTTCTTTCCCTTTAGATCGCCGAGAATCAGACAAATCCCCATTATAAACTTCTTTGTTCAAATCTCTATTGTTTAGGATTCTAAAATGGGATCCTTCCTTCTTCCTCTCTTGATTTCCCAAGGATTTCTGCACATTATCTCTGAATTTCCTCCTTGATTTCCTTTTTACAATCATCCACGGCCCGCAATTCTCGTCCTTCTTCACTAATTCGTCCATGACCATATTTTGATTTTTCGGTATCGTTTCAAGCGAGTCAATTTTCTTTTCAACAAAGGGACCATAATTTCTAAAGGTACAAAAGTTTTCCACATGATCATACCTCCCACAGTGAAAGCAAATTGTAGATAGAGATTCATACTCCACCTTTTGTGATTGATCATTGATCAAGATTTGGGAAACCAATGGCTTTTCCAAATTAACATAAACCGCCATTCTCACAAAGTATCCCCTCGCCCTACTATCGGTGTTCATATCTAACTTGACCACTTTTCCAACCAGTTCCCCTATCTCTGTAAGAATTTTATGATTGTACAAGTAACCAGGTAAGCTAGGAAATCTAATCCACGCTGCAAATTCAAAAACACGGGTGGACAAAATTGAAAATCTCCCATTTTCTCTTCTATTTAACCTCGAAACCCCCACCCGTTTATCAATTTTTTTTTCATTTTTCTTTGTTTCAATTTTTTTTTCTCCTCTTGCCCTCTATTTTCGGCAGCAGAGCACCCCATGCGGTGGTCGAAAATTCATAATTTTTTAAACCCTTCTTTTTATTTATTTATTTATTTCGAAAACAGAGAACTAAAACAACATTCCTTTTTTTTTCTTTTATTTTGATTCTTCAGATCTGAGAAACCCAGATCTCATGAACTTGGGTTCTCACGGCTAGGTTTTCAACTACTGGTGACATTCATCAAACCATGTTTTCGAAAAGAAGAAAAGGAAGAGAGTAGGAAAGAACTGGAAAAAAATTTAAAAGCGCTTTTTCTTTTTTATATTTTCAGGAAAAGGGGTTATGGGCATCCTCGGGGTCGATCATCGAAGCTAAAATGGTTGATAAGGGGTCGAGATATTAGAGTAGACAGTAGGCGTGGCTGATGTAGGCTGGTTTATTTTCAAGAAGATATTTTTAAATTCAGAAATAAATTAAATGCCCAATTAAAATTTATTTTTACCAAATTAATATTTAAATATTAATTTTTAACTAAAAATGTTATAAAATTTATTATTAAAAAATTATAAATTTTATAAAATAATCAAATTGGAAAAACTTTGAGAGGCAAGCACAAATTTGTCTTTCTATTTTCGTTACATTATAATATCAAAATAAAAGGTTTTAAAATTCAAAGGGACTTAAAAGAAATTTTACATATTTAGGAGGACGAGGCCCAGTCAGCCCCCTAAAATCGCCTCTATCGAAGACCCCTTGTGTGCTCAAAACTAGATTGGCATTAAAATTGGACTTTAACCTATAGTTGGGTTTTAACGAATAAAACGAATTGAGCCTGAATTAACCTTGGGCTTCACAATTTAAAATGGGCTTGAATTTGAAAATTGGCCTAACTTTTGGGCTTTTGGAAAAACAATTTTAAAATTAATTTGAGCCTTAAAATGATTCAGGTTTCAAATTTAATGGGCTTTAATTTAAACAATCTTTTTAGGCCCAAGCCTCAATTATTAAAAACAATTTTTATTTTTGTTTTTTTAAATGATTTATTTCTTATTTCCAGAACAAAGCAACGAAAAAAAAATCAATTGAGTTTTCGCACTGAATTTATAGTCAATTGAATCTTCGCTGTGAATTAAGTTTTTTTATTAACGTCTTTTTGATCACGTTGACTGTTAAAATCAATTCACAGACCAATCATGGTAGTTTCTAATTTAATCTTATATTTTTCTCATAAAAATCATAAAAAATAATAAAAAGATTATAATAATCATAAAATGATAAAAAATATTAAATATTACATATTAAAAATATAAAAAGTAAAAATTTGTATAAACTTATAAAAATTATAAAATTTAATAAAATATTAAAACTTTCAATAAATTTATAAAAAAATATAAAAAAATTCATAAAAACTTATAAATATTTTAAAGCTTATGAATAATTATAAAGCTTATAAAAATTTTAATAAGAGGGCTCAACTAGAGGAGTTTAATTGATTTTTTCGATTAATGAGTGTTTAATTGAATGCTAATTTAGTGCAATGGCTCAATTTATTTTTTCGTTTTTTTCTTAAAAGCCTTTTGTACCTATAAGTTTTTTTTTTATAGGTGTTGAGTACACGAAAAATGATATTTTTATGTCTAAATAGTAAATAAATAGCAATATATGTATTAAGATCGACCCCATAGAAGCTGAGATATTTAAAATTGTTGTTCGGTTCAATCATGTTGCACGTCTACGTAGCTATCATGCCAACAACGTGTGACAATCTGTGCAAAAATAAAAAAAAGGAGAATTTAAATTTGATAAAAATAAAAATAATAAAGATAAATTGAAATAACAATAAAAACAAACATAAATTAAATTAAATTAAATTAAATAAACCTATATGATGAAATTTCAGCGTCAGTCTCGATTTTACTTCGGTTTCAAACCGATCTTTGATAACAAGTCTTTTTTTTTTCAACCGATAAACCAGTTATAGTGATCGAGGATGCCTCAGACTACCAACCCTTCGATGTATAAATTATTTGCGGGAACACCCAACAATTAACAGTTACCGAACGAACAACCATGAAACACATTTCCATAATTTAGCTCTCCAATAACCTTGTGAACTAGAAGGGCTCAACTTGAACAAAAGTTTAGATCCGATTGCTATTTCCCTTAATGGATCCAACCAACTACTTAATTGGACATGCCAATGTATTCTTCGGCAGAATGAATACAACAGACGATCGGTTCGGGACTTTCAATTGTAAACCTATCAACATCGAATCGATGAGCTCATTTTGACTTGATGTCAATACAACTTTGTGAGACGACGGTATCTATCTCCAAAACCGAAGAAACAACAAATATCGAAATGAGTATATTTAAGTGAAAGTTCAAATCTCACGGCTCTACCTGATTATTTATCTACCTAAAGCTAGATCAAGAAAATAAAATAAAAAAGGGACTTTTATTAAAAATAAAACTACAAAAGAACAATGGTGGCTGTAATGCGCACTGTACACCTCCCCCTCCGCTAATTCTATTTAATATAATTAATAAAACCCTAACTAAATGGGGTGGCTGTGCTAATGTCCTTTTCCATTTATATAATAATAAACTCCATTTAATAAATGTTAAAATAAATTAGAGAAGTTTAAAAATACAAAAATCTTAATAAAAATAATAAAATAATTTAAAATCTTTGTCTTCTATGCCAAGTCTTTCGCACAATCAGCATATTCACTCGTTTCCCAACACATTGAATATATATATTTTAGATTTCATATAAAAAAAATAAAAGATAAAATACACTAAAAATAATATTTGTTATTTTATAAAAATAATGAGTTTCTGTTAATTTCAGACTTTGAGCTAAAATATAATTAATGAGCAACACTAACTCAATCAAACTTTAAAATAATAATATAAATACTTGAATATTTATTTAAATAAGAAAAAAAGAAATTGGGATTATATGAGGGAGGTACTATCTAGGGTTGAAACAACAAAGATAGGCTGGCCTCCTTGTTGAGGCATAATTAAAGAAGGGATCCTGATTTTATTTATAATTTTTTAATAGTCAAAATTATGAAAAAAATATTAAAAAGAAAGATTCGAGTTAAGTTAAGATCGAGTTGCGTATGATATTAATAATATATAATTGCTTAAGTTTGGTCATATTAAAATTATGGATCTCAAATTTTAACTTAACTTATTATATTTACAAATAATTAACTCAAACATTAAGAATCGGTTATCACCATTTTACTCAAATCAAACCTTAGGCATTGAAACGTGGGTGTTACAAAAAGAAATTAGCTATTTGCAAGGACTAAAGGAGAAGAAAATTTTCTTTTGTTTTCCGACTCCGGTTGGTTGAACCTAAAGTTTTTGAAAACTTTCTTCTGTTTCCAACGCTGAAGCTTCAAGGTTTTTCACCAAATTCTTTTTTTTTAATGTTTATATTTTTTTTTGCGATAAAAGGGTTATGATTTGGAGAAAAAAAAAAGGAAGTCGTGATTCACTTTGAATGACCTGTTAATTTTTTGTACCATAAGTGTAGTATTTCAACATATTTGTTGAATTATTGAAAAATTGATTATTCATAGAAATATACATCTTCATTGTCTCTATGTTGGTATGTTAAACTAATAGAAGTTGCATAGCAAAGATGGTTTCGTATACGGAAGGTATGTAACACCCCAAACTTTTGGTACAGTAAATGTTATTTATCCATGAATGGAAATGGTATAAATTTTGAAGAATTGCAATGAGTTTATTTAAATAATTTCTATTAAATGAATTAATCTAGTAAAGATAAACATGAATTTGAGATTTCAGAAACAATGATTAAATTTAAGAATTGGAGAAAGTATGAAGACAAAGTGCAAATTGACTATACAATGAAAAAGGAGGTTTAATAATAATTATTTTGTATAAAAGAGAATTAAATAAAAGTGAAAAGTACAAAGATTAAAATGTAATTTTCCGTTATGGTAGTAAATTGAATATGAGGATTATGAAAGAGGTATTTTGGAACTTTCACAAGAGACTATATTTTGGGATTTTAAAATGGAAGAGTGTTGGGTTGGGGATGAATCATAACCATTAGATTTGATTTAAAAATAATGATGAAATGTGGACCTTGGATTGGGAATGAATAAAGGACAGAAAAGATGAGAAAATTTCCCTTCTACTTCCCAAGACATTCAAGCTAAGCTAGGGAGAATAGGAGGAAACTGTCAAGAACTACTTGAAAAATATTACTTCCCAAGACATTCAAGCTAAGCTAGGGAGAATAGGAGGAAACTGTCAAGAACTACTTGAAAAATATTAATTAATAGAAGCATAGAGGAAGGTCGTATTCATAGAAATTGGTAATAACTTTATGAAATAAAAACTAAGATTAAATTAAATTTAAATTTAAATTGAAAACTCAAATTTAAGAAAGCAATAATTAAAAGTTTTTTTAGAAAAATTGATGAGAAAAAGTTGTTGGGCAACCAATCTCTTCTTACTTGTTTAGTAACTCGTTTGAAATTACTTTCCTAACCGATAAATAGCCCTGTAACTCAACACCCAAGATTTAACTTATCAACAACATTAAGAATGAGAGAGACCTAGTTCTAACCAACAAAGTCAGCTTAGTGGGGTTCATTGAAGCTAGATTACACATCCACACCACATAAACGTAAACTACAACAAAAACGAGTTATGAAGTTCGTCACCAGTATTAGAATATATTAAACAATTACGAATTTTTCTAATTGACAAGGCGGCCATTTTGAGCTATCAAACATCGTTCGAATATTTAATAAACTTGAATAGTTGTAATTAAAACAGAATATGCATGAATACCAAATAACAAAGAAGAATTTAAGGACAAATAAGTCTCATGAATTTATTAAATTAAACTTCGATAAAACCTTTGACTAGAAAAGAGGAGTTTAGCAAGCCATAAAATTGAAAGTACGCAAAGTAAACAAAAATAGCTATTCGGTCTCTAAACGACAAAAAAGTCTTAACTATTTGACCAAAATGATAAATTGGAAGTTAAAACAAGGCGAATCAACGTTAGGGCGCTTGGGCTTTGGTGCTAAGGTGTTGAGTGGTGTGGGGGAATCAACATAGGTACTTCTCTTCTCGTGCCAAGGCACTGGTTGAGGTTGGAACGTGACTACTCGCGCGCAAGGAAACTAGATTGCTGTGTTGGGGCTTCAAATTGCTCGTTTTCAGTTGCGCTTTGCGTTAGCTCTTCGTCTAATATTCCAATGGTCTCAAAACTCAGGCCTCAAACTTCCATGCACCTACTTTAAGTTCAAAAATACCTAAATTAAATTCAATTATTTAAAAATGCATAAAATGAATTTTCCCAAGGATCATGAAAAATGCTAAATGTTTGGGTATAAAATATGTGCACTTATCACACCCCCACACTAGTAAGTTGTTGTACACCACATATATACAAGGGTGTAACATCCATATATACAAGGGTGTAACATATATAGTCATATTTGATGTCCATCAATTGTCTAATCAAGTGACTATAAAAGCACACATTTTTTCACCCGTCACAATGGACATTATCAATTATTTTCTGACTATGATCAAAATCATGTCCATCACCTAAACGGGTCAAATATCATTCATATTGTTATTTTCATACTCACGAGATCTTTGATTCATGGCTTCTAATGTAAATTTCAAAATTTACTACATCTCAAAATTTTATAGAACCACGAGATTTTAGATCATATCCAAGCCATATATAAAAAAAACCACATGCACAATTGTAAATATGCACAATATGATCTTAATTTCAAATATATGATCACCACATTATATATTTTTACTAGAAAATTTTATGCCAGAATAACGGTTTTATTATAGAAGCCAATACTTTCCACTATTCTACATTGACTAGAAATTTTAACCATGACTTATTTCATTTCTAGTAAAAAACACTTCTAGTCCAAACTTTATAACATAGAATAAAGAAAATGTGCAATCATCTACAAACTTTTATTTTTAGCAATGAAAATGATGCCTCATCAATATCATCCAAATGCTAGTTACTAATATTATGATTTAAATAAACAAATAAATGCATATATCAAATTAAATATATATCATAAAAAAGAAAGAATACTTTTGTACTAAAAATTTCACTCACAAATTGAATGGAATAAATTAAAATTTAATTCTCCAAACTTATTGACATCACTTTTCGATTTAAACTTTTTGGTTTCAAGAGATCATTTCAACCCAACATTTTGAAAGTAACTATTGGATTCAATAACACAAATTATTGGCTTAGAAAGGTTTTTCAGTATGGTCATAATGTTTCTATCGGGTAGAAACTTATTTAACTAATGTTTGAACCATGTCATCACCATTCAAAACAAAAATATTGTTTCGGTCCATCAATAGATCATTTCTCAACCATTTGTTTTCATTCCATCCGTGTATTCCATCCATCTTTTTTCTTTCTTTCTTTGTTTCTTGCATGATATATAATATATAATTTTATACCAACCATAATCATGCATCTTAAAAGTCATGCATACAATAAACTAACATTTGATTTTTGTTGTCAAGTAATTGATGCATGAGGCACTCACATCTTTTGCATAATGCAATTCAATAAACACATAACAATTGAAATCTAATTCATGCAATGAGAGTAAAATAATAAATTTAACATACCTTTTCTTGTGATAAAATTTTCTTCTAAATCAAAATTTGGCAAGGTCACTGACCTTGATGTAACCACATTTGCTGATATCCATCCTCATAGTACCATGTGTATAGTGGCATGCGAATGTGTACTGAATAGACAATCCTTCGTTAATTTCTCATAAATTACATGTGGGGGATAAAATGAATTTATGAGAAATTGATAAAGACTTCAAGATATGCATCAATATTACTTTTTTTTAAGGTTCTATTCGCCCTCACCTATATTATGGTGTGCAAATGAGTTACTAGCAAATGAACCTTGATGATATAATGAAGACCAATGATTGTCTACATTTTTCACTAACGAAAACAGTCCACTGAGTACTGAGTATAGCAAGGATATCAATTTCTATAAAGAATTCTACAGTAATTCTTTATACAATAATTTAGAAATAAAAAATATGGTGGGAGAACAGAAAGAAACATTGTTTCTATGTTTTTTAGTGTGTCATACAAATAAAATTTTACTCCTTTTTATAGTAGCTCTCATGTCTCTTCATAGGAACACAACTATCTAAATGAATATTCACATCTTTTAACAATAAACATAATTATTCAGTAGATGTATCCTTGAATAATCATGATCGTTGTTAATAATAAAGTGATATAATTTTGGAATTTAAGGTACATAATTCATCACCATGAAATGTGATAACTCTTGGTTAATAACCAAGTGATATAACTTTTTGTTACTTATAACTTTTCATTTGCAATTACCGGAACACTACATATATTGAAAATGTTCCAACATAAGCAACACACATAATCCTAGAAGGACTCTTATCATTGCTTACATGCTTGCTTGGGTAGCAAGATATCTTTTCACATATGTGCTGGTCTATTTTGACTCTTGTTGGGTCACTTTAAGGCCCACATATGTATTTCAAATTATTAATTAATTTTGGTTAAGAAATTGTAATTAATTACCCAATTAAATAATTTACGCAAGCCCTACTTGAATCTCGTTAGAGTTATGATGGCTTCATCGCATTAAAATGCATGTGTAACTTCATTTAATTAATTTATTTCATTCCAAATAATTAGATAGCATCTATTACTTTATTGGGTAAATTTGTTGAACCATTTCTCCCTGTTCAATTATTTACTATTTCATGCAAATATTAATGTCAAATACAATTCGTTGAAGAGTTGTGTTGAGTTAATGGAAGAGCATATTGAACATATAGAATCAGGACCTAAATAATTTGTAATTAAGTTCTAACTCTTTATCTATTAATCACAAATTATTTAGTATCGAGGCCATTCCATTAAAGTACCATGACTGAACTCCTTATCATATATCATTATAAAAGTTATTGATTTGAAGTTTTAGTCTAATGATCTTATCATATATATTAATCAATACTATATTTCATATCGATTTTCTCTTTCTTTCGTCGCCCAAAATATGCCTTTGATTAAAGGAGTAATGAGTAATAGAGAATAATTTATGATTACGTTTATTAAAAGGGTTGTTTTTGTTTCTTTCGTTAAACTAAAATTTTAGAAGATTTTTTTGTAAACTTTCAGTCCGAGTTTTTAGACTCTATAAATAGGATTAAAAGTTGACAAATGTCTTATAAATATTAAAATATAAACATTTAAAAAATACTAATTAATTTTTTAAATTATTTATAAAATAACAAAATACATTTTTACTAACCCAAATTTTAAATTATTATTTATTTGAATAAATATTTAAGAAGCCATTTGTTGGGAACCTAGAAACAACAATTAGGATGACACTATGTGGGGACTACATCTCATTTGATTTAAAACTAAGCATAAGGATGAAATTGATAAAATTAATAAATATTAAAGTTTAAAAAAATATTTTTTTATAATTACCACATTAATATAGTTAGCAGCAAAATTGGAAAACAAAAAGATTTTTAAGTATAGAAAATAAAATATAAAAATTAAAATTTAAAACATATTTAAACTACTTTACAACACACAACACACAATTCATTACTGTTGCCGTTCGACGTAATGAAGCACGTGAAGTTCCGCCTTTTTTATTTTATTGACTTTTTATGTCGAGTCATGGGACAATACCTCACCAATGGCAGTGGGAAGCATAATCACTATTTAGGGCCTCAACTTCATAATTATTTTCGTATTAAGACTTAAACTTGATAATTTTTTCATATTAAAACCTGAATTTGATAGTTTTCAAGGATTAACTTGTAAAAAAAAATTTAACCCCCAGTATAAAAACAATTGTCAAATTCAGAGCTTAACTTGAATAAAAGAAGTTCAAACCTCAATGTAAAAACCATTTAACCCACGTTTTAACTTATATATCCTATTTCGGATATTCGTATTTCAAAGTTTTCACAAAAAATTATTATTATGAAGATACTTGAAGAAAAACGAAAAGGTACATAGAGGCCCTCCTTCATGGGATGACAACCACCACTCATAAAAAGATGAACCATCAAAAGCTGAACTCATTACAACGTAACATCAAGTTCAAAGCACAATATAGATGGCACATTATTTGCAACATACTAAACATCACATTATTTCAATAGTAGCTACGTTTAACTACCAACCGAACACATTTGGACTCTCTTTCATGGACGAAGAAACCACGAAATCATCGGTATTGAGGAGCGAGCTCACCTGCTTTGACAATGTAGTTCTGTTCAGGAAAGTCTTCACCTTTGAAGTACCTCTCAAGCATATCCTTGACTCCGGCAGCGTATCGCAACTGCACGAGTTCCATTTCATCTTAGTTGTTGGCAAAAAGAAAGAATGTTAAGTCGGTAAACGAAACGTAACATACCTGCGCATCAATGGTGGTACCAGAAATATGAGGAGTCATAGCTTGATTTGGCATGTAACGCCATGGATGGTCCTTCGGAGCAGGTTGCGGGTACCAAACATCTCCACTGTAACCTGTAAAATCAGGGGCAACATAAAGTCCGACTTGTTCTCACAATTTTGCAGTTTGGAACTGTAGCAATCAAGAATGTATAGATTACTTGGATTTGGGGATAAATATCGAATATCGGTAAGTCAGATATAGGTATGTTCAATATTTTCTAAAATTTTCCATATTTTAGAGGATTGTACCATTATACCCATCTGTATGTGTATATTACAAGAGTGTTAAATACGTGTACTCATGCAAAATGAAGAGCCGGATATCGTAGCTTGTTCATTAAGCTACTTACCATCCAAGGAACATATTCTAATTCATAGAAGGAAAAAGGGAAGGCATTTTACAGCCAACATGTAGATTTGGCCTTATATTGCTAGGATTCGAGTGAGAGTGTCGGATATGAACATGTGCTTGAAACGGATATGTTTAATTTCTCTTAAATTTTTTCTTGTACTTGGAAGCCAATTAGAACAAGTTGACTTCCAAAATATTCGAATATACCTGCAATGTGTCCACTTGAACAAGCATCAGCAACAGCTTGAGTATCCATGATCGCTCCTCGAGCATTGTTAACAATCAGGACTCCCTTCTTCATCTTCGCGATCCGATCTTTGTCAAACATCCCTCTATCATACAGATATGATCAAGTTTAATGTAAAATTTGAGCAACATCAAAAGACAGTAACCATTGTTGTTTTTCAAGTAATGAAACGAGACCTTGTCTTCTCAGTTAGAGGCATATTTATGACAATAATGTCACATTTTGGAAGCATTGCATCAAGATCCTCCTCGAATTTAGCTCCGGTCTGTTTCTCCAATTCTGGATCTATCTTGACTCGATCATGATATAGGAGATTACAGTTGAATGGTTTCAATCGCTGGAGTAAGAGCTTGCCGATACGGCCAGCACCTATAGTTCCAACTGTCTTCCCTTCGAGATCATAAGCTCTATAAGCAATGCCTGCAACATTCCAATCTCCAGTAATAACTTGATGATAACCAGGTACGAAATTCCGAACAAGAATAAGAATCCTCATTAGCTCGTCCTCAGCAACCGAGACGACATTGCTCCCAGTAACTTCAGCAACAGTCAAACCAGCTTCTGCAGCTGCCTTAAGATCAACATGATCGGAGCCAATCCCTGCTGTGAGAAGCAGTTGCAAGTTTTTGGCTTTCTTGATCCTCTCAGCCGTAACGTAAGCCGGGTGGAATGGGGTCGATATGAGCACATGGAGATCAGGGATATGCTTTTCAAGTTCTGCAATATGGACACGAGTGATCATGGAGGCATCAACATTGGCAAAAAAGACAGTAGGGGTTGTTATACTTACCGCAGTCCGGTCCTTCTTTGTCGTCGGTAACAATATACTGATGCCCCTGTGATTCCAGCCATGGGCGCAACCCCAAGGCTCCCTCCACACAACCAACAAAGTTGGGATTCTTCGTAAAGTACTCGTTGGCCTTGTAAAACACCCCAACAATCTTTTTGCTCCCTGGAGAAGCCTGTTAACAAATGTTACCATACATCAATACTTGAACCACTAGACTCAAAAACAAATTTGCAGGCCAAACAACATGAAATTTGAATCATTCCTTCGGGTTCATTCTTTTTTCACTTGTTATCTCGATGTGAGCATTGAATACTGAGTATTTCCACAAGGGATTCTTCCAAATCCATGTCATGAACATGTGTACAACATTGATAAAGATTCTCATCTCATAATATATGCCAGTAAAATAGGTAAAAGTATCATGGAGGCCCCTACACTAAGAGTCAGATTGCATTTGACCTCTTTAAGTCAGAAAATAGGCAAATTAGTCCTCGTACATTAAACTAGTTTAAAGAGTAAATTAATTTTTTTTGTTAAAAATTTCATCAATTTCCCATTTTTACAAGGGAATCTTCCAAATCCAAGTTATGAACATGTGTACATACATACATCTAAAGAAGAGTATGATCGGTGTAACAAATTTCTTGAATTCACTGAAAAAGAAGTATTAAGTACAGAGAGCTATTTTAAAACTAGTGACAGTGGCACACTATCCAACACAAATGCATGCAAAGGAAGTAGCTAAGCCCTTTCATTATTTTCGATGATCACAATTCCCAATCCCCAAATTCAAAACCATCAACTTCACTTAAATTATTTGATAATTTAACAAAAATTGGGAAATCTATAATTGGAATGATCTTCACAACAAAAAACCCAAACCCAATTTCAACTAAAAATCATGGATTAGCTTACATGGAGTTGTCTGGTAAGAAGAGAGGATGACCCAGAATTGGCAATTGCTTTGATAGCAGAATTAGCAACTTGTTTCATAGCCATATCTGAAGAACACTTTCAAACTGACACTCAATTTTTTCTTTGAGTTGATGAAGAGATGATGAAAAATTGATCTGTTTTTGATGGGTTTTTATAGGCAAAAAAAAAGGTCAATTGCCCAATTTCGAAAACCCAAAGAAGGCACATTGCAGGTTGGCTTTTGCTTTCTGTTCTATGATTTGTTGACTTTTAGTACGTGGCGAATTTTAGTTTGTTCTTATCAAGCAAGCAGCCATTAAAATTTGAAAGAGAACTTGGGATCATAATACCGGAAATTAATACTGGTTGAATGAATTTTTAATATTTTTTTATTTTTATAATTTATAATGATTTATTTAATTGAATCAAACATATCGATAAAACTGATAAATCAGTGGTCTGACTAATTTGACTACAGATCCGATTATGAAAACTTTGCATTTAAGATTTCAAAATTTAATTGAGTTTTATTTTCTCTCAATTTGTTTTAAGATAAAATATTGAATTATTTTAGCTTGTTATATTTAGGGGTGTTCAAACGGTCGGTTCGGTTATTAATCGAACTGAACTAGCATTAATTGAACTGTATAATCTTTTAACCGTTAACCGAAGCGAAATTTATATATTTTTGTCATTTGGCTAAAATAAGTATAAAACATATAAAAAAATACATCTGAATTAACTGAAATTTTATGTCTTGAAACACCACATAATTAAAAACATTACATAAGTCTTGAAAGTAACACATAATATTAATTATTAAGTTCGGTTAATTATCCGATTTCGAACTGAATTAACTGATAGCCGAAATTCTAAAAAACCATAGACCGACCTCTAACTAAACTAAGTTCAGCCACTGACCGATTAACAAAATTAGATCGATTTGGTCAGTTAATTCGGTTTTAACCGAAATTTGAACACCCCTAATTATATTAGGATTTACTATTTATTAAAAATTAGTTAAACTTGGTTATCTGCATTCACGTTCTAGTTTAACTAGGATTGAATTTTTTTTTTATTTCAACCAAAAAAACCTTTTAATAAATATATTTTATTATATATATTTGGGTAAACTATACTGATGGTCTCTAGATTATTAGTAATTTTACGTTTTAATCACTTAACTTTAAAAAGTTACAAAATAGTCATTGAACTGTTTGAAAGTTTTCATTAAGTTATTAAGTTGTTAAGTTTTTTTTTTAAAATCCAGCTAGCAAGTTTCAATTAACTATTCGACGATCAGTTCAGTAGATCAATACTCATCAACAAGTAGAAGAACATAACATAGATTCAAATCGATTTGACGGTCAATACTGGCGGTCGAAGAAGAAAGCCATCTGCATTTTAATTCACGGATTTGTAACGTTCAAAGCTATTTCACGAAAAAAATTGAATTGTAGAAGAGAAGAGAAATGAGAATTTTCAATCAGTGTAAGTAATGCGAACAAAGAAAGTCATATAATAATAATTTTAACATCCCAATAACTTAAATGAAAATTTTTGAAAAATTTAATAATTTTTTAATAATTTTTTAAAATTTAATAATTTAATGGTGAGCATGTGATAATATGATATAGATTGACAAATATCTAATTTCAAAATGTTGGGTCAAATAAAGAAAAAAGAAAGTAATTATTGTGTCAAACAGGGGAAAAAGTGGTATTATTGGAGGAAGTAGCTATCTGGGGAAGGTATGTAAAAGTATTCCGCCTCCGAATAACTCTTATCTCCGTTACCAAACAGTATAAGTCTTTATCCCGTTTGTTTTCTTGTCTGCAAGTTACCAGCTCAGTGTAAGTTCACTCTAATGTGTAGGCGGCCATTTTTGGGCGCTAAACGTTGAAATTAGTCCTAACATTTTAGGGTTCTCGGGTTAAACTTTTCAAAATGGTTATATAAGATTTTAATCTTTATAAAAATGTTCAAATAAAAAAGTTTTACACACTTATGGTTAAATAAAATATTACTTGAAAATAATAAAAACATAAATTAAGACCTGATATACGGTATTTGAGCACTTTCAAGAAATTTTGGTCCTTATTTGAGCACTTTGAAAGGTTTAGTTTTTATTTGAATACTTTTATAAAGGTTAAGTACTTATATGAATATTTTGAAAAAATTGACTCTTGTAATAACCAATTTTTACCCGGCCCGTACCAGATAAACAAATAAATGAAAACAATCCATAGAGTCCAAATTACAAGCAGGCCTACATTGGCCAAATTGAAATAAAGCCGAGGCCAAATCTAGTGGCCCAAAACAATGACAGAAACCCTAGGGTTTCTGGGGAGAACTAGCGTCGCAGCCACCTAGTCCGAATCTTGGCGCGATCTTCACCTGCAAACACAAGAAAGGAAAGAAAATCAAGGATTTTGAAATCAAATCAAACAAATCATGCAGATTTCTTTCTTTTATATTTCATATTTTTTACTATTTCGGCTATAAAAAAGGCCATCGAAAACTGTAATAAGGATCCGATTGGAAAATCAATAACAGAGGTAGCAAATATTTTTCACAGCAAACACAAAAAAACACCATTAGAGGATTAATCGGGAAATACAAAGGTTGATACTTTTATTTTCGTTTTTTATGTTTTTTTTACTTAATGCAATAAAACAGAATAAATGGTAAAAGACTTATCTTTGCCCGCTTCTGAAACGCTGTTAGGGTGGTCGAGGTTCGTCTCCGAGGATAGACAATCGAAAACCGAAGGGTTTCCTAGGCTTTTGAGGTCTTTTTGTTGATACTTTGACGGATTTGGACCCAGATTTGGGCTTAGAGGAGTCTAAAGAGCCCAGTAGGGTATTTTCCCCTTTCCGGCCACCGCGAACGGTGGTGCCGGCGTCGAAGATCGGCGGCCGGTGCGGTGGCCGATGATCGGGCCCTGGCTGGTGATCGGGCCCTGGCCGGACTAATTGAAGAAGGAGAGAGTTTTTTGTGGTTTTTTTTTAAAAGAAGAATGAAAAATGAATTATTTTTTGTAACTTTTTGGGTTAAATAGCCTAGTGAAACGACGCCATTTCACTAGGCCTCCCCAGGCGTCAAAATGGAGTCGTTTTGGGGAGACCGACCCGACTCCGACTCGATCGGCTTAGGATCCGCGTGTTTTTGAGCGGAGGGATAAATTGCGCTTTTATCCCTCCGCCTTTTTAATGTTTTATAATTAGGTTTTTTTTTATTTTTTTAATTCACCCTTTAATTTATTTTTAATTTCAATTTAGCCTTATTGGAACGACGCCGTTTTAGAGGAGAAGGGAAAATTTCCCTTCCAGCCCCTCTATGTAATTCATGTGTTCGATTTAGTCCTTTTGGCTATATTTATTTGCGGATTTACCCCAAAATTTTGAATTCCAGTTAAATTTAGTTTTTTTTTATTATTTTATTATTAATTAATTCTAATAATGTGATTATTATTTTTTCATTTATTTATTTTTTTCCTTTTTTTCCTAACAAATATTCTTTTATATTAAAACATGTGTATATCTACGTTTTTTTTTGTATTTTCGAAAATGCTTAAATACCTATTTATTTTAACATGTATTTTATAATTGATATGTATATACATATTTTCCTACTTTTCTCTATTTTCACAAATGCATTATGTATTTTGTTTATATAAATCTTTTATAATCTAATTTTTATATATAAATTCATGTGTATTCTTCATAGTTTAATGTGTATATTATGTACCTTTTATTTTATTTTTTTTGCTATTTATTTGTGTTTTCATTTGTATTATTTTGCTCGTTTATGTGATACTTTGCATGTCATTGTTTATTTTTTTATGTATGTTAGTTTCATTTATTTATATGTTTACATTATTTCTATGTCATTGTAATATTTATTATTGCATTGTATATTTAATGTAGCATCACATCATTTTTTTACTCGATTTCAAACTTTTCAAAATTGAGATAATGCTTGTATTTAGGATTTTCAAGGAAATTGAGCCTTAACGTATTGGGTTCCGATTTTCTTCGTTAAATCTAACAATCGAGCATTTCTCTTTAATCAAAAAATAAGAACTCATTATTGGGAATTCAACACGTTGTGTCCTAACGTATTGGATGTGACGCATTGATTTCTCGAAATGAAGATTTTTTCTAAAAAATAATAAAGGAAATATTCCGAGTTTGGGATTTTGGAGGAATTGTGCCCTAACGTATTGGGCCGCGATTTCTTAAATATTGAATAAATGGATATTCTTTTAAATTTTTATTACACGAGTATTCTGGCCTAATTCATTTTTGAGGAAATTAGAATGTCGTGCTCTAACGCATTGGGTGTGGCATTTTCTTTCTCAGAAGTGATAAAGGTCTTAATACGTAACGTTTTTAAGTTTTTGCTAAGGATTATATTTTTCAAATTTTTGACATTAAGACATTAATTAATTAACTAGGTACCAATTTTTGGGCGTAATGAGGGTGCTAATCCTTCCTCATACGTAACCGACTCCCAGACCCGTTTTTTTTTAAATTCGTAGACCAATGTCGTTTTTAGGTGACCCAATCACACATTAATAAAAGATTGGTGGCGACTCCCAATTTTTTCAATTTTAATCGACAACTAATTTTTGTTTTTTTCCAAAAATAAAAATGGTTTCGACAGCTCTTATGTGAGTAACTCTAAAAAATTGAGCGAACTTTGTTTTTGGGAGGGGGGTTGAGGGGGTGCAATGTAGGCGAAGATGTTGAAGCCTCGTGGAATGTAGTGAGTAGGTTTTTTTTCTTCGTATTTTTCATGTTGTTTTGCGATTTATATTTAGGGTTAATCCTCTTAACAATGTTATCTCTTAAGTTGGAACTTAATTTTCTAAAAAAAAAATTAATTTCATAGTAAAACACAATAAAGAAAAATGTTAAGTGTCAGCAGTAGACTTTTTAATATATGTTTCCATAAATTTTCATATCAAACAAAATTTATAATTGAATATTTGGCTAAAAGAAAAAGTAAATGCATTTTTGGATAAAGTATAGTAAAGGTCTAATGTGATATCAAAATTTATAATGAGATATCTATATTTTTAAGGTGAAACCGAAATTTCTAACAGTTACCGACATTTTAACCCGGTACCAAAATTTCTAAAGTGTGTTTGGTTGAGAAATTTGAAGGAGGAATTTTGTTTGTGACAAAATTTTCAAAATTTAAAAAATGAATTTATTTGTTTGAGTAAAAATAATCGAAAATTCAAAATTTATGATAAATTTCAAGAAAGTATTTGAGTAGCTCAATTTCCTTTGGCAAACTTCACTTAAAAGAGATGGTTTTTTAAAATTCCTCTTAATTCTATTTTATTTAATACACATGGTTTGACTATAAAATAAAAACTTAACTTTAAAAATTATTTTTATTTAATTTTAATATATACTTTAAATCTTATTTTATTAAAAATATTTATAAATTTTTTTACAAAGATAACTACATTTATTGAATTTTTTATATTATTTATTTTTAATGTATTGTTTTTCTATTATAATTATTCTTTTATTTGTAAAATCCCAATAACTTAATTATTTCTAAAACAATTATTTATCCAAATAAAACAATCATCACTTCGAGCATTTTGAATTGATAAATTCTAGAATGTTAACATTTTTAAAATCTCATTAATTTTAAAATTATTTATCTAAACACACTCTAAGAGCATCTCGTTGGATATTTTGGTATACTAAAATTTTAACTAAATACCAAACTCTAAGATTATCATGTTAGATTTTTTGGTATTGTGTTATAAAAAGCATATAAAAATTAAAAAAATATATAAATAAATTTATATTAAAAATTTATGATTTTTTTACATTTCATTTTCCCTTTTTTTTTTAAGAAAAAAAAGCCTAAGCTTTTACTTTTCTTCTCAAAACCACCATCACCTCACCACTCTGTCGACAATGGAACACACCAAAATGTTCCATTTTCTTCCTTCTACCAATCTATCACATTGGATTTCTCAAAAAAGCTTTAAATGCTATGAAATCAAAAATATCTTAGATTTGATCTGTGCTGCCGACTATCAAATACACTAAAAAATCTAGCCACTGTTTCTCTTCACCCTGGTTTCGATTCTCACAATTCAGATTTCAATATGGAGCCTTAATGCTCTTAGAATCAGGTCCATGTTTGAGGTCCCGACATTAATTCTATTTTATTTTGAAAACTTTACAATTTGATCCTCAGGTTGGGAAGCCTGCATACTGTTTTCAATGTCGCGACACCAAACCCTGGAAGTCGCGACACTAGCCTGGGAAGTTTTGAAAACGTTGCAGTTTATTCCTTACTCGACCCCGAGATAGTACTGAGCTTTTGTAAGCTCGTATATAGGTCGTAAATGATCATATATCGTGTTTTAAGAATGTAATACTCATATCTAAGTGTTTAATAATGGAATTTGAATATAGTTGATCGTAGTTTCTCCAACAATGAATGTGGCATCCCATAGCTCAGACCCGGTGATCGGGTTGAGTATAGGGTGTTACATTTCAGGACCTTCATTTTTTTCCCTAAAATTGTCTTTAGCTTCAACCTACTCTGTCTGATGATGATAGTGTCTACTGCCAAGGGAGACTTTGTGTACCCAATGACGATGAGTTGAAGTGAGACATCCTTCATGAAGTACATAATAGTTTGTATGTGGCGCACTCTAGAAGCACTAAGATGTACAATTATTTGAAGCCTTATTATTGGTGGTTTAACATGAAAAAAGAAATAATTGAGATTTTAACTAAATGTTTAACTTGTCAGCAAGTGAAGGCAATATATCAAGTACCTGGTGGAAAAAATTCGGTTTGAAAACGGTTTTATTGCACAACGAAAAATAAAAAATTTGAAAACCGACTCGATTTGTGATATTTATAGAAATAAACCCTAGACAGAAATTGTACATGTGTTTTCGAATAGATAGATCCTTGTCGTTCTATTCTTATACCATTAACTGTTCTAATAGTGAGCTCGAACTAATTGAATCAAAACACAGAACTAGAAATTCTTTTCTTTTATGTGGAAAGAAAAATTCTCTTCTCAAATACAAAACTAACAGAACCGTTATTCTGAAAAATACATTTAATTCCAAGAGAACAAAGGTCTCTATTTTTGGGCAGAATGACAATATCTTAAATTTTTGTTAATAGCCCTATTAATATCATCTATTTATCGGAAGAGAAGGTATAACCCTTGTTGAATTGTACAAATTTATTTCAACTAGAAAAAAAATTCCTACTTAGAGTAGGATTAGGGTGGACGACATCCCCTAGTATTCCTGCTAGAGTTGCCGCCCCTTCATATTCCATGAAGGGATTTTGGGTATCTCTTACATTGTGTAACACCCTTAACCCTTATCTGTCACCAGAATAGGGTTACAGAGCATTACCGAACTTTACAAATTAAATACAGACATTTCACAACCTTTGTTACACATATTAATAATCAATCATATAACACTCATACTGTCCCTTAGATGGACCCTCGAGGCCTAATATTCACCTTAGAAGTGAATCGGGACTAAACCGAGTACTCAGGGAATTTTTTCCAAAATATCAAAAAAAAATTTAGAAGCACGGGATACACGCCCGTGTGGCCGGCCATGTGGCTCACACGGCCAGGAGACACCTCCGTGTCTTAAGTTGTGTGGGCATTTGATATGAGGCACATGGTCGTATCTCAGCTCTTGTCCTTACCCGTGTAACTCTCTGACTTGGGTTACACGACCAAGTCACACGCCCGTGTGCCAGGCCATGTGGGTAACTAATTTATGAAATTAAGGTGCAGGTGTCACACAGCCAAACTACACGCCCATGTGCCAGGCTGTGTGTAGACCTGTCCATGGGCCGGGCCCAGAAAAAATTTTTGGCCCGACTCTTAGGCCCGGGCCCGGCCTGGCCCGAAATATGGGCCTAAAATTTTGCCCGGGCCCGGCCTGAGAAAAAAATAATAAGCTCGAGCCCGGCCCGGCCTTGCCCGATTTTTAATAAACACAAAAAATATATTTTAAAAATAAAAAAATAAAAAATATATTTTTAAAGTATTTTAAAATTAAAAATAAAAAATAAAAAAATATATTTATTATATTCGGGCCAGGCCGGGCCGGGCTCGGGCCAAAAAAGTTGAGCCCGAGCCCGGCCCGTTTTTTAAACGGGCCTTATTTTTTTGCCCAAGCCTATATTTCGAGCCTATATTTTTACCCGAATCCTCCCATATTTTGGGCGGGCCGTCGGGCCGGGCCGGGCTGCCCGGCCCATGGACAGGTCTAACTGTGTGTCACACACGGCTGAGACACACGCCAGTGTCTCTGGCTGTGTGGACAAAAATAAGCCATTTTAAAGCCATTTTCTCACCCATTTTGGCATTAATCTGCAGTCAACATTCACATACAACAATATATCTCAACCAAGCAATCAATACAAGTTAAAACGTGTTCTCAACATGACATAACATCACAAATATTCCAATTACTTATACTTACCTATTTAACTCATTTCATTGATTTATCAAATTCTACTACTAATTACATACATACAAACATTTAAGATTCACAACCACAATTCAAACTATTTCATTGCCAAACCAACCCTATACATGCCATATAAACCAAAATTTACATTGCAAAAACTACCGAATTAAATTGGATAGTATAACTTGATGTGTTGATCCAATCTTCCGACTATACGTTAATCTACAAGAACATTAAACAACACGAGTAAGCTTAATGAAGCGTAGTAAGTTCAATAGGTTAAACATTGATCTTACCGAATTTAATATAATATAATAAATTAAATTGTAAATAAATCATACATTTTTCCCTGTCAAATACAATATAATCAATAAACACACTTCCTTTGGATCAATATCAATAATAATCTATAAATCTTTAAATTCAATCACATAAGTCTATTACCATTTCTTACTGAATCGAAGAACGGCTTACGGATATGAGTACATCGTTCTTTTTGTGCCATAGTCCAACTATGGTCTTATACATGCATTGCCATAGCCCTGCCATGGTCTTACATTTGTAGTGTCATAACCCAGTTATAGTCTTATCATCAGAATGCTATAGCCTAGCTATGGTCTTACGCATGTATCTATACTGCAATGGTCCAACCATGGTCTTACGTTTAAGGTGTCATAACCCAGTTATGGTCTTTTCATTAAAATGTCATGGCCCAGCTATGGTCTTACATTTAAACATTGCCATAGTCCAACCATGGTCTTATCCGTCAATTCATTCTTTGCCACGGAACGATCATACTCAATCCTGCGTTTTACTTATTTTAAACATTCAATTCAATTTTCATACTTTTACAATAATCTTAATTTCAATAACAAAATATGAATAAATATATTATACCATTCCTAAATTAACAAATAATCAAGAAAGTTTAACCATATGAACTTACCTGGGCTGGATTGTAAAATTGGTAATAGTTTAGAGACTAATCGGCTAATTTCCCTTTTTCTCGTTGATCTACGAGCTCTTGATGTGAAGTAAAAATATAAAAACCAGCTTAAGAAGCTCTCTAATGACTGTTTTTGGCTGAGAATTGAAGAAGAATTGCCTAGAAATCTTTAGGTTTCTTTTTATTTAAGCTTAATTTCACAAAATTTACAATTTTGTCCTTAAATCACCTAATTCCAAGATTTTTTTCTGCTTATGCCACCTCAACCATTCTTTGGGTGTCTAATTGCCCTTTTAGTCCTCATTTATTTACCATTTATGCTATTTAATCATTTTAGCAAGTTTTACACCTTTTTCAATTTAGTTTTTTTTAATTAATTAACTATCGAAACGATAAAATTTTCTAATGAAACTTTAATACCACCTTAATGACACTCCGTAAATATTTATAAAAATATTTACGGCTCGATTTATAAAATTGAGGTCTCGATACCCCATTTTCAAAACCAATTAACCTAATAATTCCTTCTAAACTCAAATCACTATTTCACAAATCTTTCTAAAATCACATTTAACTCGTAAATACTAAATAATAAAATTTACGAGCTTACTCATCGAAATTGGTGACTTCAAATCATAATTTTTGTTACCATTGAAAATTCAGGCTGTTACATATCGAGTCCAATTATGAGTACTTTTTAGACTTTTCGACCCAATACTTTGTAATTTGATCTAACTCGATTCTGTTTTTCTATTTCCCAAAATAAACTTTAATATTTATATTCTATTAAATAATTTTCTCATCCCAATTTTATTCCCTGTAAAATTATGATAATTTTACCCTGGTAAAATTTTCGAGAAAATATATTTAATATTTCACCATTCAACTTGTTCACTATGATTGAATAGTTTATTTTTATTTTCGGGCCTTAAAATAGCTCAAAAACATAAACTCATTATTCTTTCAATCATTTTTGAGTAATCCATGTTCATTTGCAAATGAATCATTTCTCGTTTTCATTTCCATTTTTGAGAAAACCACATTCATTTCCAAATGATTCTATTTGATTGAATAAATCATGTTATCCATAATCTCAATCTCGATTGAATATATCATGTGAAGAACACGACTGATTCGAGAGAGAAAATAGATATGAGTAATCGTTGATTGAATATTAAATATGGAATCGAGTCATAAATCTCTTGATTAGAATAAAGAATTAAATCGAATGCAAAAGAAAATAAACTAAAATACTTTAATTAAATAAATAAACTCTTGAATCAAAACTAATTTCAAGAGGAAAAACAAAAGCGTTATGAAAAACCGAAAGAAAAATAATATAATTCTACTCCTAAACTACTAAGGTTTTTGAAGGCGTTTAGGACGACTTAGTTACATCAAACCCTTAATTTCTTATTTATAGAGGTGTTGGTAGCCCAAATTAGGTCTTCGGGACGTCCTAGGTCTTCGTATAAAGTTGATTGTGCGAACGAAAATAACTTTGAATTACTTGGATAGGACGTCGACTTGTGTCGCGCCACACCTTTTGTATGGCATGACACGACACCCAATTTTAGCCTTGTGTCATTCGTTTGGTGCTTTGCGATCTCGGGAAGCTTGTGCATCACCCGTCCCTTACTTCCACGTCAATTGGACCTTTATAGCTTCATCATACACACTTAATTAAACACATTAGGACAATCTAAGGCTCGTGTCAGTATACTGGGTCACAACACTTACAAAATGTGTTAAAAACACTTATTTTTATTAACTTTTAATCCTAGAGCCTAAATACCAAAAACGAAATATAAACTCCTAAATTGCCTAGAAAACAAGCTCCTTAAGTATGGAATTGACCCGAATTAACCACTACATTTGACGGCAAGTCACCTAATGGACCATTTCAATGATAACCTCTTCAGTAATTACTTTGCCAGTGACAGCTTATCAAAACAACAAACTTATACATACAACCATACATGCATCTATAAATCGTCACCTTGCATGCTTCAATACAAACATCCCATAAAAATTCAACTCCTCATTAACAACAAAACATGAAATCGAACATACCACAACAACACAATACTGATATACATAAAACAAACACTGAGGATGTGAGTTCAGAAACTCACCAACAAAATACCTGGGGTTGACATAACTAACACCCGCTTAGCCTTCCCTTTATCACTCGGGCCTTCTCCTTCTATGTTAGCTAAGCATAACAACCATATAAAAATCAAAACGAAGACATACATATGTAAGAAAACTTTAATTCAAATGCATGCAAAGGAATTTTAAATGCTAACAACGACTTAAATCATCACAATTCAAAATAAATTATGCTGAAATCCTTAGATTTTCATTCCTTTTTCATTAATCAAAAGGTATAAAAGAATTAGAAATATTACCATATTGTTAAATTCTCAATTATTTAAGCTAACACCCTAGTTTTTTCCCTCCATGCAATCCGCTTCTTAATTTCCTTTCTTACAAAATCAACCAAAGAAGAAGATGGAAGAAAGAAAATGGATACTAGAATGAAAGAATGCTCTCGGAGAATGACATCTATTTCTTATGTAACTTTTCCGCACTCAACACCAAAACCAATTTATCAACATCAAAATTAATATCCCTCATCATAATGTTTCCCACTAAAGAAAATATCCAGTTCTAATGTAACAAGACTAATAGTTGAAATCTAACCAATTACCAAATCAGTTAGCAAGATTCACGTAATTACACTAAGACCCTCATAAACAGAGAGTTTTATAATTAGATACCCAGAATTATAATTGTATGTATCCCTTAGCATTTCCGGGTGTGACGACATACCATTTAACTTTACCACTGAAATTGAGTAAGATTCACAACGTGTTTCATGTTTCTATATTGAGGAGGTATAGAACTTCATTGAATTTCTTTTTTCTGTTTCCAAACAATATATGTTGTTTATTTCCCTTACCTTTTAATCTGTATTATTCGTGTTCTTTTGATTATGGTATGAAAAAAAAGCTTAATACATAATTTTGTATATGTGTTTTTTTTTGGGTTTAATGTGGTGCTTGTATTTGACAAAAGTTATACGTTTTGATACTTGAAGTTAACAATGTTAAGTTTTAGTGTTTAATTCGGGTTTTAGAGTTGATTTAATAAAAATTCATAATTAGCTAATTATACTAGTAATTAATTTTCATCAAACCTACCCGAAAACCCAAATTAAATCACATTTATCATACTACACTTGACAAATTAAATGTAAAAATAAACAAATTCACAATTAGTATAAATTCTATTAACAAAATCATTGAAAACTTAAACCTAATAATATTTAATAATTAATTTCCATCAAATTAATTTTAAAAACTCAATTAAATATTAAAAAATTGACATCGTTACTTTGAAATATCAAAAAATATATATTTGTCAAATACATATATCAAATTAACAAAAAAAAAACACAAATACCACGTTAAAAAATGTTAAACTCTTTAATACCATACTTAAATATTTAAAAATATTTCTGCCAATATACATTTACATATATATATTAGACCTGTCCATGGGCCGGGCGGCCCAGCCTGGCCCGACCCGACGGCCCGCCCGAAATATGGGAGGATTCGGCTAAAAAATATAGGCCCAAAATATGGGTTTGGGCAAAAAAACGAGGCCCGTTTAAAAAATGAGCCGGGCTCGGGCTCAACTCTTTTAGCCCGAGCCCGGCCCGGCCAGGCCCGAATATAATAAATATATATTTTTTATTTTTAATTTTTAATTTTTAATTTTAATTTTAAAATACTTTAAAAATATTTTTTTTTATTTTTTTTATTTTTAAAATATTTTTTTGTGTTTATTAAAATTCGAGCCGAGCTCGGGCTTATTATTTTTTTCTCGGGCAGGGCCTGGGTAAAATTTTAGACCCGTATTTCAGGACGGGCTGGGCCCGGGCCTAAGAGTCGGGCCAAAATTTTTTCCAGGCCCGACCCGGCCCGGCCCGGCCCATGGACAGGTCTAATATATATATTATAACATAAGTGAAAGTCCTGTTAAAGATGATTCTCAAAAACTAAAAGGTACTGTTAAAGATGGCCAGGTGAAGTGCAAGAAAGTACCAGGAAATAACGCTGATGTTTTCTTGGTATCTTTTTTAAATTTTACTATTAGTCTTTATATTTTATAAAAGTTATGAATTTAGTCTTTATATTTATATTTGATTAATTTTGATCCTTGTGCTTTTCAAAATTTAAAATTTCGGTCCTCATCAAACAATAATATCAAATGTGCATTTCATTTTGTTATTTCTACATATTACTCACTAAAAATTTAGTTAATGGATAAAAAATTACCATTTGCGTCAACACTAAAATTTCAAAATTTGAAAAGTATGAATATAATTTATAATTCTACCCATAGCACTAATAATTGACTTTAACCAAACAGATTAAAGTACAGAAACTAAAACTAATCAAATAAAAATATGACTAAATCCATAATTTGCACAAAGTAGAATGACTAATAGCAGAATTTAACCTTTTTTCTTCTTAATAGCCAATAGCCTATCCCCTCCCTCACCCCATACACCTCCCAAACCCAGTTTTTCTTTTAAAGTCTAAACCCTGAAAACTCAAGCAATCAATCTACCTTCTTCAATAATGGAGGAGAACCAAAATCATCACCAAAAACAAGAAGAAGAAGCACAGCATAGACAACATCAAGATCAGAATCATGAAGAAAAAGATCAACAACCACAGAAACATGCAGCACAAGTGGAAGAACCTGAGCAGAAAAGCCCCACAGTTTCACTATCTCCATTAACCCAAAAAACCACTCAGTCACCACCATCTTATTATTCCCCTATTGATTCTCCGCTCTCATCTTGTAATTCTTCTCTCAGTCATGGCTTTTCTCCACCACCAACAACGACAACGGCAGCAGTATCTCATCCTTCTGAACCCAACTCCAAGCCACCATCTGCAGTGGTTTCCAGGGCGGAGCTCACATCTAGAGATCAATCAACCACAACAACTACTACCGTTGAACTTGAAGAACAGACACAAAAACTGGGTTCTGGTAGTGGTAAAAGATTGAGGCCTGATTTATCTATATTAAGAAGAACCAAAAGAGATAAGATGATTAAAAAGGCTTTATTGGGATTTAGAATTTCTGGGTTTGTTTTTTGTTTGGTTTCTTTCTCTGTTTTAGCTGCTGATAAAAATCAAGGTTGGGCACTTGATTCTTTCTACCGCTACAACGAATTCAGGTTTACTTTTTTTCTTTTCTTCGATCATTGATTCAGCCATTGGTTTTAGTGGTGTTCTTATCAAATCCATTGTTCAATTTGGTGTTTAATTGAATTGTAGGTTTTGTATGGCAGTGAACGTGATTGGATTTGTATACTCTGGATTTCAAGCATATGATGTTGCCTATCAATTGACCTCCGGCAAACAAAAACCTCGGAGTCATCTCCGGTTTTATTTAGATTTCATTTTGGATCAGGTAATTCTTCTTTCGGATTTTTTGGACTGGGGTACTAGTGTAAGATATAGTGTTATATACAACATTGTTTGAACCGGACCAGATCGACTGGTCGGCTGATTAAACCGGAAACGGCTAAGATATGGATACGAAAAGTAGCTTTGAACCAGTTAGACCGGCTAAAAATCATGAACCAGCGGTTGAACTGGGTTTCTTAAACTTTTTTAATTTTTTAATTTTTTAATCGGATTAGTTGAACCGGTGGCCTGATTGGTTCGGCTATCGGTCTAGTTTAAAAAATATTAATGGTTATATATGGGTGAAAGTATCATGGAGGTATCTGTATTAAGAGTCAGATTACATTTGTAGTATATGCTAAAAAAATAATCAAATTAGTCCCTATTAAAAATTTCATCACTTCTACTCTTAAAAACTAGTTCTTATACATCAGAGTAAGATACACGTGACATTTTCTGGATATTCCGTCAGTCACACCAGTTTTAAACAATACAAATGGATAAATTTTTTAACAAAAATGATAAATTTGTCCTTTTTTTAGTAGAAAGGGCAAAATGTAATCTGACTCTTAATATACACAGGCTTCCATAATACTTTTACCTTATATTTGTGTTCTAGATTATATCCCTTATCAACGTATGTACGAGTTGGGATAGAAAAACTTTAGAGAAAATGAAAAATCTGGGTTTGATGGTAATTTAGGGGACCATCCACAACCTAAATAGGTGGGTGGTGGATGACTCCAATTAGCAATCACCAGTTTCTTGTTAGACACACAATTGGTGCATATTTGGAGCAAGTTAGGTTAGTTGGAAAACCTTTTCTGGGATCACCTTTTTAATGCCTTTTCTCTGTGATAATGCTGCCTTTTACTTTCTCTCTATTTTGTTTCCTACATGATATTGGGCTTGGATAAAAGTTGGTACCTTTTTCCAAAGTGGAGAATTTGGGGAGTTAACTTTTGCACTTTCAAAACGCTTGATTTGCAAGCAATGGTCTGTAAATATCACATGCCATTTAGAGGATTGTACTCTGTGAATATATGTCGGACATGGGTATTGGACGTAATATGTTACTCTAACTCAAAAGTGAGTGTTGGATATGAGTATGTGTCTGACACGGTTGCATTGAATACAGATACTAAAAAACGAAAAGTTAGTGTAGCATAGATGTTAAGATACCACCCACAAAACAGACAAGGTGCTTTTTTATGTTCTTTTCTCCTTTCTGTTTCTTTTTTATAGCGTATTTTGTCAAACAAATCTTTATCTATAGTGGCTAAAAGACTAGATTCTTTGTCCATTAAAGATGCTTGGCCTGAAACTTGCCTAGATAGAAAGTTCAGACAACACATGAATGGTCAAAGTACTATGGAGGCCCCTGTACTACGAGTTTGATTACATTTTGTCTTTTTTTACTCATGAAATGGGTAAATTAGTCGGTGTATGTTATATCAAAGAGCAAATTGATCTTTTTTGTTAAAAACTTCATCTATTTTTGCTGTTAAAAACTAGCTTAGTTGACAGAATAGAGGGGGGAATGGATGAAAATTTTAACAGAATGGCAAGTTACTCTTTAATCTAATGTACTGGGGCTAATTTGTCTATTTTTTCAGTAATAAAAAAATACAATCCGACTCCTAATACAAGGGCCTCTATGGTTCTTTTAACTACATGGGATTGAACTCGGTTTTTCTTGGTATTAACATGATTAATTATCTGTTTGCCAAAGCGTTTAAACATATGAAGCACCGAACCCATTCATTCAATTTTGCAGATCTTGGCTTATCTTCTCATTTCGGCATCGTCTTCGGCTGCCGTTCGAGTCGATGATTGGGAATCCAACTGGGGAAACGACAAGTTCCCGGAGATGGCAAGGGCGTCCATGGCATTGTCTCTGGTAGCATTCATTGCCTTGGCTTTAAGCTCACTTGTCTCTGGTTATAATCTTTGTACTTCCAAATCTATCTAGCCAATAATATACCTTCTGGGGTATATATACACATATAAATATAGGTTTGAAAAAGAATTTGAACCTGATAGCTGGGATTGTGGGTTTATAGAATAGTGCGTGCCATGCATTGAATTTTGTACAGAAAGTTAAGCTTTGTTTTCAATTGAATTATGTATGAAATGAAACAAAGATGTTGAATGAGTTCAATCAATTTGGTTATCAGATCTTTCTCAAGTTATTGTTTAAATTAAATGCATTAAGTGATAATGTTTAAATAATTAGTATGTTATAAGCCTTCATATTTTCTTTGTTTTGATAAATATTATTAATTAATAAAATAGTTATAACTATAATAATTATTATTATTTATTTGAGATAAAAAAACCTATAAAATAATACTAAAAGCTAATATTTTTCGATAATTCTTATGTTTATTGATTAAAAATACGTTGTTAATGCATCTAGTTATAGTGATAAAATTATATATAATTAATTTAAAATAATAAGTGTAATTGAATAAAATATTAATAATAAAATTAATAAAATTATTTTTCGTAACATATTTATTGGTTCCATCATTTGTCCAAAACATGTAAAATTATACAGGGACATAGTTAAATATTAAAATTTGAATTTATATTGATATAAAACTCAATGATTAATATTTTAATAATATAGTAATTAGATTTTATTTTTTATTCATATAAATTATATATGTAAAATTTTGAGTAAATTTAAAATGTTTAATTATTTTCTTTTTTACAAAGAAAAAACTTTCAACTTATAATTATCTATTAATAAAGATAATATTTTAGATCAATATGATAAAAATATCAAACTAATTAAAAATTTTGCATACATAATAAATTTAACAATCAAATTGTTAAAATATCAAAATAGCATGAGAAAAACATTCTTCATTTTATTACATGAAACTAATTGGTAACATACGATAACTCTTTCATCACAGTTGTGAATCTCTAATATATAGTATTTATATATATACAAGTACCATAGAGGTTTTATATTAGGAGTCAGATTGTATTTTATCCCATTTACTTAGAAAATGAGTAAATTAGTTTCTATATGTTAGATCAAAGAGCAAATTGGTCATTTCTGTTAACAGTAGAAATGGATGAAATTTTTAGTAGAATGATCAGTTTGTTCTTTGGTCTAACGCATATAAGCTAATTTATTTATTTTTAGAGCAGAAAAACAAAATGTAATTTGATTTTCAATACAAAAACCTCTATGATATTTTTATCCGTATATATATAGAAATTGCATTTAAATTAATTATCTTGTTGGATTGGATGTATGACAACTTTTCCAGCAACTCTGCCAGTGTCAACATATGCAAGTCCTTCAAGTGCTTGAGAGAAAGGATAGATGCCTTTGGGATCAATAATAGCCTTCACCTTTCCACTTTCCAAGTAAGGATTCAATTTCTCCAAATCAGCCCCATTTGAAGTGACTATAAACTTAAATGCTGGCACAGTCACTGCACCACTCACTGTCACAACTTTCCCACCTTCCTTCATTGCCTTCACTGCCCTTTCACATTGCCCTATTTTTTCATACACAAATTATACTTGTTAAATATATGATAAACCCGAGCTTAATCCAGTTGGATTATGTTGTCAACTTATCAAGTAGATAAAATTTTGTTCATAGGCCCGAGGCTTAATTTAAAGTTCAAATTTTAACATCTGCAACATTTTTTCCATTCTCAAACTAGATTTGAAAGTAAAAGAATTTATAATCTTACCAACACAGTCATATACAACATCAAATTTCTCAGGGAGATCTTCAAAGTTTTCCTTGGTGTAATCAACTGCTAAATCAGCACCCAAATTCCTCAACAACTCTAGTTTTCCTGTGCTAGCAGTAGCCACAACTCTTGATGCTCCGAAAACATGCTTGGCCAGCTGATCCAATAATACAAATTTAGCATACCACAAAGGTAATACAATCACTTGGTAATGTTGACATAAACGTACCTGAATGACCATGCTGCCAACTCCACCCGCGCCTCCCAACACAAGAATGGATTGACCAGTGGTGAACTCGCATCGTTGAAGGCCTTCGTAAGCTGTTCCGATGGCGACCGGCAGTGAAGCAGCCTCGGCAAAGCTGAGATTCTTGGGTTTGGGAGCCAATAGCCGCTCTTCAACCGCCGTGTATTCGGCCAAAGTGCCGTATTGTTTGGGATGATCCAAGGCTTTCTCATGGATGTTACCATATACTTCATCACCTACCTTTAAGTTCTTTACCTGGCTTCCTACTTTCACCACCACACCAGCTACATCGTACCCTGGAACTGTCTGAAAAAACAAAAATAAAACAATACATCCATATCAGACACTTAACTGAGTTTAAGTTATAGTTAGTAATGTAAAAAAACTTACGGGAAAAGGACATTCAGCTTGAACAAAAATGCCAAGCATCCTCTTATTATCAACTGGATTAAGCCCCGAAGCCATGACCTTAACAAGAACTTGATCTTCCTTCAATTCAGGAACAACAACATCGGACTTGAGTTTCAGAGCATCTTCAGGTTTCCCATGTTGTCCATAAATCCAAGCTTTCATTGTACATGGAACATTCTCCATCTTTTTTATGTTATTGAGAAATAGATAATTTGTTGTTTTGTTCTTCTGGTAAGTATTTATAGGAGGGTGAATGCGGTTTAATCATATTAAACAAATTCAAAATAATCACGTAAGGGAGAATGAATTTGACCATCTATTGGAATTTGTACAAAGGAAAGAGTTCATTATGGCTAATGCAATGGTTGACGTCATATATACATATGGGAAAGACCAACTTATTCAAATACTCAAATTTCATATTTTATTGATGTATTCAATTTTACCAGTATAAAATTCAACTACTTTTATATATATAATTTTTTATTAACATTTAATAATCTAATATTATACATATACATTTTTAAATTGGTCCAATATTTTTATCATATCAATTTAAAATATTAATATATATTTAAAGATTAAATTCTTTTACATAAAAAATAGGTGAAAATATTTAATTTATTCAAAATTTAATATATATAATCTACCATATAAATTATGAGGGTGAAATTGTTAATTGAAAGCAAAATTGTTTCAAATTTATCCTACATATATTTTCTAAATATAATAATGCATGTACAAAATCATATATATATACAACTTGTTTTGGAATAAATTAAAAAATATGTAATAAAAAAACCGAGTAGCAAGACTAAAGAAGAATACAATAACTTTTTTTGTTTACATTTATTAATAGACTAATACCCTAAACCAATATAAAATAGGGTTAATTTTGTTTTTATTTTTTTAACCTTTTCAATTTACATGAGAAAATAATTTTCCCACTTTTTATCATAAGAATTATATTGCCATATTCATACGAAAACAATTGCCCAAGTTAGATTCCAAAGAAAGTAAATAAAATTTAATATATCAAACATTAGAATCACTTTTCAACCGATTAAATTTCAAGAAAACTAACTATTTTCCATTATACCAAACACTACCTAATGTAAAAGAAATACTTTAACGAGTTTTATTTTGTGACCAATCTCTTTCTTTCTTTTTATTATTATTATATGATAATGGTAAAATTTGGGTTTTGATTCTCTTACTATGCATTACATTCTTATCCTCTTTTGGTGTTATACAACACCACAACAAACATAGGAATTCAACAAAAGTGGCGAGTAAAGTAAATAGAGTTCAAAACAATCACAAGAATAGACCATCACCTCCAAACATGAACAATATTGAAGAAAAAACACCACAAATCATATCTCCTGCCCCCCCAATCTCACATATTTGACAAAGTTGTTAGAAATCGGATTACATCTTTTAATTTACAAATAATGTACAAGTTTCTCATAAAGGAGGAGTAAATTTTTGTAATGAGTCGAAAAATTCGAATTTTAAGGTTGAATTGTTATTAAATCGGGACATCCCGATTATTATTATGATTTGAGCATGGGATTAATAATCAGAAATATAAAATGATGGGTTTGCATTATTAAAAAAATAGTACATAGATTAAATTAAATTGTATAGTGAGTGGAATTTGATTTGGAATGTTTTAAAGCCTTTTAAGTAGCAATTAAGCCGAGGACTAATTAGCAAATAAAGCATATTTGATCAATGTTAGTGGCTTTACTTTATTCCAACCGTCCATCTCCATTAATTTTAACCTAACTAAATCCTAGCCATTCATTAATAAATTAACTAAGCTAGTTATTAAGTAAAGTCATGTATATATGGTTGTGAGTGGGGGAGAGAAACCATTATTTTTCCTTTCTTTCAACCGAACCATGAAGAAAGAACGAAAGCTTTAAGTTGCTTCCATTGCCGGCCACAATTAGGTAAGGTAATAAGTTGTTTTCTTAAAGATTTTTGTAGATTTCTCAAGTATGGATCATGGTGTAGTTAGCCCATTGTTTAATTTTTGCTATTAAGTAAATTAGTTCATGATACCATTGTTGAAGATATGAAGTTTTGTAAGCTTGAAAACACGAGATTCATGATAGTTAAGCTTGATTATGTAAGGATAAAATGAGTTAGTTTGAAATAAAGTTACATCATGTTAAAGTTTTAAAGTTATTATTGAAACATTAAGGATTAGATTGTAAGAGATGAGAATTTTGGAATATTATGGTAGTTTGAGATCCCTAGAGAATAAATACGAGGATAGGATAAAGTGCAAGATTAAAGTTATAAAGGGATTCAAATGAAAAGAACCTAAAATTGTGTTCTAGGCATTGGATATAAGCTCATCAATGATGTAGTTTATATCGAAAAGATCGTACATAGCTGAAGATGAGATCGAAACGTCGAGGAACTGAGGCGAATATGGTGGTCAGATAACTAATTTGGTTTGTGCTAATTTAATAAATATTTATTCAATTCATGTTTTTAATTACTATTAAGTCCTTGAATTTAATATAAAATATGAATATCAAGTATGTTTCCAGTTATGTCGTGATTGAATGTCAAGTGTTAGTATAAATGTTAAGGGATAATATCAAGCACGACTTATGACTAGGTAAGTAAACTATGTCTTATCCCTTGATAATAAGTTCGACTTGAATTATAGAATAATAGTGATAATATTTGATATTGATATAAGTTGTAATGCTATCATGATAGATATTGACACGAATAAATGTCACGTTAGCGAACAAAATAAATTAAATATAAATAAACACATATGAAATAAAATATAAATAGAATGATTTATAATTAATTTATCAAATACGAAAATCAAATAAAACCATAATAAACAGTTGAAATAAAGGAGAATCGAGATTTTACGAAACGTCAAGGCCTGTGAAACATAGTTTCCTTAAGACAGATTCGGCCACTCCTACGGTATTTGGAGAAACGTTGGTCGAATGTCTTCCATAATACAACAATAACAATGATCAAAGTAGTAGAACCTTTACAACAATCAACGAACGAACTTTGCCTTTTTCTATCACCGGAATGTTTTAGAAATACGGAGAGGCAAAAAGAAGAATTTTGAAATCAACGAAATTTCGGTATAAGAAATTATTGGAATGTAGGTTTAATCCTCCAGAATACACAACCTTTTATAGGCTTTTAGGATAGTGGGGCTTAAAATAAATTCGCGTGGGACTTAAAATCTTCGCAAGCCTATTTAGGCTTGATCGATCTGGACATTTCATATTGCCCACGTTGTCTGGGTGCACCTTAATCCCGTCGGGTTTAGACTTGCACCCCCTACACGCGAGGCAAAGTTACAAGCTTAGTCAATCAATTATTTTTTAATAGGGTTCACATATATAAACATATCTCACACTTTGGTATTTAACCAATGTGGGGTCTGTCTTTATTTTTCCTCAACAATATTTTCAAGTAGTTTACTTTGAGCATCAAATTCTCATTCACTACTCAACCATTTTGAGCATATGATATACCGTTGTAAATGTCTCATGAAGTAGAATATGAAACCATAATTTTATGATTCAACTCTCCACCTTTACGTATTGAGAATATGCCTCAAAGTTACCATAAAAATATAATTTTCCAACAATGAATTCTATGCCATGAAATAGTTATGATGTTATCTTGGTAGATGTTAAGATGATGCACACATAAATTTATGTAAGTACAAAATTAGCACATGCTATGATGTAAGATAATTCACAATTTGTCTTGAGACTATTAAACATTGAACTTAAAATAAATTTTATCCTATTTTAGGTATTGAGACAAAAACCTTTTCTTGAGGCATCCAAATATCGAAGTAAAAAGTTTGAAATAAGGGAATTATGTCTTGAGACATAAGTGACCAAGTCTTGAGACACAAACTTCAGTGTCTCAAGATGCAGAGTTAAATTGGCCCATCAAGTTTGAATTTGAATCCTAACTTCATGTTTGATTTCGATAAACTTTGAAACATTTTATATGAGATAATTTAGCTTAACTCATCATGTTTATGCGTATAATTGTGATTGTATGAGAATTATTATGATTGATTGCCAAATTATTTGATATAATAAATTGAAATAGTCTGAGTTACTTCGGAAACATAATGTGATATCATACATCTAGATTTGACGATTAGGTTAGGTGTGGGGTATCACAATTGTAATTTATAATTATCATAAGTAAAGTTGTATATTAATTGTTTTAGAATTAAAGTTTTATTGTTAAAAACTAATATTAAGTGGGCAAAATTAGAATGTTGTTTTTGAAAAAAAAAAGATTTTAGGTTGCATTTTGGTTCAATTAGAAAAATAGGTTGATTTAACCGACTAGATTGTCATAGTAGCTAAAGCACATTTTGTAAGGCATGTTTTCAGCAACCAAAGCGTCTTACAAGATACACTTTTGGGGAAAATAAAGCAAAAATATTGAAAAAAAAGCAATTAGGTCGGAATTTCCTCTTTCGCTACCTCTTTTGCATAAGAAGGAACCTCACCGATGACATAAATCTCTTCATCTCTCTTTAATCTTTCTACAACCAATAAATGTGCAACTTCATTTGCTTGTCTCAGCGTGTGCTTAAAGACACACACTTGGTATCTTTCACAGATTGCTCTAATGTTTAAAATATGAGCACCTATTACTGACCTATCGATTCCCTTTGATTGCAGCTTCCGAATCACCGATAAGGTGTCTCCTTCGATCTCCACCCTCGTAAGTCCAACATGCAGCTCCATCTTAATCATCTGAAAACATGCCAGTGCCTCAACCGCAAATGGTGAAGGTATGTTGCCATACAAAATGCTTTTTGAGAATAACACCCTGCCAATAGTATCTCTGATGATAATTCCTAAGCATGACTTGTTATTTTGCTTACAAAAAGCTACATCAAAATTTATTTTGACAATTTGTTCATTTGGTGCCTTCCATCATACTTGTACGACTTGCTTTACTGTTGTTCTTTCATTGATTCCATCAATTTCCTCCAAATAATTTCTAATAAAATTTGCCGTCTCTGATGCTGTTATGTTTTTTCCTTCATGCAGCAGTTGATTTCTCCCAGCCTATATAGCCCACAAAGCACAACAAAAGATTCGACAAAAGTACTTAGAATTGTTCCCAAAAAAAAGATTCACCTAGTTTTTGATATTCGTAACTGGTGACGTTTTGGTCACATAATGCCTAACTACTGCTAGATCTCCTTTGATTTCAAACACTCCATAAACACATATTCCATTGTTTCGAATCCGTTTGCACATCTAGGGTATTCTGACATTCCCATCAGCCTCCTGTAATTTAGATTAGAAAAAGTAGGCAAATCGTTCTTTTTAATTCTCCATAATGTATTTTTTTTTTATCTTAGAGGGCAAATCTAAAAGCCAATGCTTTTTGTAAAGTGTCGAATGGGGATGATTACTCCCATTTGTAGTTCCCATATTATTTTCTTGTAATAACAATTTGTAAGCACTATGCACTGTATACTCCCCCAATGCCTTTCCACCCAAGCCAGGAAATCCTCATGTAGAAACTATGTCAAAGGAATGCTTAAAATGCGTTGGGCCTTCACTTCATTAAAGATAGATCGTACAATTCCTTCTCTCCATGTCCTCAATCTTGGATCAATCAAATCAACCAATGTTTGTATACATTGATTAGTAATAGTTTGCTGAATTTTGAAATTTGGATTCCCAGGTATCCACGCATCATCTCTCATCGAGATTGCTGCCCCTGTACCAATTCTCCAACACATCTCAAACACTCAAACACAAGAATCCCTTTGAGGCCCGCACAATTTTCCAAGTATACAAAGGTAGATTCCGTAAACTCGCTGTAGAAAGTTCATGTTTGGAAAATATTTTGCCTTTAAAGTTCTCACTAACAAGGAATTTAGGCAAGTAATCAATCACCAACCTTGTTTGGCCAGTAGAGCCAAATTAAACTTTGCTAGGCAACATAATCTCATACCTTCATAATCTTTTAATTCACATAATTGTCTCCAAGTGCACCAATAAATTCTACGCTTATTACTACTTTTACCCCACTAGAAATTACCAATAATATTTTCAAGTTCCACACATAAGGAATTTGGTAATAGAAAACATAACATGTAATACATAGGAATGACTTGAAGAACATATTTAATGAAAATCTCCTCACCTCTTTGTCAAAGATGTCAGATACTCCACCCACTTATCTTCCTCCTCATTCTATCCTTCAATCAATGAAATGCCCGTTGTTTTCCCCACTCACTATGTTCGGTAGCCCCAAATATATTTTCGGTTTCGTAGGCATCCTAACATTAAGCATTTGTGAAACCAATTGCTTGTCTTGATATGAAAAATTAGTCAAATTATTCTATTAGACTTTGTACTTTGTGCAAATTGTGGATTTAGTACCTCTATTTTAATTTCTGTATTTTTTGAATTTTCAAATTTTAATCTTGATCCAATGGTAACAGTTAAATTTGTTTGGTTAAATTATGTTATTAGTACTGTGTTATGCGTAAAGTTAAAGATTTAATCCACATTCATCAATTGGATCAACCTTAGTGGTTATATTTTTTGAATTTCAAAATTTTAGTAATAAATGAAAATAACAAATAACATAGTATTACAAATGTGATAATATATTTGACACATCAAATTTTAAAAATAACATAATTTAAATTAATGAATATAATAATTATCATTTGGTAAGGATTAAAATTTTCAAAATTAAAAAGTATAAAGAGTGAAAATGTACATGTGCTAAATCCGTGAATTACGCATCTAATAGCAGAATTTAACTTTTATCTGACACAAACTTTATATGAATGTTAACTCATAGTCCTCCTAGTCTTCAACTAGATATTTCTTAAATTTAAATTGTACTTTTCTATAAAAAAAAAAGATAAACATGTCGTAATGATAAAGACATGAGTGGGTGAAAATGAAAGACCAAGGAAAGTTTGTTCCAACAAATACACAATAAATTTATTGTTTCGTCAGTGTTCCAAAACACTCTTCTTCAAGAAAAAGAAAGAAAGAAAATAAACAATGCAAGAGACGATCGTCCTCTACCCATCGCCCGGATTGGGCCATGTGTTCTCAATGGTGGAGCTTGGCAAACTCATCCTTCACCACTACAACAACCGATACTCCATCACCATCCTCCTTACCACTGGCTTTTGGCACACCCCAACCATCATCTCTTACATCAATTCCGTCTCCCAAGCCTTCCCATCTATCTCCTTCTTTCGCTTCCCTTCCATCTCCATTGACCTATCTCAAAACTGCAGCGGTGCCGCCATTGCCTTCCACTTCATCCACCTTCATGCACCCAACGCCCTCCATTCTCTTCAACAAATCTCCAAATCTCAAAAAATCTCCGCTTTTATCATTGACCTTTTCTTCACTTCGGCTTTATCTATGGGAAAAGATCTTAACATCCCTACTTTTTACTTCTTTACCTCTGGTGCTTCTACCCTTGCTGCTTTCCTTCAAATCCCAAAGCTTGATAAACAAACCTTTGGAAGAAGCTTCAAAGATCTGCCCAACACGGTCTTCCATTTTGAGGGTGTGCCATCGTTGAGAGCTGTACACATGCCTGAACCTTTACTTGATAGAGATGATCCAGCTTATCATGATTTTATGTACTTCATGTCAAGTCTTCAACAATCAGATGGAATCATAGTCAACACTTTTGAAGATCTTGAACCCATTTCCATTAAGGCTATTGCTAAAGGTTTATGCCTTCCTGATGCTCCAAGTACTCCACCAACTTTCTACATTGGACCTTTGATTGCACCAAGTAAACATGAAGCTGAAAATGACTATTGTTTATCATGGCTAGAGAAGCAACCGAGTCAAAGCGTTGTGTTCTTGTGTTTTGGAAGCCATGGGACGTTCTATCCACCCTAAGTTAAGGAAATAGCCAAAGGGTTGGAAAAAAGTGGGCAAAGGTTCTTATGGGTTGTAAAAGATCCACCCAATCATGAAAAGACTAAGCAAGTTGAAGATAACCCTGATGTGGATTTAGACAGTCTTTTACCAGAAGGATTTATGGAGAGAACCAGAGATAGGGGTTTGGTTGTGAAGTCATTTGCGCCACAAGTAGCAGTGTTGAACAAGGACTCAATTGGTGGCTTTGTGACTCACTGTGCGTGGAACTCGGTATTGGAAGCGGTGGTGGCTGGGGTGCCTATGATTGCATTGCCTTTATATGCAGAGCAACACTTGAACCGGAACATTTTGGTTGAGGATATGAAGATGGCTATTCCGGTGGAGCAAATGGAGGGGGATGGGTTTGTGAGTGGAACTGAGTTGGAGAAACGAGTGAGAGAGTTTATGGAATCAGAGAAGGGTGAGGAACTTAGAGAAAAGAGCAGGAAGATGAAAGAGAAGGCCTTGGCTGCCATGGGTCCATCAGGGTCTTCTACTAAAGCACTTACCAAGCTGGTTGAGTTATGGAATTAAGGTTGAGGCCGGTGTTTCTTCTATTGGTCTCTTACAAGGTCATTAGGTGTGGTGTGAGGAAGGCAGTCACTAAAGGATCTACTGTTTTTATATTAGTATTAGTATTCTTCTTCTTTTAATATTTTATATACAAATAATAATGAAATAAAGATTTGCTTGAAGTGATAAACAATATTTTAAAATTTTAAAATTGTAATATGAATTCAGAGTTCACCGTATATAAAAAATAGAAAATTGTTGTTTTAGTCCTTTAGAAAAATTTAAAATTTAAAATTAATAAAAGTAAAATTATACTTCGGCCCCCCTAAAATTATAAAAATTTAATTTAATCCTTTAAAAACTATAAAAATATAAACTATTAAAAATTAAAAATTCATTTACCTCTAAAAAAGTTTTCTGACACAGTTAAATAAAACATGGTAAAGTGTTCATTAGAACAGTTGAAGAAGGCAAAAACAATGGCAACCATTGCTGCGTGGCAAAGCTCAAAGACTGCTCTTTCTTTATCCTCAAACTCCTCCTTGGGCCAGCGTCTCTCAATTCCTCCTTCTCTCTCCCCTCTTAATGTAAGTTCTTTTGTCTTTCCTCTCAATTTCTTTTACCTCATTGTTTGCTTCAATTTACACAATTTTCTTGTTTTTTTTCAGTTCATTGAAGGTTATATAGAATTGGGTGTTTCGCATTTTTCACTCTTTTGCCTTGGATTTCTTTTGACCAAGTCTAAAGCAACTTGCTTTATTCTTTTGGTTCAAAGGACTGAACTTTTTGATTGTATAATATCATATTTCACATAAACTCTATTCCTTTTTAACAGGAGAATGATAAATTAGATTTTGCTTCTCTTGATATTCAGTATTTTTAGCTGTATCTAAATTTTTCAAGAAGAAAAAGCTAAATATCAAGAAGAAAATTTTGATTTGTTATTCTCCTATTAAAAAGGGATAATGATAATGTAAAAACACAATTTCATTCAATCATTTCTCTATCTAATTTAGCTCAAATTTACCAAAATATTAATCAAACATATACCAATTTAGAATACCAATTTATTTTCTAAATTAGTGTCATTGCTTAAAGCAGTTTTTTTTTTTTGAATAAGGGGATTAAATCCATCTCTTTGAAGCATAAAACTTTCAATAGTACATCATAGAATAAAAAATAATATAGACATAGAATAAAATTTTAATAAATATATTAATATGTTATTGATTAAATTTTAACTTAAAAAAATAAAAAAGGGTATATTTCATACGCTATTTGTTTTCTTTTTCTTTACTTATTTCTTCTAAAAAGCTAGATGACAAATAAAAAATATTTAATATATAACAAAATGTGTCTTTGATATTATTCAATAAAAATTGGGCCTACAATTTTTATATAATATCATCACTAATTGTTGAATAATTGTAATGTACTTTTTTTTATTACCATTTAAAAAACCCACTAAAATGTGGTCCAATTACAATGTGCCACATGACATCTTTAGGTAATAAAAATATAAATAGATTAAAAATTCTAAAAATAAATAAAAGTTTAAAAAATAAAAATAATTTAATTAATAAATATATAATAAATATATTTTATCCTTTGACTTTTATCGGTGTTGACCAATGTTGACCGATGGTTGACCTAATAGTTTTTGATATTTTTATTTAATAAATTATTTTTGAAAATTTTAGTCTATTTTTATTGTTAATAGATATAGATGCCACATGACACTTTCTAATTGGATTGAAGTGCCACATGGCACATTCTAATTGAGTCACATTTCAACCGGATTTTTTTAGATAATGAAGCGAATTGGTAACAAAATATAACTTTAGGTAAAAGTCTGAGTAAAAAAAAAATACCAAAGTGAGAAAAATAATATACTTCATCGGCCAAATGATGCTTTAAGCCTTATTGAAATAAGTAATAAAAAATATAATATAATGATAGTTTATACTATATGAAATTCAAATAAAATATTTACAATTTTTAATTTTAAAATAATTATAAAAATGCAAACCACAAATTTCTTACCCTATAGAATGGACCCATAAGTTAGGTACTATTCATCAAATTTAAGAATATTTGATCCACTGTTAGTGCATACTCTCATGCACCACCAATTAATAGTAAGATAACACATCGCTACTTATGTAAAATAAAAAAAATTTAAGGGTTTAAAAATAAATATAAATAGCTTTATTTTTAAAAATAAATATTAATTAAAATTTCAAACTAAATTTATTATGTTGACAAATTTTTAATATATTTTTTGAAATTTTTAGAATTAGAACTAAGTTGATAAATTCTATAAATGTTGAGGGTTAAATTTATTCAATTTTTTAGTATTCGAACTAAAATGACAAATTTTGTAAACATTGAGGGCTATTTGTTGAATATTTTATATTTAGGATCAAATTAATAGAATGTGTAAACATTAGAGGGCTAAATCTATTGTTAGACTAATAAAAAAACTCACATCAGCTTTCTGTCACTAATCTAACGACAACTAACAGGAAAGTGACAAAATATATAATTTCGATTGGCATAAGTATTGACACAATGAATTTGAGTGTGTTGAAGCGTATTATACTTTTATTTATGGGTTGAAGAAAGATTATAAATCGTTTTAAGCATAGTATATATATATAAAAAGATATAACCAAAATTTATAATCAGATTATTAAAAAAAAGATAATAAATATTAAGTAAGCATATATGCAAACAAACACCAACTCTCATATTCAAAGAATTCAAATCCAACCCCCTATGTTAATTTGGTAAAATAATTAGCCGAGACTAAAATTTTGGTCTAATGTGTAATGTTATACATAACTATTAAATGAATATATTTTTTATTTTAAAATATCATATTAGTGAACTTATTAGAAAAATTTGACGGAGTTAACGATCCATTATTATTGGATAGAATAATTGCGCTACTAAAAATCTATTGTTTATCTGAAATAAATATTATTTTTAAAGATATCTTTTTCTTTCGACCCCTTTTATTATTAACAAAATAAAATATTTTGGACGCTGGGCGGTGGTAGCTGCACCTCAAAGCAGCCACAGCGCCGGCCATAAAAACAATACATTTGAATAATCATTCACACAGGAGTCAACATCGACTGTTAGTGAATCACCCTCCTTAATCCATTTGAATAATCTTAAGAATTCCATTACATTTTTAATTGTTTAAAGCAGCCTCAACGATTACACCCCATTCACCCTCCTATAAATACTTGGCACTTTCTTACCACAAACAAAACATCTAACAACAAATTATCTATTTTTAATAACACAAAAGAAAGTTGGTTTTTTGAAAAGAAAAAAATGGAGAATGTTCCATGTACAATGAAAGCTTGGATTTATGGACAACATGGGAAACCTGAAGATGTTCTGAAACTCAAGTCCGATGTTGTTGTTCCTGAATTGAAGGAAGATCAAGTTCTTGTTAAGGTCATGGCTTCGGGGCTTAATCCAGTTGATAATAAGAGGATGCTTGGCATTTTTGTTCAAGCTGAATGCCCTTTTCCCGTAAGTTTTTTTACATTACTAGCTATAACTTAAACTCAGTTAAGTGTCTGATATGGATGTATTGTTTTATTTTTGTTTTTTCAGACAGTTCCAGGGTACGATGTAGCTGGTGTGGTGGTGAAAGTAGGAAGCCAGGTAAAGAACTTAAAGGTAGGTGATGAAGTATATGGTAACATCCATGAGAAAGCCTTGGATCATCCCAAACAATACGGCACTTTGGCCGAATACACGGCGGTTGAAGAGCGGCTATTGGCTCCCAAACCCAAGAATCTCAGCTTTACCGAGGCTGCTTCACTGCCGGTCGCCATCGGAACAGCTTACGAAGGCCTTCAACGATGCGAGTTCACCGCTGGTCAATCCATTCTTGTGTTGGGAGGCGCGGGTGGAGTTGGCAGCATGGTCATTCAGGTACGTTTATGTCAACGTTACCAAATGATTGTATTACCTTTGTGGTATGCTAAATTTGTATTATTAGATCAGCTGGCCAAGCATGTTTTCGGAGCATCAAGAGTTGTGGCTACTGCTAGCACAGGAAAACTAGAGTTGTTGAGGAATTTGGGTGCTGATTTAGCAGTTGATTACACCAAGGAAAACTTTGAAGATCTCCTTGAGAAATTTGATGTTGTATATGACTGTGTTGGTAAGATTAATATAGATTCTTTTACTTTCAAATCTAGTTTGAGAATGGAAAAAATGTTGCAGATGTTAAAATTTGAACTTTAAATTAAGCCTCGGGCCTAATCTACTTGATAAGTTTGACTACATAATCCAACTGGATTATGCATCGGGTTTATTATATGCTAGAAAAATAACAAGCCTGATTTGTATACGAAAAACCAGGGCAATGTGAAAGGGCAGTGAAGGCAATGAAGGAAGGTGGGAAAGTTGTGATAGTGATTGGAGCAGTGACTGTGCCAGCATTTGTGTTTATAGTCACTTCAAATGGGGCTGATTTGGAGAAATTGAACCCTTACTTGGAACGTGGGAAAGTGAAGGCTGTTATTGATCCCAATGGCATTTACCCTTTCTCTCAAACACTTGAAGGACTTGCATATGTCGACACTGGTAGAGTCGCTGGAAAAGTAGTCATATATCCAATCCAACAAGATAATTAATTTAAATCTCACATTTGTGATGCAAATGTATGGTTATATGTTACCAATTGGTCTCATGTAATAAAAACAATAATGTTTCCCTCTAACTTCATCAAAGTTACATTGTAATTGCACTATTCGAAAAGTAAAAATTGATAATATAAAATTAAAACTCAGAAGTCGTTACTACTTTTTTCGAGGATGAATCTCACAAAAAAAGATTTACAATTTTCGAAATAATAAAATAAAAATTTCAACACAAGAACTGATATAAATTTAAGAATTAACTAAAAATAAATATAGTAACTATTAGGAGAATAAAAATACAATATGGGTTAGAAATTATTAGAAGTGAGTAAGTTTATTTATCTAATCCAGTTATTGATAAGTTTAAGATTCATGACTAAGATGATCTTAAGATGTAGGTACTTGGTTGGTGTATCACTTATAGGTGTTTAGAAAATCCTATGTTGATGTATGTCGTATAGGAATTAAGTAAACCTTAAACCAACACCGGCATCAACCCTCACTACGTAAGTTGGTGTATATGTTACAGACAACCCCATCCATCAGTGTATAGTTTAGTAGGTTTAGATAACTATTCAACTAGATCGCTAAGGTTAAGCAAATACTCTCGATATTTAACTCTTCCTAGATTATTGCTTAATCTAACAGTCACTTAAATTAATTATGAATAAGCAATTGAACAATTAATATTTATACTGACTTAAATTTATCTCTAATAACCGATTTACTTCATCATTACTTGAGCTATTAGTTCATAACGAGCATCATAAACAAAAATAATAAAACAATCATAAGAACATTAATTGAAACATTATGAAGAGAAATAGAAATCCTATTGAATAATTGAAACTCCAAAACTCAATCCAACCATTACTTCAATGAACATTAGCAGGACGACTGTTGCTCTCTTTTTGCACACCTAATTGAAACCTAAATATGGTTGTTGTGTAGACCTAATTAGGGATTCATTCAATTTGGCAGCGACTAAACGAAACCATATGCGGCAGAACAGTGTACTGTGGCGCACATGTTGCTTCGACACTCCCGCATATTTTTTCTATCTCATTTTGTTTTCGCTCGTATTCAAACTCGGTCTTCATTTCAAATTGGACCTGATTAAAGCCAAAGCACTTATTAAAATGCCTATTACTTAAATAACTAAAAATAAGTAAAACAACATAAAATATAAATATGATGCAACCTATGAAATTTATCCTAATTATGCAATTAAATATAATATTTACTTAAAAACTCATAAGTGAAAAAAGTACAAATATATTTATATGATGAAGACTTTGATGGTGGTGTTTGATCAAGAAAGCCAAGAAAAATCAGAGGATGAACTTTTATGGAAATCTGATTCCATTTGAAACCAATGAGATTCAAAGATGAAGTTGTAGGTGTCGAGTGGTCCTCACAAAAAGGGAATCAATATTAACCATGAGGTGAAGATGGTGCCAAATGCATGGTAAATATCAAACTCTCAACTAAAACATATGAAAAAAGTTGTCCACATTTCCCAACATTGATCATCATCCTGGGAGAAAAACCCAAGATAAACAGGCAGCTGAAAATTGCAAATTTATTAGAGAATTGAAATAATATTGTTATGACGATTCATATTTCATAATCTCTTTATATATGTTGAATTTGTGTTCTTGTTGGAATTTTTTACGGTATCTATAGGTTGATTATTTAACAGAATAAACTTCATTCAGTTCAGATAATTATAAAAAAATAATCAGTTCACTCAAATTAACCGAAATTTAATATTTGAATGTTATTTCAATTGTTAAATTCATAATATTTTGATTATTCATTCAGTTTAATTTTGTTAAGTTTGTATGCTTTCTTATTAGTTATTTTAAACTTTTAATGTGTCTATTAATGTATTTATCATGTTTATTTTGGAATTTCAGTTTTTTTTTTTTTGAAAGAGGACTGTAGTCTATAAACCAACCGAGCTAAACTTACTCTATGAATACTCTTATAATTCCATTTATTTAGATGATTTCACTAGCATACATACATGTATATATAATCCAATAAATTGTTTACTAGTACAAATAAACACTAGGGAAATAACAATGAACTACTTCCTTCTTATTGCTATAACAAGTAATTGGGGGGGGGGGAGGAGAATGAAATAGTGGCATTTCTCAGTGTCTTTACGCAGAATCCAAGCACCAACAGTAGTAATCAGACCTTGAGATTGCCAACATTTCTTCAGGGGACATCCTCTCGAGCTCGTTTTGCCTCCACGACGCGAAGTTGTTCCGGTTTTGAGGGTCGGAAGCCAACGGGTAGTCTTGTCTCCTATGAACTTGTCTCCTCATCCTAACGTAAAGCCTCATTGTTGCAACACAATCCTCATAAGGATCTTGAATGCCATTTTGAATGTCATACCTAATTCACACCCAACATGATGCATCACTCTCTCGTTAACGATCGTCGATCGGATACCGATCGTATAGGGGAGAAATGGATGATCTATAGACACTTACCCCAAATATGCTTGAGTTAAGTACTTGAGTGAGTTGCTAAGTTTGCTTGTTTTCATCAAGGGAGGATATTTTGCAGTATCCCTGTAAACAAATATCGAACATGAATACTTTAAGAAAACCGAAGAGTTCGAATAATACAAAACCTGCAAGCTGTATTGAAAAAAGATTGTAGTTTGACTTATATATATTCCTTTTGAATGTATGTTATATATATATATGGCATCCTTAAACTTTTACCTTATCATTATTGGTGGATATTCGACTTGCATTTTATCTAGGTCATGATCAAGACCATGCCCTACAAGAATCCTAGCTTTTCCACCTTTAGGTGATCGAATTTTCCACGTTGGTTCTCCATTGCAAAGGAAATCTTGAACCTTTCTTTGAACTTGTCTCAATGGCATTGCATCCCTTAAATGTTCTGGTCGAATGCCTGTTGTTTCGTACCTGAAAGTAATTCAAACAAGGAACCTATGTTACTCAGACTAAGGCAAGTATCGGACCAAGTTTGAATATATGTTGAACATGAAAAGATTAGGGATTACTCGGATTTATCCTATGGGCATACCTATAGTTTGTGACTGGAATAGGAGGTTTAACATAAGTATGGAAGATTATATTCTCCTTTTCATCAATGATGCAAACCCTTGCACAAAGATCCAATGACCTATCGCTTCCACCACCAACAGTTTTGCATGCAAGTGCAACAACTTGTGGGCCTCTTGAATAACCATTGTCGATTGTTAAGCTATCTCTAAGCCCCAAGTTAGCCATGTAAGCTGATATCCCCTATTACAAGTAAAACCCACATTTTAAATCAATTTCAATATGGGAAAAAAAGTGCCATTATAAATATACATACAATAGAAGTATCATGGAGTCTCCTGCACTAAAAGTTAGATTACATTTTGCCCTCCTTTACTAAAGAAAAAGGGGTAAATTGGTTCCTATACATTAGATCAAAAAGAAAACTAGTCTTTTCTATTAAAAAATTTATCCAATTTTACTGTTAAAAATTGACGTGGCTGACAGAATAACTAGACAATTCTACATGACGTGCCACATGTACTTTATTCTGACGTATAGAGATCATTTTTTAACAGTAGAAATGTATGAAATTTTTAACAGAAGGACTAGTTTACTCTTTGATCTTATATATAAGTACTAATTTACTCATTTTTGAGTAGAGAGAATAAACACAATCCAACTTTTAGTATAGGACCTTTATGATACTTTTATCTACGTATATATGTATGTATATAAAGACAATTTGACTTGAATTAATACATGGTTCACTCCAGAGAGCTGGCATCTGTCTTGATGAACCCTAAGAGCATAAGGGCTATCGAGAATGGCTAAACAAAACTTGCAGCCTCGGATGTTGAACGCGTTCCTGCATTCTTGTTTGGGCAATGGACCTGTATTTATTAACAAATTTATATAGTTTTCAAGAATCCGTGACATATATATATTACAAATGAATTGAATTAGTTACCTATTAGATGTTCCCTTAGAGATTCAAAGGATCGGCAGTGCTTTTTACAAACACCACAAGTAGGTTCATGAACTGAATGAAACAAAGTTCTCATATGATCAACCAAATGTTCCATCCTATTGAACTGTCTATAGCAAGCTGCACATTTGTTCCTGCATTACAACATTAATCATTGAAACTTGTCATACATATATAAAATTATTATACATATCAAATCTCCGGTCACATCCTCGTAACTCTATGACAACCTAAGTATATTAGACCATTATTACCAAAGCCTACGGGAAAAAAAAGAGGGGACAAGGAAACAGCAGAAGGGACTTTTTCCTCTCTTCTCTTCTCCATCTTTCTCCATAACTCTCCATGAGAGAGCTTACTTCCTCCATTATCTATTACCAGAACAACCGGCTCTCCGACCCATCTCAAATGGGGTGAACCGACCAATACCATCATAATCTCCGCCTTGTTCGATCATTGCATCAACAAAATTACTACATTGTTGGGTTTCATATACATATGTCTAGGGTTGAGATTGAGACATACCTTGGGTTATCTGCACACTCCATAGCTGGTTTTAGTGATGAAATATAGGTGAAGTATATATTATTAGGGGAGGTACTTTGAAGGTGAGGAAGAAAGGGGGGATTGGGGAAGGTATTTATATGGGATTAAGGAAGAAATGGTGGTGTCCCACTAGGATGATTCCTTGAGAAAAAATTAGTCATGAATCTGCTATGGTGCACCAGAACATTCGTAGTAATCCAGATGCTCTAATGGCCCACTCATCAACTTAGAATATTTCCCTTCTCTTTCTTTTACGTGTATGTGCATGGTATCCTTGGGTATACCACACCAGGAAATGTGTGTGTATGATTAACTTTATGTGTGTTGATATCTTAAAAGTTATTAAAATGCTCCGAACAAGAGAGTTTGTAAACATTTTTGGAAATTTCTACCTATCTTGTAAGATATATTTAATAAAATTTTATCGATCTAGTAACTTCAACATAAAGATGTGAAATTATAATTTGATTTTTTTTTTAATTTTAGAATTATAAGTTAGTACAATGATAAAATTGCATCTTTTACCCTCAAAAAGAAAAAATTTCAATCTATTAAAACTCCCAAGTAATACATCACAAAAACAACAAACAACAAAATCCATAGTTATCTTAATCGAATCGGATTGATCAGTCGAACTGGTTGATGGGAATTAGTCAGGGTATCGATTCGGAGAAAGGCTTTAGTCCAATTGAGTCACAAACTGATATGAACTAGTTGAATCAGACTGAAAAATTGGTTGAACTGATTTTTAATATATTTTTAATATTCTTTATTTTTATGAGTTTTTAATAATTTATTTAATAAAAAACTGATGAATTGGTGACCTAACTGATTTGATCACCGAGATTCTTTAAGAGGTTTAGGTTCCAAAAGTGCATGATAAATACCGCCAAAGTTCAATACAACAGAGGAAATTAAGTGAAGTACTCTAGATAGAAGTTATAGAAAGGTGTCTATAACTTCTTCACCAAGACCTACCCCCAACCTAGAGTAGCTAGGTGGGGAAGGAAAATTAATCCTTATTCGTACATGGGTGTTTCTCGAACAAAATGAACCACTTCAAATAGTTTCATTGCTCCAACTTAGAATATAATTAATCCGGCATGGACTACATGAGCCCCCAATAGTTTACTGAATAAATTGATAAGTCGAACATTCTTTGCCCACCAAGTGAAACCAATGGTTTCTTGGTCAAGACCGACTAAATCTAAAGTTCCATTAAAAAGCGTTTCCATGAGGCGAAACCTCCTTAAGGAATATAAGGCTTTCATGAGGTTGATCTTGAGCCTCCATCCAAGCACAAATGCCTTCGTTTAAAAGAATATTTTTACGGTAGAAAATCTCAAATTCAAGATCTTCCACTACACGAATTTTTTGGAAAACGAAATCATAGATACATAGGTACAATTCTAGAAACCTTGACAAAATTAATAAATTAACACCCAAAAACAATTTCAATTAAAACAAACAACCAACGTTTCCACAACATTCAAATGTTGCAGCATTTTTCTAACTTTTCATGTTGGCATTGCTTCATCTTCTCTTTTCATTTCCTCTCTTGCATTCTCAAATTTTTTAGTATAAAATAAAATGTTTACAACATATTTTTTCGATGAAATAACCATTTCATTTTATTCTTTCTTTTTTGTTAGGACATGTGGTTTTCTTTTAACTTTGACAATGTTCATGCAATAATTTGTCATGGTTCACTTTTTTCCCTTTTAGATTTGGTCAAAGATTGCATTGTTCCCAATTGTCCTCTTTTACTTAACATATAATAGCAAGCTTACAAGTTTCCAATGGAAGAAAAAGAAAACTTAAGCATTTTGGATGGACATTTACTTTCAGTGCGATGCGTTTAGTCTTTCTTTTTTCTCAAGTTACAGTTTTACTGTAGTATTTAATTTCACTATCACAGCTGTTTTTACACTAACATAGTTAAACGCGTTGCCCATCCAAAGATAGCATATACAAACAAGGCAAGTTTCATTAAAAGAAAAAAAAATCTTGAATATAGCTAAATCATTGGAATTGAGCTCAAATTAGCCAAATTTTAGTATCCTACAATATTGAATTTTATTAGTTCACAAGTATGATTTGACTTTTTTTTTACTTGAATAAGTTTGGAATAGTTTCTATTATAGACTAAAAATTACTGTATTATATAATATAAGAATTTAGGTTCAATTCCTAATAATCTCAATTCCTACACGCAATTATATACATATATATAAAAACTACAACTCGAAAATAATTTATTTATTTTACCTAATCTCATTTATGAACAAGTCTACAATCTCAAAGTTGATGTTCACTTAATAGTACAAAATAAAACTTATTCTTACATTAATGTTTTAGAGTTAATAGCATCAGGCATCCCTTAACTATTATTCTTATTTTAAATTGGTTCTCAAACTTTAAAACATTCTAATAACATCCTCAAACTATCAATGTTATATCAATTAGGTCATTATTGTTGAATAACATGTCAAGTCTTATGTGACATAATTTAAAATGAAAATTTTAAAGAAAAGTAAAACATTGCCGGATAACTTTTAAAAGTAGAAAACTAAAAATGAAGTAAACAAGAAAAAATAGATTCAGTGTTCGATAAAGCTTTTGTAAAAGTTTTGGAAACCTTAAAACCAAGATTTTTGCAACATTCATTTTTACAATTTTCATTTTATTTTCATTTTAAATTATGTCATATAAGATTTAACATCTCATTTAATGATTAGAATAACGATTTTAGTAATAGAAGGACCTTATTGATATAACCTCGATAGTTTGAAGATGAAACTAGAATGTTTTAAAATTTGAGGACCAATTTAGAATAAGGATCATAATTTGAGGATATTTGGTGCAATTAACTCTAACATTTATAAAATTTATAATTAAATTTTAAAACTTTTTAATTCTTAAATATGAATTCAAATCGGTTAGGGTTCAAGTTCTCTAGTTAATATCATCTTCAGGTGTTATCTACATATCGAACAAGAAAAGTGACATGAGATAAAGTCAAAGATTTACATACATGAGAGTTGAATTGATTTCTAAGCGAATTGTTCAAAACCGATCAAGAAATAATTAGTAGCTGAATCGGTTTTATAAATTTCTTATTTTTAACTTTTATAAACTTTAATTATTGTTAATCCCGCAATCAAATTAACTAAATTAAAAATCGATAATTTAACCATGGAATAGCAAGGTAGCTTAAGGTCCTTGTCTTTGGGCAAAGATTAAAGTTAGAAGAATGAAAGAGGTTTGACTTGAACTCAATAAAAGACATGGGGAATGTCAGTACAGCCTCACTTTTGACTGTAAAGGAGCCTTAAGAAGATTCCCTCAATGTTGCTTTTGTAGACGATAAACAAGAGGCTTGAAATTAAGTCAAACAACACTTTTCATCTTTTGCCTTAGTTGACTTATGGTCCATACTTCATACATCCATCCCACATTATCAAACAACATCTCTTTTAGACTTCTACACAGATTATTCGAGTTTAAATATTTTTTATTTAAACTCGTTTTTGATCTAATTTGATTCGATTCGTCATTTTAAATAATTTAGATTTATTATTTACGTTTTTAATGAATCTAAAGGTTAATAGTTGGTATATCTATTCTATTATTAAAGTTTTTAATTAAGTAGATATTAGGAGTTAACCAAATATTAAATCAATTAGAGAAATAAAAAAAATAAATTTACAAAAGAGAAAGAATACATTGATAGGTTTATATAAGTAATTTAATATTTGTAAAAAAACCACTAATACCCTTTTTTTTAAAAATATATATATATATATATTTATCAATAATTATTATTTTAAAAAATATTATTTCAATATTTTTATATATTTTATATTTTTTCATTCACATAATAAATGTACAAAGTGATACCATTCTATTTTTTAGCATGATAGAATTTATCAAAAAAAAAAATACATGCAAAGTGATACCATTCTATTTTTCTTTTCTCTTGGTTCATGAAATCAGCTTTCCTTTATCGTCATATAAATATTTGAAAGTATATAAATATGTGTGTAATATAGCACTTCAAATAGGAAATACAAAGTAAAAAGTTTAACATTTTATTTCTTGAGCATTAAAAGAAGTCAATTATTCACATTTTTATATAATTTATATTTATTATATCTATATTTATATTATTATAATGATTTTGAATGAATTTAATGCTGCAATTCTCTAAAAAAATTGAAAACTTTATTATTCAAATAGAAGAATCACGAAATACATCTTGAACAAAACTAGATGTTGAAGACTCGAAGGCAAGCTAAAAAAAAAAAGAATAAGGTGGCATTGAGATAAGAACATAGAAAACAAAAACACAACAATTTGTTTATGTAGTTCGATTTCCATATGTTTGCAGAGCCTAGCTTCGTGAGTAAATTCACTATCTCTAATCCTGATATGAATTCAATGATACCACAAAAGCATACTTGAAATATTACTATTGATTCATTCATTCATTCAAGATTTCCAAAACATAAAAGATAGTTTCATATATATATATGCACATACATACACATAGTACTTAGTTAACACATCATTGGATTTTCAACTTCAAGTTCTAAACAAATTCTTACGAGAATCTATATTACTACTTACTCGAGTTTTGGAGTCAAAATGGGTTATGACGTTAGGCTCATACTTTCTATGTATTACCTAATCAAAAGTATATTCACTATACTAAGCTTTGAGATAGTCCTACTCGTTCATGAGTCGAGGCATTCCTTAAGATTTTCTTCCATTTCTAGTTTTGGCTCGTCACTTGAATCTTCATTCAGATTTCAGTTTAGATCTATCTTTGGATCCTCTTTTGTTTCTTTCTCCAAAATAAGTATGGAGTTTATTAACTTTCTAGTTAGCTTTCTAGTATGATATTTGCTTAACAACGGTGTTCCATGAGCCTTTCACTTCCCATTACATCTCTATAGACCTTAACTCAATGTGATAACTCTCTTTGTACTGTAGAAGGTTGTGATCACGACAAACCATTTGACTAAATTTCTATACTTCGATGGCTTCATCTTTTCCTAAAGTTTTCCCAAAGACATCAGCTGTTCAACCTCTATCAGGGTGCCTTTCAGAGTGAGGTATTGTACCTTATCTTCTTAGATCAATCCATGTCCCTTCCAAAACAACTTCTTACATTATACAACTTACCGTAATGGGATGTTGGATGATACAATCACTCAATCTCATCCTATAATCTTGAATTTCCTTCATCAGTTATCTACACCTTTACATTTCTCTTGCACAGTAATTACCTCAGATACACGCATCAATACTGCCATAATTGTGTGGTAACTAAAAAAATTTCTTATGGATCTATTCATCATAATACTTATCCTCATATACTCTTTAGTTCATGATACGATTCATATAAAATTTGATGCTAACCCATTTTCCTAAGATTTCGTCACCTCAAAGAACCAATGAAAGTAAAACTTCATGAATGTAACCCCCCTCACCCGACCTACTCGTCGGGTCCAAGCTGTAGTATGCCACATTCATTGCCGGAGCAACGATAAACAGTTTTTGCAACATTCAACCAATTATATATACAAATAAGTATCATTCACATTCAAAACGTAGAACACAATAATTTTTGGGTCCCACACGAGCTTACGAAAGCTCTTTTGTTAACTCAAGCATGAATTCAGACCAAATTGTAAAGTTTTGAAATTCTCAGACTGAAATCGTCATTTCATAATCTCCACATCGTGACATTGCTATCTTAGTGAGTTACGTTGGGACGTCACTCACTGTCAAACCATGTCACGGCGTTGGGGACTCGAGGTCATGACGTTGGCCTTATTTTGGCAACTTTACACTTTGGTACCTATTCATTTGTTTCATCCAAAACAAAGTCATTACACAATTACACATGTAATACCCAATTTTTTTCCCGGCCTATATTAAAACCAAATTTAATAAATCCAAAAGTCCAAAAATAACAATGTCTAGTTACAAAAAAATTTAGCCCAAACCCCAAAATTACATTGGCCCGAAATAAAACAAAAAATAAATAATAACCCCAAAAGCCCAATTTACAAAACCCATTTTCGCGGCCCAACAATCAGCAAACCACTCAAAACCCTAAACGCCTTTCAGCCTCCGTCGCTCCCACGCACAGCAGTTCCTACGTGCGCCTCCACGCCAGCTGTCCATGTACCTGCAACGCAACAAACAAAGAAACAAGCAGCAAAAGAAACGGACTAATAGCAAAATGGAAGCAAAGAATTATTTCCTTTTTTCATATATCTATTTTTCTTTTTCGTTTCAGCTATAAAAGGCAATTAAAATCTATAAAATAAGGGGGGATTCGAAAAAATAGAAATACAAAAGAAATCGAATATCAATTTTTTTTTAGAAGGTGATTCTCAGAGTTTTTTTTTCTTTATTTTCTATCTTCGATTTGATATTCATTTTTTATATATGCGAAAAAAAGTAAAAGAGGAGAAACGAAAGAGGCCATACCTTCGTGAGTGCGCCGTCAGAATCTCCGCTTACTCCGTCCCAAATCGGAGTTGAGAGTGGAGGGCTTCAGGCTTGCACAGCGGCAGAGAGAATAGGGGGTGGCCTTCTGATTTTAGGGTTTTAAAAGGGGCTATTTATAGTGTGAGAAAGGGCATCGTTTAGGGCTTGTTTCAATAGCTCTAAAACGGTGTTGTATTAGCTATAAACCGTGACACGATCTGTCTGCCTAAGGGATCCGCGTGTTTCTGCAGTAAATAGACAATTTACGCACGCGGTCCTTCCACATTTCAAGCGCGTTTCAATCCAGTCCTTTTTGTATTTTATTTCTGTTTCAATTAAGTCTGCATCTGACCGCCGCGTTTTAGGAGTGGGGAAATTTTCCCTTTTAGTCCCCCATGTCATGCGCACTACGTTTTAATCCCTGGACAGTTTTTTTAATCTCGTTTTCTTTCCTTTAAATTCTGTTTTGACTCCAATTTAATCCTTATAATTTAATGTATTTAATTATTATTATTATTTAAATACATTTAAATATTTATTACTCCATTTTTATCTAATTTTAAATCTGATATTATTTTGGTGTTTAAACTTAATATTATTTTAGTTTTATTATTAAAATCGTTTAATTTATTATATATTATTATCTTAGATTTATTATGCATTATTATTTATAATTTATCAACATTATTATTTTAAATTCATCATTAACATTAATATTTTTAATCATGTATTATTATTTTAAACGTATCACATATTATTATTTTAAAATTATTATCAAAATTTTTAAATTTATTGTGTATTATTATTTCAAATTTATTATGTGTTGTTTATTGTAAATTACTCTATTCATTTCAAATCATGGATATTATTTGTATTAAAATACATATTCATAAATTATTTGTTTTAATTCATGCGTTGTTTTAAATGTCATCTATATATTATTTTAAATTATACACATTTTTTTAATTTACTTTGTTATTATTTTTCTATATAATATACCTTTTAATTCTTCTTTACACATCTTTTATTTAAATATTTTGTATATTATGTCTACATATTATATGTGTTAAAATGTTTGTATGTAATTTTAAATGATTTTTTTATTATTTCTTTTAAATTCGTTGCATGTGTTCATTTTATTTTGAACAGGTTTGTATACTAGTTTTTAGCTTATTACTTGCTTCACTTTGTTCTATTTTATGTGCTATCTATTTGGTATTGAGTTTTGTTCATGTATTATTTTGAGTTTAAAAACCTATTATGTGCATTTGAGTTTGTATATTCATATTTGTATGGTAGTCAACCCGCGTATATTGTTCCATGTTCATACATTTGTTTTCTAATTCCGAACATTACATTATAGTTAAAATTTCTGATTTATTTACCAAAAATTGATCATTTTATTTCTCTTCATTTCAAATGAATCAAATTTATATCTTTGTTAACATTGCATTGAACTTTCGCTTTAATCCAAATTCGTAAAAAGGAAAAATGAAGTTTGCAATATATCGTCTTTGGAACGATGAGAAATCGTGCCCTAACTTACGGGGTTTCAATTTTTTTCGTCGAACTAAAACAGCTAAATATTTTAGTTTTCAAATGCACAAAGTTCCAATAAAGATTTTTTAAGGGTTAGCTTATGCTCGGGAATTCAAACGTTGTATCTTAACTTACGGGATACGACATTTGGTTGCCTCGAGATAAGAATGCCTCTTTTACATTCGTTCAAATCTATCCAAGCATTGTTTTAAAATATGGCCTTAATAAAAAAGGGAAATCGTCTTTAATCTTTTCTAATTTTCGACATTTGACTTTAAGACAACAAATAATCAATTCGGTACCAGTTTTGGGCATTACGAGGGTGCTAACCCTTCGTCATGTGTAACTGACTCCCGAACCCATTTTCTTACTAAAACTCATAGACCAAAAGTGTTTTCAAGGTGATCCGATCACACCTCAATAAAATATCGGTGGCAACCCCAATTTTCATTTTTTTAAATCGACACTATTTTTGTTTTTCAAAATAAAAATGGTTTCGGCAACACATACTACCTCTACCTATGCTAAAACATGTAAAATTCAAGCTAAATTAAGTTCATGACATTTATGACAATGATCATTCAAAATATCTAAACATTTATGTACAAAACTTAAACATATTCAAGCCATCAATTAAATAACTTGCCATTTCTTTCTATATTCAAATCCTAGCATATAAATATGTCAAGTGCAAATTTGAAAACATCACCTAAATAGCATCATCCATATATAGCTTAATTTATACATCATTTGATACACACACTAGTTTCACATGCTAATTAATCTTTAAGTCAAATTCAAGCATACCATTTCACCAAACAATTCACCAATTCCAAAACAACTTATCCTTATATACATGCCACAACCTTTAAACCAAAATAAACATATTACTCCCAATTCAGTGATAGTGTGAGCTTTTGCGATGATCCGGCTCAGTGAGTTCCGCAAGGTGGCGATCTAAAAAGGAGGGAAACAACTAAGGTAAGCATTAAGAATTCTTAGTAAGTTCAAATGAAAAATACACACTTACCTTAATTTTGTGAAAGTATAAATGCAACCTTAGTTTGGCATATTGTTGGCTAGAACATAGCACTGAAAGCACAATCAATATGAGCAAATAGTAATATCCATAATCATTAGATGTTACATATGATCGAAGCATACTAATTTTCATTTCTTTTGATATATTTATTTCTATGACACATTCCATCAACAAACCATAAGTTCATACCAAGTAAACATGATTGAATACATTCACCTTTTTTCATTTTTAATCAATAAGATGCATATATTACATATAAATCCATTCCATGACATTCTATTTGTCTATTAAGCACAATTCATTACATTTTCAAGTTTTTAATTCCATTTATAACTTTCACCCAATAGAACCCTAGTAAAACAGACTCGGATACACGGGTCAACTACACCACACCAAATTGCTCGTCTGAGCTAAATATATATATACATCAGGTTACCCGTCTAGGCCAACCCTATATCACGACACATCAAGTTACTCGTTTGAGCTAAGCATGTTTCATATAATACCTTAGAATCCACAACAAATATTGGATCTCACTAAAATCTGTAATAATCCTCGTACAAGTACGCACAAGACACTATTAGCATGTCAATCATATCCTAACATTTTACTATGATCACACGGACATCAATTTCAAATTTTTTGATGTTATCTTTGTAATTATCCATATTTCATATTGTACACTATATATGATCGCATGTTTCAATTACATGCCCTGTACACAATCAAACTTTCACTTTTATACCTTACACTACTTCATTATAACCAAATATCACATAACATTTCAAATTCACTAATTTTCTAAATTTGTTCACATATATATAAATGGAATCAATGTAACACCCCTTGCCCGACCTGATCGCCAACATTAAACTCAATATATTTTCAAATCAACGTATGATTCCTGTCAGTCAAATGTAGTCCCGAATAGTTTTGTCTCTATCTTCTGTCTCTCACACCAAATTTGTTTTTTCTATCTTTCTTTCACCCAACTATGATCAACATAACAATGTTCAACATTTACGAACTTATAAATCTTTTTAAGGTGCCATTTTGATGCTCAATTGGTAGCTATTGTTGTAGGCAAATTCAGCCAACGGTAAGAATATTTCCCAATTTTCTTCAAATTCAATAACTCAACAACGCAGGTTGTCTTTAAGTTCTTGGATTACTCATTCAGATTGAACATCAATAAGACCAAGAGAAGATCTATATGCCTAGAGTGAGATCAAAAGGAGAACCTAGGTGGTATATTTTAGTCTAGAATGAGACCAAGAAGAGATTCTTAGCTAAGAGTGACAAATAATATAATCGACATAAGTTTATTAGCTTAGTTAGCGATTAACGAATCAATCAACCATCATTTTATCATTTTCATTGTCTAAAGCAATAGGGAAGAAAATTATATTAGTTAGTTTAATTGATAATTTAAACTTAGTTTATAAAAAAATATTTGAACTTGCACTAGTAATTTTTGACTCAATTAGATTGGTAATTGTTTAACTTGTAATTAACTTGGTAAACACATTTACCAATTTGGAAATCTTTTGGGTTCGATCCTTGGAATACTCAAAGTGTTCCATTGCAACACTTGTAAATATTACAACTAACCTGTCACACTTGCAACATACCGATATATATTTTGCATATTATGTTTCCTTTTAACTGTACACATATCTTTCAAAAACTTAGCATAAGACAGAACTTGTTTAATCCCATCCAAAAAGGAATATTAATCTTAACTTGTTTGAAAATTTCTAAAATTTTAGCATTTTGATTCAGATTCCTTATTGGTTTCAATATTTTAGGGAAAGGAGCAGAAACCCTACATTTTCTTTGTCTAGGTTGTTAAAACTTTTAGGCCTACCATCACCCTCACCACTACTTTGCGAAGCGAGAGAGGGCTCTTGGGATTTGGTAGGAATGCTTTTAACAATGGCCTTCCCACTTTGAAGAGTTGTGATAGAGTTCACATCTTCTTTTTGAATTTTGTTGGGATAAGAAACATGACATTGAGTAGAAAGATTAGGTTGAGGTTGATCAGGAAATTTACATTTTTCTTGAATGCGTAATGAGGTTGTCAACATAAAAAGTGTGCTCTTGATTTCATTGATATCTTGTGAAGTCTAATTGTTGACATTTGTTTGTGTTTGCATGAATTCTTGCAATGTCTCATCTAAACTTTTGACATGCGGAGCTGGATGGGTCATGGTGGTGGGAGGTTTTTTAGACAAAGTGAAGCAAGCACAATTATTATCCTACCAATTGAAGTTAGGATGGTTTCTCCATTAAGAGTTGTAAGCGTTTGAGTATTGAGTGAAAGGGGTTTTTTTTGAATGTTTTCACAATAGTAGCTTGATCATGCAACATTTCTTTGAAAGTGAAATGTTTGGACATTCAAGAGTAGAATGTCCCATGATTTCACAAATATGAGAAATTTCTTTAGTTTTTACCAGTTTAATTTCTTTTACTTTCCGAAGCTCTATGGTTTCAACCCTTCTAGTTAAACTAGCCATCTTAGCACTTGATAGACAGTATATTAGCCTTTTAATCGATTTGCTACCTAGGATAAAAACACAGCTCGGTGTCGATTTTCGCGAATCCTGACATGTTTGAAAGTCAGAATCAATATATTTGATAGGAGTAAGATCTATTTCAAAATATACAAGAATATAATCTCTTGTTCTACGTAAATACTTAAGTATATACTTAACTGTTTATCTATCTCTTGGTCTTGGATTCGCCTTATATCGACTAACCAACCCCATTGCAAAACATATATCTAGGCGTGTGCATAACATAGCATACATGAGACTTCCTATTGCCAAAGCATAATAAACATTTCTTATGTTCTCTCTTTCTTCCGCTGTCTTAAGACAATCCTCCAAAGATAGATAAAATCTTGATACGAAGAGTTGATTCCCCTTCTTCAAATTGATTATTTCGTAACGCTCCAATATCTTGTCAATGTATGAATTATAATATAGTGCTATCACTTTGTTCTTTCAATCCTTTAAGATTTGAACGCCTAGAATAAAATTAGTTTCTCCCAAGTCCTTTATGCTAAACTATTGGGTTAACTACAGTTTAATCGATGATAATGTCCCTACATTATTCCCAGTGAGTAGAATGTTATCGACATATAGAACGAGAAAAACCACATTTCTATCCCTAAACATTTATAAACTCGTTCAAAAACACTGTCTTAACATCCATTTGTTATATCTCGTAACCAAAATTCGCTGCAATAGATAGCAATATATAGATTGACTTGAGCATGGAAACTGAAGAAAAGGTTTCTTCATAATTGATACATTCTTTTTTAGTGTAACCTTTTGCTACAAGTCTGGCCTTATAAGTTTCCATTTTTCCATCCATATTTCTTTTCCTCTTGTAGATCCACTTACACCCTATGTGTCACATTCAAAGTCTGGTGAGTCCAACATTTAGGCATATTCTAGTAAAATAATCTATTTAGTGAAGTGTGATTCATCCAATTGTTTCTTTCGGCGCATATATGTGGGCGTCTAGTAACCGCCATGTAAGCAAGTGAAGATTTTATTTCAGATTGTTTTTTTATCTAAAGAGAAATATTCTATTAAATGGAAAGGTAATTATGGTATGAGTTAATGTCAAAGGTATAGTACGCCTTGTTTGTTTGAAGTATTGTGTTAGTTAGATTGTAAAGTGACTTGGTTAATAACCAACTGGATAGACTGATCTGATATCTATAATGCAGGATTCTCATTTATGTTTCACTCGGAAACTGTAGACCATTAAGAAAGACAAGTTCTAAAATTTGTGACACTTGTTAAATTTCACTAAGTAAGATGGGTCATATTTATATGTGTGAGAAGGGTTTTGTAAAAAGGTTCTTCTTTCTTAAATACGCTACTCTCTAATTATTTTCCTTAGTTCAATGACATCTTTTTCTCCTTAAGTTGGAAGCTAGGGTTTTTGGTTTAATCAGTGATCATTCCCTCTCCGGTTGTTACTGCTGGTTCGAGAATGATGTTTGAGTTTGGAACTTGAACTACTTTAGGGGAGTATCAAGTGAGTCTCTAGCCTGACTTTTATATATGAAATGTTCAAGTAGAGGTATGTATATATATAAAAGGTGATGATATCTATGAAAATTGGTAAGTGTATGAGTATAATAGTGATGAGATATGTGTTGTAATAATATGTTCAAATTTCTATTGAAAGGAATGATAATTGGTAAGCATGCAAGTAACATAATTTCATACTATGTCATGATATGTGTTGTAAAAAGTTTTCCGAACCTGATCTTCCAACAATATTTTCATACTATGTCATGATATGCATGATCCTATATAAATCTCTTTTTTATTCTTCTCATATTTTACATTTTATTCAATTTAGTCTCTGAGCTTAAGATAAACATAACTTTCAATTCCTAACTTTGGATTAAAATTCAATTTCACATATTCTCATTAAGGACCTTATATGTTCTATTTCTAACATAATTTCATGATAGATTTTACATTTATTAAATTTGGTCCCTAATGTAACAAAGTTAACAAACAAGTTAAATTAAGTTTACAATCTAGTCCTTTTTCATAATGTAAGCTTAAAATCTATCAATTTCAAGCCTAATTCTTCAAATAATCAACAATGGCAACTTTCTAAAACTTTAACAGTTTATCAATTTGATACATGGGCTAGCTAAATCAAGCTCTCATGATCATTAATCTATAAAATTTACAAGAAAAGAACTTGAATTCACTCACAAAATAAGCAGTCGAATGTTAAAAAATTTGCTTAAGTTTCTTCCTTCAAGGGACGGCAAGAAGAAGATGTCACCTTCCCCCACTAATTTAACTTATATAGTTTGATTAAGATTTAATTAATTTAGTTTTATTCACCTAATCATGGTTTAATTAATCTAATTTAATAATTAATCAAGTTTAGTGGAAAATGTCATCACCATCCACTATCTCCTATTCGAAAATGGTTTATTTATCATTTTGGACATTTAGTTAATTTTCATATAAGTCCTCAAGCCTTTTATCAATTAAAACTCTATAGCGATCGGACATTACAATTTAGTCCTTAAGCCTTATTTAACTATTAATTCGACAAAATTACTGGACAAATCTTCAATATATTTTTATAACAACTTTGTAAATATTCTTATTTTATATTTACGGCTCGTTTTGCAAAAATGGGGTTCCAAAATTACATTTTTAGGTATCATTGAAAATCGAGTCGTTACATTCAATTTGTATTGTTGGATTTGGGGGAACTCAATTATAAATAGTGGCATTCCCCCTCATTTGTAAGCATCCCATTGTATTTCATTCTTGAGTTAAAGAATATATTTGAGAGTATTTACTCAAACACTTTGTGTGCGTTACTTTCTTCTGGCTTTTTCAATTCTCTCGTTGCTCTTTCGCTTTTGAGTTTCCTTCCGTTTTATTTTCAATACCTTAAAGAATTTTCAAGAGAATTCTCACTTTTCAAGAGTTAGGCTGATTTAAGAAGATTTGAAACAAAGAAATCGCCTAAAGCCGTGCGGTTTGCCAGGCTAAAGTTCTAACCCCAAGACACTAGTAAGTGGTTGATAGATATAAATCTGTACAATTATTTAAAGGGCTAATTGAATTGATGTCGCCCATCAACCAAATTCCAATTGCAGTTGAAAAAAATACCAAAAACCATTCCTTTATTAAAATAACAAACATTACTATAAAAATATTTTTATCATTTTATATTTTAAATAAAATCTAAAAAAATAGATATAATGAAATTTCAAAACCTTTAATATTTGAACTTTACAATTGAAAAGAAATTCTGCCTTTTGCTACTTTTGTATAGTTTGAGTATGATAGAATATATCAAAAATTAGATACAAAAAGACATCAACTTCGGCACCCCTCTTTCTTCTTTTTGGTTCATGACGTCAACTTCCTTTTTCCCATCCTATAAATATTCTCTTGTGATAAAATATTTTGACTTTTTTAATTTTTTAATAATTCAAAAAAAATTGATTAAATTAATGTTACGAATAAATTAGAAATCAATTCAATTAAATCAATAAAATTATTTCAAATTTTTAAAAATTATTATATCTTTTTATTTTAAAAAAAAAAATTGACTATCCACTATGAAACTACTTTTTTTGTTCTTCTTGTTGGGAAAAGGAAAAGTTGTTTTTTAGTATATACTTGGAAAAAGCAAGTGGTCATAACTCATCATGGAGCAATTGGTCAAATTGGAACAAATAAAAATCAGACTGAAATATTATATATTAGGAAAAAATAAAAATTATTTTTTAATCTTTAAATAAAAAAATAAACGAGTTTAAATAAATAATGATAACCTTTCATATCATTAAACTATATACAAACTTTAATAAATAATTTTAATACAAAATTTGTAGAATATACTTCTACATGTCATCAAGATGTCTGATACATAAAATTTAAATCTGGAAATCAAAAATCAAAAAGTCAAATTTGTTTATCTACAAAGGTAATTTCAAACTTCTGAGAGGCCAAGACTAGTTTTTGCATGTAAACTATATTATTAGTCATTTTTGCCGCTTAATTAAAAAAGTTATAATTTAATCATTGAACTATTTGGAATTTTTCATTTAAATCACTGAATTATTCAAAAGTTTTTATACAAGTCAATGGGTTGTTAAGTTTTTATTTTAAAAAGTTCTACTAATGAGCTCCAATCAACGATTCGGCGAAACAAATACCCATCGACAAGTAGGAAAACATATATTAGATCCAAATCAATCTAACAGTTAGATTTTGAGATTAGAAACAAAAACCATTTGAATTTTGATTTGCAAATTCATGACATCCAAAGCTGTTTCATGAAAAACAAACCGTGAATTGTAAAAGAGAAAGGGAAAGAGAACTTCCGATTTGTGCAGACAATGCGAACAAAGAAAGTCATATAACATGGATTTCAATAGGCCGAAGACTTAAATGAAAACTTTTGAATAATTTAGTGACCAAAACAAAAACATACCCATAGTTTAATGACTAATAGTATAGTTTACCCTTAAAAATACTTTATACTTTTTGCAGTTTGATTACATCCGAAAACTTTCAAAAGGAACTTTTCTTTATGTTTTATGATTATTTTTCTTTTTCATGTGTTGCTTGACTATATTTTTTTTGTTAAATAATATTTTCTTTTTCTACTTTTTATATCTATTTTACGGTCCATATTTTGAATATATTGTTGTCCCTTTCAATAAATTGTAATATCATCGAGTTTTTTTTAAAATAATATATCATTGAGTTTTTAAGCCCTAATCGTGAGGAAGTCATATTTCCTTCCTCTCAACCGAATTTGGAAAAGAAAAGAGGAGATTAAAAAAAAACCGAAAAACTTGAATTTTTGGTGGAATATATGAAGTTTTCGAGGTTGGAAACGGGAAAATCATGAGTTTTGTAATGGGGAAAATCATCGATGCGTATTAAAATTATTTTAAATTATTTCATAGGTCCCTATAAATTTTTAAAGTATTCTATTGGGCCCTCTCGTTAAATATTAACTAGTATGGTTTCCACTACACTTTGCGTTGGGCCAATTAACTTTTTTGAACTAAATTATAAAGTAAAAATTTTGCACCTCAAAATATGCTCTAAGTTTCTACGCTCTTCGTACATTTTAAATTTAATATCAATACTTTTTTTCAAAAATTTAATCTCTTTATTTTTATTGAATTTAAAATTTTAGGCTCAGTTGTTAACACCATTAAAATTCATTTGTGAAATTTGCTAGTGTTACATTGAAATTTAAGAAAAACATTCACTCGGTAGCCCTTGTAACAAAAAGATGACAATCTAATAGACTAGAATTCAACAAAGAATTTTAACAGTGTTGGAAATTCTTAAGAATTTAAATCAACGTATTCAGACTAACTAATGACATTAAAAAAAGTTGAAGTACTAAATTATATAAAAACTGAAATTGGACAATCCTTTTAAAATAAAATAATAATAAAAAGAAGCTTTGTTTGTTTATTTGGATAAAATTATATTTAAACTTTTAGCATATTATCTAAAATTGAAATTCTACCATTCTTTTTTCTTTAAAAAAATTTTTTGTTTTTTACATGTACCATCAATTAAAGAAAGGGTAAACTAAAAAATAGTCCTTTATGTTTATTTAAGTTTATATTTTAGTCACTAATATTTCAATTATACTATTTAATCATTATCGTTATCAATTTATAACAATTTTATTATTGTGTCGTTATCTATTATTAAAGATGTAACGGAATTCACAAATAACTATTAAACACTGAGTTGGATGCCACGTGTTTAATATGTATACATATAATAATATTCTTTCATGCATGTGGGGCCCATACCACATTTTTTTCTGTTTTAGTCTTTCCTCTTTTTTTTTGTTTTTCCTTTCTTCACTATTTTCTCAACAATTCAAATGACGGGAATAATTTATATTAGGATGACATTAAAATATATAATTTTTAGGTACCAATAATAAAATGTTACATTATCAATTTTTAAAAATTAAAAAATTTAATAAATAAACAAACATTTTTTTTTAATTTTAGATCATTTTAGTTTTTTTAATTTAATCGTCTTTTATTTCTTTGCATTCATATCGTGTTTTATTTCCGTGCAGTCAATTTTTTTACTTCTTTTAATTTCTAAGTAGGTAATTTTTTTCCTTTTCTAATTTTAATTTTCTATTTCTATTTTTTAAAATTTTTTAACCAACTTTTTGAATTTGATAAAACCACCAATGGTGGTTATAATTTTTCAAACTTTGATTTTTTTTATCAGTTTTTTTAATTATTGATTTAAGCATTTTCAAATTTTATTTATTTTTTATTATGTTTTTTCCTGGCATATAGTTTCATCTTTTTCTCTCTCCAAAATTTTAATTATTTTAATTAAAATTAAAGATGATATTTATATATCTTTAGAAATTAATTTAGGCCTTATACTGAAATGCAGCAAATGTTACCAACACAAGTTCCCCCAGCCACTGCACTATTTGGTTTGTTGAGAAAAATAATAATAATAAAAGAAAAGACTTGCGGTGCAGGCCCCACATGCATAAAAAAGAAAAATATATATTATATATATTAAAGACGTGGCATCCAACTCATCATTTAGCAATCATGTGTCATTTTCGTTATACCTTAAACAATAGATAACGATACAGAGATTAAATTATTATAAATCGATAATGTTAATGATCAAATTGTAATTATTAAAATATCAGTGATCAAAATATAAACTTAAATCAACATAAATGACTATTTTTGTAGTTATCCAAAAATTAAATTTCTTTTGTTTCTAGATATATTTATAAGATTTAATGCTAAAAAATTCCCTAACTTTGGTATAAAAAAATTTAAGTTGTTCGTTAAAATTGTACTCAATTAAGTCCCTAAACTCTCAAATTCCATCAATTAAGTCCCTTAACCGATGTTTTCTATCTTTGAATGTTATGTGACAGTGACAAGTCTAAAAATTTAAAAATTTAAAAAATATATTTTAAAAAACTAAGTTCTTGTTCACATTCATTCTAAATATAAATTTTAAATTATAAAAATATTTAATTTTTAAAAAAATCATTAAACATTATATAAATATTAAATAAAATTCATAAAAAAATTAAAAATATATATATTTAAAAATTTTGGTTAGTGGAATCCATAGAGGATCCCATCTATTTGAAATCTTGGTGGCCTATTGAAACACTCTAGTCAAACTAAAATTACCAAGGTAAATAGGGTAAATCCTAAAGAGATAAGATTATATAGAATTTAAATCCCTTAGGACTCTCAATTGTAGATAGACTCTAATCTGTACTATTGGTTTTGGGGGAGCTCAACTGTAAATAGAGGTTTTTTCCCTCATTTGTGGTCATCTCATTATATTCAGTTACTCTTTAGTTAAGAATATATTGAGAGCAATTACTCAAACACTTGGTGTGCATTATTTTCTTGTGGCTTTCAACTCTCTTGTTGCTTTTTTCGTTTTGAGTTGCTTCCGCTATATTTTTTGATGCCTTAGAGAATTTCTGAGAGAATTTTCATTTTTCTAGAGCTAGGCTGACTTAGGTGCATTTGAAGCAAAGAAATTGCCTAAGGCCGCATGGATTGCGAAACTAAAGTTATAGCCCCGTGATAGTTGGTATTCGAGCCAGTGTTTGAATGCGCCCTTTGATATGTCAAAATGAGTAGACGAGCAAGTTGAGCCAATAAAAACCTAGGGGAGGGCCAAGAAAACAAACCGATCGAGGGATATGCTGTCAATTTTAGATGGTAGGGTGACCAAACTTGAGGGCTCTATGGGTGATGTGAAGGAGACCCTTAAGAAAGTTGATGGGCGTACCACAGAGCTGGAATCAAGGCAAGATCAAGTCAAAGACCAAGCGGCAGAAGCCCTTAATGATAATATGGATGCGATGCAATGGGCCTTTAATACCGTTGTGGGTGAGTTGACTAACAAAGATGATGCTCTCGAGGTTACGCTGTTAACCTTAAAAGAACAGATTGAGGAACTCAAGGGGGAGCTCAATATCTGCAAAGTTGCTTTGGGTAATGGGGTGTTGGGTCCGACACCCAAGCCTAAGGTGGATATCTCGAAGACGAAAGCGTTCAATGGGATTAGGTTAGCAAATGATGTAAACAACTTCTTGTGGGGAATAGAGCAATACTTTCGTGCCAAAGACATCGTGGACGATGCTACCAAAGTAAATACTATTGTCATGTATTTTACCAATGTTGCTTTGTTATGGTGGCGTCGTAAGTCCACAGATGAAAGGCAAGGTGATAGCGCTATTAGGACTTGGGAGGAGTTCCATAGTGAATTCAATGCACAGTTTTACCCAGAGTATGCTAAGGATGAGGCTTAAGCTAAGTTGCGCCAGCTTTTACCTAACAATGCATAGTGAGGGAGTATGTGCGGGAGTATGTGCGGGAGTTTAGTGAACTCATGCTTCATATTTTATATTTGGGTGAGAATGAGGCGTTTTCTCCTTCATAGATGGCTAAAGTCGTGAGTGAAGTAAGAGTTGCAACACTAAGGGGTCCAAGAACTTTCCAAAGCTATGACCATAGCGGAGTCCTTATTTGAGTTTGTTCCAAGGAGAATTAAGTTCGAGCCTTCCGAGCCCAAAGAAAGGGGAAATGGTGGAGGAGATGAATATGGACCAGTCGAGAATAACAACGACAATGATGGTAATGTGAAACCATCGAATAGGAAATAGAAGCCTAACAGTAAACCAAAGGGATCGGTAAGGTGCTTCATTTGTGAAGGTCTGCATATTGTGAGGGGTTGTCCGAAATTATCTGTTCTATCTGCTATTGAAGGGGATGATGAACCAAATAGAGCATCAATGAGAATTGGTTCAATTGTGTGTTCTGTTGAAGCCAAGAGAGTTAAAGAGAACGAGAAAAAGCCAATGGAGTGTTTCTTGTGTTGTGGTCCGCATAGGATGCAGGACAGTTGACCGCATCCCGGCATGCGTGCACCAGGGATTGTCGAATTACTACAAGTGTGACAGGTCAGTTGTAATATTTATAAATGTACAATGGAACACTTCGAGTATTCCAAGGATCGAACCCAAGGGATTGTCAAATTGGTAAATGTGTTTATCAAGTTAATTACAAGTTAAACAATTACTAATCTAATCGAGTCAGAAATTATTAGTGCAAGTTCAAATAAAATAAGAATTGAGCTATATATAAATTAACAAATAAAAATATCGAACTAACTTTTTTCTTTTTTACTAGGAACAATGTAAATGGATTGAAATGATAGTTGAATGAGTCATGGATTATTAACTAAGTTAATAAATTTATGATCATTATATTGATTGCTACTCCAAGTTAGGAATCTCCTCTCAGTCTCATCCTATACTAAAAGATAGAACCTAAGCTCTTCTCTCGGTCTCATTTAGGCATATAGATCTCCGCTTGGTCTTACTATTCGGCACAAGTGTCTTAAAGTCCTACAAAATAAAGTCTTCTCTCAGTTTCATTTATCTAAATCTTCCACTAGAGACATCAATTCTAGTGTAATATGCAATTTGGTACACTTAAACAAACAACCAATCAAGGCATTAATAATAACTTAGCTAAGTAACTCACTCATCAATCAACCAATAAAACGATTCAGCACATGATTAATTAAATTCCAAACAAGCATTTTGACAAACACATAGTAGGCATAAAAAATAAAAGATAAGAGTTGAGAAAATGTTCATTAATAGATAAACATCCGATGAAGCACCAACATTTGATACATCTCCATCCACAATGTTCCAGCAAAAATAAAGAAATAAAAATACTACAACAAAAAGAAAAAGAAAAGAAAAAGAAAGAAAAGAAGAGAAAAAAATGAAAACCTAAACTAAGAACTCTGAACCTAAGGAGAAAACGTTCAGCCAACAAAATTTGAAATCAAAAGCTTATAAAGTAGTAGTTATAGTCTATTAACATTTAATCTGACATTAACTATAACATCCCTAACCCGTATCCGTCACCGGAACAAGGTTACTGAGCATTACCGGAGTTTACAGGTTAAATTAATAGATATTTCATATCATATTACATTCATGTCAAAAACCAATCAAAATAAAACATATTGTCCCTTATACGAGCCTTTGAGGCTCAAAATATGCATTAGAAACAAGTCGGGACTAAATCGGATACTCAAAGAATTTTTCAAAAAATATTGAAAATTTTCAAAGTTGTAAGGGGCATACGGTCGTGCGGCCAGGCCGTATGACTCACACGATTAGAAGATATGTCTGTGTCTCAGGCCATGTGGGCATTCAAAATAGGGACACACAACTGTGTCTAGCCCGTGTCCATACCCGTGTAACTCTCTGACTTGGATCACACGGCCAAGTCACACATCCGTGTGCTAGGTCATGTGAGCACACTGACTTGCGCAATTTAAAAGATACATGGGATACATGGCTGTGTCACACACGGCTGAGACACACGCCCGTGTCTCTGCCCGTGTGGACGAAAATAGGCCATTTTCCAAGCCACATTTCTCACCCAAATTGTTACCAATTTAACCTCAACAGATCACACATCATCAAGCCATATCAAGACATTCAACACAAACTAAAATCATGTCTTAAACATTCATCATCACCACAATCAACCAATATGCTCTTAGACACCTCAAATGACAACTTATAAACATGTCAACCAAATATCCAAACTTACCTATTTAATTCATCAAACAATTCTACTAAGGCTCACCACAAAATAATTACATACAAACATATATCATTCACACCAACATCACTAATATGTCTCATTCTCAAACCAATATATATATAAGTTGGTTATACAAACAAAATATAATTCATAACATTTACACAAGTCAAACTTTGATCCAATCCACACAAAGGCCTATACATGTCATATAAACCGTATTGAACATTTCAAAAACTACCGGAATAAGTTGGATAGTGTGACTTGAGTGTTGATCCGATCGTCCAACCTTCCAAAAATCTATAAGGACATTAAACAACTCAAATAAGTTTAATGAAGCTTAGTAAGTTCGACAGTGTAAATAAAAAAAAATCATATCGAACTAATTATAATAAATCAAATAATAAAATCATTTTTGATAATTCCCTATCAATCACTTCTTCAATTGATAAATATATCCGTTTACAAATTGATACAAAAATAAATAACATATCTTTCAAAATTCGATAAATAAATCACCTTACCAAGACTTTTTCAAATCGAAGAACGACTTACAGATAAAAGTACATCTTTAACAGAAGCTCATAAGAGCTGGGCCTCCCAGATACGTCAACAGAAGCTCAAAAGCTGAACAAAAGCTCATAAGAGCTGAATAGAAACTCATAAAAGTTGAACAGAAGCTCGTAAGAGCTGAACAGAAACCCCGAAAGAGCTAAACAGAAGCTCAAAAGAGCTAAACAGAAAGTAAAACACGAGAGTTTGCAACAAATGCTGAACCCCGATTTACTTGGGTAATTTTTCGATATCTTCCTTCAATAGCGTCATAAGCCAAATAATAAATCTACTCAAATCTCGCGTTCCATTCAACCTAAATATTCAATTCAATATTATAATTCCAACAAAAATTCATTTTCAACAATAGAATAAATACATAATACCATTCATCAAATTTATATAAATATTAAATTTTAACCGTACAAATTTACTTGGATTGAATTGTAATAATTGTAGAAGTTCAGGGACTATTTCGCTATTTTTCCTTTTTTACTAGTATCTGCGGGATCTTGATCTAAAATATAAAACTACTCAATCATTAGCATATATTTCAGTTCCAATTCATTTCACAATTAATACCCAAATTTACACAATTACCCCAAACTTTTATAACTTTTGCAATTTAATCCCTTAACTAGTTAATCTATCAAATTAACTAATTTTCCTCAATTAATAATTTATCTAAATATTCTAGGCCATCATACAGCCCTTAGTAAACCAAAAATTTACGACCAAACCCTAATATTTTAACATTTTCTTAATTTGATCCTAAAATCAATATTTAACAAAATCACTTAATAAAATCATCATACAACAAAATTAAAGCTCTAAATCCATGTTAATAACATCTTATATTCATCAATGGTAACTTCTAAAGTTTTTAAAAAAATCAAAAACTAAGGTAAGATTTAGTTGGACCTAATTGTAACAATCTCAAAAACATAAAAAATTACAATAAACGGGTAAGAATTGGACTCGCATGAAGCAAAAAAATGCAAAACCAGCTTAAACTCTCTCTCCCATGGCTGTTTGGCCGAAATTTTGAAGAAGAAAAGCCTAGAAAACCTTAAAATCCAATTTGTTTAATTTTAATTTCATAAAATTTACAAATTTGCCATTAAATGGCTTTTTTTTTACTTATGTCGCCTCGCCCTTTTATTTTAGGCATATTTAGTCCTTAAGTCCTCCCTTTTTTACTAATTAGGCCATTTAATCACTTATTTCTTATAATTAACAAGTTTTGCACCTTTTTCAATTTAGTCTTTTTTAATTAATTAACTATCGAAACGTTAAAAATTTTCAACGAAACTTTACTACTACCTTAGTGACACTCCGTAAATATTTATAAAAATATTTACAACTCAATTTATAGAAACAAGATCTCGATACCTCATTTTCTAAAATCACTTGACCTAGGATTTTACCACTCAAACCTAATAATTCATTATAAAACATAAATTACAAATTCAAAAATATTTTTAAAACCACATTTGACTCGTAAGTATTAAATAATAAAATTTATGAGCTTACTCGTCGGATTTGGTGGCCTCAAGCCACTGTTTTCGACACCATTGAAAAATCAAGTTGTTACATTGACCATTATGCTCTTAAATGAAAAAAAGACTTAAACTTGTTTCGACATAAAATTGCCCCTCCAGTTTTTCACATGTCAGTTAGCGGTATCGTGAAACCAAAAATAGTAGCTAAATTGGGGGTGTTGGGGTCTCGATATTGCGATACCCATTACTCAGTATCGCGATAGCACTAGATTTGGCCTCAATTTTCTTCACTTCAGCACTGTCAGAGGTATCATGACTTCCATGCCTCAGTATCGCAATACCCCCTTCTAAATGATGATTTTTTTCAAGTTCAGGTCATTATCAACTTTCTACACCACTCGGTCATATTGTTAGGTCCCCTATGGCGCGTGTGGCCAAATTGGGTCTGAAAAGGGTGTAAAATTACACAAAAACATTTATTAATGCTTAGAAAAAAAAATCAAAAAATATATATATAAAACACTTAAATTACTTGAGAATAAGCTCCTCAAGTGTATTGGAGAGTCTAACTTGATGTATCAAATTACGCCAAATCAACTAACTAGAGCGATCCAATACTTCTATGATCAGTAAAGAAGTGGAAGTGGAGCCAAAGAGTGAGTCTTTGAAGCTTAGGTCAATGATGTTCAATTCTGCTAAAGCGAAGAGGGATAACAAGCAAAAAGGGTTGATGTATATGGACATCAACATCGCAAGTCAGAGGAAGAGTGCTCTTATTGATACGGGAGCATCAGACCTGTTCATACTAGAAAAAGTCATGGGTAAACTTGATCTCTTAGTTATTGAATTAACTAAGAAGATCAAGACTTTTAATTCAAAAGAGGTCCCAACTATGGGACTAGCACAAGGAGTTGAGCTACAGATCGGTTAATAGAAAGGCAATGAGACTTTGAGGTAATTCACTTGGATGATTATGAATTTGTTCTTGGCTTAGACTTTCTTGACTATATTAATGCTTTTTTGGTTCATTTTGCTGACTATATATGTATCATGGATACTCGACAACAACAATGTGTTGTACCGATAAGTCAAGACATAAGGGGTAGAACAGATGTATTGTCGGCAATCCAACTAGATGAGGATGTTCATAAGGGAAAGAACATTAACTCGGTAGATCAGAGAAGTGTTACGAAGACCCTAGTGGGAATGCTAGAGGGGCAACAAACTAATATGAAACCTGTTGAGTTATCAATGGGGCTACCACCTAAGAGAGAGGTGGGTTGTGCGTCAGACTTTGGGGGAAAAATGGTGATGCAAACTAGACAGTTGAGACAAGTAAATGCAAGGAGTGAGGTACATCTCAAACACTTTGGTAGTGTTTTTCATTTTAACTTATTGGCTTGGCAAGGACACAGAGGCCCCTTCAAAGTTCTAAAGCGGGTAAGCCAAGCGGCTTACAAACCAAAATTAGTAGGGAGACTCAAGGTTAAGCCGGTGTTTAATGTGAGTGTGTCGAAGCCTAATTGTGCAGATCAAAGGGATCCTAATCGAGGCAAGTCATGATGTAGGCAGGTAAGAGTGGTGGGCTCTTGCGAATGAAAAGTACAAAAGAGAGGAACGGTTCGAGTTAAAAGACAATAGCAGCCAAGGCAAATGTACTGAGGGGTGGAACTACCAGATAGAGAGAATGATTGGGAATCGGTTGAGACATGAGGCAGTTCTAAGATGAGTCCAACCAGTGTTATTCCGAGAACGCAATAATGGTGTTACGAGAACAGATAGAGCAGAATGTCACGGGTCGCGGATAAAAGCCTGTAATCATTACGCACAAAATTCCCTATAGAGGTCAACTTATTAAATGGGGCTCATTTAACCCACTTAAATTGGCTCGACTCGTGGAATCCATAAAGAAGCCCATCTACTTGAAGCCTTTGTGACCCAATGAAACACTCCAGTCAAACTAGAGTTAACAGGGTAAATCCTGAAGGGATAAGATTGTATAGAGTTTGAATCCCTTAGGACTCTCAATTGTAGATTGGCTTTAATCTTCACCGTCGATGTAACTCAATATATACCATTGATTTTTGGGGAGCTCAACTATAAATAGAGACCTTCCCCCTCATTTGCGATCATCCCATTGTATTTAGTTATTCTTGAGTTAAGAATATATTGAGAGCATTTACTCAAACACTTGGTGTGCATTGCTTTCTTGTTGTTTTTCAACTCTCTTGTTGCTTTTCAACTCTCTTGTTGCTATTTTCATTTCTAGTTGCTTTCGCTATATTTTCTGAAGCATCAAAGAATTTTCGGGAAAATTCTCTTCTTTCAAGAGCTAGGCTAGCTTAGGTGCATTTAAAGCGAAGAAATCTCCTAAGGCCGCACGGATTGAGAGACTAAAGTTCTCACCCCATGAGAGATGCATGTGCTAGTTGTATGTATCAATTAAAATATATTGATTTTTTAAAATTAAGTAATATTGTGAAAAATAAATTTATATTATTTCATAAAAATATTTTTATTTTAATTTATTTTAAGTTTTTAAACAATATTTTTACATACCTAAAATACATCATAAAAACATTTTATTCTAATACTAAATAGTGTATAAATTTTGAAAACAGTATTCTAAGGAAAAGTCATTGTTTTTAATGATTGTTTAAAAATTATAATTTTTTAAATATGTTACTAACTAAATTCTATTTTTAAAATTTTTAAATTCTATTATTTTTTTATATAATGCTTAAAACTATTCATAATCTCTTCCCAATTCTAAATAGGAGGATAAACTTATTTCAACAAATTTACACTCATATTCTCCTGTTCTGGCAACAACATCGATCTCAACTAAGTTAAGACTTAACTAAATTCTATTGTTAAAATTTAACTAAATATTTAGAAAATTAAATTAATTAGTTTTTTAAGCCCTCATTCTTAACCTAATGATTCTCTCTAAGTTAATTTAATTGAAAATTTTAAAATACCACTATTATTTATGAAGTTCTAACATATTTTTGAAAAAAATTATTATTAATTTTAAACATGTTATATAATTTTTTTTATATTTTGAATCATTATAAAGTTTTAATAAATTTTCAAATAAATTATAAATTTCTAATTCTTTTAAAAGTTAAAATTTTTAAACAGTTTTTCAAAAATAAGAGAATGTATCAAATAAACATACATATATTTAAAAAATTATTACCAAATTTAAATTGTAAATAATTTCTTTTTTTAAAAAGCATTTTAAGAAAATTTTATTTTAAAAAAAATTATAAACAGTTTCAAGTAATTTTATATTATGTTTAAATAGTTTTTAAACAATTTTAATTTTTTTCATTTTTTTAAAAATAATGTTACCAATTTTATTTTAATTTTAATATAACAGTATAAGTTTTTTAAACATATCTTAAATTAACTATTTTGATTCTAATTGGAAACCTAATTTTAAATATATTATTTAAATATTTAAATATGTTTTTATCATATTATAAACATATTATAATCAATTTTAAAAATGTTTAAAACAATATTTATAAAGTGTTTTACCCTTTTTAAAAACTTGTGTTAAGCAAATTTTTTAAATAAGTTTGACTTTAACCAGTTTTTAATTTTAATTTTAATTTTAATCTTAATAGTTATAAATTTTTAACAATTTTTAAATAAGTTATTTCATTTCTAATTTAAAATATATATTTCAATTTTACCTTTTAATGTATTAAATTATTATTTAAATTATGAGACCTACATTAATTTAATAAATAAAACGCTGACGTGTAAACAAACACATGTCATCATTTTATATACATAACTTAGGATTATTTTTAAGGATATGTATGATATATATGATATGATTCAATGCTTTGCTACTAAACAAAACCATTTATTACTACTAATTAAAAAATTAAAAAGATATCTTTTTTAAATAATTACTATTTATTTTTACTAATTATTATTTTTAATTATTTTTAAACAAATATTACTTCTAAAATGAGCTTGAATGAATTATTATCCAAGTTCATTTTAGATTTAAAACCTTTTAAATATATTATTTTTATTTCTTTAAATTTTGCTGACATGATATTACTACATCAACAACTATAGTTTATATAAACCATCATCTCAACATCCATTACAACAAAAAACGTTGATCAAAAAATTGAATTGATGCAATTTGAGAGTTCAAAAATTTAATTGATGTGTTTTTGTCGCTTTTTTACCTTGTAAAATTACAAAACTCAAAATTTAATCTAATCATAAATCTGAAAATTTAGAAACTAACAAGGATTGTAGATATCATCGGTTCATCATCATCATCATATATCTGTTTGATGATGACAAGCATCTTGAATTGAAACAGGAGGATCAGATAAGGAGCCATTGAGAATGCGATTTGAAACCAACATACTAGCGGTCTCAGAGTAATGTATGCCATCCCAACTAATGTGGTTTGATGGATGATCACATGGGTTCCCATAAACTGTGCCATTCACTATCGCTTTTTTCCCGCAATTTATATGGTATCCATAAAAGCTTCCACAGCAAAAATTAAATGGATCGACAAAACCTGCCCATATCAACAAATATTGCAGTAATATAGCAGCTGTCTACATAATACATATGTCCGACATGGGGTAAAAGTACAATCAGAATCCTTTTACTAGAAGTTGGATTGCATTTTATTTTTTTGCTAAAAAATGAGTTAAATTAATTCCTATACATTAGATCAAATCATTTCTGTTAAAAATTTCATCCATTTGTCCTGTGAAAAACTAGCGTGGTTGACAAAATAATCAAACTGTGACATATGGCATGTCACTTGTACCTCATTCCGACGTACAAAGCGTAATTTGTAACAATAAAAATAGATAAAATTTTAACAGAATGACCAATTTACTTTTTAATCTAGCATACAAAGACAAATTTGTCAATTTTTTTAGTAGAGAGAACAAAATACAATCCGACTCCTAGTATAATAACCTTCATGGTAAATTTACCTCCAACATGGATATGTACAATTTCTTTTCAAGTTTATATGGGTGTTGAATAGATAAGAGTATCATGGAGATCCTGTACTAGAAGTCAGATTGCATTTCGCCTTCTCTACTAAAAAATTGAGCAAATTAGTCGATGTACTTTAGATCAAAGAGCTTAGTTAAAAATTTCATTCATTTGTACTGTTAAAAACTGACGTGATTGATAGAATGATCAGACAATGACAAGTGGTGAGCCACATGTAGCTCGTACTGATATGCATAGTCTAATTTTTAACAGTAGAAATGGATGAAATTTTTAACATAAGAGTCGGTTTGATCTTTGAAGGAATTTTTAACATAAGGGTCGGTTTGATCTTTGAACTAACGTACAAAGATTAGTTTGCCCAATTTAGTAGATAGGGCAAAATACAATTCGACTCCCAATATAAAAGCCTCCATGATACTTTTACCGTGTTGAATACATATACTTCAAGTAAAATGAAGAGTAAAAGTAATGCAACATGTTCATATCCAACACTCGTATTTAAATCCAAATATGAGATGTTTTTACCTAGTTTCTTGGCGTTGCTGATAAGATCATATTTAGCTGAATAAACATCAACATAGGTGAATTTGGCAAAAGGAAGTTGAGTTCTTAACCATGTTATCTTGTTTTTAAGTTGCTTGTTGAACTCCATGGCTGCCTCATTTTGGGCCTTCACGCATCCGTTTTTGTCGACGTTTCCGGGCTTTTTGCCATATATAACATTATATGGCAAACAACCAAGGGGACCTGTATTATGTATCCAAAAGAACCTTGCCCCTTCATTGTATAGTATCTGAAACCAACACAGGTTATGGTAATTATTTGCTTCGACTATGCATTGTCCAATATACCTCAAAGCTGAGCTAAAGCAGTAATTAAGAAACGCAAGGATCAAAGTTTGAGTCGAGCTTTCATTGAGTTTGAGATAAAAATCAAACTGCTCTAGCTTGCTTGATAAAGCTATAGAGCCTATGTTATTCCAGCTTTCATTTTTCTTGGAGTATTAGTGTCCGATGCATGGATAAGGAGATATGACCCCTCCTAGGATCCTCCAAATGTATGGAAAAACTTAAAATTTGACCATAGTCATATCCAACATGCAAATCTATTTCAAACCGAAACTGAAAAACTTACATGAATAGCTTTGGACAACTCGCCTACGATATCGGGAATTGAATCTCGAACTTGTTTCTCCGACATGGTTTGGAAACCATGACCAAGATCATTTTGTCCAATATCAAATGTGTATAAAGCTTGTGAGAATTCTGCAGGCCTTGGTAGATTGCTAATGGATAAAGGGATTCTTCCTGATTACAGAATTCACCAAGAAAAATTAATTAAAAAAAAAAAGAAATCAATTTCTAATAGAATCCGTGGAAATATTAAAGAATATATAACTTCATAAAAGTTGCACCCTTAAATATTCTACCACATAAAAATGATGTATAAAAATTAAGGGAATCCAGACTTAATCCAATTGGTTCCTAAGATACACCTTTATAAGTTGAGCATCCAGTACATTTGGGTTCTAATTTCACCATCCTATGTTAATCCCACTTATTTTAAAGTATTCATTTCAGCTTTATGCTTATATTTTATAAGGGTATAGGGATACCGCCCTTTAAAGAGACAGAAAAACATGAAAAAATAAACATGTATACTCAACACTCGTATCCAAATATGGGGTTAAAGTATTACAGAGCTCCTTATATTAGTAATCAGATTACATCTGACCTCTCTCTATTAAAAATAAGCAAATTAATCCGCAAACATTACATCAAAAAAGCAAATTAGTCTTTTGTGTTAAAAGTTTCATTCATTTGTACGGTTAAAAATTAACTGGTTGACGAAATAACTAGACAATAGCACCTGTCGTGCCACGGGTAGATCATGATGGTGTGCAACTAGTTTCTAACAATAAAAATAGATGAAATTTTTAAAAGAAAAATTAATTTACTCTTTAATCTAACATATAAAGACTATTTTATCCATTTTTTTAGTAGAAGCAAATTGCAATCCAACTCTTAGTACAATAACATCCATACTACTTTTACCCCAAATATGAGCAAATCATGTTTAAAGACTCATGCATTTCATATCAAATGTAACACTTCGTTATACATAAATATGTTCTATACCTTACAACCACCCTGCACATAATAGCGAATCAGATCCCTATACATACCTAAAAAGGCCGAGGAAAAGGGGTCTCCTCTCCCACCTTTTTCCATCTCATTCTCCACGGCATAACCCCATCTTTTGAGATTTCACTCATCCTCTTCTCCCCCATTCTCTATCATACTTCAAACCTCCTTCCTATAGTAGAACCCTATTCTTTTGAGATTTCACTCATCCTCTTCTCCCCCATTCTCTATCATACTTCAAACCCCGGTCTTACGGCTCTTCGCTCATCCTTACACTAGACCGGGGTGAACCGTTCCCAAGCTCCAAACCCAAATCTTAAAGGAAAAGTTAATATACGGCATTGCCATATAACATCCATGATGTATCAGTATTACCTGTTTCAAAATTATGGTCTCTTTGTGCAAAAAAAGCAAACAGATGGAAGGCATAAAACTTACTATTGAGGCTGAGCTGATTATAGAGAGTAGTGGTACGAGCTTTGAATTGAATGAATTGTGAAATCTGAATCCCAAGATTGAATGGACTAAAACCAGGTGGTCTAACTGATGAACCACCGGTTGCAAAATTAGCACCATGCCTGAAATTTGTCCCAATTGAGTCCATATATGCACTAAGATATGGTAACTTAATACCCTCAGCTGCAAAAAGAAACAAAAACAAAATGATGTAAATTCGAAGAAGCCATAGATATTTCTTGAATAAAAGAAAACTTGCCTATGAAATCTATAATGAGTCGGCCATCGGAGGCTCTGCCGGCGGGATGTCCAAAGAAGGTTTCACCATTTGGTGGTAGAATTTCATTTAAGGTCGCTGAGATTCCACCAGTGTCTGAATTTGAATCCCCAAAGTTATATATGGCTGGAAACCCACATGAGATTGAACCATCAGCATTGCTTTTCACTGCAAATCCTAAAGCCAAAATCCCAATCACATAAACCAGTTTCCAGTGCTCCTCCATTATCATCTTACTTACTTAAAACTCTAGCTTTTTTTTTTAGTGTGAAGGGTGAAAATGAGATGTTTGTGATGGTTTTAATTATGGGTTTCAGCCATTGATTAGAAAAAGACAGAAATCTATCACCATTTCTTTGAACTTTAAAGCATCAGCCATGGTGGTGGTCCATATGGCCCATTAGCTTTTTCTTTGAAATTTGAAAGAACTGTTGTTTACTTTACTTTCTGCTATAGGTGACATTAATAAGACCATGGTCTATCTACATTTTCCAAAGATAATTATTTTTAAATAATTTTAGAAAATTTTTATTTAAGTCATTAAATTATTTAAAAAATTATTCACGTGATTAGTTAAATTATTTTTCAAAAATTTAAATTAGTAAGTTTCAAGCTAGAATTCAGCAATACATGCATTATATTCAAGTCGATTTAATAAGCAGTATTGGAGAACAAAGAAAAAAGCTTTTGGGATTTTAGTTTATAAATTCATGGTGTTATAAAGTTGTTTCCTAAAAAACAAAAAAGAACTATAAAAGAGAAGTGAAATTAGAACTTTCAATCGGTACATGCAATACAAATAGGGCAAGGCCATACAAAAAAAATTTTAATTGCCAATAACTTAAATGAATTTTTTTGGATAATTTAATCGTCATTTTATAAAATTTTAAAACTAAACGATAAAAATATAAATTTACTAATAATTTAATTAACTCGATGTTTACCGCCACATGTTGGCATCCTCCCCCTTATTTACGGGGAAAAAGACTAGAAAAAGATCACCGAATGGCTTGTTCTCAATGGTGTAATTCTATCAAGCTGAGACTAAGTTATAAAAAATTTGAATTCTAGACTTAAAAGTTGGATTTAAACTAGTTTCAGTTTTTTTATAATTAAAAAAAATGAAAGTTTTGATAATTCATATTTGTATTTCATTTTTTATATTTGATTTCAGTTTATTAAATTTTGTTTTTAATGTTTTGACTTAAATGAAGTGGTGATCAAAGTTTTTGTTAGATGTTCATTTGGCACGAGTTTAAACAATGTTGGCCACATTCTTTACCCCTAGTATTATATAAAAAAAAGTTTCACTTGTAGTAGTATCTTTTGTTGGCAAAATTAGATATAAATGTCAAATTTGAGAAAATAAAAGGGAAATATGTCTGTTTTTCGATTATTTAAGAAAATAAGTTGATTTTGATTTGACATACCGACACGTGACAAAAGTGCGTCTAGCAGAAAGTGACTTCTGTTGATGTAGTGCCTACAGGGCAAAATTATGCAATGTAAGACATGCTTTCATTATAAAACGTGTTATGTAGGGCATGCTTTTTGCCCTGCGGGATGCCACAACAACATCTACCACCGTTTAAGGTTGAAGGTTTTTTAATTTGAGTTGCTTGATCAATTTTTTTAAAGCAAAAAATACAGTTGTTGGATTGAAATCTGAAAAATTGAGAAAATTTGATGGTTTTTATCCTCAAGAATCTTAAGATAATTTTTCAATAAAATGTTTTTTTTTTGTTAAAAGTGTTTTTTGTCGGAAATTTCAAACATAATTTTTCAAAAAAAATAGTCTATGTTCAATATTTTCCAACATTTTAAAATATATTTCATATCCAATGGTACAAACTAGAGATGATATGGAGAAGTTTTTCAGGGTTAAATTTGAAGGCTGAGGAGAAGAGTATTAATGTTAAAATTTTAAAGTCGTTTTAGTCATTTGCTTGAACAAAATTCGTAATTGCTGCAGCATAAGTTGAAAACTCAAGCTAATAACCTAATTTAGTTCAAGTAGATAATTACTTTGTTTATAAATTTTGGTTGAGAAATTTGATGTTATATATTTATATGTTAGTAATTTATGCTGTAACAATATATTGGAATAATAATGATTTCTTTTTTGTATAATATTATCATATTTATTTTTTATAGTGTGTTAAACGGATTTTGTTTCAGAAGATAAGTGAAAGAATTAGAGCCGGTATTTATTATAACGTTCAAATTCGTGACATTGAAATCAGAATCATTTTTGTATCTGCCCAATCCATAGATTTGACTTTTAGTAAGAGCGTCAAACTGAATGAACTTCTATCAAGAATCAAAAGAAAAATTCCAACTTCAAGCTGGGGAGAATTTCGAGCTTGATATATGAATTTGTATTTGTATGCACACATAGTCACTTTTATATTTTTTGCAACTTAATACTCTTAAAGGAATTATTATCCTCGAATTGTTTGCAATACCCGACTACTAGTGGAGCAAATTATCAATCGACTCCAACATAGAATTATTGGCCTAATCGAAAGAAAATCATTATCAGTACATTAAGACACTTAAGAGAACTCTAAACACTAACAAAACACTCTCAATTAATATTTTTTTTTCAACAAGCTATGGTAGTGATTGATTTATCCACCTAACAACTATGGAGTGGAATTTTAAATTGATTCAACATACAGTTGTAAGCCCTAAATCTCCACGGTCTCTTAACTCACTTCGAATCTTAAGGTTTACCATTCTATTGCAACTCTGGCCTCTAGATTCAACATATATCGAATTTCTCGATTCTGATAAAGTTGATTGACTTAATCCCGATTAATTTCTATCTTTAATTTTCCCTAACCTAAATGCATGTTTTAAGTTGAGAAGGAAAAACATGTTAAGCTCATCAACTAAGTCAATCAACCAAACATCTCATCAGTTTAACATTGACAACCCAACCATAGACGTGAAAACTAAAGCAATTTGATCTACATTCATCATCATGATTTCACAATTAACAACAAGAATTAAAAGTAAACTAAAGAGAAAGATCCTTCATAAAAACTTGAAATTCAGCAAAGTTTAACTTCATTCCATGGATCAACTTGAAGTTCCAGCATACATTCAGAGTTTGAACATCAAACGTGCGAAATGATCAAAGTCGCCTTCATTAATTTGTCAGTTGCATGCACCATCACAACTTCATCTTCGAAACCTCGCGAATTAGTTTTGATTTTCCACTCTTTACCCTTGAGTAACTGTTAGGGCTCTAATAGTTGGTGTTGAAACATCGCGACATCAAGTGATCCACGTCGTGACATGGTCACTACAATGCCTCTCTTTGGCCTCTAGACTTCACGACATTGCAACATTAGTTGCATCCATGGCGTGACTTCAGCTATTGGGTTGTCACTCCTTATTCCACCTTCATGAACCTTAGTTTCATTACAACGTTGACCACTGATTGACTCCTACTGATACGAGTCACAAAGGCCTAACCCAAGGTCAAGAAGGTGATGGGCTCAAATCAAGAAAATCAAGATTCACTTTCTTGTTTTCAAGAAAGTCAAGAAACCGAATTTTGTCCCAATTATGCTGTTCGAAGAGATTTCAAGAATCAAGAAAATCAAGATTTCAAATCTTGGAAATCTTGGTCCAAGAAACCAAATCTTGCAGCCAACACGCATTGGATCTCCGTTACGAGCATCAAAGACCCAATTTCGGAAGGAGATGGATCACGAGCCCAAATTCTTGAAGGCAAGACCCAATAAGCAAATTCCTAGCCCAATCAAGAAATCTACCTATACTTAGTTGAAAATCAGGCCAAATTGTCAAAGTGGCCCAAGTTGTAAAGTTTTATTTTTTTATTATTTATTTATTTATTTACTTAGTTTAAATTTTTATATTCAGTCCAAGAGTCCCAAATAAAAGACCTTTGACTGAATTTCCATATTAAAATAATTAGGAGTTTTTTTATTTTAGTTTTCTAATTAGATTAGGACTAGTTATAAGGCCTATTTAAAGGCATGGCTGGCCACCTTGTAAACAACTATTCAAATACATTAAATTTCAGATTTGTTTAAGTGCAGAATTCTCTTTGAGTTTTTCTCCAAGAATTCTCTCTTGGATTTTTCTTTAGAAGTTGTTTTAACAATCTTTTGATTGTGGGAGCCATCTTCAACCTTCTTCTTGCCATTGATATTCTTTGGAGGGGAGATTAGAGCCGTTTGAAGGGAGTTGTGAGATCTTTCGGGATTTCAAGGCTTCTTAGGACTTATCTTTTAATTTCTTACTGTCAATTCTTTCTTTATTTCTACTTGTGCTGAATCTTTATCTAATTTATTTTCTGTTTTTATTGTGTTTTCAGCATTTTTCTATCTTAAGGAATCAGCCCAAAAATCCCCAATTTCTAGGGTTCTTCCATACTCTTTTTGGGTGAAATTAGATTGTCGAAATTTGGGGAAAACTATCTTGGTGTTCAATTGGGTAGAATCACAATCTCTTTTAGGGTTTCAAGAATCCTTATTAACACTTATTTCTATTCTCAATTTGATTCTTTACTGATTTGGGGATTTTATTTCAGATCTGGAAATTCAAAGTTCTAATCTTTTAATTTTCTGTTTCGTTTCAGATCTGATTGTTTAGGGTTTTCGTAGGAACTTCCCGTGACTTGGCAACTCAATCTTGGTCCGCGCGCAACCCCGTATCACCTACTTAAACAGGAACAATTTGTCTGAATGCTAAAATACTAAAAATCATCACCAAACAACTATATTTACTACACTGCAACCTAAACCCTAAAATCTTAGAATAACACTAAATCACAAGCAATTTCACTTCAAAATAAGCTTAAGCTGAGGTGGAAAAGGACTGAAAATGTATAACAAGTAGGCACTTATCAACTACTCACACTTAGCTCTTTATTCGCCTTCAAGCAAAACCTCTTAACTCACAATCAACATGCATAAAAAAGATTATTAGAACCAAGAAGTTTAATATGAAGGATAAAATGCATATTGTTTTGAAAATGTTAATGAGAGTTAGATATCCGAAGCAAGGGGGTAGATAAGGAGGACATGCAGTGGTCTCGGTCCTCAAAAATGGTAAATATACCTTTTAATTCCTTGAAAGTTTATGAAATTATAAATTAATATAATGATAAATCTATAATTTGACCCCAAAAATTTATCATTCATCTCTACCCTAAAACAATATTCTAGATTCACCCTCAGCAACTTACAGAACTGGTTGTTCAAGACTCGATAGAAGGCTGAACTCAGAATATGGTCTCTAGAATTTGTACAGAAATCTATCCTTTCCTTGGCCAGATAATTTGTTTTTTTTTCTTTGACACGATGCAAAAATAGGCCTTGTTTAATACATGTGTTGGATTTGTTCCATAAATTTCTGCACACATTTTCCCAGGTTCTGTATTCTTATCCATTCGGTTTGGGGACATGATCTTTCCAGGAACAGATTCCTGACATTGTAACATGTTCTTGCCTGAAAACCATGTAATTATGTTTTCTGGCATTGAGAACAGAAGAGTTGTCGCCTCTTCAACGTAAAGAGACCAACTGTCTAATCAAGATAACGATGCTGATATTGGATAGCACCCAACATTTTACTAGAAATTGAAAATGTACCCATATTCTAACACTCACCACTGTCCGAGTAACATAAGTAAAAAAAGGAGGCAGGTATAAGAATCTCAAAATTAGCTTACCAATTAAGATAATGCATTGGAAATTTACAACAATAAAAGTTTGAAGAACCTTTAAGCAACAGGAACAAGAAGATTATCCTTACCTTGATACCCTGTGAATATCTTCTAAATATAACTATTCTACTCAGATTTAAGTGTGATAGATACAAGTATGTATTTAATATATGTTTAATTTTTCTATATTTCTTCATATATTTAGAAGATATTAGTGGGTACCAATATATGTACAAGATGGATGTCATACACATACACAGATACGTTAAAAAAATATGAAAAGTTGGAGCAATATAGATAACAATGGCTAATATGTAATCTGATAAGATGCGGTTATTATGAAAGTTTTTGTACTATGAATTAATTGTATTTTATCTCTTTTACTCAAAAAATAGGTAAATTAATCCATGCATGTCATATCAAAGAGTAAATTGATCTTTTTTTTGTTAAAAATTTTATTTATTTGTACGGTTAAAAACTAGAATAGCTAATAGAATAATCAGATAGTGACACGTGACTTACCATGTGTGCCTCATACTAATATAAAAGAGACAAAATGCAATCTGACTCCTAATATAGGAGATTTCATGGTACTTTTACCGTAGCAATCATGGTTTGCAGGTATAAAGCATGATATGATCATTTTAAGATGAATGGAACACTTTTCTTTATTTCCATAGGAATGAATCGTAGGCAGTTAAGATGGGCGAAAGAAAAAACAAAGACAACCTTAGCTTTTCTTTGAAGTTGTCCTAAATATGCCATAAAGGCAGATCTATTTCCTTGCCAAAGGTTTTTCAATGCAAGTTATGAAATAATTGATAAACTATAATGTGATAAATACAAGATTTTTGGAAGATGAATAGAGAATCAGACCATGGAATTAACTATAGGCTGCTGGTGTAGTTGTCGTGAACTCCATGTGCCGGTTGTATGGGAACTCGGGAATATCACTGTAGGTAGCCTCTTGCTTTCCTCCAAATGAGGAAAATCGGTCATGTAGTGAAGTCCACGACTCTCGTGCCTAGCAAGGGCACTGCTCACCACTAGCTTTGCGCAACAAAAGAGGTTTCTCATTTCACAAGCCTCGAGGGCAACCATTGTTTGCTGCCACCCGTGCTCAAATAAGTATGTTTCCCATTTGGCTTCCAACTTACCAATCTTTTGCTCGGCTTCTTGTAGTCTTGAAGTTGATCGAACAATCCCAACGTACTTCCACATGATCGATTGTAGTTCTTTCCTCACTTCCTTTGTTATCCTTAATATTTTGTGCATTACATCACTCCCTAGTGATTTTGGGACAAGTGGACAGGTCCATAAGCTCGAAGCGCTAAGATCAAGACTAGAACTCTTCATGTGATTGATAGAGGGCTGGACAGCTCTTCGTGCGAAAACCAAAGCCTCAAGTAATGAGTTGCTAGCAAGTCTATTTGCTCCATGCAAACCTGTGCATGCAACCTCACCAGCTGCATACAAGCCATGCACGTCCGTCTCTCCTTGGAGCCCAGCACGCACGCCACCACACATGTAATGAGCAGCAGGAACCACGGGAATTGGCTGCTGAGTTATATCAAGGCCATGTTGGAGGCATTCATTAGCTATGTTCGGGAAGTGGGAGAGGATCTTTTCTCTCGGTTTATGACTTATATCAAGCAACACATACTTCTCATTACGCTTTTTGAGTTGATCATCAATACTTCTTGCCACGACATCTCTAGGAGCAAGCTCAGCTCTCTCATCGTACAAAGGCATAAACCGTTCCATGCTTAAATTGTAAAGGATGCCTCCATCACCTCTTACAGCTTCGGTAATAAGAAATGAGTTTTCTCGAGTTTTCTTTGGCTTGATAGGAAGACCTTCATCAGCCAAGGCTGTTGGATGAAATTGCACGAACCTGAGAAACAATAGTTCCATAAAAACAGTCAAAGAAACTCCAACAACCCAAATCCATTTGTATATCATAAACCAAAAGATGATCTCATCTAATACAAAGAATCAAAAACAACTCCATTACGTATTATGAACTACATTGTATCTTTTATATCAAAATTCAGAAAAACAAATTAATCACATAGATGATTATGACTCACTCCATGTTGGAAATCACAGCTTGAGCTCGATGTGCCATAGCCATCCCGTCCCCAGTCGCCACCTATATAAGCACTAGTTTGAGTGATAAAGCAACAAACAAGGGAAACAATGAAATGAAGGGAAAACTCGAAACAACAGAGTACCAGAGGATTTGTTGTTGAAGGATAGATATGTCCTGCACCACCGGATGCGAGTAAAGTTACCTTTGAAATGAAGCGGACAACCTGCAAGAGCCAGTGGAAAGAAAAGAAAACAAAAAACAATTATTTTCGAGTTACATACATGAAATATATTCAGAAAATAATACTAAATGAAAGTAGAAAAAGATTATTAAGATAAAACCATGTTTTCACCTCTTGCGTTTCAGTATTTAAAGCATCAATGCCATGACAAACCGTGTCGGAACCATCCTGCAAACCATCAAGGCTTTCGTTTTAGCACAATGTTATACAAGTCTCAATATAGGTTATAGTTATCGACACCAAATGGGGCGGATATGAACCTGGGAAGTAAGCAAATCGATTGCGAAATGGTGTTTGAAGACAGAAATATTAGGATCATTGACAACTGCCTCGAGTAAAGCCCGTTCAATCTCTCGTCCAGTCATATCGGCAGCATGAACAATTCGGTGATGAGAATGACCCCCTTCCCTTGCCAGATGCAAATTTCCATCATCACCATGGTCAAACGAAGCACCCATTGCAATCAATTCTCGGATTCTATCAGGTCCTTCAGTACAGACAACCTGAACAAATAGACCAGAACCTCAGTCAGGATCGATGACGAAAACCTGCTAATTAAAAGAAAGAATCCCGGAACTAACTTTGACAGTCTCCTCATCGCAAAGATAAGCTCCTGCTACAATTGTATCCTGCATGTGACTCTCTACAGAATCAGATGGACACAGGACTGCACTAACACCACCTTGTGCATAGTTCGTATTACTCTCATGAGGCTCAGCCTTAGTGATAATCGCAACAGATCCATGTTTCGCAACTTCAAGAGCGTAACGAAGACCTGCAACACCGCTACCAATGACAGCAAAATCGAAATACTTTGTTGAACCATCTCTTAAGTAAGCAGAAGTGATGACTGTCCCAAAGGACTTCCAATTCTCATTCGTTCGAGATTGAAACAAATTACACTTACGGATCTGCAGAAACTTGGATACACCACATGACCTGGAAAAATCTCCCAAAAAGAATCCATAGATATAAATAAGAAGCTTTGTTGAAAACTTAAAACTCTACAATAAAAATAAGATTCTTCACAAAAGCACCAATCATACATAGATATAATTAGAAACTAAATAGACTAAAATTAAGATTCTTAACAAATACCATGACAGTTCTCTTTGTAGGCATCCATTGAATGTCACACTAGGGACCCAAATAGCTTGTTTATAACTTTGCCCCATGCAAAAGTTCACCCCATATTGCAAATGACCACCTACATAAGCTATACTAGCAGCCATTATAATCCCCTCTGCAATATCAAGAAGCAATGAAAAACAAAGATAATCAGGCCAACTGACCAAACTTTTTAATGCATCTAATCCTTTAATTTCTTCTTAAAAAACTCATTTTGGATCCAAGTTTTGCATTAAAATAATTCAGAAACCAAAAGAAATACGTATATATATATGAACATTTTCATCTCTACTCATGGCAAAACAAAACCCAAATCACAGAGAATTAAACTAAAAAAACAATAAGAAAAAAGGAACATTTCAATACTCACAACAAAATAAGGCAAAATCTGAATCTGGGTTCTTCTCTTTTTGGTGTTTAAAACGTGAAACTGACCATAACCAAATGAATCAATGAATAGAAAGCAAAAAACAAAAAAATGGGTATTGGTTTTTTTCCCCTTTTAAACTAGAGAATTCAAGGAAAATTTTAAGAAGAAGAGAGAATTCCCCCACAACGTCGAGACGCCACACCAACTGTTTATTGATTGTTCTTTCCTCTAAAGAACCCACCCTCGAAATTTGGCGCCTCCGTTTGCTGCGCGGACCCTTGTTTTTCTTTTTTGGCTCTTCTGTCTTTTAATTGTAGTGTTAAGATTATGGTTTTTAACCATATTTAGTGCAATTTCCTATTTAATCTCCTCAAAAGTGTTGAAAAGTAAATCAAAATCTCTCAAATCATGGAAAATTAAGAAGCAAACAGGAGTTTGTCGATTCAAAAATGGAGGAGGTAGCCAACTTAAAAAAGGGTTTGGATTCTCCAATTCATACAACCATATTTTCAATAAATTTTCTCTAAAGAAAAAGTTGACTATGAATGTGGCCACTCGTACTAGAATAAGGCAATGGATATATACACGAATATCGGGAAAAAAAAATTTAAAAAGTGGCGAATATTCTTGTGAAAAAGAAGAGCCAAAAATATTTATATATTATAGTTTAAAGGTTATTGAAAAAGCAAAGTCCAAGGCAACCCAAGTGGACAAAAATAGTAGTGGTGGTGGGAGCATGGAAAAGGCTTGTTAGCTTTCTTCTTTTTGGGGTCCATTTCTTCATGAGAACTTGTGGCCCTAATTATGGGGGTGCCCATGAAAATCCCATGCCTCATACCACTCTTGCGTATATGAATCAACTCCACCTATTTCTCATGGTATACCCACTTTCATATATATTGCATGAATTATAATAAAAGATGTGTAAGTTGTTTGCGTTTTGTTTTTGTATATTTGGCAGTGAATTGGACTTGGGTTCATGTGTTTTTTTCCTTGTAAGGCAATGGTAAGTTAAGGAGTACCGAAACGAGGAAGCTTTGTAATAAAGAATGTAAGATAGTAGAGAATATGAGATTAAATGAACTGAGGTGAACCTCTATGAAGAGATTGATATATGTGACACTTATGATTGGTCCCTAAGGTTGTTTTTTGATTGATCTATAACACTTGCTCCTCATTTGGGTACAAGGATGGTTATAGATGGGCTTGGTAAAGGCATGCGTCAAAATGTTTGTTAGATGTGATACTTTGGTCGTTTAAGCATCTTTTGATAGATGATCTACTAGAGTTATTCATATGATGTATATGCATCCTTTGAGGAATTTGGCTCTATCAATTATATGAGAGCAAAGCTATGGAAGTCAAGTCGTTCGACTTGGTTGTATCTATTAAGTGATACTAGTTATTGTTAAGGGTCTTTTTTTTTAATTGGTGAGGATGTCTTGCATTGTCTTTTGAGTTTGTTGCTTCCATTGACATCTTTTAGGAATGAGGTTCCCTATAAATTTATCAATAATTTTTGTTGCTAGACTAAGTAGTGCACTTTCTAGGGTACATATCACATTTGTTCTCATGGACCAAAAAACTTCTAGTATTTTTTTCTAACTAAGTTCTCATTGTAGTATCTAATTCGGTTAGGTTACACATGTCGAAAATTTCATTTGTTGATTGAGTCATAATAATCAACGAAGGCATATGTAAAATGTTCTACAATAATAGAGCAATCATTATTTTCTAAGAGATTCAAGTTATTCTTGGAGCACACGAGGAAAGATAAATTGTGGCTTGCTTTTGTACCAAGTTTAGCTAACGTCGTTATTGCTTGACAGCTAGCATATATAATTAGTATTCTGGTGTACCACTTGTTTCCTCTTAGGTCTAAGACAAGTTATAAAGTGACCTATTGAATGCATGCTTGTAACAATCCGTTTCTCAGTGGTGTCGAAAACAGTAATTTTGGAACCACAAATCCGACAAGTGAGTCCGTAAAGATTATTATTTAATCTTTACAAGTCAAATATTGTATTATATTTGATTTCGATATGGTAAATTATGTTATTTGAATGAATAAGTAAGTTTAAGTCGTGTGTCCCTAAAGTCAATTGGATTTAGAAAATGAGGTATCGAGACCTCGTTTCTATAAACAGAGCCCGTAAATATTTTATTAAATATTTTAACAAAATATTTACGGAGTTCTATTAGGGTCATATTAAAATTTGGTTAAGAAATTTTAATGTTTAGATAGTTAATTAATTGAAAAAGACTAAATCGTAAAAGATACAAAAGTTGAATTATATATCTTAAAGGGGTCAAATGACTATGAAATATTAATTAAAGGACTTAGTGGGTTATTATACCATATACATTAGTAGTGGACAATTATGGGCATATTTTTGTCATTTTATAAGTTAATGACATAAGGGCAAAATGGTAATTAGGTGATAAATTATGTTAAACAACAGATGAAATAGTGTCATCTTCTCCAATTTGTTATTTTTACCAGCCGAATGTATTTTGGGAGAAAAATTGAAGCCTCGGTCTGAATTCCTCCTTGCATGTGAGTGATTTTAGTTTCTGTTTTTAGTTATTTTTATGTTTTTTAGCTCGTATAAGCTTAATCTAGCTAACCTGGGGGTCAAATTGTAAAAATTTTCAATGTTATAAACTATGCCATGGGTGAATTTGATATGTTTTTGATTTTTTTGGTAGATTGTTAAGGTTGGTTGTTAAATAGACATATTTTGTTATGTAATTTTGATGATTTTAAGGTTTGTGGACTTATTTATGAAAATGGTAAAATTTAAGGAAAATATTGTAAATTGATGATAAATATGGGTTGTTGTATGATTAGATGAAAATCGGCTAGCATGATTTATGGTTTAAAATGGTGATATTGTAAGTTTCAAGTTTAAGGACTAAATTGCATAAAAGGTAAAATTTGAGGGCAATTTCATGAATTTTTATTATCAAGGGCTATAAGTTAAATTGATTATTTTAAATGCTGAAATGGAGTTAATTGAATAAAAATATTTATCTAGGTCAAGAAATAACTTGAACAGACACAAATTGCGAAAAAGTCAAAGTAGCAGAATAATGGTCTGATTGTATTAGAAGTTGTTATGAGTTCAAGTAAGTTCATATATTGAATCATTCATTAATGGTAAAATTGTTAATTGCTATTAAATAATTAAGGTAAGTGAATTGATTATCATGTATTACATGGTTAATTGAATTTAATGATTAAAGTGAGTTAGTGATGAATTTAGGAACATGTAAATTTCATGAATGGTTATATGAGATATTATATTGAAAAGAGAATTAAAGTTAAGTATGGAAAATGTGAATTTCATGAAAAAATATTGAAATGTTAATGTGAAAATGAAGGTCACGGATAAGGATATGGAAAGAGACTCGTTTGAACCTTATGAACACTTAGGATACAAATGATATGTCATTAGGGATTATATGTTTTAGGTGCTGGTCCTGGATGTTTTACCGATGGCCGAGGTCCTACATTTGTTGTGGATTCTCTACAGCTTTTGTGAGTAGCATCATGTAGCTAACATCCCGACCCACAGCTCGTGTGAGCAAGCCCATTTCACAGCTCGTGTGAGCATTATTGAAAAGGTTATGGTTATATGGAAAGGTGTTCCGAAGTATCCAATGTTATTCTATACGGTTAAACGGGTAAGTAAAGGTTAATGGAAAGACATGTATAAAAACTTAATGCTACTAATGTTCATATGAAATGGAATGATGGATATGCATATATGAAATGAAAATGATGAAAATTTATCATGTGATGGGTTAAAATTTGCATGGAATTTATTTCTTAATATATGTTATGTTCCATAAAAGTTATGTTTACTTATCATCTACTAACTATGTGGATTCAAATTAGAATAATGTATAATGGATATATATATGTGACGGATGATATAGAAAGCTTAAATGCTTATTATATATATGCCATGATTTACTTGGAACTTACATGTAATGTTATACTTACTAACCTTATGAGGTGGTGTATATAGGAAAGGAAGTTTGGCATATGACATGATGAAAATAGGTTTGGTTTTTTAATTTAAATTGTTCGGTAAGTTTAAGTTTCCTTTATACGAGCTTACTAAGCACTAGTTGCTTATATAGTTATTTGTCTTGTTTTGTAGATCATCAGAAGGCTCAACCGGTTGGAATCTTCGTCGGAGCACAACCACACTATCCATTGACTATTTTGGTATCTTTTTAATAAGTTGAGCTAATGGTTATAAATGGCATGTATAGGGTTATATGTTAGTTTGTTATGTTTTGAGCCTATGCCTAACCTACTTGCGTATATATATATGTTTTGAAATAAGTGGTATATGCTTGTGTTAATAGGTGAGTTTGGTCTCTTGTGTGTGCCTTGTGAAGGAATGTGACTAAGTGGTATAATTTGAGAATGAAGTAGCTAAATGGTGAGCGTGTGATGTGTGTTTGGCATGTATAAGGCTCATATGTAATAGGTGTCATGAATATGTTACTTGGTCCACTTGGTTTGGTCATATCTTTTGGAGATTATGTTTTGTGGTGGACTTATAAAACTTTGTAAATAAGTGTTTTTTTTGTCACTTTAATACGCATTTAAGCTTTCTATATCATCCATCACACATATATATATCCATTAATAACCATTTTAAGGTGAACACGGCTTGGGCTATTCCACATGGCCTGACCACATGGTCATGTGACACACACGGGCATGTGTCTTATAAACTTTTAGGTGCAGGATTTTTCACACGGTCACAGTTAGTTACATGGTCTAATCATACGGGCGTGTGGGGAAGCTACACAGCCATGTGTGAAGCCATACAACTTAGGTTATTCCACACAGCCGTGTGACCCCTATTTTTAAATTTTTTAAATATTTACTTATTTTTCTATTTCGATTCAAATTAGTCCAAGACTGTTCCCAAACTATTTTTAGGGCTCCTTAAGCTCGATTTAAGGCCCATAAATGTATCTTTACCCTAATTTTTATAAGCTATTGAATGCTATCATTTATTTTATATTTTTATTTCTATTTGATGATAAATGTCCTGATTTGTACTGTAACGCTCCGTAACCCCAATCTGGCGACAAAGATAGGTTAGGGGTGTTACAATGCTCTATGTAAGAGTATCGCAAATCCTACAGTTAAAGTAGGATTTTGAGTCGATCCACTTATTGGATAGTTATGAAAAACATTAGATATTTATGTTCATGACCAAGTTTAAGCTAAGTTATATTTTGTAGGGATTGGTTTGTTGGCAAAATTGTAGCCCTTGAACAATTATTGTGAAAGTCAATTTGTTTGGCTTAATAGTATCCCTTAAAGGAGTTTTATGGAAGCCAATTTGTTTGACGTAATAGTATCCCTTGAGGGAATTTTGTGAAATCCAAGTTGTATAATGTGATTGCATCTCTTAATAGGTTGGACATTATAAATTATATGGGAGAAAATATTTGGAAGTCAAACTATCTAACTTAATTGCATCTCTTGGAGGATTAGGCTTTATCGATTAAGTTGGAGCAAATTTATGGAAGTAATTATACCAGGGTAGGGTTTTATTGCTAGAGAGAAAGAGTATGGAGTACATGAAGCAATACTTTGTTACTAAAGAGAATAGGTATGGACTATACAAAGCGATAGTTTGTTATTAAAGAGTATGAGTATAAACTGTATGAAACACGATTTTGCTAATGAAGAAGGAGAGTTTTTTTTTTTGCCAAAGAGAATAAGTTTACTACAAAAAGGGGAGATCTGTTCTCATAGAGGAGAATTTTTATGCTAAGGAGTAAAAGTTTTTTTTTGTTCAATGAGGAGTTTATTGTTTAAGAGGAAAAGTTTGTTGCCAAAGAATATTTATTTTTAAGAGAAGAAGCATGTTGCTAAGTAGCATAAGTATGACACTATAGAGGTTGCGATAATGAAACCTAAAATGCATAAAACTACATAGCCAAGAATCGAGCCCTGTATACCTAAAAATAAAACATTTATAGGATTTGGGCCTTTTAGGCTATTGATTATCTTGGGCTTAAAGCCTAAATTTTTAGTTGGTACAACAATATGCCCCCTAAGGCCCGACATAGGTTATAAAGTGACCTAGTAAGGACCTATTGGTGACAAAAGATTGTGCATGTAAAAGATATTCAAATTATGGACTAGTCATCACTGAAAGTGCACGATTGACATCATAGTAATATATTTACAATAAAATACTCCAACGTGGATGTAACATCCCTAACACCCCTTGAGAGAGAATAGTGTTATTTCAGAACTTGCACGTGTTAGAATTTTTGAAGTAAATGAAACAGGAATCATGAGTATTAGTAGAAAAGGTATTTGGATATTGTAGAGAATTAAAAAGATTTTTGTATTGAGAGAAATTAATTTGAGTTATTGACTAAATCATAATAGTGAAAAAAGTGTTGGGGCAAAAGTGTGAGTATTAAAAATAAGAATGATTGAATTAGATTGATGGAAAAAAGGATGAATTAGAAGCGTAATTAAACTAAGAGAGTGTTATGAATTGTGGATGAGATTGAAATTAAATGTGGGCCATTAGATGTGTACGATGATGTTTAGATTTTTTAAATTAAATATTATTAACAACTTAAAATATTAAATTAAATAGATTTTTAATATATAAATATGTAGAAAAATCTCCCCATCTTCATCTCTTTTCTTTTCATGTCACCTTCTACCTTCTTTTTAGCCAATTTTCATTTTCTTTCATTTTAGTCCTTTCCACCATTTTCCAACCACATCAAGCTCAAAAACTTCAAATTTCTTTCATGGATTTTTAGTGAAATCAATAAAGCAACCTCATAGCAAGCTAAGTTTCTAGTAAAGTTAGCTAGTGTTCACATTCGAGGAGAGAGAAAGAGGATATGATCTTAAATATTATATATGTGTGTTATGCTAATGAAGAGAAAGAGGACAAATGTAATCAACAGGGGCTTGATAAGGGGAAAAAAAGTAGCAAAAGAGTGAAGCAAGAAGAAAAAAGCTCATCCAAGCACTTGATTGTAAGTACTTCAATAAATTTATTTTACGTAATAAACTTAACTGAGTACTTGTTAAATTGGTTATAGTAATATTTATGGGATTAATTGATATAAGAAAATGTTGATGTGTATTGTGAATTTTATTTTAAAGTAAAGGTGTTAGAAGGTGAATTTAAATAACAAAGTGAATAGCTTATGTGTAGTGTATTTGAAGTAAAAAGGACTAAATTGCAAAGTGTATAAAAATTAGGTAAGTGAAATAAAATAATTAGATAAAGAACTTAAACGAAGTGTTAAATAATAGTAAATTAAATGTCAAGTAATATTTTGTTGATTGTTGACTTTTATATAAATAAGGATTAAATCGTAAAAAGTGTAAACTTTAAATTACGTTTAATTGTTAAGTGAATGTAATGAATTTAAGTGTTAAATGTCCATATAGACAAAATGGGAACTAGTAGGATATATATGGCATGTCATTAATAAATTTTTATATGGGCTAGTGATAATGATATTTTGTTGCAATTCAGTGATTTCGCACTTCGGTGTTAGTGACAGTGGCACTTTGGTGTAGCTTGTTAACTTTACATTTGGTGTATTTAATTTGCAGATAAATTGTTGCCATCGAGAAAGCAAATGCAATCTTGGCTCAAGTCAAAGATGAAGAAAATGATTTCTAAACAACACCCCAACCATAAGAGAGCCAAAAATATAAAATAAAAACAAAGGTTCACATCGCATGTCTAAGTTGCTAATATAAATAATTATAATAAGATTTTGTGTTGTGTCTATCGTATTTACTCAGTTTATGATTATCACTTTTAATAATATTTCAAACTTGTATTATCTCTTTAAACATATAATATGTTTTACCACTTATTGTTGTTGGTTGTAAATTGGGCTCAAATAGCCTTTTGGGCCAATGATTAGAAAGAGGAAGAAGAAGAAGAAGGATGTCATCCAATTTTTAAGGCATTTATATTTTGGTAACTAAAATGAAAATTTTGTAAATTGGTTATTCAACTTTTAGGGCACTTTCATTTTAGTCACACAAACATTAAATCTCTAACGGTGGTTAACTATGCACTTCACATCATGTTTTAGGTTGCTTTCATTTTGGTCACCCCCAAAATGTCTTTTTAAGTAATGATTGGGGTAAAAAAAATTAAGGGTTAATGTGAAAAAGCAGTAGAAACTAAAATAATAGACAAAAATTATCAAATTGTACTTATTTATCACATTGCCAAAAATTCTAAATTTGAGTTTTGAAATATAAATTCTTAAATATTAAGATTCAAAATTATAGTAGCAAATCAGTTGAAATTATCAATGGATAAAAAATTTTCAACAATTTATTTAATTTATTTTGATGTTTTGAAATTATTTGTTAAAAATTATCAGTGAAATTTATTATCTTTAATAGTTGTCTACAAAACTCAAATTTCTTTTGATTATTTGATATTGAATCTTTAATGCTAATCTAAAAGTAATGAAAAGCATTGCAATTAATTAATTAATTAATTTTATCTTCCATTCAAGATATGATGTGGCATATGCAGTTAATTGTCGTTAGAGATTTAACGCTTGGGTGACTAAAATGAAAGCACCCTAAAAGATAAGTGACAAAATTGCAAAAATTTCATTTTGGTCACTCAAAATGAAAGCACCCTAAAATTAAGTGACCAACTAGGTAGTTTACCCAAAAGAGAATTAAACTTTTTTGATAATTTTAAATTTATTTTTGGAATTTTGATATACTGCCACGTCATAATGATGTTTTCGGCTGAAACCGTCTAAAATCCTAAAAGACCGAGATGCGCGGGCGATTTTGCTTCAGTTCTTCTTCTTCCTCAAAACTCACTCTATTTTCACTTCTCAAACAAAAATCAAAGCGAAAAATTTTAAAACCCTAGAATCTTTCTCAGCAAAAAAATGGGGAATTATTTTAATAAAGAACCGCCGCCGCCGGTGGTTCTCGTTCCTCCTCTCTTCGATTTTCCTCCTCTCGCCGCCCGTACCAGGTTCACTTCAATCTCCGCACTCAAAACTTTTTCTTTTGTTAATTTAAGGAAAAATTTGAAAATTTTCTTGCAGGATGTTGGAAAGTTCTTATAATATGTTGTTTGGGAAGCTAGGTTTGAAATGTTTGTTCGAAGATTATTTTGAAGAAGCTAGACATTTTAATACTATTTTCATGCTGAAACCAATCGATGATCCTAATGTTGATATGATGGCAACCGTATCCTTTTAATTATTGAATTGAAAAAAAAAAAGAGATTTAAAGAATTGATGATCGTAATAAGAAGCAATATTCCTTTTTCTTTTTAATTCCTTAACATGATTAGCTTTCTGGTCCATTTAATATTAAACCTGAAGAGAGAATTGCTGGAAATGCGTCATTTCGCTGGCAAAAGTAAGTTTCAACTTTCTTTTTCCTTTTTACTTGATTTTAGCAAATGCCTTTGTAATATTCTTCAGTTGCTTCTCTTATGCGATGTAGTAAAGAATTTTGAACAAACTTGTTTTAAATAATATTTTTATATTATATGAGCAGTGATGTGGATGATCCTCATACATTCATGGACCTTTTTGTATCAAATTCTGATCCGTAAGGCATTTCAGTTTGAAGTATAAAGTTTCACTTTCTTTCCACATTTCTTCTGGTTTTTGCATAATTCATGGTGAGCTTTCGCTTCAGTGTTTTACGGATGAGGTCCTGCACTTACTTTCCGAGATATGGTTTTGGGGTATTTGGCATTTTGCCATTGCTGTTAAAGAAAAGGTAAATCATATTTTTTAAGCACACCTTCATGGTATTTCCTGCTACCACTTTTGTCACATTTGTCACATTGATTCTGCTGATGAAATCTATAACTCCCTGGCAGAGTAACTGCTGAAGACTACGGTGTCATGGGATTGAGATATGGATCAGGATGGTTATCAGCTGGAGTCACAGTTATGCCCTTTGCCAGTATGTGTTTTGGATTCATTGTAATAACTAATAAATCCCTGCTTTTAAATTTGGATTGTTATTATCAGTCAAGGTTCCTTAAAGTTTCTACATAAGGAATGCAAGTGTATGGAAACAAACTTATATTTAAAAAATTTCTATCATCTGCAGTTAAAGATCAATTGCCAAGGAGTGCATGGCTCGTAAGCAAGTTGGGAAGGTTGACTTTTGGGGTTCAGTACGAGCCACAATGTAAGTTGCTCATAATCATATGCATTTTGCAAATTGAGGGCTTAGCTCATAAAAACTTATGATGCACTGCTAAATCACTCCTTGAATTTGAGAACTTGTGTGCTTGTTTGTCTTTTTGATAAACTTTAACTAATGTATATCAGGTTTTCTTCTGCATAACTAGTTTTCAAATAAAAGAAGTTAAGGGGTTCAAACAGGTAAAAGTCAGGGGAGTATTGATTGCTAGATTTAGTGAGATGTAAAATCTCTTACTAGGGAGTTAAAATTGGGAAGGCTGCAGTTTTTACTTATACTGACAAAATCTGGACATCAGCCATTAGTATCTACTGTACTTTGCAGCCATGAGAATTTGGAAGGATTTAACATGTCCTTTATATGAAAAAATCTGTAACTTCTTGCTATCATCTATGAGAATGCTTTAAGTAGTGTGGTCGTTTTACACTCTAACTATGGAAATCGGAGACCATAATCATTTAAGGGTAGTTAAAGTAGAATATTCCTTACACTGAAGAGTACATCCCTTGTAATTATTTTGTGGGTTTTCTATGTTGCATATTACTTATAAATTTGTTCCGAATATGTTGATTCTTGAATGTCAGCATGTGTTTCTTCTTTTGCATAATTCATGTGTGATTATATTATAAATGAAACTAAATGGTACTTTTTATTCTTCTATATTCAGATGGAAGTGAAGATGAGATGAAATATAAAAATAAATTAAACTGGAGCTGTGCCATTGGTTATGGAGTAGGATCAGGCTGTCCCTTGAGTCCATCATTTACTTTTGGCCTTGAACTTGCTAAAAGTTCTCAGGTTTGTTCACAGTTTAATATTCTGACAGATGTCTTTCATGGAGAACTGGCAATTGCTTCATTCCCTAGAGCTTTTAGATTACTAATTAGGGTGGAAGGCCTTTTGATGACTTGTTTTGTAAATTTAGTCAGATTTAAAACATTAGTAGCTACAGGATTTCTTTTTATTTTTTTAGAGCCAAGGTTGCTGCACATCCAATCACTTTGGTCATATTATTGGAACTTAAACCTTCAAACCATTTCATTGTAAAACTGTTTGATCAGTAAGGATACTGCTTTGTAAATTGTTGTACATGCAGCTTATGGTGTCTGATTTCTTATCCCCTTAAGTGCGTCTACAGGTGATTTCTTCTGTTTCTAACTTGTATTCTGTGCTGATTTTTTTTAATCTTTTATAATCCTCAACTGCAGTTCATTGCATCGTTCTATCAACATGCGGTGGTCCAAAGGAGGGTATGTTTCCCTGTCTGTTTCTTCTATTTATTAAATTGATCTGTTCTTTCAACTATCAAGCTCTGTTTATCTCCTTTCAACCTGAAATTACAAATGGAGTTCATTGTTTTTTCAATTTTCCAAGTTGCAATCTACTTTGCATCTGGCTAAACATGCATTCCAGATTCAAAGCTGATCATACCTACAATAAGCTGATATGAATCATGGTCTTATCATTTTGTGAGCATAGGCATTTTATTTGGGATCCAAGCTTTGAATTTGAAGGCTTTATACTAAATTATATGCCTCAAGTAGAAATTGACTTACATATGGGAAGAAAGACCTTGTTCAGATTCTGTTGTTATGCCAATTTTGGCGCATAAAAGATATTTTGGAGTACAATCTGCAATACAATGGCCCCCGTTTCTCTTTTTTCTTTTTCTTTTTTTTGGTGGAAAAGCATGTGTGTTCTATCTGTTCTATTATTTCACTTTGTTTTTATTTTCTGGACACCAGTTTGTGGCATGATACTGACAAAAGTGATTCAATGAAACAGGTGAAGAATCCCTTTGAAGAAAGTGAAGTTGTTGGAATAACTAATTACATTGACTTTGGATTTGAATTACAAACAAGGTATTCCAATCACAGAAGTTAACATGTGATCAATATACCGAATATCTGACTTTGTAATACTTTTAAAGGATGGATGATGCCAAAATATCAAACAACATACCTGATTCCACCATTCAATTAGCTGCGTCCTGGCAAGCCAATAAAAACTTCTTACTGAAGGTAATATTTGCTGTGTAATCTTGTCTTCCCTATTGATAACTGTAACTCCAAAAGACGCATGCATTCTGTTTTTTGTAGGGAAAGTTGGGACCTCTCAGCTCATCACTAGCTGTGGCTGTCAAGTCATGGTGGAAACCTTCGTTCACTTTCAGCATTTCAGGTATTCCCTTTTACATGCTAGAATTCAATATATAAGTAATCATAGGTGGTTATTTATTAGGTTTATGTCAGGATTTGCCATCTGAACTATATCCATTTTTCCACGGTGATGCTCAACTTTTTTTTTTTTCATTTTTTGTACTTAAACTATCATTTCGTTATAGTTTTTGGTCCAACAACCAACCAATGAGAATGTTTGAAGTGGTGTTCTTTTACATATAGCAATTGGTGATGTGTCATAATGTCATTCATTAAAAATATTCAAATTTAAAAAAATATATATAAAAATATTAAATAAAAAATGTAAGTTTTAATAATATATAAATTTAAAATATATAAAAATATTACTAATTTATTAAATCTAAAAAAGTCAATTTTTATATCATATCAATTATATAAAATAAAAAAGATATTAAACATTATATAAAATAAAAACGATTCATTAACAAAGGAAATTCTATAGATTCTAAAATTTTTAAAAATATATATTAAAAAGGTCAATGTCGATCAAAGGCCAATCAACATTGGTAAACCTCGGTCAAGGGTCAGCGGCCACGTTATCAGTCAATGGTTGCATCATTGACGATAGCATGTCAAAACGTTAGAAGCGTGACGCGTTTTCATTGGTTAGGTGTGTCACTTTTTTTTAATACTATTAACGTTTTGAACAAAAATGTTCAAAAATATAATGGAGGAATAGTTTAAGTACCAAAATGGGATAAAAAAATTTAGGTACCAAAATAAGAAAATGGGTATGATTTGGAGGTCAAATTGTAATATATGCCTATTTATTAGCATTAGGGGTGATAATGGTTCATATCAGATTGGTTTGAAAAACAGGTTGCAGTTAATGTGAAGTATTTTGTTTTTTAAAATTCAAACCGAAACTGAGCTGATTACCAAAGATAACTAAACTTAGTTGAATCGCTTCAATTCATTGGTTTCTAAAATTTTTAAAAGTAACTTATTATTAATATTTTGAATTTATTTTCACTAATTTAATTTCAAATATTTACTTTTATATTAAAATTTAAAATTAAATAAAAATTAGCATTCGGTTCGGTTCAAATAATTGTAGATTTTTTACTTGTAAACTAAAAACCAAATCAAATAGAATCGAATACAATTAAGTAATAACCAAACCAAACTGGTATGATTTTAGATTAGAACAAATCAAACACTAAAGTACGAGTCTGTGTCAGTTTTCTTGTTCAGCTCTAATTACTATATGGTTTTTAGCACTTACATATTTTATGCAATTTGTAGCAAATAGGGATCGCATTTCTGGAACTACTGCATATGGATTGGGCCTCCGCATAGAAAATTTAAGAGAAGCCAGGTTCATTTGTTTCTTTCCTTTGTTCAATTAAGTGTACTACCTTGTTATATATTGATGAGAACAGTCTACCCAGTGATCTATATGTATGTGATTAATACTAGCATGTCTATAAGTAATGATATATATTTCTCTTTTTTTTTCAGCTATCAAAGAGCCGATCCAAATTTCGTAATGCTGACACCAAACAAGGAGCACCTAGCAGAGGGCACTGTTTGGAAGACTGGAAACAGGCCAATGCTAGAGGCAGATGTAAATGCCGGAAATTTTGATCGTTTACCCAAGGAATTGAGACGCCAAGGAAGAATTTTGTAGATATTAGTTCTGCTATTTCCACACCTCAAGTAGGGTATTACACTCTTTTCTCTCTCTCTTTCTATTAAAAGTCTTTTTAAGAGTTAATCATTTGTGAGAAGAGTAGATGCATTAGTGAGATTAGAATCCCGAAATTCTTTGAAAAAAGACAAGGGAAACCTAGGCGAGGAATACTTCCTGTTGCAGTTGTCTGTGGTACTAAGAATAGGTGATTTTGGAACCGATTGCCATCTTGTTACGTATAGAGGAGGTTCATGTTTATGGTTGGAGTAACCTTTTGGAACTTCTCATTTTACTGGTTGGCTTATTCCCAAAGAGCAAGAACTCTATTCTAATTAGGCACTTTTGTGTTCCTTTTCTTTGACAATAACACAACTAATAACGCCAACTGGTAATCTGATCTGGGTTGATTCATTTTAATTTGAATAAAATATGGATCTTAATTTGTGAATCGTATGCAGTTCGACTCATTTTAGAATTAACTTGGAGTCTAGTCATTTCAAGTTGAACTTTAGATCATTTTGGATTTGGATTTAGGATTGCAGATTCAAATATTTTTGTTTAAAATATGCCATAAGTCCTTGTACTCTCCTCAATCCACATTTTTGGAATTTAGTCCATGTACTTCTATTTTTAAGAATTTAGTCCCTTTATTTTTTTGATTCCAAAATTCAAGTTCAACTGTTGACACTTTTAAAATTATTTTGTTAAATTTAAGTTCATTGCAACGTCATTGTTTTAGTTACATTGCTGCTATCGAGTATTTATTTTATTTCAAAATGTCACACCACCAAATTTAACAGTGTTTGATAGTTGGGCGTGAATTTTAAAATCTTAAAAGTAGAGGAACTAAATTCCTAGAAATAAAAGTACAGGGACTGAATTTCAAATTTGTGAAGAGTGTAGGTACTTATGATATATTTTAACCAATATTTTAAAAAAATAATTGTGAACCATTTTAGATTGAGGTCGTTTATTCTTTAATTAATTTGAATCCAAATTCAAGCCCTATTGAAACTAAACTAAATTAATATGGGTTAATACAACCTTCTACACATCCTTCAAAGAACTTAGAGAAAATAGAACAAGTCTATGGAACATAGTTTATTAGTAAAGGAAATGTAATGGAGAATGTACAGTAATCTCCATCATGAACAAAGATGGTAGTAGAAACAAAGAGATGCAGAAATAAGGAAGAAAGAGGGTGTCATTGATTTAAGTGGATGAAGTTTGCATGTTCTTCTCTCATATATTATGTTAAAAATACAGATCATAGTGCGAGAGAGGAACTGAGCTGGAAGTCGATAGTCCAGAGCTGGAAATTTCCTTTGATGAAATCATAGTATCCGCCCCTTAGAGTTAGGGTGTTGTTGACCAGCCCATTTCTCACAAATGGATAACTTAGCAGGTTTCCAAGCGATACATTCACTGCTTCCTGCAATATCAACCATTTTCATGCACACATACGTCTATATCTATATAATCTTAGCAAAGACTAAGACTTGGTTCCTTGAATATCCTGGGACTTATGGATCTCTAGTCTCATCATGTATTAGTTTGATAGATCAATTGGTTTAAGTTCGGATTATTCTAATTTTCAGTCCGTTTGTGTTTTGTGTTGATTTGGTTATATTTTGTAGTTGTTTTAACTTATGTTAAAAAATTAAATTAATTTTTAATATTTGTAAGGAGCTAAAAATATAAAATTTGGATTAAGTTCCTTTGCTGAAACCACGTAAATTGTAGTGTCAGTTTTTTGCAATGTTGTTTAAACCGGATCGGTTTGGACCGATTAGTCAAACAGTTGCGCTTGGAATTGGTCCAGTTAGAGGGATTAGACTGTTTGACCTATGGATTGGATGGACCAATTGAGCAAGGTTAGGTTTCTCTATTTTCTAATCTTTTTCTTTATTTTTATGGATGTTTTTATGATTTATTTAAGCAAAACCAGGAACAGATGGTTTGACCAGTTTCACTGTGAGGCTTGGTTTTAAAACCTCTTAATATTGTTATTATTTCCCTATATGGATTAACAGCATTATTTAATTGTAGAGATTTTAAATTTAAGATGAATACCTTCTCACAAAAGGTGCATTGAAGCCCCAGGGGCTCCCCACGATTTTCTGCATTAACCTTCTTCCTTGCAGGCATCCCAATTTTAACCCAATCTTCTATGAAATCACTGCATTATTCTCATTCATAATACTTAATTAAAATCCACCATTTTCACAACTTATTAATGCATAATTTAGGGTTAGGGCTTACGTTGAAGTGGTTCCGTCGTACGGGAATGACATCAGCCCCTTGATTCCACCGCAGGCACTGTGTCCGATGACCACGATCTCTTTCACCTGAAAACAGGTCCATCAAATCGTGTTGGGTATCCAATTTTAGTGCATGCTCGAATTCAACTAGTGCTGATCTCTAAATACATGAAAAAATGTAAAACAAATTGAACATAGTCGTCTTAGATACAGTAAAAGTACCATTGAAATTATTGCATTAGAAATTAAACTATAAAAACTAGGCAAATTAATTTTTGTATATTAAATGAAAGAGTAAATTGGTTATTGCTACTAAAATCAAAGTCATGTACACTGATCTTGAAAATTTTAACAACAAGGCTAAATTATTTTTTATTTAATATACATGGATTAATTTGTTTGTTTTTTGAGGAGTATAATACAATTTGATTTTTAGTACAAGGGCCTCTAGATATGTCTAAATATATGAAGTCTACACCCAAATTCAAATAAGAGAAGTTTAGAAGTGTTCACCTTGAGATGCAAAACTGCGTATTCGATAGCAGATCCGGTTCCAGAGTACTTATTCTGTCATAACATAAACAATGAGTTGACAAAATGGTTGAAATAAGTTTCAGTTTACAATTCTCAGTTCTACTTGTCATTAGCATTTACCGCAATTGAGCACAAATAGATAAAGAAAAAAGAACCTGATCATATGGTGGCACCATATTGGCGACATTGCGGACCACGAAAGCTTCACCTGGTTGTATGTTTAGAACATGAGAGGGGCACACCCTTGAGTCCGAGCATGCCACTATCATATACTGCATGCAATCATTTATTCATATTCCAAATTAACTCAATCTTTTTCCCATTGGAACCTCCAAATCAATAAAACAAGGTTGAAAATATATATTACCGTTGGGCTTTGACCCTTGGCAAGCTCACCATACAGAGCAGGATTCTTTCTGCAAAAAATTTTGAATTTGAGCTAGAAGCTTGAACTCAAACATAAGTTGTAACTACTCGATTAATATTCGAACTCGACTTGGAAGGAAAATATAAAAGCAAAGAAGGGAAATGGGGGGATGAGAAGACAAACTCGTATTTTTCAGTCTTGAAGTAAATGAAGCCTTGTTTCAAGCGGTCAACAGACTCATCGGAGGAAGCAGCAGTCTTCAACTCAGCTGTCACTTGCTCTACCTTTGCCGTCGCTGCACTCTTCAATTCTCCTTTCTCACTGCATTCCACAAATTCCCTCCCTTGCTTCAACTATTTCGTTTCTCACCAATCAAATTAAACATTATCCCCCCCTAAACATCAGTACCTAAATATATCATCCCAAATATTAATTATGTTCATCAGTCAGATTGTAGCTCTTTTTTTTTTCTTCTCTTCGCCTGGGCTTATTTTTGGTCCCAAAGTTATTCGATTAAAATATTAAAATAACATTTTTTATTAATATTTATATATTTATAATTAAATTTAAATAAAAATATATTTTTTATAAATAAATAATTATTTAAACTAGACCTGATTTTGAAAGGCTAATTGTACCTTATCTAAGGCTAAATAAATATGCTTAAGTTGAATGTTTGAAAAACTTTACAGTACTGTGATTAGATCGTTAAAGGGGGAGTTGGATGTGAAACTTGTCAAAAAGTAAAATTATTTAATAACTGAGTCGGAGATTAATATATTTACCATATAGATTATATCAATGAATCATCTTCAAGTCAAATTATTAAGGTTACAATATTTTAATTATATTGAAAGAAAATTGAACAGTAATGCAGTTTTTCTATATAATTCTTATTATTACTTAGAAATATTTAAATTATGTATTTAAATGCACTTAATTCACGGGACCACAACAACACTGGCTAAACTAAAACTCAAATCCCAACATTAATATAAATTTAATAATGAAAAAAAACAGAAAGCAATTAAAAATTAAATATGAAAATAAAACATTCTGTATTTTTGGTTTTAATTACTTGAGCAGTTTCTTGAGAGCTTCAATGGCTTCCTCGTATGACTCGTCTCCCATGGTTTCTTTCTGCAAGTTTTCAAAAACCCAATAAAGTTCAGACACATTTTGTAACTTTTACTTGGTACTGCTAATGAAAACATAATTATCCAATTATGTCTCTACATCAATTCAATTCAAAAATATATAAAAAAATATCAAACAAAATTAATATATTTTTGGCAATATATATATATTAGTCGATTTAAATCAATACATAACACTATTTGTTTTATATGTTATGTCAACAAATAATTTAAAATTATAATAATATTTAAAATTTTAAAATATATAAAAAAATCATAAATTTTCAAAAAAATAAAAATAAAATACAAGTAGATTGTCATATTTTAAAATTTAACATTAATTAATATTTTTGTTAAAAAAATAACAACGGGACTCTTTTTGAAAAATTAATGATCAAATTCAACTCTTTTTAAAAGACTAGAAGTTCAAATTTGACTAATAAAATAATATGAATTAACTAGATAAAAATATAAATATTAAAAACTAAATTTATAAAAAAAAAATTTAAAGAATCACAAGTATAATTATAAATGAATACTACATCTGGACATAATACATACATAGAGGAGCCTAACGAGATTCAGAATAAAATGAGAAGAAAATCCACGTATAATTTGGGTTAATCACGACCACACACGTATCATCAGACCAGTAGGGCGCTTATGTGAGCAATTAGGACCATTGATAAGGTACCACGTGGTGCGCAAATTAAAAAAAACAAACATAAAGTAAGGCAATCGACGTCTTCAAGCCATGCATAAATTTTCATGGGGAAACTCACTTATAGCCTACATTAAGAGTTCCTTTTTATTTTTTTTATTTTTTTTTAAAATTCTAAAAAACCAAGACTTAATCTCAGTTAAAATTCTATCTAATATACAGTTAAAATATATCTGAGGTCCTTGTACTCTTCATAATTATTTTTAGGTATTTAGTTTTTCCACTTTTTAAATTTCAAAATTCGAATTCAATTGTTAATATATTATCTTTCTTTTAAATTGTTGGTGTAATTTTTTGAAATAAAATAAAACTCACTTGGTAGTAATATAAATAAAAAAATAACACTGTAATGAACTTAAATTTAACAAATAATTTTTATAGTGTTAACAATAAAGATTTGAACTTTGAAATTCGAGAAGTATAGAAATTAAATTTCAAATTTAGAAAGATTAAAAGTACTAATGACACATTTTAACTCTAATATACACAAGGAAACAAACTTGTTCATGCAAAATTGTAATCGTATTTTGGTTAATATTGATGTTACTCTGGTTCTATATTTTCTCTTAATTATGTGTCTATTGTTGAAACCTATTTGATATGGCTGCGAAAATATGATTTTTCAAATAGGAAAAAAATATAAATGTCTATATCAAACGCATTGGCACCCGACATTTGAACTTACAGGTATGAAAAGAGAGAGAAAGATACCCAATTGGAAGGAGTGAGCAAAGGAGTAGGTGCTGCGAAAACTGGTTGATTTCGGATGAGTGTAGGAGGAGAAGTGGAAGAGTTGAGGTTGGCGATGATAGAGGGCCGCCGCAATGTGGGTTGCCGGAGTGAGTTAGAAGGAGAGGTGGTATTGGAAGAGAGGCAGAAGCCGGAGACCGAAGCCGTGGACATTATTGCCGCCAAGGGATCACATTCATATATAGAAAACACTAGATTTTATACCATACTTTTATTATCAAACAATTCCTTATAGGATATAATATTGAAAGCGAAAGCGAAAGCTTAGTGAATGAGAGCTTCTACCTTTGTAGATGAGGTTTCAACGTTGGAGATCAATTTTCGCTCTCTTTCTCCCTTCATCAGTTTAGCTTACACCTTTAAAAAGGAAAAATAAAATAAAATTGTTCATCATCTTAATATATATATTTTATTATGCCTGTTGGGACATGCACATAATTAGTAACCATAGTCTATATATATATATATGAAACAAGCAAGAATAATACCACCTATTTATATATCAAGGTTTCGTTTAAAGTATAAAAGAACTTGCAAACCTAAGAATAAGATAATAAATTGAAGATGTTAACATTCAAGTTTTAAATTTATATAGTAATTAAAACTAAGTTTAAAAAGTAATTTTTGTATTTGGTCTGGTGGTTAAGGATGTTCATCCATAGAATCCGCCTTAGTTGCAAGTGGTTTACCTTTTATTTAAGCAGCTCCCTTTGGACGTAGTGTTCAGTATATAGAGAAATCACATTTCTTATTTAAGTTTCTGAATAATAGTATATATTACTTTGTATAAATTCAAACCATTATTATATTCTTTACTCTTTACTTTTAATAGACAAATACAATATATGAGCAAGTCCTCCAACCATAGATTTTTATTTTGTTATAATGAACACCGCTATACACATATATGAACCAAATCCAAATTCAAACCCACACAGCCCTCTCTTTTTCTCTCGCAACACCTCATTAAAAATGATCGGTTTTGGTATTTGTTTTAAGATTCTTTTTGTAATGTGATATCATCTGATTCACTAATAGTGCATAGATGTATATGCTATTGGTGCATCAAATACAAACCCCAAAAATAAAAATTGGTGTTTGGACTAAGGGTCGGATAATCTTGAATGAAAGGGAAAAAAAAATCAATGGTGTAGGAAGAAGGGACATGATAGGTGAATAAGATTTAGAGTGATGGGTAGTTTCATGGAGAATTGGAGATAAGACCCTATCTCTAAAACATGGCTGTTGGCTCATCTGTCTGCTACAAATTAACTATGTCTGGCTCTGCTTCTCTTTCAAAGATTTTATTTTGGATGTCAACATTCTAGCTAGGGTCTCTATTTGCAACCACATTTTTCACTATCCCTAATCCAGTAGGGTCTCACTATACCTTTTCCTTTCTCTAAATCTATTGTGATATGTGAAAGAAAAGTAACTTTCTAAATTTTTCATCTTCTGAAATTTAGTTTTATCGTTTAGTTTAACAGAAAAAAATTAGCCAAGGGTATATAAAAACTCCTTAATTCAGTTTGGTTTATATAATTACCTTTAAGAGATCTTAGATAGCTTGGAAATTCAAATCTCAATATCTGCAACTCTTACTTCTGTCCTCAAGTTGTCCTCGTGTTATGACCTCCCTTGTTTAAAAAAAAATGGACATTATCCCTTTGATAGGAGAAAAATAATAATAATCTAATGATTCAACTACAAAATAATAACTTAATAAGCTGCTATGTATCTCAACCATTAAATTAAACAATGTTCTTTACCAAACACAGCATAAAAGTTAGATTTGTTAAGAATAAAACCAATAATCTACTCATTTCGAGCTTACCGAATCATGTTCCTTGAAGGTTAAATTATTGATCATCTGATGCGATGCCCGATAATCAAACATAGAGGCAGAGCAGGAAGAAAGACCACCTTCAGTTACATCGTTGTGGGTTGCCTCGCGAAATAGCAATAGAGCTTCTTCAGACAATTTTAAGTCACAATTCAACCCAATGAGTCGGCCGAGGATGGCTTAACCCATCTCCCCCTACAAAGAAACCACTAGAGCTGCATTATAAATTTTCCTAGTTGAGTACTTGAAGTCTAACATTGTGAGTACACAAACTTTCTTTCCAAGAAAATGATGGGTCTTTTATTATTAGAAAAGTTAGATTTTCTTATATATATGTGTCATATGGTTTTGCAATAATGTCAACATTATAAAGCAATGAAAACTGTTAGGCCAACATCTTTGTTGTCATCTTTTCAACTTGTCTAAAACACAAAAGAGGGAGATGAATGCGGTTAGACCTAGAAATATATGCTTACCTGCTGTCACATACCTCATAATGTTGTCATGTAATTGCCATGCCCTTGGGGGTCCATAGGTGACTATGGGCTGAAGAACAAAATGCACCACTCCAAGTTGGTCAGGTTCTTTTGAGCCCAAAGTTTAGCTCAGTTGGCTACCACCCCTTGCATCTAGCAGATCCAAACTCCGAATGAAAACATCTACAACCTTCCCCTATTATTAGGCAGTGGCATCTTTTGTACAAAAACATAAAAGGCAGTTTCATGTTTTATAACAGTTCTTAGAATTCAAAACAACAAAATCTATTGAAGCAGTTAGCTTGTGCGAAAATCACCCAGACATTTAACAAGTACTTTGACTATATATTAATTGATAAAAATCTATATAACAATCACTTGGATATGCTATAAGAGTAGCAGTTGAGCTTTCTATTCACAGATAGACCAATTAAATGTATACAAACAAAATTCAGCCGAAAGAATTACATTGGACAGATCTCTTCATACCGAAGGGCTAAGACTATTTTGCACAAGGATTTGGCATGTGCTAATGTATTTGAGATTCAAGGAGAGACCAAAGCACATTCCACTTGGTGGAATTGCAATGACAAAAACTACTTGGGGACTAGTCTGATTGGACAGACAGAGAATGCAATGCAACGAGCTGCCTTGGCCAGCATGAATCTTTCATTCTCTGTCAAGGGCCTCTCTATCACCTTTATAAGATTGGCATCCTAAGACATCAAAGGCAAACAATAGTCAGCAACGATATATAGAAACCTTTCCCCCCCTGAAGTTACTGGAAAATGTTAACAGAGACTAACCTTCTGTTGTGGTTGAATTGTGGGCCTCACACTTGCAGTGTCACCAATCATAATCACATTGTTAATGTTCCCTCTTTCATCCCTTTCTGTTGGTGAAGACGTTGAATGCCGCCAGTTCCCGTTAATAATATACTTGTAGTAATATCTGAAGTTAATAGAGACACCTTGTTTTAGTGTATACATAACATATTAACCAATTGCATGATGAGCAGCAGTGTTCGAAAATTCTTTAACCATGCATACTTAATATTAACAATGAAAAGCAATAAATTTTGTAGATAATCGACCATATAGGTTTTCATTCCCAGGTAATAATAATTTTTATAGTAAGGAGCACTAGGGAAAACAGTTATAGAACGAAGACAACTTACTTTCCTTGAGGAAGTCTGATTTCAACTTCATATCTAGCTCCACCTTTATGGGTTGCCTTTATTGGTTCTTTCCAGTTTCCTGTAAAATCTCCAACTAGGCAGACATCCTCCCCCTGCATGACAAAGACAAGAACTTCCTGAAAAGCTTCACAAAGACCAGTCATCTATGCACACTCCAACTTTAGAACAACCATGGCTTAAAATCTTGGATGCCTCAGAATTCTGACTACATTATAGAGTAAGTCCTAGATTTACTTGGAAAAGCCTTTGGGACTGAAAAATTGCAGGAAGAGGATGGTGCCATTATGGCTAATAGGATGAGGAATTCAAAATTCCTTACCCATCAGTGAAGGAAAACCATCTTGCCTATTTCTTCCTGTTGTGTAGCATTGCTGAACACAGAAACAAAAAGAGACAAGCTTTAACAAATTACCTCATTATGGCCATTCCACACAAAGGTCAAAGCATGTGTCGCAGGTCCATCATGTCTACCACTTTCTACCATAGCTATTAGATCCCATGTTGCCCAAGCTATTGCAGGCCTACATGACGAACACAATGCACCAAATATTAGCAAAAGACGCACATATTTAGTTCCCATAGGTGTACCAATGTAATTATAATAAAACATTAAGAGATCCAAAAAAATTCCTTCATATTTCAGAATGAAAAATGTATCCACGTATTCAAAATACTAGTAAGTTTTTCTTTCATCTTTTAGAAGTTTCTCTTTCCATTTTGGACAGAAAATATTAAGAAATACACTAGACTCCATGAAATAAGAAATATAAGACCAGGAAATTGATTGCAGAAGCAAGGGTTATATCTCACGCTAAACACTAATCATATTCATTAATACGTATCTATCATATATGACATATGAGAATCTATGCAGCAGTCAAGCATGAACAGAAGAGAGCTGAAAGAGTGGAGATAAAGCTGTGATTAAGCAAATGAATCTCTATAATAGTGAATCAAAACAATGAATATGAAAAGTCACAAGAAAAGCTCATTGATAAGTCAAGCATAATCATATGCACTAGAATGCTATAACAAAGTACCTGTCCGGCTTGCATGTATGCAGTCCAGTGACAAAATTATGAGCTGCATGAAGTGGAGTATCAGTCATCCAGTGAAGATATGCAATCACACAAGCCGGGGATCGGTCAAAACCAGTGGTGCAAGTAACAAACACGCGGTGGTTCTTTTTCAACAAGCGTAATAAAAGCCCAACAGAGAACGGTAATCTCTTCCTCAGATCAAAGGAATCTCCATCCCTGTAGAAGGAATATGGGTAAATTAATCAGCTATATCTGGCTAATATGATGTAATGCTGACAATGTATATGCTGGATCATTATGAATTCCAGCATCCATTTCCCTCTTAGCACAGAATACATATTCACAAGTTAAAGGCACATGAGAATGTTGAAAAATACAGTAAAAGATGAAATGTTGCACGGAGAATCTCTCAGAAATAAACAGAACATTACACCACCACTTTTGCTTACTTAATAGGATAATTGATCATTAGGACATTCAATCTTTGGCATGACTCATTGATTGACTTGGAATTGATTTCCCAGTTTTCTGCTTCAACCCCGCTCTGAAAATTTAATACAGCTGTGATTCCCTGGTGCCAAATTCCAAGTTATTAAATGGGAGGGGCATAGAATGGAAAATAAAAGAATTTGATGCTATGAAAACTCAATTGACTTAAAACCCCCCATCAGGGCTCAGGCCAAGAAGAAAGGGAAAAATACAGAAATTTGATGCAACAGTAACAGCCTCTTTCCAAGATATCTTTTAATGTGAAGCGGGAAAAGCACTGATCATCAGACAATCATCTACATTCACTAACCAAAAGCAAATACAGCGGAGGTAATTGTATAGTATAGAGTAATGCTCATAATTCGTTGTCATTGAGACCTATTTTTAGTGTTTGGTTCCCATAATTCCAGAACAAGTGAAGAAATGATGTGCCAAGCATATCGTTTTCTTTATGAAGTTTGTTTAAAAACTCTTAACAAAATATATAACTTATTAATCAGCAGAATCAGTCTCAAAATGAAAGCATCATAAATCAAGAAGTTGGTAAGATGAATAATCTAATATCAGACATTTAACAGGAAATGATTCTTCTCAAATAACAGGTTTCTACGCACTCACCGCATCAGACAGAGTTTTGACATCAGCATCTGTCTGTATACATGACCCCACATAAATCTGTTCTGTAATCTAAATACAAAGAGTAGTGGTTCAAGAGGAAGTTAATGAAAACAGGGGGAGAAAATAAGAATTGTGTGCGAGAGAGCAGTGCATTGTGAGATGGTCAATAAAACTCATTCCTTCAAAATGCTATCAAACATTGGAGAGATGTACATTGTACCTTGCTGTAACGCATTCCAAGAAAGTGGTTATAGTAAAGCTCGCCTTTGGAACGTTCGAGTGCCTTAATATATTCCTCCAAAGGGAAGCTTCCATGAGCCCATTCTCCATCTCCAGGCTCTTTCTCGGAAAAAATACAAACAAGTTGGCTAACTGGTGAAGAAAGAATGTTCTTCTGCAATCCGGAACCAACATGTCCATTTTGATCATTCAAGAACTTTAAACCTGGTGATGCTAGAAACTTTGAGGAAAATACTACAAAACCAGAATTTCCCCCACCCTCAGTAGTTTGTAAATTAGATGCCAATAAAGCTTTGTTCCAAGTGGCAACTGGCATACGACCTCTATTAAACAAAATGTCAAGATCACTCAATTGATGCAATTCATGAATCGGAAAAGGCGAGAAGGGTCTCTCAAGGACAAGGCTAAAAGATCCTGTTTCCTCCGTCAGCATCTCCCTAAAGAAACCAAAACCAAAAACTAACGAATGATGTATCATAATTAACTTCTTTATTCATCTTTTGATCAAACCAAGCAGATAGCACAGATTAATTATAACTGGCTTTTGATCTTTAATGTTAATCAAAAGTTAGCTTAAACAAAAGATATATGGCAAGGGACAATCAACAAAATTTAAATTAAACAATTAGCAGAAATGAACCAAACTATCAAATCTATTCATTTCAAACATTTTTCACATTCAAACGAAGTTCATGCTCATAATTCACGAACTAAAAGAGAGAATAATTTCAGTAATTCCATTGAGATTTCCTAAAAACAAAAGCAAAATTGTATGATATGAAGAAAAAATATATATTTAGCATCCAAATGAACTTAAAGATATTTAGCCATTAAAAACTGATAACAAAGCATCAAAGAAACCAAAACAATTTTCAAATATCTCTTACTGAGCATCGCCGAAATTCTTGATCTCAGTAAAGCTTCCACCAGACGAATCGCTCGTCTTCTTCAACGTATCTCCTACCATTATTATTCTCGATTTCTCCGCATTACTCTGTAAAAGAAAAATATTTTATCACAAAAAAAAAGTACCACTAAAATAGCAACTGATTTTTCATAAAAAAGGAAAAAAATAATTGCATTACTCCGCGTTTGAGAGCATGAACAAAGATTCTTCCATCGAGCGATAAACCGAAACGAATACCCAGAGGTTTCTGTAAAGTAACCATATACTCATTCAAGTTCATCTTCAACGTTGAATTATCACTCGACATTGCTAAAACCTTGAGCTGATTCTTCTTCTTCCTCGTCATCCTCGTTTTAATAAAAACTCCATTAATGAAGCTCGAATCCCTGCTGTGAAAATCCTGAGCTGCTCTGCAACTGATGAGTTGCAGGGGAAACGACATCGTTTGGAAGGAAAAAAGAAAACGAAAATGACGATTGAAGATAGAAGAGATGAAATAATAAGAAGAAATAAAAAATAAAACTAAAAAAAGGCAAATCAGGCACGTGGTCGATTGTGGGCCCGGTTTGCATGAGGATCGTGAAACTTTTTTATAAGCTAAGCTGCCACGTGGAGATTTTTATATTTGGTTTGATAAAAAATCTTTTTGGGTCTTTGGATGTCCTTAAGAAATTGACTTATAGCTATTTAGGGACTGACACGTATGCTGTTTTTCTTGCTTTTGTATTTTGTTAAATGTTTTCCTCCCTATAATTATTGTAGGCAACTGGAAGAATTGATAGATGGGATTATGGAAAATCAAATATAGGGCATTAGATTTAAACATTATATTTTAATTAGGGTAAATTACATTAATGTTATTAAATTATTAATAAATTTACGTTTTGGTCACTCAACTTCGAAAAGTTACAACATAATTGTTGAATTATTCAAAACTTTTCATTTAAGTCATTAGGCTGTTAAAATTGTTTTTGTACGGCTTTTTTGTTCGCACCTTCCGCACTAATTGAACATCATGATTTTGTGAATTAGAATTCAAACAATTTTATTCTTTAATTTCTGACATTGACTATCAAGTCGGCTTAGATTTAAAGTATGCTTTTCTACTCGTCAATTAGGACTGATCCAGGGTATCAATCGTTGAATTATCACTTAGAACTCGCTAGTTAAACTTAAAAAAAAAAACCTTAATAATCAGTTACTTAAAAAAAATTTAAACTTAAACAAAAACTTTCGAATTATGTAATAACTATTTTATAATTTTTTAAAATTCAATATACTAAATAAATTGAAATGCAAAATTGGTAAGATTTGACATGATCCTTGTATCTCGGATCAGGAGGGATGACATTAAGCTTCACGGCTACTCTAAAGAATTGATTTTGAGGCCACAAAAAAGGGTAAAAAGAGAATTAATTAGTGGTATTGGGCCAAAACCCTAAAGTCAAAAGTCTTATCATAAGATGACAAAATATTTCTCCATCGTGGCCCAAAAGTCCAAGGCTAGACCTAGAGTTTACTTTTTGGGCTTCTTTTTTTCCTTGAACAAGAGAGGAAGGTTTAACATGTTCCCATTCTTATGTTGGAATAGCTACATTAATTTAAAATTTGAAAATCAAATTAGATATATATTATAACGCAATGTAAAAATTAAAATAGTTTTACATATTTTCATAATTATTTTTATATTAAAAATTAATGATTCAATAGTTGAATTTATGGATATAATTTTTGAACTGATTCGATATTTCTATCTATCAATTTAAAATACTCTATATATTAATATATCTTCAACGGTTAAATTTATATCAAATTTAATATGTATGATCTACATGAATAGGCAATAAAATATAATAGTTGAATCGTTAAAATATTAATCATATTAATAGTTATGGAAGTATGTAAAATTACTTTAATTTTTATATTGTGTAATTAGATACTCCGCTTTAATAATTATACAAGACAAATATATAATCTAATCAAATTTGTATCATATGAACTTTCTTTTTTCTTTTTAACGATACGACCACCTAATTAAAAAGGACGATGGAGAGCGGAATTGTTGGAAAATTTTAGTAGAAAATTTTGATAGTGTTAATCCTTCTTAAAAACTCATAAAATCATTTTAATTAAATAAAATATTTTAATTTTAATAATTTTCCACAATTACCGATTAGATTAAAAAAAACTAAATACTATAATGAGATTGTTAAAAAAAATTATTTTCCACAATTATTTCTTCCTTACTAAGTTAGAGCCTTGACCAAAAGGGTGTTTATTAATATATAAAATTTATAGTCAATGTTCCTAATTTATAATTTCCACCTAAACTTGTTATTATATTTAGATATTTTAGTTAAAAATGTGAAGCAATAATTGAATATTCTTTGATTATCTTAGAATATTAATTATAAGTAATTAAACTAATCTTAGTGGTAAAAAATCATGAGGATCTACTCCTTATTAGTTAGGTAGAAACTTTGGTGGGAATGAAAAAATAAATAAATTATTCAAAAGAAAATATAAGATAATTGTTTCCATAAAAGTTAAAAATTTAAAATTTCATAATGGATTAAAAAAATTCAAAATTTAAATTGAATTGAATTTATTGAAATGATGGGAAGATAAAATTGGTTGTGATCTGACGTATTGATAAATGTAAAATGTTTTTTCATAGACATATTGGTATTAATTATTAATAAAAATTAAAAAAATAAATTTATTTATTATAAATTATATTAAAATTTATATATAATTATTCATTTTATTCTTCTCTAAATCCAAAAATAAAAGTTAATATAATATTTACATTCGAATAATCTGACTTTTTCTTCTCTTTTTTTTTTTTTACAGATATGATCTTATTTTTCTTAAGAAGAAGGGGAATTTCTACTTAAACCTTAATATTAGCAAAAATTCCAACCAAGTCCTGCCTGTACGGCAGATACGACCGTCGTTTATCTCCTTCCTTCAACACCTTATTGCCGACGTAGAAACTTTTAGCCGCCGGCGATTTCTCATCTCTCTTCACCTTCGTCGTCGCCTTTGCTGTTTTTTCATTTACTTTTTCTTCGTTTTTATCTAAATTCAAAAACGAAAATGACGAAGAAGACGAGACGTTGCCTGTGCTGTTACTTCTCTTAAGCAAATCCTTTATGAAACGCCACCGTTTCGAAGAAGATGATGATCCCGCCGATGTACTCTTCTTACAACTGTTCGGTGATGATTCCGGCGATTGTTTCGGTTTCCAAACGCAGTAGGTATCAGCTGGCAATCCTTCAAGCTCATCCGCCTCCGACGAAGACGACGACGATGAAAACGGAATATCTCTGTCGCCGATGAAAAGATCTCTCAACGGAATCCGGATAGCTTGTTCCACGTTATCACCATCCCTGCGGTTGAAGATTGGAAACGACGAAGAGGACATTTCAGGATTCTCGGAAAGAGTATTAACGAACTCGAATTCTTCATCTTCGGAAACGGCGTCGTTTTTGAAATCCCGGCTAACGGTATCGGCGATATCAACGAGATTGTTGTTATCGGAGGAATAGATGTTAAAGCTGGGACAAAGCGACAATTCCGAGCTGCCGTTCTGCATCTGAAGCTTTCTGATAATAAATAAATAAATAAAAGAGGTAAAGCCTAAAAAGAAATTCCAATTTTTTGAAGTTTCTTTGAGAAGCGTGTGAACCTATTTATATCCGAGAGAGACAATGAATTATTAAAAAAGAAAAAAAGAAAAAGAAAAAGGAAACAAGGGTAATATTTACAATCTTCAAAATTATTATTTTTATTAAATAATATTAGTATTATTAGATTTAATTGCATTAGACATCCCTAAATTATAATCCACCTTTTAAATTCATTTTTAAACTTTAAAATATTCTAATGACATTCTTAAATTGTCGATGTTATATTAATTAAGTCTTTTTATTATCGAAATTGTCAATTTAACCATCAAGTGACACGTAAAATCTTATATAACATAATTTAAAATAAAATTTTTAAAAGAAAATAAAATATTTTTATAACTTTTAAAACTAAAAATAAAATAAAATCGAAAAAGAGAGAGTGAATGGTAATTTTTGTAAAAATTTCGAAAACCTTAAATTCAACATCCATTTTTAAAATATTTATTTTTCTTTAAGATTTTCATTTTAAAGTATGTTGCATAAGATTTGGTGCCTCATTAATTGTTAAATTAACGATTTTAGTAATTGCGGGATTTTATGGGTACAACCAGGGGCGTAGCTGGGGTGGAAGGGGCCCAGCCCCCTCTAAAATGGAAAATTTTTCATTTAGGTAATTTAAAATTTAAAATTAGTAAAACTAAAATTACATTTTGTCTCCCTAAAAATGATAAAAATTTGATTTAATCCTTTAAAAATTAAAAAGATATAAGCTATTAAAAAGGTGAAATTGCATTTTTACTATCATAAAAATTACAATTTAATTTTGTTCCCTTTAAAAAAAATTTGGCTTTGCCCCTCGGTATAATATTGATAGTTTGATAATGTAATTAGAATGTTTTAAAATTTGAGGATGAATTTAAAACGAGTACCATAATATAGAATGTTTGGTGTAATTAACTATTATTATTATTTATTCACGCGTGTGATAGAATATGAAAAGCTACGTTGGATTAAAAAAAATAATATTTAAAATTTAAAATTTAATTCAAAATAAAAATTAAATTATAAAATTTATTTGATTAGATATTTATTTATCTAGCAAAAACGAATTCAGAATCTAAAATTCAATTATTTGTATTTGAATTCTTGCAAAAATAATATAAATTTATTAATTAAAAAATTCAATTAAGCTTTTATATTATTTTAATAGCTTAAACCATTCTAAAATTATGATAAAGGTCTCTTTATTATAATGATTTATCAAATTAGTCCCTCTACTATTAAATGAATCAATTTAATCTCTATATTATTAAAAAGAATCAAATAAGATCAAATTGGAATAGAGTTAATACTGGCTATTTAAAAAGTATCAATTATCGTTTAATAGGATTAATATTTTTAAAGTTTTTATGGTTGTGTAAATGGAATCTTTTGTTTGGAATTGAACTGTAATTAAAAAAATAATTTCAAGATATTTTTTATACAATAAATGTTAGCTCTATTACAATTTGGAGTTATTTGATTCTTTTAAATAGTATAGGGACTAAAATGATTTATTTAATAATCAAAGAACAAATTTGATACTATTCTTATAATACAGGGACCTCCCAATATATTAATCGATTTTTTTTGTTCTAGAGAAAAGAATTACCGTAGACTTTCTAGAATGTAAGGCATTGCTTAAGGAAGCTAAGGCATGCCGTTTGGTTAAGTGGAAAACATATAAAAAAATAAAAGAAACATGTTCAAGATCAAGAAGCAAAGGCAAGTTGGCCTCAAATTTTGGGAATCAATTTTTTTAAAATATATAATAAGGTTGCAAAAATTCTTATATTAAGGGATTATGTTTGATTTATTTTGTTTAATAAATCGAATTTTGAAATAGACTGTATTATTGGTATAATAAAAAAATTAAATTTAAATTACCGATATAGTGATAATTCAGTTGGTATTGTTATTGTTGTAATAATGAAAAAGATGTAAATTTAAACACATTTAAACATATATTATCATCTAAATTATAAGTGAGAGTAATTACGAGTAATTTAATTAAAAATATTTGAGATTATTTTTTTTAATAATTCCTACAATGTATTTTTTTTAAATAAACTATTTGAGTTGTAATTTCTAGATGGCTTTGAGTGTGACTTATTTTCTACCTTATAATTTGTTTTCCACAAATCAACACCCATTGGTGCACTATATTGTGGAGGATGCATGAACTTGTTGATTTTGAAGAACCTAATGAATTTCTCAAAAATTAAGAAAAGGTAATCATTAGAAAATTTAGATTTTTTCAAAGATTAAATTCTTCATTTAAATTTAAAATCTAATTTGATATTTAAATGTAAATAAATATTATTTAAGAATTTTATGGAGCCGGTATCATTTATCGATCGAGTTTAACTTAGTTATGAAATTACTAATCACATTATTTTTACAAAACAAAAAAAAAAATTATTTTGAAGGTATTTTTATCATTTAATATAAAATTTAGAAATCAAACCCATACTTAATATTTATATACTTTTTTTTCTATAAACTCGTTACATATTTTTTTTTGTTGTACCATAATCTAAATTTATAAAGTTTTATTCAATATTCAAAACTTTAAAAGAAAAATTAATCATACTTATATAGAATATAGGCTTTATTAACAAATTGTCCCATAAAACATATCTTAATCATTAAATTCGCATATAATATCTAAAAAAATAATGAGTCTAATAAGAACGTACCTTATGTCACATTGTTGGTATTGAATTTTTTTTAGTAAAGAGTAACAAAATTGATATTTTTTTATACAATACAAATTTAAATTTACACTCTCACGTAGTATATAGATAAACCTACATATCAAACTTTAGTTTCAGGTATGAATGAACTCACTTCAACCAAAGTTTAACAGATTCGATATACTTGGTATAATTTAATAAAAGGTAAAATATAAAATAGAAAGCCAAAATAAAATGGAAAAAGAAAGCCTTTCACATCCCACCCCGAATAACATAAATGAAGTTTGTTTTAAAGCAAATTAATAGGTAGCTAGCTAGGTGTCATTTTCAGGGTTGTTATCAGTTTAGGGTATCAGGGTGGAGCACGCAGGTAATGGGAAATAAACGAAGGTTCATGCATCCATGAACATATTAGCCATCAGATGTTGGTAGTGGTTTTGGATAAAAACCATATAATTGGATCCACCAATAACATAAGAGTAAGTGTCATTCCATGTCGACTTTGGCAATAACTCAAAAACAAATGGAACCGGGGACAGTTGTATTTATGCTTATACAACAACAACAACAACACTTTGTTCGATGTAGTGGACCAAATAATAAGGGGGATGATTTGTTGGACGTTACTTCCTTCTTTTTAAGGATATAGAAGAGCAGGTGTAAATGTTATCTTTACTTTTTCAAGATGTATTTTGATAAATAATTTTAAAATTTTAGCATATTTTTTTATAAGTTTAACGTTTTAAAATTCAAGAATTTTAAATAATGGCAATCATAAATGTATTTATGGATAAATTTTTGTTGAGGTAAGTTTTTAAAGTGGTTGACGATAGTGGTTATTACGACTATCATTGTGACATACTCTATTACTCATCATATTTAAAGTTGACAATTTCTGAAACAAAACCTTTGGGCTTTGAATAATGTTGATATTGTGGAACTATGCAAATTCGTCTTTAAAGATCAATCCATTAGGAGCAACTTACCTCGAAGATTGGATTAGATTGAATCAAGCAATTGGATCCCTTGAATTGTGGAGATTGGATCGGGATAGCATTGAAGATATATCTCTAACAATTTGCTTTACATTTGTCTTTATTATTATATTATATCTTGCTATTTTAGATGTTGGTTTGATAGGGAAAATTGATTGTAATTGGTTTAGTATGTTAGCAAGTCTTGAAACTTTTATATATTTAAAAGACTTGTATTAGGTTTCTACTGAGTATTTTGGGATGCACTTTTGTTCATTGTGAAATGCATTTTTGAGAGTTCATTTGAGAGAACAAATTTTGTTTATTGCCTAAGTTCTAAGGGAGAGAACTTAGAGGTGAGTGATCTACTTCTTTAGGTATAAAAGCGAGGTAGCTATACCAGAGCGTGATAGAATTTGAATCACTTATTGTACTGGGTTCAAAGATAATAAATTTACTCACTAAGCTAGGCTTTGAAAACGTAGCGAAACTAAATTGTGTAAACAATTTATTCTGTTCTTATTGCAGTGCCACATTTAGTGGTCACTACAGCCATCACTTCCATTCAACACTGTTTTTTTTAGCATTTTTCTACTATTCATTCCAACAATTGATATTAAAGCCTCCCACTTAACATACCTTGTGATGCTTTTTGGTGTTGTTAATTGCAAGACATGGAAGAACCTTCAGTTGCTCGTCATCCTATGTTGAAGGGTTCCAACTATGCTTTTTGTAAGGCAAGAATGAAAGCCTTCATCAAGTTCAGTGCTGAGAAAGTTTGGTGCTTTGTTCTCATTGGATAGCAACCACTTATGAGTGATACGGAAGCATGAAGAAATCATAAATTTGAGTTAGCTTACACCATTGATGAAGAATGACTTGCAACTTTCTAAAGCTTTCTATACTATATTTTGTGGTGTCGATGCATAAGAGTTTAAGAGGATTCCAAAGTGTATAACTGTTAAGGAGATATGAAACATCTTTGAAATTGTTCATGAAAGAACTAGCACAATAAAATGATCTAAGATACAGATGTTAACTACTAAATTCAAGAACCTAAGAATGTAGGATTCAGAAATTATTGGTGAATTTTATTCAAAGCTTTGGGGTCTGTTTAAATCGAGCATTTGCTGTTGAAGAAGAATAATCCAACTCAAATTGATTAGAAAGGTGTTGAGATTGATGAACTAATTGGATTGTTGCAAACCTTTGAAATAAACCTAGAAGAAGTCAAATGAAACAAAGGCAAAGGAGAAAGAAGTAGTTCTTTGCAAGTGACAGATGCAATGTCTACTGCCAACTCCATTGCGATTGAAGATCTTAATTATACCATTTGCCCTGCTTACACAAATCTTCAACAAAGCCTTTAAGAAGCAATCCAGAAGATCTAAGAAGTTTGAACCCACTAAAACCATTCCCAAGAATAAAACCAAAGGTGTGGTTATCAAAGAAGAGGTTGAGAGAGAGAATAAGAAAGGAATCTAGTCCATGAGTGTTACGAATTTGGACATATCCATGTTGATTGTGTTAACATCCTGAAGAAAAAGAAGAAATTATTGTGTGTAACCTGGAGTGATGAAAATTCCTCCAACAATTCTGAATTATAGCAATAAACTATAATCGAAAAGCATCTATGTTTTGTGCGAAATAAATTCAAATCGATCTTGACTTTCAATTAATACCTTTTCTTCTATCCTTGTACCTTGAAGTACGTCCACACATAGCAAAAGAAACGGTGTGATTACTTTCAGTATGAAAGTAATCTCTCTCTAATAGAAACCGATGAATATCGTAATTCTCATAAAATAGAATTTATTCTTAGATAATAAATTTTCACTATTTTCTCGTAGAATAACGGTGTATGAAATTTATGATTTTAGGTCAACTGTTGTCATCTATTTACAAGGAGAAAATAAGAATCCTGATTAAATAAGTCATTGTAAAATAATATTATTTAAATAGAAAACACAGCCTTACACACGCTAGTAAATATTACTAGTATTTATTTTCTATTTCTCAAAATAAATATTATCCATTCAATTACTTAAACTAACTAAATTAATTTCACATTTAAATATTTTTCTCAATCCAATTCTAATTCCGTTAAAGTCAAGACAACTTTAATGTAAAAGAATTTATGAGAAAATATATTTAATTTCCTTATTCAATAGATTTATAATGACTAATTTATTTTATTTTATTTTTGAACTTTAGTTATTTAATTATAATTAATCAAATAATAATTCAAAAAATCTTAAATTAATTCTAAAGTCATTTCTATACTTCGTAAAAAAACATATTCATTTGTGAAAGCGTCTCATTTCTCTAACTTTATCATTCTCATTCATTTATGTTCTTTTCTATCCATTTGGTTTTACATGCAATTTATTTCTGGGTTTAACGAACCAGTGGAGGAACCGATCAGACATAGATAATTAGAACTCAAATAATTTAAAATTAAGTCCCAACTTTTTATCTATTAATTATAAAATTATTTAGTCACGAAGTCATTCCACTATAATATTGTAACTAAGGCTTCTTTAATTACATACCATTACGAAAGCCACTTAATAAATGCTCGTCTAATGACTTTTTCATAAGTGTGTTGCTCTCATAAAATATCTTTAATTTTTAGGAGCCATTCGCTCCGATGCTCAAGACAAAACATCTCCCCAATTGGACTTGATATATGACATATTAGTCTTTCAATCGATTTGTTCATTTCCAATTAGATTAAGGACATGTTTAGATTATCTACTAATGCAAGTTATCTTTCCTTATTACGATTCAACCACATAATACTGCTTTAGTATTAACCAAATATTAGATAATCAGTGAGCTAATATTTGCTTCTATTTTGCTTTGCGTACAAAAATCGTTTAAGGAGAGTATATAAAGAATATTAATGTAATCAATGGATATTTTATTAAATAAAATTATTCGAAAAATACATGTGCATATAGACAAAAATACTACACTTAGGTACTAAATCCAATAGTAAAAATGTTAATATCCTTAGGAAACGAACACTTAATGTTCCTGGAGTGCCAAATTCGAAGAATGTTATTCTTGTAGATGGACTAAAAGTAAAACTAGATAAGTATTAGTCAATTGTGTGATTAAGGTATACTTGTCAATTTCATCAAAGAAAAGTGTTTGGTTTCATCAAAGTCTAGTGGGAAGATAATGAAAGGCACACTCACTTTTTACAACTGCAGCAATTCAGTTCAATCTATTGTGTGGAACAAAGCTAAAGTTTCTGGCTTGGAGTTGTGGCATGAGAAACTTGGTCACATTCATTACAAATGACCTTAAAGATTAGTTTGATATGATGCAGAGAGGGAATCCTAAAGTTCAGTGATACCATTCCTAAAGTTTGCGTATCCAGTGTAAGATATCACTTGATGTAGATGTTGAGATTCGAATCCTTACTTAAGAATATAAAGAAACGGCTTGAGGGATGCTAAAATTCAAACTCTGACTTGTTGGATATTGGGTTTCAATGGTTGAGGAGAATGAACCCTAACATACTAAATCTCATTTTTTTTAGGTTGATACTAGCATTTGAAATCTGTATGCCCTTTCCTAAAGATAATTGCATGAAGGTTCTACATAAGCTTTTCCTTAGCAAATTTCAAGTCCTTGTATGAAATCTACTATAATTGGACTACATTTCATTTTGATTGTTGAAAAAAATTTAAGAATTCATCATCACCTTCATTTAACATTTAAAAGTTACGCTTATGAAAAAATAAATCAAATGTTGGGGTTCCATTTCATCTGATCTTCATGCTCTCATATTGACCTATACTTAAAACCAACACCGAGAAAAAAAGTAACCCTAATCCTTACCTTCAGACTCTGATCTGAATCTGTCAAGGCAAAGCCGGTACCTATGCTTTCCGACAATCTTGTTTCAGCCATATCATGCTCAATCCTTACGATCTTCATGTTTGTATACAATCACGCACCATAGATCGAAACCGAGTCTGAAAAGCCCTATAGGAAAACCAAGGTAGTAGTGTAGCAATAACAACGAGGATGATGGTGAGCCAATATTGAATGCTTGGAGCGCAAGCTTCGATGAAAACCTTGTATGCCGTTGTAGATAATGTCGGTGGAATCGAACCGTAAACCAACAAGAATTTAAACCACAAGGTAATACTGCCCCATATGAAGAGGTGCTGGATCCATGTGAAGTAATTGATGCAGAGTGCCATTTGGCAATTTACCGCCAAAACAACACATGTATACATCGTCAGCCCGAGAACCGAATAATCGGCAACTTGACCGTCTTTGCGGAATGCTTGACCAGTTATTGAGTTTGCAGTTAAGAAGAATATAATTACGGAACTAAGAACTCCATTAAACATCCAGCCGAGTATGTGGGTCCAGCGGAAGAGGACATCGTCTATGCCCTCTTTGTATAATGAAGGATACTGCAAAAGAAAAATGAAATGATTGTCGGTCCAAGTGAAATAACATTTACGTATAGATAGAAGAATAGTAAATAATGGTATTCGGTTGACATGCCATGTATTCCTACGAATGTACTAAATTGATCCGAGATATAGAACAATTCTAAGCCAACAGATTGACACGGTTTAATTTTTCTGAAGCAGAAAAACATAGTTCAAATCAAAATCCTGGTTTAAATTTTGAGAAGAGCAATGGTCAGATTGATAAAGAAAACTACCATTGTTTCACAACTATGTCATTACGTGTAACTCGTGGTTAAAACTGAGTTAGGGTTTCATTTTAAGGCCCCCAACTTCCTTTCTAATTGTCAATGTGTAACAAATTTATCTTCAAGGAATAAAGAAAGAATAGAAAGAATTGTTTACCTCAAGGCAGTGTCGGGCTGAAAAATCCTGGTCGAAAACACCAAGAGCAATTACCGGAAGTGAAGTGAATAAGACATTGTAGCTTGACATGTACCAATCATTATAAGCTGGCTGAGCGGAGAAAGAAGAGTAGGCCTCGAACCAAAACAAAGTAAATCCAAAAGTGATGTTCTTGTAGAAAAAGTAGCATATCTGCAGTATACAAGAAAAAATAAACTTAGATGTATGCATGCATAGTTTGTATTCTTAAACGTTTGCCTAATAAGTCCCCGAAACATGGAACAGAACAGCAAACAATATCATTCTCTAGAGTCAAGATACAAAAATCATAAGACTATCTCAGTTTAGTTTCAGAGAGAGAGATGAGAGCAGGACTGACTAGCTTTTACCATCATGGTTATTCGCCTGTAACACCAATGGCCATGCACTAATAATAAACGTTCCAGGAAACGAAATTGTGCAATCGAAAAATCACTTGACATCGCAGCCTGCAATTTGCAGTAGTCATTAAACATAAAATCAGAAATCTAGACAGTTACGGTTCATAATAGATCGTGTTGTATCATTGAATTGTTCGAATAACATGGATGAACTATCAAGCATTGGCCACAAATTGACACCGAAACCGGGATACTAAAGCCTACCAAAATGAAATATGTATATATATATATTTACCTGCATCCCTTCGACACCAGTGATGCCAACTCCAATATCAGCCTCTTGAATCATGCCAACATCGTTTGCACCATCACCAATTGCTAGTGTCGTTCTACCTGTTACTGATTTCACCCATCTAGTAACCTGCATATCTTCTAAATTTCTATCAGATTATTTTCATGCCAAAGCTTGATAATCTTCATGAAACTCTGATAGTTTACTTGATTATCCTAAACACCACACTTACAATAGCCTTTTGTTTCGGGGAAGATCGACAGCATATAACAGTAGCACATTTCATTGCTAGCTCCATAAAGCGCATTATGAGCTTCTCGTCCAGAGCAAAAATCAAGGACTGACCATCGATAATCAAACCAAACTGGGTGCTGCTTCCGCCAGTTACTTGAGATATTCCTTCGTCTATTTGCTTTTCTACAATTTCAGAAGCCTAAGAAAAATTATATATTCAGATTTTCCCCATGAAAGATTGCATCAACATCACTTTAAGACAAATGTGAATTATACCTTTGCAAAGTCTTCCGTATCCCTTTCGACGGCTGCAATTCCGGGATTTTCAAGTATGACCAAAATCTCTTTCATTCCATGTCTTAGCAGACTGCATGCATACCTGTAGAAATATAGCATCTATACCATTTATGTTTATACGCATTATTAATACTGGAAAAGTTGAATCCAACTTGCTGGCATTGGCATACCCGATATTAATAGCAGTTCCCTTCTTGTCACCGGTCAATACCCATATATTTATTCCAGCCTGTGCAAGCTTGTCAATACAGTCTGGGACCTACATAACAGAGGAATATAGCTGTTCATACAAATCTTATCTACATACATAGATTACAACCATGTAACTTGAACCCCAGTGTTATTGTACGGATATATAACATGAGTATATTCGTTTTTTTTTAAAGTTGGTGCATATTTGCAAATTGGAATTGGACACAACTGTCGGACACAAGTACTTCAAGGAAAACGAAGACTACTGTAACTGACCCCCTTTTGTAGTTTGTCTTCAATAGCTGTAGCACCAAGAAGAATTAAATCCCTTTCAATCAACTCAGCCATCACATCCAGCAAATCATCTCTATTGGCACTTACAGAAGTTTTGGCCTTCACATATTCTTGTTCCCACCTTTTATACTCATCATCATCAAGCTCACGATAAGCGACTGCCAAAGTTCGTAATCCTGCCTCAGAATACCTTTCGATATGCTCTTTGGTCTCCGCCTCGAACATCCGTCCTTGTTCTGACAGCCTTTCAAATATCACACTGAATAACATAGCGATAAATCAAGTTCAACACCAAATATGTCTGAATGCAGATTTATGGTTTACGAGTTCTGACCTGTCTGCCCCCTTAGCAAGGAGCAATAACTGTCTTTCTGGGTTCCTTACTATTACGGACATCCTTCTACGAGTGCTACTGAACTCCAACACATGAAGAAGCTCGTATACTCTGAAATGCAGAAACTTATTCGTTCATATGCAATGTAAACCAAAGTTCAAATAGCAGATCCCGGAAAAAAATATAAAAGTAGGAGAAACTGAAAAGCAACATACAGCTGGTTTGACTAAGAATATAATCGAAGGTTCCGAAAAGTTTACCTGTCAACTATTTCCCCACTACTACGATCCAGTTCACGCAGTTGTATGCTGGTTTGATTCCTTTTGACAAACTGAAAACCGACTTCTCGTGCAGCAATGACGAATGCTGCTTCATCTGGCGACTCAGCCTCATAAAAAATCTTACCGGGGTCTAGTACTTCGGGAACGGCTGTATGGCAAAGTGCTAAGACCCTAAAGAACTTCTCTATGTAATCTCCATAAGGTTCGTGCACCCATTTCCGGTTCATAATGCGTCCATCTCGGAAGTTGAAACCCTTAACAGGTTCTCTAGATTCCACTGTATCAATATCCCTTTGTTCATCCAATGTCTCACCTCTTTTCCTAGCCAATGCAATTTCAACCTCAGTCATGCCAAAACCATAGGCAGTGCCAGCAATCGAGCATTTCACAAACTCCATCTTGTTACATGTCAAAGTTCCGGTTTTGTCAGAGAGTATAGTGAAGACCTGACCAAGTTCCTCGTTCAAATTAGATGTCCGTGCATGTGCCGACCTCTTGGTTTCCTCATCATACATAGCCTGGTCTTGGTTAATGAAAATGCTTTGTAAAACCTTGCAAATCTCGATGGAAACATACAATGATATTGGTATCAAATACCCATACAACATCAGACCTGTCAAGAAATGCAAAAAAGCAGCCACTGAAGGTCTCCTCGGGTCAAAGAATACAGTCGTGATATCCGGTCGGAGATACCACCTTCCGTAATCGCCACCATCTTTTTTAGTTTCAATTCCGAAAAGTAGAGACCCTATGAATGATACCAAAATCAAAGCACTGAAAAGGACATAAATTATTTTATCCATCCTTCTCTCTATCCTTGTCCTCTTCGAAGGAGGGTCCATAGCATTCTGCATTACTTTCGTATCGTGTCCAGTGAAGATAACCACACCATTGATATAATCAGGACCTTTCAGTTTAGTACCTCTCAAAAGGATTTGTTGCGGTGAAAGTGCATATTGTTGACATTCGTAGTACAATGTTCCAACGAATTTGTAAAGATGTTCATTTGGATCCTCACACTTAATCACCGCTCTAAATCCCTTAACAGTCTCTACATCACGAATGAAAGATGTTACCTCTAACGGATGCTTTGACTTTAAATTAGTCTCTCCATCGAGGTTCATCGTCTCAACATAACAAACACCGTCTTCATAGTCCGAAGAAAGTAAGAGTAGATCAGCCGGAAAATATTCATCCTTATGCACCTTAACAATGTCACCGACACGGAGATTCTTCCATTTGGTTTCGTTGAAAGAACTATTTCTGTCATAAACTTCAACTGTCCGATTGTTTGCCTCTACATCCTGAAACCGAGGAAAAGCTACTTCAGATATGTTACATAAACCGACAGAAAAAGAAAAATATATATATTAAAAACCAAATAAGGAGCCGAGTATCAATAAAAAAAATGGTGGAAATCCAAAGAAGGGCACAAGCATGACCTGCTGTTTTCGCCGATAATCTTCGATGCCTTCTTTAGCCATTGTAGCTCCAATCACCACGATTAACGGCACAAGAACGCTCGGTGCAGAATAAGGTGCCAACGGACTAAATGAAACACAAGCAACAACAAGAAAGTATATGTTTGCAACCCTCCTAAATTGCTCAAACAAAGACTTTGGGATAAAATTAGCTGCTGTATACTTAGTAGTGGAAACATAATTTCTCCTATACTTTAAACGAATTTGCTCTTCACAATCAGGTTCATTACAATACACTACTCTTGAGTACCCTTTTTGACCGATTCTGTCATATTCATCGGTCGAACTCGGTTGACTCGGTCGACGACAACACGAAAAGGAACAGAGTTTGCTTAAATGTATATTCCTTTTCCTTACTCTAGCCATTTCCCCAGAGCTTAAAATGCAAATGGCGTTTCTCTAATTTGTCAATAAGATTACAAAATCACCCAAATTTCCCTTTTCAATCCCCATTAAAGATTCCAACTTTAACCACTATTTTTCAACAAAAATAAACCCAGTAACTCCAAAAAATTCCTATCTTTGAACCAGCTTTGAACGCCTGAGCTAAAAGTCCAACACCAAAAGTACATGAACTAGCATTAAAAAAATAAAGAACTCAACTTTCATTGTTTAAAATCATAAGAAAACATGAAAAGATACTTAATTTAAACAATTTTAAGACAAACCCAACAAATGAAACTGTCCTAAAAAGAGAAATAAAATGGTTATATAATATAGCATGAACATGTTTTTCATGAAAAGAAAAAGTTGCTTACTTTGAGTTGAAGTTGCAGAGATGTCTTTCTTGCTGTCTGAAAGATGCAAACTTTAATGAAGTGTGAAAACCACAATATGCAAAAATAAAAAAGTGAAGAGCTTTGCATCAGTGTGTATGTGAGAGAGTAGTTAGCTTTTGCCGCTTTTATAAGCAATACTTATTTATTCTAGTTAAAATACGTTATAAGTCCTCTACTTTTCTTAAATTTGAAATTTAGTTTATATACTTTTAATTTTTAGAAATTCGGTCTGTTTATTTTTCAGATTTCAAAATTCAGGTTTATTTGTTAACATTGTTAAAATTATTTTATTAAATTTAAGTTCATTACAATGTTATTTTTAATTACATGGTTGTTGAGGGTGAATTTTTTTATTTTAAAATGTCATAATAACAAATTTATTAATGTTAACAACTGGACTTAAATTTTAAAATCTAAAAAATAAAGGATTAAATTCTTGAAAATAAAAGTAGAATAACTAAATTCCAAATTTGAGAAGAGTATAAGGGCTTATATCATATTTTAACTATTTTATTATATTTTGAAATTTTATTATCATGTTATATTCCATTCCATTGATATAGAAGTAGAAATATTTTATTTGCGTATCTTTTAATACTATTTATTTAGAATAAATTCAGGTAATTCGGTGTTAAATCTGCTCTAAGTTGGATTAATTCATATATTTGTTATTTTGTCTTACTATTGTCTATTAATGTTTGTGTGAGACTGTTGGCTCTTTTAGAACAAAGACAAATAAAGATAACAGAAGGTTTTAGGTACCAAAGATAAAATTCATAGAAGAAATAGATTGTCTATACAAAGATAAAATTCGCAATCATTCCATGCATATTGACTCTAAAAATAAAAACAATATTTCAGCTCTGAGTAAAGGTTTTAATAGTTTAATGGATATTACTTCTATGTATTTTCATAAATTATATGATAAAATAAATAAAATAGAACAACAAGTAAATAATTTAGGTGAAGTTACATAATTAGATTTGAACAACGTATCTAAAGAAATCTTATCTGATGTTAATAATAAATTAGAACAAGTTCTTATTAATCAAAATATAGAACAAGAAATAGATTTAAAACATTCATATTATGGAAATAGTAATATAAGATTAACTTTGTCAGAAGAAGAAGATACTTCCTCAGAAGAATCATCTTCTACAAATAAAAGAAATAAAAAACCTGAAAAACAAAAAAAAAATACTATCAACAAAAATATGATTTCCAATCCTATAAACAACTTATAGAACATTGGACAAATAAATTTATTAAGACATCTGATAAAAATGAAAGAACAGAATATCTAAAACTAATAGAACAACTTTATGAAAAATATAAAGATTTGTTTACATTATTTAATTATCATTATATGTTAAATTACGGTACTATAGACAATAGTAGTAGTTCTAATAATTCTATCAGTTTAGAATATATAAATGTTACCGGTTATAATTCTGATGAAGAAAATACTTCAACAAATGAGAAAGAAAATATAAAAATACCAGAACCTATGGATACTGATAAAACAGATCCTTATGGAAAAAGAAAAATAGAGTCAGGTCTTCAAATAGATGACTATCTAAATCTTTTAATAAAGATTATGAAAAAGTTGAAAATACAACTAGAATTTTTGGTAATCAAATCAAAAACATTGCTACAAATGAAATAAAATCTAAAAATTTAGGAGAATCATCTACTCATCCAGTCCCACATAAAATAGATGATCTAAACAAAAGAAATGTTGCTCAAGAAGGAATATACTTAAATCTAACTAATGTTCCTATAGCAGACTATGAAAAAATCATAGATGATTGAGCATAATCTATGACTATTGTTGTTAATAGCAACAACAATATGTATTGGTCAAAAGAAAATTTTCTAAACTATTTTGTTGGAACATTTCAATGAGATGTTCTACAATTTCTAAGAAAATGAGAAGAATCTAAGAAAGGTAAAGAACAAAAAGGGCAGTTAATTAACTAGTTTGGAACTCCCAGAGATCTTTTAAAAGGATTAACGTTTATTCTAAAAATAGAATTTTGTGGCTATACTGATCAAAAAGATCGGGATTGTCAGTCTAATTATATATTGTCAAAAATAAATTATGTGACATTAGATATTTAGAAGAATTTTCTAAAAAATTTCTTCATGAATATCAAAAACTAAAAAATGAAAATATAGAATTTTAGAAAAACCAATATTTTCATAAATTACCACCATCATGGGATGAGATTTGTATAAAAAAAATACAATTCTTATTTAAAAAAGCATAGCAAAATAACTGGAGTAAAACCAGAAAACATAGATTCTATAGGAAATAGAATTAATTTTGCAAAAGAAATAATAACTTTATTTTGTCTACAAAGTAAGGCTTCTAAACAAATTAAGCATAAATTAAGTAATAAGTATTGTACATAAATTTTAAAAAATGAATGAGAATTTAGATGTAAACCTGTACGTCTTAATACTTATAAAAAACATAAAAAGAAAAATAGAAGATATAACCTAGTTAGATGGAAACCAGGAAATAAAAAAATACTGGTTATAATAAAAAGAAAATATTTGTCAGAAGAAAAACTTCTAAAAAACCTAAAAGAACAAATATTTAAATGTTTTATATGTAATGAAGAATGACATATAGCACCAAATTATCTTAATAAAGGAAAAAGTGCAAGAAAAATTATTAAAACTCTTGAAGAACAAGATTTAGAAATATGTTCAGAAGAGGAAATAAATCCCGAGGAAATATTATATAAATTAATATCAGAAACAGATTTTGATACAGATAAAGAAGAATATATATTTATGTTTAATACAATAAGCAGTTCTAATAATCAATTAGAAGAAATTCCTAAGAATGAACAAAAAGATATAAAATTAGGAAATATAATCGGAGAAGAAAAAGACTTTTCTGATAAAATGATAGAAAAAATTAATAAAAATCATATTTCTAAAGAAGAAATTTATAAAATATCTAAATATAATATATGGAGTCAAAGACCTATAGAAAAAATAAGTGGTAATACACTAGCTAAAGATACTAGAGGTGGATTAAAAGAAATTCCACTTTTTAATAAAGATAAAATTAAGAAGATTAAAAAGAAATAACCTCAAGTTAGATATATACATTTAAGAATAATAATGATAACTATAAGAGTTTTGTTTACAAAATGTCATGATATATCAATAATAGCAGTTTTATTAGATAAAAGATTTGAAAATTCAATAAAAGCACTTATTGGAGGAATTCAATCAAATTTACACGTAGGAGTAATAGAATTTAAAGTTAAACCAAATTATTTTATATCTATTACAGATCCTTTGACAGAAGAATGTTTATGCCTTAGAATTCAGACAAAAAATTCTGAAATTAATGATTTAGCAGAAGATCTAACAATCAGTTGGACTTCTATTAATGAATATACTAATACAGCAGAAGTAGAAATCAAAGAAATTAATAACAAAATTATAGAACTCTTTGAACCTAATAAATTCACTACTGAAATACAACTAAAATTATTAAATTTAAGAGATTTATCAATAGCAATAGATTGGATGATAGAAAGGATAATTAGTACCAGTACTTATAAACTTGTAAGTACAATAGAATATATATTATCTGATGATAAATTATATTTTAAAAATACAGCTATAACAAATACAAATGATAATTTAGTTTTACCCTCAAATACTCAAATAGAGGAAGAAGAGGAAAATAAAAGTACAAGTTCTATGCCTTCAACACCAATAGGAATGAAAACAATTCACATTCCTATTTTTCCTACAGAACCAAGTAGAAATTCTAGAAACACTAGAATAGAAGAAATACAAACTTCAATAATTATCTAACAAATGAAACTTGGAACAAGAGATATAATTACATTTTCAAATTTTCAATTCAGGAAATATTATACATATATTAAAATTACATTTCAATTTAGAGAATATAAAACATATTCTTTGCATGCTTTGTTAAATACTGGCGCTACAACTAGTAGTTGCAGAAAAAATGTCATTCTTTTAGAAAAATGGAAACCTATGAAACATCCAATAAAAGCTAGAAATATATCACTCTACATAAATAATGTAAGATTTGTAATACCTAAAATATTATGATTTCCTGCAATACATGGAGAATATTATTAGGAAATAATTTTATATGCCAACATTTACTATTTTCTATTGATAAAAATTTAATTATGTTATCTGTAGAAAAAACTTTTGTAGAAATACCATTAATAGAAAATCATAAATTTGTTTGTGATAAAAATTTTACACCATCAAGAAAAGAACAAATTAAATAACTTGAAACAAGTCATTGGTTATTTAAAATATTAGAAAATAATTTGAGTGAAAAACCATTAAAATTATGACAAAATAGTCCTAGATATTGTGAAATTAAATTGGAAAATCCCAATAAAACTATTAGAGTTAAACCAATGATCGATACTAAACAAGATATAAATGAATTTGATATACAAATAAAAGAATTATTAGAAAAAGATTAATAGAAATAATTAATAGTCCACATTCTAGTCCAACCTTCTTTGTAAGAAATCATGCTGAAATAAAAAGAGAAAAAGCTAGAATGGTTATTAATTATAAAAGATTAAATCAAAATATTATTTTTGATGGATATTTTATTCCAAGAAAGGATGTTTTAATTAATCAAGCTAAACAAGCAAGATATTTTAGTAAATTTGACTGTAAATCAGGATTCTGGCAAATCATGCTAACAAAATAATCCAAGCTTTTGACACCTTTTAATGCACCTAATGGACATTATCAATGGAAAGTAATGCCACTTGGATTATGTAATACACCACAAATCTTTCAAAGATGGATGGATTCTATATTTAATAAATATAAAAAAATTTGTGTAGCCTATATAGATGATATTTTAATATTTTCAGATACATTAGAAAAACATAGAAAACATTTAAATATCATTTCTCAAGAATTCATAAAACATGGAACCATACTAAGTCCTCAGAAAATAGAACTGAAAAAAACATAAATAGAATTCTTAGGATTAAAATTATCTGCAAATCTTAAACTACAAGATTATATTATAGTAAAAATAAAAGAATTTCCTAAATACATTGAAAATAAAAAGCAGCTTCAACATTTTTTGGGAATTGTTAATTATGGAATAAATTTCTTTCCTAACTTATCTGAAAAAATAGGTAAGTTATATGAAAAACTAAAAAAGGATAAACCTTTTATTTGGTCTAAAATAGACTCGAAAATCATAAAAAATTTAAAATCTGAAATAAATTATATTCCAAAAGTTTTTTTTACCTAAACATGATGATAAATTAATTTTAGAAACAGATGCCTCACAAAACTATTGGGGTTGTATTTTAAAAGCCAAAACAATAAAAAAAATGAAGAATTAATATATGGATATAGTTCAGGAAAATTTAAACCAAATGGAATTAATTATGTTATATATGAAAAAGAATTATTAACAATAAAGAAATGAATAAAAAACTTTCTCATATATTTAGCACCTGAAATTTTATTATAAAAATTGATAATCAGGCAGTTAAACATTTCCTTACTAATAAAAGTTTGGAAACAGTACCCAGAAGAATTAGGTGATACAATGAATTATGTACTTTTAATTTTAAAGTATTATATGTAAAATGAACTAACAATATTATTGTTGATTATCTTAATAGGTCATATGGATAGAGGTAAAAAAACCTCTAGAAAAAGTTGGTGAATGGGTTAATGTCCATAAAAGACCCAACAAAGGGAAAATAACAAATCTTAATCAAAGATTTGTGATGATACATGCACAAGCATCTTTTTATCCTAATCAAGGATATTATATTAATTATCCAATAGTAAGACAACCAGTTGGAACTTATTTATCATTTACACCAAAAACGATAAGTCAATACCCTTGGTCCCAAGATCCAAACTCAGTATACCAAGCCAGTTATGTTAAAATAATAAAAGGAGCAGAAAAGTTTTGTTCATCAGAAAATTTGTTGAAACAACAACAAATTCAGGAAATATAATATTTTTATAATCTAGGCTTACCACTAGAATTATATAATTTTATTAATGAAATATGGAAAACTCATATTTCTCAACAAATAGCTAATTTCAGAAAAGCTCTTACTAAGCTTTCACAATTTTTAGTTGAAAAAATAACTAAAGAAAATAAAGCTCATGATTTATTATTAAAATCTATTTTATATAGAGATTGGGAAGAATTAGAAATTAATTATTTAAATATTAAGGAGAAAAATAATCTTCTTGATATATTTCAATATTTTATTAATAAAGGAACAGCTAGCCCTATTATAAATAAAATGTTTAGGGTACGTTTATATAATAAGGCTAGAAATATTTTACCTAATAAAATATTTACAAAAATAAATGGAGTTATATGTAAACAGCAAGCTCAATTTCAAATAGTTTTTTCAGAATACTTTTTACAAGCCTATGTTTTTACAAATGATTTAAATGAAAAATTCCCTACTATAAAATTTAGACTTGAGCATGAACCATTTGATATAAGCAGTATTGAATGTGATTTTGTTAAAGAAATAACAGTTCAAAATTTCTCTTTTCATTTATTAAAAGATTTTTCTGCATTTATCAAAACGATATTATTACGTATGGTATATGAAGATGATTATTATTATTATTATTTTCATCTTAACATTAGTAGTCTTATTAGTATAGCTGAAAAAGAAAATTTCTATTAGCCATATCAAATTTGGATTCTTCAAAAAATTATTGGAGGACCTAAACTTTCTGCAGCTAGAGAAGGAAAAAGACATTTGACAAAAAATATTGACAAGTGTTATAATAATCCTAGCTATTATCAAATCCAAGCAGGAATAGATTTAATGATTAAAGCTCAATATTTACTTCAACAAAAAACTTATAATCTCTGGACTAATGGAAGAAGAATATCGGCATACGATACTGGAAACACCCAGGAAGGTAGAGGCAAAGAATCCGTGCAACTATTGAAAATGATAGCTGACATGGAGATTGATGATTTTCCTTCACATATAATAGAAGAAATCAAGAACACGTGGGAGAATTGGAACTCACCAGGATTGTCAATAGATTCATTACATCTAGATGAAATAGAGGAAATGAATTTAGATAATATCCAAGAATGATAAAGTCAAAAAAGGAAGCCATGTGGGAAAATGACAACCAAGTAAGCAACTTGAGAAAATAAACATTCAAGTATGGACAAAATAGGAGGCAACTTAAAGAAAACGGCATCCAGATTAGAGGTGTCCATGGGCTGGGCCCAAAAAAAATTTTTGGCCCGCCTCCTAGGCCTGGGCCCGGCCCAAAATATGGGCTTGAAATTTTGTCCATGCCCGACCCGGGAATAAAATCCTAAGCCCGAGCTCAGCCCGGCCCAGCCCATTTTTTAATAAACACCAAAATAATATTTTAAAAATAAAAAATAAAAAAAAAAGTATTTTAAAATTAAAAAATAAAAATAAAAAAAATATATTTATTAAATTCGGGCTGGGCCGGGCCAGGCCCGAGCCAAAAAAGTGGTGCCCGAAGCCTGGCCCATTTTCTAAATGGGCCTCGTTTTTTGCCCAAACCCATATTTAAGGCCTATATTTTTACCCGAACCCTCCCATATTTCGGGCGGACTGTCGGGCCGGGCCAGGCCACCCAGCCCATGGACACCTCTAATCCAGATGCAAACAAAAAAGATTGCAACGTGGAAGCAAATCAATGATTTGACAAGACAAAAAAGAAAGAAACGTGGAAGCAACCATGTCAATAATGGGATGTTATTCTTATCAGAAAAACTATGCGGGATTCAGAGAAAATTAAATAGAACTCAAGAATTCTCCTATAAAAGGGGAAGAAAGGAAGCCTAAAAGTGGCATCGAAAAAAGTTTAGAAAATCTCTCTCCATTCACCTCTCATCCACCATTCTCTTTACTTTTATCCACTATCTTTCCTTTCTTTGTAAAAACCTTTTCCTTTCTACTAATCTTATGTTGTAAATTTGTAATATTATCTACTATCTCATGTATCTGTTGTAATTGGTATCAGAGCTTTGGTGTAAAGATTTTGGAGAAACAATATCGCAGTACTCATTGTAAGTTATTATCTTTTATTTACAATTCAATTTATTTCATGCTTATTATATTGTCAATGTTTTTTGTTAAGTATCTTTTTTCTTTTTTAGCTGCAGAAAGTTTGGGTCCTCCAATCATTTTTTGAAGAATCCAAATTTGACATGGTTGATAGAATTTTTTTATTTTTCAGCTATACCAATAAGCCTACTAATGTTAAGATGAAAATAATAATAATAATCATCTTCATATACCATACGTAATAATATGGTTTTGATAAATGCAGAAAAATTTTCAATAAATGAAAAGAGAAATTTTGAACTGTTATTTCTTTAACAAAATCTCATTCAATACTGATTATATCAAATGGTTCATGATTAAGTCTAAATTTTATACTGGGAAATTTTCTACTAAAACGTTAAGGAAAAATATTAGATTTAAAAAATGAACTTTGTCAAATAAAAATTAAACTATTTAAAACGTGGATCGAGTTCAAACTTGAACATTTAATACTCAAGCTCGGCCTAGCTCATTTTTTGTAAGTTCATCATGTTTTATATTATGTAATTTATAATACATAAAAATTAAATATATAGTAGTATAATACTATTATAGTGTAAACATTAAAAAATGTTAAGGTGACTATACATAAAATTTTAATAAATAAAAAATATTAAAAATAATATAAGTATATTTTTATTTTTTTTAAAACAATATGCCTAAGCCTAAATGGGCTTGTGTTATCTATTTACGAATATGAACGGACTTAAGCAAAATTTTAGACTCATATTTCGAGTTGGGCCAGGCTTGACCAAGTATAAAATGTGTTAATATCGTATCTAAGCCCGACCTAGCTCATGAATAGACTTGATCATGGATCGGGTCAAGTTTGAGTTGGGTCGATGCAAAATTTTAGGCTTGACCCAGATAAAAAATGTTAAACCCGAGCCCGGTCCGTCCGTATTAATTTTTTATATAAAAATAAATTTTAAAAATATAATATATCAAATACACTAAAAACATTAAAATAAATGTTTCTCAACAAATTAAAAATACATTATAAATTCGGGCCAAGCTGGGCCTGGGCCAAAAAATCTTACCCGATGCCTGACCCATTTAGAAAACGGGTCTTATTTTTTGTTCAACCCCTATTTTTGAACCAATATTTTTATTCAAACCTCTCACTTTTCGGATGAGTGACTAACCCATGATCAAATCTACTCATCAACACCTCTATTTAGTATTCATCTAGTCCAAATTCTTGCTAAATATTTATTATATTTTACATATTTAGTGGCACTTAATTTTATAACAAATTAAATAGTTTTATTTTTCTTAATACAAAATTAAATAGTTTTATATATTTTAGTTTATTATTATTAAGTAGTTATTTTTATTTGGATATTTATTATATCATGTGTGAATTTAAATAAGATTCAATTGATTTTGATGGTAACTTTTCCTTTTTTTTTTCTAACTTCAGTATTTTATCTAAAAATTATATGGGAAATTTTAGGTAGTGCTTAGAAATCTATCTAGTAATTGTTTGTAATTACATAAGGGCGACATGTTTGGATAACCATTATAATCCCCTGAATTGTGTGTAATTGAAGCACTTCAATTATATTTTTCAATTCTTGGGGAAAATATAAGAATTGGAGTAATTATGCGGGTACTTACATCAAAATCTAATTACACTATGGCTTTTCAAACACTCATAACTGATTTAACTTAAAAAAATCATTTATAATTTAAACTTGTATAAAAATAATTTTTTAAAGTTATAAAAAATTAAAAAGTACAATATCCTGTTTTAGAGGATGTTGTCGGACATAGACATGAGAGAGAGCTCGTGGATTTTTCAATTTGAGATATTTAAAGTTTCGAAATATGGGTGAGACGACATTTGTTATTTTAAAAAAATTCTCATTTTAACATCACCTCAATATAGATTAAAAATAGTTGGATTGTACTAGTTTGTTGCATTGCATACTTCATAACTTCATTCATATGTAGAATTGTGATGATTCATACTTTGAACAATACATAAAAAAAATCTTTATAATCTTTAATTATACAGATTCAGGTTTAGATGATAAAAATGAGTATATGTTAAAAGTTAAAAAGGGAATAACCCGGCAAATATGAAATACTAGTGCAATTAGATAAAATTACGTATAATATATATTTTTCTTGTTATTTTTATTAGTAATCGTATAACCGACTACTTTCTTGGACTAACATATTACATATGATGATTCGATTTCAATTATTGTTCCTTATTTTTATATATATATTTTTTGTATTGATACTTTTTTATAGTAATTAATATTTAAATACATATAAATTATGTATTTACACTTTAAGAGTCAAACATATCTAGAGAAATATAATTATTTGTCATTATAAGATAGTGTAATTATGTAACATCTCGATTTCGGACCTAGTCAGAACAGTGATTTTGGGACCACAAATTTAATGAGGAAAAAAATTTATTTTATTATATTTTTATTGTCTACAATTTCACGGAATGATTTTGTGAAAATTTCGTTCGAAAATTTCGACGTTTGGGCACTCAATTTAGTCGAAATGACTAAATTGTAAAAAGTGCAAAAATTGAGTTTTACATATTAGAGGTGTCCAATTGTTATGAAATTTTAAATTGGAGGTCCTTAAATGGAAATTAGACCATTGGTTAAATTGTGGACAAAAATGGATATGAGATAAGTGAAATAGGATATTTTTAAGCGAAGGGTATTTTAGTTATTTAATAATAAAAAAGAATTAAAAAGGGGAAAAGATGGCAAAATATGCTCATCTTCTTCATTTAGCCGAATTTAGCAAGGGGGAAGCCATAGTTAGGGTTTTCAAGCTTCCAAGCTCCGTAATTAAGAAGAACGAAATCCGAAGTTAGACCGGGAAAAGAAAAAGGTTGAAGACTAAAGTGCTAGATTTGATCATATTTTGTACCAAGGTAAGTTTACGGTAAATAAATGCAATATTTTGATAATTATTATTAATGCTGTTATTTTTCAGCAATTATGTATTTATTTCATGAAAATATCTAACGTTGACTTAAGTATGAGATGACAGATAATCAGTGATAAAAGCCCCGTTGAAACATTGGTAATGTATTGGATACAAATGTCATGACATTAAAGGAATGAGATCTCATGTAAGACCATGTCTGGGACATGGCATTGGCATCATTGAGATTATGAAATGTCCCATGTAAGACCATGTCTGGGACATGGCATTGGCACCGATATAAGAACTCTTATGTAAGACCATATCTGGGACATGACATGGGCACCGATATGAGAACTCCCATGTAAGACCATATCTGGGATATGGCATTGGCAGTACAGAAAACATCCCATGTAAGACTATGTCTGGGACATAACTTTGGCATGTATTATCAGACAGGAGACCCGAGTATCCTTAGTATTCCAAATGATTCAACAGGCTAATAAATAGACCATGTTACATGAAAGTTCAGATAAAAGCATAATAATAAATTTAGGTGGGTTATAAAGATTGAGAATATCTCAGTTATCAGTTGAGAAAAAAAATTCAGCAAGGGAGGAGTAAGTTATAATCATGAGTTATTTAAGTAAGCAAGTAAGTAAACAAGTAAGTAAAGAAGCGAGTAAAGATTCTAATGTTTGATGAAATTTATGAGTATGATTATTTATGATAAATGTTGTTATTTATTTACTTGTAAACTTACTAAGCTTTATGCTTACTTTCTTTATTTTTCTTATTTTTATAGTATCGCTAAGTCAATTCGAGGATCACAAGGACATCGAAGTTCGTCTCACACTATCTACAGACATCTTGGTATTATGTGATTTCGAAATGTGTAAAGCTGTGGCATGTAATTTTGAGTGTTTTTATATGATATGGCTAATGGTTAGCTATTGAAATGGCAAATTAAGAACATGTTTGGTGTTATGGATGCCTAAATGATAGTAAATACAAAGAAATTATGAAAGAGTAAAAATTTGCAATGGAACAGTTTTTGGACAGCAGCAGTGATGTGATTTTGAAAAATCACCAAGGATAGTAGAAATGAAATTAGAGAGGGAATGAGACATAGAATTAAAGCTTATCGAGAATATTTTCACACGAAAGAAACGATGTAAGCAAATGAATTTTATATTAGGAGATATTTGAATTTTAGTGAGACAGGGTCAGAGTTGTTTTTGAAGTCCCTTGTTCTGACTTTAGAAAATCATTAAAAATTGTACAGAAATAATTATGATTCATAATTTATATATCTAGAATCCTTAGTGAGTCTATTTTCAAAAGAAACAAACTATAACATTATATGAATTCTGTACAATGAGATAACTGATTTTTAGTATAGAGAGGTCAGAACTGTCGAATAGAGAAACAGGGGAGAATTTAACTAATAAACTTTACTAATTGGCTAATCCAAAAATTCTGGAAATTTTATATTAAGAAGATATTTGATTCTAGTTTCAGGAAAAATTTACGGATCTAAATTTTGAGTTTCATAACTCGAGTTATAATTAAATTAGTGACTGTCGCGCGAGTGGACAGCTTTACTGTAAATAGTGATATAAGTTATTTTTGATTTGTTTAAGTATTCAGAAAATTTTTAATGTTTCCGGTTTGGATCCAAATCATTTTTGTTGCATGTTTTAGGATCTCGAGGGTTATTTTTAGGGACATATTGATTGAACGTGAGCGAATTAATTTTAAAAGCAAATTTTTATTCTCTGAACTGGTAAGTTAAATCAGATAATACCTCGTACTCGACTCCGGCAACAATCTCAGATAAGGGGTGTTACAAATTATGTATAGTACAAACACAAATAATACATAACCAAATAACTACAATAAAAATCAATCGAGTACAAAGTATAGTGATTTGAAAATCGGAATATACTAAATCTAGATAAATCCAACTTAAAATCAAAATAAAATTTAAATTTAAAATCTACTTATCATATAACTTAAACATGAACACTGAATACATCAAACTTGTTAAACACAAGTGATGTTTGATTGCCAGGAAATTCATAATTTGGGATAGGACAGGATGCACTGAATCAAGATACTCCATATAGGTTTCGAACATCCTAGTCTTTTATGGGGATAAGACAGTAAAGGATGTAAACCGAGAGAGACCATCAATGGTGGAGCCGCTAAGAGACTTATTGCTCCTTAAAATAATAAATTTTTAATTTAGATCTTTTATAATTTATAAAATTTTAAATTAATAATGGTAATATTATATTTTAATCCTCTAAAAAATAATAAAAATTTGATTTAACTTTTTAAAGATTATAAAGATATATACTATTAAACTAATAAATTTAATTTCGACTAACTCAACCACTTGGACCATGGATTTTAATTGTAATAGAGATAACATGGTTTAACGTTTTCCTTTGATGTAGTTGTTTCTTCTTCCGCTACTCTTTTCTATAAATGGAACCCACACACACACAACTGTTTCATCTTTTGACATAGATTGATTGCCTTTCACATAGCAATGCCAAAGCCAATTAATCAAACTAATTTACATTTAATTAGTATTATCGAGCTTAAATTCAATTCAACTCGAACTTTAAAAGTAAAATTTGTTTCACTTAACCTTGAATTATGTATCCTAATTAACCAATTATACGTTTTGGAGTAATTAATTATTACAATAATATTTTTATTTAATTGAAACTATTTCCCAAAAATAATAATTAAATTTAAATTTTTAATATTTTACTAACAAGCGATATAATCAATTACCACATTTGATGAATCTCAAATTATGACTTATTGACCAAGTGTTTATTTACCCACGAATAACATCATTGTACCGAAAATTACCACATTTGATGAAAAATATTATTATAAAGATAATGTTATCTAACTTTAAAGAATACCCATTTGGCACGGGTTTGAATCGTGTTACCCCATCCTTTACCTTAATATTGTATCAAAAGAAACTATCAATTACTGCATTTAATAAAAAAATACTTCTCAAAAAATACAATTTTATAGTGTACCCAAAATACTTGTCAACAATTTTTTTTTCTCAATTTTATATTTAACAATAATTTTTAAAAAATAATTATAGGAATATTTGTTGAAAAATTTGCATTTTGTGGGAACTTTGAGGCATATTTTCAATAGGTAAAACTAGATAGTTGAATCATAATTTTATGGTTTCATATTCTAATCCATGAGACATTTACAACGGTATATCATATGCCTCGAAGTAAGCTACTTGGAAATATTGTTGAGAAAAAATAAAAAGCTTAGATCCCACATTGGTTAAATACCAAGTGAGGGGATTTGTTTATATATGTGAACTTTCTTAAAAAGTAATTGAATGACTAAACTTGTAACCTTGTCTTATGTGCAAGGGGGTGTTAGTCCTCCCCATACGGGGTTGGGTCGGTGCACTTGCAAGATGTAGGCAACGTGAAATATTTGTCTATTTTAGACCAACACAAATTTACTTTCCAATAAATCTATTTATATTTTTTATTTAATGGCAAATTTTAGTGATATTTTTCTATAATTACAAAACTCTACATGCCTATAAAATGTCATGATTCTTAATGGTTTTTTTGCACACTTTCATACTCTCTAAGAATTTCTCTTGCCGGAAATTTGTTATTCTCAAAAATCTCTTTTTCCATCTTTCGTGTTTTATAAATATTATGGTGATAGAAAAATGCATTGTTCGTTCGATTGATCACGATAGATGTGCTACTACTTTGATCACTGCTTTTGATCCTGGGAGACTTTCGACCAACGTTACTTCAAGTAACGCAGGAGCGGCCGAATTTGTCTTAAGGAAACCGTGTTTCACAAGCCTCAACGATTCATAAAATCTCAATTCTCATTTATTTCAATTGTTTATTATGGTTTTATTTTATTTCCATATTTGATAAATTAACTATAAATAATTTTGTTCATATTGTTTTTGTTATAGTTATTTTTTTTTGTTCGCTAACCTGTTTTGTGTAATAATATTTTTTATTACTATAAAAATTAATTTTTGGTGAAAAAATTATTCACAAGGTTTATTCTTTACTTGGCAAAGCCTTTTATGCCTTACCAACTAAGAGAAGTTGCATTGATTCATTGTTTTTACGTGTGTACCAAAAAGACTTAGAGGTAAACTACACTCAAAGTTATTAAACTATTAATAAGTTTACGTTTTAGTCGTTCAACTTTAAAAAATTATAAAATAATCATAAAATTATTTGAAAGTTTTCATTTAAATCACTAAACTATTTGAAAATTTTTATTCAAGTCACTAGTTACTTGGATGTTAAGTTTTCTTTTTCTTCTTTTAAAGTCTAACTAGCGAGCTCTAAGTCAAGATTTGTATGATGAATTAATACCCATCCACAAATAGAAGAATATATCTTAAATCCAAGTCCATCTAACAGTTAATGTCAAAAATCGAAAAAGAATACCATTTGGATTTTTAGTTCACAAATTTATGAAGTTCAAAAGTTGTTTTATGAAAAACCAAACAGTAGAAAAAAAAGGGGGAATAAAAACTTTTGATTAGTGCAGATAGTGCGAATAAAGAATGCTATACAACAATAATTTTAACAACTTAGTGACTTAAATTAAAACTTTCAAATAATTCAATGATCATTTTATAATTTGAAATTGAGTGCAGTATACTCGAAATTTTTAACAAGAAAATTTATTATTAGACACCCAACGTATTTCTAAAATGAACACGATCCATTCATTCACCATGTGAAATATTTTATGGTTTTTATATATGCATTTACATGATAATCACATCATCTGTTATCTGTTGTTTGCAAGATTGCTTGCTCAAATGATTAGAAGTAAAATTTTAGATTATGCAATTAAATATTTAAATGCATATTAAATTATTTTAAACTTTAAAATTATAAAATCAGTTCACCGATCTGATTGGCCCAATTATAAAATTATTAAAAATTAAAAAATATTAAAAAAGTTAAAAACCCGGTTCAACTGATTTAATCACCGGTTCAATTAGTTGGTATCGTTTCCCAATCTAACTGGTTCAAAACCATTCTCTAGACCGATACCCCGACCAGTCCGACCTGGTCCAATTCAAACATCATTGTCCTTGAGGGAGGTACGGCCAATATTTAACAATCCAGCCTTAGTCTACCAAGTTAGCAAAAACTAGGATAATTTTAGGGTCCATAACCATTCCAATAACAAAATTACATCAAGTTCATTTCCCATTTAAGGTTTCAAGCTGAAATATTCACCTGTGATTCGACCGACTTGCGTTATATGATGCCCGGTTTAGTTTAATCGTGAAGAATGAAAACAATCGAGCACCCAAGCACAAAAAGATGAGAAACTTTAACATTGATGCATTACCAGAGACGGTTCTCAATCACAGCCGAAACAATGCCCTTCAAGGTGTCCTGCATAAAACCGGGTATCGTATGAATTTCACTATTTTGTCTACTTTGTTGGATATGCAAAACATTCATATAACATATGAAGCAAAAGCGAATTACAAACTTGTGTTATAGAACGGTACCATGCTATGGTCTTTGAGACCGAGAGAAAGAACTAAAGGCATAGACGACCCCGAGGAACTGCAAATACGAACCAAGATATAAAGCAAAGAGATATCTGAGTTCAAACTGTTGACAGATTTGTAAGTTTATTGTATTACATTCAATGGACAAAACTAGAAGTAGAATCCTAATTTACGTCGTCTAAAAAATGTCGATTTAATAGAAAATAAACAGACCTTATGTGTTCGATAAGCTGACGGGTAATTGCCGGTAGCATTGGCTGCAAATCATGCATTCATTCAAGATTCAGGACAGGTATGAACAACCAAGATAACATATACAACAGAACTATCTGGCTTACCTCGTCTCGTTTGCCAAATATTACGGACACATTGAAAGTTGGCTGGACCGTAAAACCTTCCTCCTTTCTGGCAACCGACAATATACATGCTCAGATGCATTTCAGATTATGATTATCATCATAATAATTTGAATAACTCAAAGAATAACTCGATAATAAAAAAATCACAGATCTTCCCCTTTTGTAACGAAAGAAAAAGTACGAGGCGAACCTTGCTTGTAGTATTGTTCCCATAGTTCCAATCTGGGTAGCCATAACCTGAGAAATCATTAGCATATTACAAGTTATGGATACCACCCTCGACATCACACAAATACGCATAAATGCAATACCAAAACCCAAAGTTTGATCGGAAAAAAGGAAGTGGAAAGGCTTGTACTCACAAGAAAATGATCGTCGTAACGGCAAACGACTAGATCGGTTTTGTTCCCCTACCAAGCAAAAGGTATGAAATTGAGAATGTATAAATGACAAGACATTTACAAAGAAATTTGGACATATTAATGAATTCAGAAACCAAATCCAGAGCAACAAAATTCACTTCTGAATATGCAAAGCTCATTAGCAATAATAAAAGCCTGGATTTTTTTACAACAGCAAAAGGAATATAATCCAATCCAACAAATCAAATTCCTATCAATCATATACTTCATCATATTTTGTTCAAATTAATTTAAAAAATGCAGTATAATAAAACAAAAAAATGGGGAAAAATTCAAATCATAATAAAGAAAGAACACCAATTATTCATGAAATTGTCAGTAAGAATATAAAACAACCATCTTAAACAAAACCCAGTAATCAAAACCTTTAAAACCCTTGGTAATTCATGCTTTGTTATGCTATTATAGGTAAAATCGTTAAACCCCCAGAAAAAGCTAATAAGATTCTGAGAAAGAACGAAGAACCCTTTTTTTACCTTGATTTCGACTGAGAGATTCTTGTAAGGAACAGGAAAACGTTGTTCTAAGCCACCCATTTTTTTTTCTTTTCCTCTATAGAAACTCTTTGAGAATTTGAGAAGAAATCTTATTTCATTACAAAGTGCATCTCTATAGGGTAGTCTTCTGTATTTCGTGCCTTTTTCTTCTTTCTTTTCCTCTTATTTGTTAGGGATGCTATAATTATTTGAGACTGAAGTTCCTAAACTTGGAATCCATAATTGATTTATTTGGATGGTAGGTGCGATTAGCATAAAAATAGCGGTAGCGATAAGATTAGATATTGTAATAATATTATAGTGTGAGACAAAAAAATAAGCTAAACGTACCGTACCGCACTTAATCACCTATCCAAACCCACCCTTACTCAAATAAAAGGAGCTAAATCGATTGAATTAAAAATATTTCAAAATTAGTAAAAAAAATTACAAGGAGTAACTTTTTAAAAAAATTATAAATATTTATTTAATTATTATTGATATATCACTTCAATCGATTAAATTACTAGTTCGATTATTAGAATATCGTATATCAGGGGTGAGATCAGAGGTTGGGAGGTGTTCCGACTCCCCCTAAAATAAAAAGTTTTCTATTTAGATCCTTTGAAATTTTTAAAATTTTAAATTAATAAAGGTAAAATTGCAGTTTACCTCATAAAAAAAATTTCTGGCTTCGCCTCTATCGTATATGATACTTTAAATTGTACCACATCATAACAGAAAAATTTATATATACTTTTTTGTTTTTAAGTAAGAATGTAATACAATCTCATTCTACCACATCATGAAAATTTTTTATTTTCTAAATTTAGAAATCAAGATAAATTTATTTGTGAAATTTAAATACCAAAAATGAATAAAAAATAAACCACTGTTGCGAAGTTCAGTGATATTATAAAAATTTCTTTGAGAAACAATAGAAATAAGAGAAAACGTATAATTACAGGATTTATAGCCCAAAAGCCCAACAGGTTGGGCTGTATTAGGGTTAACAATTAATTAACTCTAAAAAAAATAAAATATAATGTTAAATTGTAAAAATATTTACTCCTCTTAAAAAATAGTCAATTAGTACGTTTATGTATGTGAAATTACAAATTTGAAATATTGGAGTGTATTTAAAAATAATATATAATAAAAATTTAGTCAAATTTTACTATTTATTGCGAGTTGTAAATTTAGTTATCTACTCTAATTTGATCAATTTTAATTTTTTTTTATTTTAAATTTTTTCTAAATGCTTTTTGTATTAAATCTCACTAAGTGTCAGTCATATTTAAATTTATAACTAAAATGCCAAAAAATGCCTTTTTTTTAATTATGAAAATAGGTCGAAATTTTGAAAATTTACAAGAATAAGTCGATGTAGGTAAAACACTTCTAGACGCTTTCAACTGGAAGCGCTTTTTGCACAAGTGACCGCACCTTTTTTTTTTTTTGGTGTCATCCATTCTCATAAATTTTCAAAAATTTGACCTATTTCCATAATTTTTCTTAAATGGTATTTTCTGGAATTCTAATCTAAATTTATTTTGAGTTTAAATTTGAGTATATTCCAACTATTCAAGATAAATTCATATAGAAGTGAGATCTCTTTTGGGTCTACTCCAGCATTTAGAAATTGGTTTATCGGTAAAGACACATGCACTTGATGCCCCGCCCGAGAAAGGGACCCAAGCCTTAGTAGCCCTGCTAAATGGTGATTCAACATAGATTCTACATATTGGAACCAAGCCAATTTTGGGGCCGCTTTGTGATAATGGAACCAACCGGCAAAAAGCATTAAGGCTGCAAAGACTAATGCACCGATTGCAGTACAATAGAGTTGTACTTCACTAGTTATTCTAAATGATCGCCAAATCTGAAAAAAACCAGAGGTTATTTGTATTCCTCGGAAACCTCTACCCACATCGCCATTCAAGATTTCTTGGCCCACTATTGGCCAAACCACTTGGGTGCTAGGTCCAATGTGAGTAGGATCACTAAGCCATGCTTTATAATTGGAAAAATGAGCACCGTGGAAATACATGCTTCACAACCAAAGAAAGATGATGGAGAGTTGACTGAAATGTGCACTAAATATTTAGTGAGAGATCTCCACCAAATCACTGGTATGGCTATCAAAATAGTGAGCATCGATATATAGGTTCCAGATCCAAGTGGTAGTATCGGGTCCCTTAGCTATTGTTATTGAGAAATGGCCCAACCTAGCTTATTTCTCGAAAGAATTTTTTATGGGATCCTTATCTACCAAAATTTTTACTTCTAGTTTCGGTGAACGAATAATCATTGAGTCCTCCTCTTTTCGGACATATCTATTATATTTAATATTGATTGATTTTAATTATATACATTTGGATGTTGCAACTTCAAAAAATAAAACACATAAAAAGACAATTTTTTTTGAGATTCCCACTTTTCAATAACATTTAAAAGGGAAAAAAAAATCTCTATCCTGTTTAAATTTGGGCTCCAAAAGTAAAAATTGTAAAAAATTTATAAATAAATATTAAAATCCTAAATTCTAACCCGATTCTGAGATCATAGATATTAAATTTAAGATTCGAGAGTTATTAATATTTATAATTAATATTTATTTACATGTCGCCTATAATTTTTTTATTTTATTTACTGATAGGTATAGGATACTCATTCATTGACTGTGCATCAAATTTTATTTTATGTATATATATTTTATATTAAAATCACATCAAATTAAAATTAACGTAATTTATTAAAATATATATTTATAGTAAAAAAATTAAATCTGTCGTACTAAAACAATAATTTTACAATATAAATATCAAAATTTTATAATATTTTCATATTTTTAGTTTTTTATTTTATTTTTTAAATATTTTTCTAACATTGAGGGAAAATAAGGGGAAAAAAAGGCAGACAAAAGTACGACCCGCCATTTTCAGTGAAAACTCACGGGTTAATTATAACTGCCAAAGCGCACAATAGCAATTCCTTCTTACTAATATTTACCGTATACCATTTGTGAATGGCGCACTCTTCCACGCTTTTAAGCTCTCCCTCCCAGAGCCTTCTTTTTGATTTGAGTCTCGAAAAACTAGAGAGTTCCAAGAAAAAGCTTAGACACAAACAGAGCCACAAAAAAGTTATTAAACTCAGTGAGTAGAGGCGTGTAAAGATGGAGACAACTGAGCCTGAGGCAAACGTAACTCGGATAATGTTAGCAGTGAACGAGTCAAGTATCAAAGGTTACCCTCACGCTTCCATAAGTAGCAGAGGAGCTTTCGAATGGACTATTCAGAAGATCGTTCGATCCAATACTTCCGGTTTCAAGCTTCTCTTCCTCCATGTTCAAGCTCCTCATGAAGACGGTTCTTTCTCTTTTCTTTCTCTCTCTGCGCTCTTTTTCTACTTTCTTCACATAAATTTGAATTTACACGACTGCGCTTTCTGTACGGGCGTGGTTGTGTTAGGGTTTCGTAGGGTGTGTGTGAGAATTCTATTGCTGTTTTTATGATTGAAATTCGTTGAAACTGCATTGATTTTCCGATTTATGATGTTATGAAAGATGTTAAGTTTGATTTATCATTTCTTCAATCGGTTTGGCTACTGATTAATAGAAGGTTAAATTCTGCTATTAGTCCCTGTACTTTATGAAAGTTCTGTTTTACTCCCTGTACTTTTTGAATTGGTCAATTTTAGTACAAGTTGCAGATAAATCCGATTAGTTAAATTCAATTGCTAGTCTGTACTATGCATACCATTATAGATTTAGTTCATATTCTCCCCTGGGATCATTCTAGGTTTCTATTCTTCTCGAATTTTAAAATTTTAGTCTTAACATAAATCACAATCATTAAACAATTAACTGGATTTTTAGTGCGTTAACATATGATAATATGTTTGTCCCATCAAATTTTGGAAATAGTAGAACATAAATTAATGAATTTAATAGTTATTGCTTGGTGACTGAAATTTTAAAATTTGAAAAGTGTAGGGACTAAATTCACAAATTTTGTGAAGTACAGGGACTAACATAATAATTTAAGCTAAAAAGAAAATTAGCAATGTGATAGTTTATTCAATGATGCTAAAAGCCTGCCCTTGAAACTTGAATCCTTTTATAATTGGCTGTATAAAGTAGCAGGATTGATGTTGATATTGAATTTTTACTTGAATTGGACCGTAGCATTTTGGATACAAGTTTTATGTATAGCTGAATGCTTTACTTAGTAGAGTGGAGAAAAAATTGGATAGATGAAAAATTGAAGGGTAGAAAAATAAAAATATGTAAAATAATTTTTTTTTTAGGAAAAATTAAAAGAAAAAGTAAATTTCTTTTGATCCACTGACTGCATGTTAGAGTTAAAAAATGAAAGGAAAGAAAATAAAAATTTTGAAAAATGTAGAATTTTGAATTAACATACACTTTATCATTTTCTCTTCTCTTATCATTTAAATTTGGAATGATTTGTTTTTATGTATGAAAAATGATCATCTCTCTTATTTTCTTTCTTTTCACTTTTCTTACTTACCAAGCACACTCAAAATTTATGTTCTTCCCAGTTTTCCATTCTCTATTTCCATTCCTCCATTTTTCCACCCAACCAAATACACTCTAAATGTTTAAGCTTTGGATCAGAAACTATGAACTCCCATGTACACAGTGGTTTTAGGGACGGATATTGTAATGCTTCATTGAAGCTTTTGGGTGCTATGAAATCAGCCAATGCCAGGTGATTGACGTGATGGCTTCTTCTTTGAATATGTCTTTCCTTTAGAATTCGAGGACATGGACAGCATATATGCCTTTCCTGAGGATTTCAAGACCATGAAGCACAGGGACCAAACAAGAGGGCTTCATTTGCTGGAATATTTTGTCACAAGGTGTCATGAGATTGGGGTAATCAATTCATTCTTAAGTGAACTTAGCATTTTAATATGCATTTTCCCATATAATGAAATTTTGTTGACTGTAGGTTGCTTGTGAAGCTTGGGTCAAGGAAGGTGATCCAAAGGAAGTTATCTGTCGACAAGCGAAGAGGATGCGGCCCGATCTCCTTGTTGTCGGGAACAGAGGACTTGGTCCTTTCCAACGGTAGGCTTTACTCCCATATGCCTCCGGTATTCAACACTTGTCTTCTCATTGCAATCTCTAGGATGAACTTAAGTTGGTTTTTAGGGAAGTGCTTAATTTTTTGCTTTTGAAAATTTGTTTGTCCAGGGTTATTGCTGGAACTGTGAGTGAATTCTGTGTGAAGCATGCTGAGTGCCCTGTGGTAAGCATCAAACGCAGTCCAGGTGAAACACCACGGGACCCTGTTGATGACTAAATTTGTTTCAATGGCTGTGGATTTTCTCATTGTCTTACAGGTGAAGAAACTCCATATTACCCTTTTGATGACATAAATTTAATTTTAAGCCTGTGGATGTGTTTTTTCACGGTCTTGGTAGACTTGACTATGTCTGTGCATTTTTTCTCATTGTGATAATAGACTTGAAACTGTAGAGTTACTATTTCATTTATCTGCGGGGGATGACAAATGAATTGCTTTTGTGTTGGGAAAATTACCCTGTGGATATGATTGATGTACGAATAAGGCATTAGTTTCTTTATCCAATACATTGAACTTAGCATGATCATCAAATCATCTAGTCTTTATAGTGGTAGTTTTGAGTTGATGAAACTGTATAATCCTTGTAATGTTTTATGAAAGCTTATACAAGACCATAGAGCCTGTGTTGATTTGTTGCTTTAGCATATGCAAATGGCTAGTAACGCACCTTACCCATATCCATATAAGATTTTTTTACAAAATATAATCTCAAACTCTCTCACACACTACACCATCACACACAAGCGAGTTCAGATATCGATCGAACTTTGATTTGGAGTATGGATGAACTCCCTGAGTCTAGTGCTTGAATTCGTGTAGCAACAAATTTCAAACTCCCTAACAAGTAATGTTAGAACCCCAATTTGTCCAATATTTTGTTATGTCCTGATTTAAGAAGAAAATGCCATTTGAGGTTCTTGATATCTAGATCTAATCTATATATGGATAGGTTTCATAGAACATTGTACTAATTTGAAAAACAAGCTGGAATTTGCAACCTTATCCAATAAAAAAGCTCAAACTTTAGACACCCAAAAATGTCCTATTATCATTATCCGTACAGGAGGAAATTCAGTTGAGCATTTCAACAAATAGAATCGAGGAACCCATGAAAGAAAATGTTAAATCTAAGCAATAGAAACTTTAGCACCAGCTTCTTCAAGCTGTTTCTTGGCATCGTCAGCTTCCTCTTTAGAAACTCCTTCTTTAAATTTCTTAGGCAGCCCTTCAATCAATTCCTTAGCTTCTTTCAATGCCAAACTAGTCAGACCCCTCACAGCCTTAATCACCGCTATCCTCGCATTGCTAGGAACTTCCTCAATCACCACATCAAACTCCGTCTTCTCCTCAACAACTGGAGCTGCGGCACCACCGGCATCTGGTGCTGCGACGGCGACGGCGGAAGGGGCAAATGCAGCGGCGGAGACACCGAGTTTGTCCTGGAGGTAGTCGACGAGTGTTCGGGCTTCTTCGAGGGTTAAGTTGGAGATTTCAGTGCCGAGGTTTTCGATTTTTTCGGGTGCCGCGGTGGCGTTGAGAGGACGGAGGAATGTGGTACGGTGGGTGAGGGTAGTAGTGGCGGTGGAACGGAGAGGGAATTGAAGAGAAGGGGTTTTGAAAAAATGGGCTGTAGTAGTAGTGGGTGAAGGATAAGAAGGGGAACGGAGAGAGAGAGTTGAGAGTGTTGAGGAAGCCATTTTTTCTTGCTAATGCTTTCTTTTCTTCCTCTGTTTGGATTGAGAGAAAATGAGAGAGGATAAGGTGAAAGGAAAGGAGAGGAGATGGGTGTATATGGTGAATAAATATATATTGAAACCTGTTGTTGTCCTCAAAGAAAAAATGAAAAAGGTTAAAATATGTTTTTAGTCCTTGTACTTTGATTAATTTTGAGATTTAATCTCTATACTAAAAAATTAGAAATTAAGGTTTTCAATTGTATTTATTTTAAAAACTTAGTCTAATCATTAAAATTGTAAGTTTTTTCTGTTAAAGTTGTTGTATCATGATTGATAAAAATAATAAGTTAAACAAAATTTGACAGAAATGTCATAAGATTATATATTTTTTTGTAAATTTGAAATTTAGCCCTTATAGGGATTAAATCTCAAAGTTTATAGAAGTTTAGGGACTAACAGCACATTTTAACCAAAGTAAAAGTAGGTGAGGAAAAAGGAGGGGCGTTCCGAGAATCGAACTCGGGACCTCTCGCACCCAAAGCGAGAATCATACCACTAGACCAAACGCCCAATTTGATACGTTACTTAGTAAACAAATTTTTAGCCACGAGAACAGTTTTAAGTAGGCTAACAAAACAATAATCATAAATCATATTTAAGGTTTATCTATACTTTTATAAATTTTAAAATGATAATAATCTATGATATAAATTTTGATATATTGATTAAATAAATTGTGTGTTTTGTGTTATGTTCTTTTTAAATAATATTAGTGTCATACTTCAAATTATTAACTCTAAAGTAGAAACAAAATAACATAAATATAGAGAAAGAATAGATACAGAATGGTAATACGAATCCATAGGAACTTAATTATAAATTATTGAAACATTAAAATATATTTTGAATTTTTGGGAAGGGTGGAGTACAATTTTATTGTTTATTAATGAAAGAATTGGATTGAAGATTTTCCATTTTGGATGAGGTTAAGACCCTTATTTGCACCCTCAAAATTCGCCTCTGTCACAAGAATTATGATTAAAAAAATATTAACTTTGAATTTTCAATTTAATGACAAATTTTCGATGTATTATATGCGAATCTAATCCTTCAAATATCACACTAATATGGGGCACAGGTTTTGGAGAGTAAGTGGTTTAGTTTTATGTTTGAGTTAGTATCGGATGCGAGATAATGCAGATTTGGGTAGTTACAAATCTTCAACTTATTTTTAACCAATTCAAGTATTGAATATTTTAAATCCCATTTTTAATGTATTCAAAGCGAATGTAATAAACTAGATTATCAATATTATTTATTATGTTATTTTTTTAAATGCATACATCATATTCAAAATTAAAACCTCTTTTAATAAAATTATAATTTTTTAATTACAATAAATTAAAAATTTCATTATTAAAATTGTTATTTAACCACTAGATGAGACATCAAATCTTATGTGGCATAATTTAAGATGAAAATTTTAAATTTGTAAAAAAGGGTGTCATTAAAATATTGATTTTAAGGTTCTTGAAGCTTTTACATAAACTTTTATCAAAAACTAGATTTTTTTTGTACTTTTAAAAGTTATGCAGGAACGTTTTATTTTTCTTTAAAATTTTTATTTTAAATTATACCGCATAAGATTTGATGTATCTTTTAATGGCTAAATAACAATTTAATAATGAAAGGACCTGATTGATATAACATTGATAGATTGGAGATTTTATTAGAATGTTTTGAAGTTTAGGGACCAATTTGAAATGAGGGTCATAGTTTAGGGATGTTTGGTGCAATTAACTCTATAATAATCTGATTAATGTGTTGGAAGATGAGTTGGGTAAGTTGAAGTTTTTAGTTTAATTGATACAGTATGGGCCATTTCAAACTAAAAGAAAACCTAATAACAGGTCATTTTGATTTAGGGTTTAGTTCTTTTGATCCAGGCCCAGTTTAAGCCTAAAAAGAAGCCTGACCCATCTTTTTAATAATACTAATAATTAAATAAATAAATGAAATATCAACACAATTGTAATGAGATTTCAAATTTCTTTTATTTTTAATTTTCTTTATTATACTTTAAAGTGTAATATTATTGTGTTAATTCGATAATGTGAGTTCTAAAAACTCTACAATTATATCGATGGTGGGCTGAGTTGGATCATATTCGTAACGGATCTATGTATGGCACTAATATATTTTATGTTTGTCTAAATTTGGTGCAGCTCGAAATATGGGTTCAAAATTTTGCTCAAGCCCGTCCATATTTGTAAATGTTTAACTAAAACCCGTTTTACGCCTGTCCTTATTATTTTTCAAAAAAAAAAACTATTTCTAATTTAATATTAAATATTTTAGATGGTTTTTTTAGGGCATGTTTGGACAACATAGAGTAATTGGAAGTAGTAATTACACTCTATTATAATTGCAAAGAATTGTAATTCTCTAGACATGTTTGGACGATAGAATGCCTTATGTCATATTTGGTAGTACAAATAGAATGCCATTACATCGTAATTCCTTATGTCATGTTTGGTAGTACAAATTGTAATTATACAGTTACATAGTTAATAGTTTTAAAAAGTTATAAACGAGTAACAAAAATTGAAATCAAATCATCATATGTAATATGTTGGTCCAAGAAAGTAATCGATAATACGATTACTAATGAAAACAACAAGAAAAATAAACATCGTATGTAATTTTATTTACTTGCTTCGACATTCCATATTGTTGGACTATCATCCTTTAACATTTAATATATACTCCATTACTCATCATCATCAGCATCATCTAAATCTAAATCTAAATCGTGTATGTGTCATTAAAATTATTAAGATCTCCTTTCATGTGCTCTTCAAAGTATGGATCCTCTCAGTTCCACCTACGAATGATGTTATGAGGTATGCAACATGTTAGCACGATCCAATCTTATTTTTATACTATATTAAGATGATGTTGTTAATATGAGAAATATTTTTTCTAGAACAACAAATATCCTTTCAATCACATTTCGAAGCTTTGAATGCCTCAAATTAAAGATTTTGAGAGCCATCTCCGGTGCTTGTGCATGACTCCATTATTTCAAATGGTATCGTACCCCACGGCATGGTGAGAGAAAACTTTTTGTATTTAACATAACTAGCATCTGCCACATAATACTTGAGAAAGGTGCAAACAATCTGTAGTTTTGATTATAAAAACTTATAAATCTAATTTAAAGAAAGATTTATGCTAGGTTATAACCTTTTTATAGTGTATAATTTTTATAACATTTCTTATAAATAATATAAAATTTTATCCTAGTTTTAAAAATTTATTTATTTTTATAAATAAGTTTTGGTAAAAACTGATAAGATATTTTTTTATAAATAAATATATTGTTTTTATAATATATAGTATGAAAATGTAAATAACTTATATCCATATTTTTTTGTCATAACTTTATATAAATTTAAATTAATATTTATAAACAAGGCAAAATTTAAGTTTAATAGTTATAAACAATATAGGTCAGTCTAATTCATCAACATTTCTAACTTGATTCATTTAATTATTTATTTTGCTACTATTAAGTATAATTTTGAGAATAAAAGTAAAATTTAAATAAAATGTTAATATTTTTAAACAGAAAAAAAAGTGAGTCTGAATATATATATTCTTTTAACAATAGTAACTCCTTTATCAGATCTACGTTTATTTTAATTGTTTGATTGAGTTGGTGTCACAGATGAACACAACACCAATTTAATTATGAAATTATTAAAACATGTTAAATTTTTAGGAAAATATTGTTAAAAAAAAAAGGATTTAGGGAAAGGTAGAAAGAGGCATGAGAAGCAAGTAAAATCCTCAAACTACAAAACAACACTTTTATCTTTCTCAAGCTTTATACAGAGGCACGTGCAATTGAAGATGAGAAGAAAACAAATTGCAAGTCCTTTCCACACATGTCATAAATAAGCATTTTATAATTATTTTAATTCTCAATATTTTAAGGATTTCAATATTATCTATCAATCTGATCAATTGAGAAATTATAAAATTTTTTTTGTTATTTTCTTAAAAAAATGCATATTATTTTAAATATATTTTAATAAATACGTATAAATTATGGTTTTTATTTTTTCTATATATGACATCATGGTCAGCTTGTCACTTTCCATTTGATATTTTCTTGATGATATCTGACTTAGATTACTTGTCGACACCGCAGCTTTCTTATTACAAAACTGCCATGCATGAAAGCGTATGACAATTACCCTTATCCATATCCAAAACGCAAAACCCTTCTATTTCTTTTGAGTTTGAATCTCAACACTAAATATTTTTATGTCATTATATTAATTAATGATTAGTTGATATTTATTTATCTATCTATTTATGTGTTTTTGTTGAGTGGGTGTCATCTTTATTAATTTTTTTTTAATTTTATGAGATAACAAATGTTATTTTGAAGATAATATCACTTTTTTTTTTGTTTCATATATAAAAATATACATGTAAGATGGGATTTGAACTTAAAATCCCATTGTATTCGTACATTCAATTTGATCCTTTTGGTATAATTTTTTATTTATTTTTAATGAAGTAGAAAATGGTGATTATACTTTAGTTGATTTGAAAGGTTGTTAAGTAATGATGATTGATGAAAGCATTTGTTTGATTTGGAAAGCAAATATTTGAAGAATGGCCGACCAATCATGTGAAAATTTTTCCTTGTTCTTTCACATGGAGGTTTTCCCTTTTGCTCGTATGGTGATTTATTGCATATAAAACATGTGATCAAATGAAACGAGTGGCTCGAATTTCGAAATGTTTTTGGCAAGCAATTGAAAGCTGGTGTTGTCTTTAATTTTATTTTTCTTTTCCCACATAAGACACTGCAAAACCCCAATGAATGGTGTGTTGGAATCGCCTTCTTTAACCCTTAATTTGGATAAAAGGTTGGGTGCTAAAGTGTTAGAAGATCGGCACATTGCGATTTCTCATCCATTCAATTTCATTCCAATGACCTAACTCCATCTACTCCAATGTCATACTTTTTATATATATATATATTAAGTTTTAATTTACTAAGTGTGAAGATGTAATGGTGTAATGGTAATGTATATTGCACTCCCAGATAGAAAATTCAAGTCCGAACCTTTAAAATGACATTATTATGAGAGGCAACCTCGGACTTCAAAAAGATTAGTTTTCATAAACCAAAGACAAATATAAAAGGTAACTTGATTATACTAATATAAGGTATAGATAATATAATTAATGCCATCTCTTACTGATATAACTGTATGAACTAGTTATGCTGAACTCGAATTTTATGATTATATATACTTTTATTTTTGTTTTTTAGTTTTGATAAGAGGATGCTCAAATTTTACATATAATAACATGAATCAATTGTGCTAAACCTCAACCTCAATAATTATATGTATTTAACTATAAATCGATAAATATCAATAAATTAAGGGAGTTTATTGTACATGCATGTACTCAATGGGGTGTTAGGTATAGGATAATTACTACTCAAGGTGGTAGAAAACAACTTAAATGAAAAGAAAAAACTTCGTTTGTTGATATATCAATTAAGTTTGAATATTATATATACAACCATGTGGTAACATGTTGATAAATTGTGGATGGATGGTGAATATTATATATATTGAAATAGGCATGTGAGGGTTTCCTTGCGGCCATTTCAAGAGTTAGGCAATCGTCGGCCTTCTAGTTTGCATGGCCATGCACATAATTGGAAACAGATGGAAAGCAAAATTAAAGATTTCTATTTTGTATTCCATATCCAATACACGTGTCTGTCTTTGTATGGCTCAAGTTAGGCCAGTCATATGTATGGATCATAGATCTAAACTGCGATGGAGGAAGAAGTTAAGAATTTTGTGATTGTGATAGGTGATTGGGATTGTATTATAAACCATAGTAAGTCTTATCCATATGTTTAACATTCATTGAGGTAGTGGTTAGGTTTTTTAAAAATTACATGATTTATAGTAAACATAATATTATATTATGATTATACAAATAATTTTTGAAACAGTTTATGATATTTTTTGGTAGGATTTGAACCTTGGGCACTTAGCAACTTACACATCTTTTTGTTATCACACTAATGGCTTCTTGCGGATTTTTGATTTATTTATAAAATAAATTATTTATAACCTACTTCACACGCTTAATACGTTGTGCCTTAGGCTTAGAATATCTTGTAAAATGAAAGGTAAATGCGGGTGTTGAAGCTTGTGTTCTTAATTGTTCTTTGATGCTTAAGTCAGATGAGAATGGATGTAATGAAGGTTATACAAGGAATTCTACATAGTAATGGTAGGAGTGGTGAGAGAAGATTAACGAAAATATAACTGGGCCTTTATGTAAAGATCTCCACTTACCTTAAACTTGTCACTTGCGTGAGACTGTAAACTCCAAGCATTTCTCTAAAAGATTCAAATTTGCTCCTCGGCAAAACTTTGGTAAATATATATGCTAATTAAAGATCAATCTTGCAGTACTTTAATTCAACTAAACTTTCCTTTTGCACATCTCTGAAAAAGAATAATTTGATATTGAAACACTTAGTTTTCCCATGAAAAACGAAAATATTTGAGATAGCAATAGTCACTTGATTATCTACAAACACTTCTGTGCATTTTGTTTTTTTTTTTCCCCTTTTATGGTATGATTCTTCCTCTTACTAACTCCGTTCTGTTGTGGAGTATATGGAGCAGTGAGTTGGTGTTCAATCCTAGCTTCTTCACAAAACAGACTGAATTGATTAGATGTGTACTTCTTGCCATTATCAGACCTTAAAGCTTGAATCTTACAGCTTCTAAATATCACAAGAAAACAATTTTGCACGAAAGAAATTAACCCCCAGAGTTGAAAATTTTATTAATGAATGAATTGATTGATTTTATCCTTTAATGAACAATGAAGAGGCTTTTGTATAGGTTAGCTAATCACATCCAAATAAAACCTTCAAGTATAATAAAACTCTAACTAATCTAAAAGAAGTAGTTTTAGTAGAGCTAAACTTTCTTGTTGACTAAAAAGCATAAAACTCTTAAACAAATTTAAATAAAAAATATCCTAAAATTCGAAATAAATAATTAATAAAACCTAATAAATACAATATTGGGGTCATATATAATAAAAATTAAGCCTAAAAATTGAACCCAATATGATTAAAACTCGAATTAAGGCCCAAAACTCGTAATTTCCCGTAATAGTCCTGTTCAAAAATTCTACTCACACAGTCTTCAGAAAAATGGTCATAACTTGAGCTCTCGGACTTGTAATTGAGTGATTCAAAGTGTGTTTCGAAGCTAAGAGATAACTCTTCAAACGCTATGCAAACATCTCAGCCCAAAAATTCCTGCATTCCATCCAAAAATTCATCACAAGTCTATTGATCTTCCAAACTTGAAAATTGGCAGCTTGGTTGAATTAACTTTTATAAATTTCATCCCATTCGTGCATGTATCTTAAATCCAACACAACCTAGTATAGTCATCAATGAAAAATATTTAATACTTACTCTCTTTAAGTGACAAGAGTTTTTTGGGGTCCAACTAGGTTTACAATATGGTATATTAGCTTCAAGGTGAGGTAGCCTCTGAACCAAATCCTTCTTTTGTAGGTTTATTACTGCAGCATGATTGAAATTTCTAAGCCTTTTGTGCCATACTTTTGTATTGATCCTAGTTGCAGCATAGGCTTTTTGCTCCTACTCTAAAGAATCCAGAGTAAAGCTCTTTCCCTTCATTATCACTTTGAATACATCTTTGCCTTTTGCATTCTTGATTTGACAATGATCAGTTTCAAAGATAACTTTGAAGCCTTTTTCAGGCAACTAGATAACACTTAACAAATTTTAATTTATATTAAGTACAAATAACACATCATTGATTAGCTTTATACTTGAAAGGCATCTAGTTGCCATAATGCCTTTGCCTTTAACAACAATATAGTCTCAATTACCAATTATACTTTGGAAATTATCGAAGTATATAGCTCATTGAAGAAATTATGATCAAATGGCATATGGTTTGTGCAACCACTATCAATAAGTCACTTGTCAGTAGAGTTGCTAATTGCAAAACAAGTTGCTACAAAGAGTTGCTCCTCCTCTTATTGATCAGCTATTTGTGCAACTTATTTTTTTTATGAAAGTTGCTTTTGCAAATCTTTTAATGATGTCCCATATTCTAACATTTCTCACATTACTGGTATGGAATTTTCCAACATTTGAATAGTGGATGACCTTTCTTTCCACAATGCTTGTAAGGAGAAAAAACAAATATTGTTTCCCCGTTGATTTTTGGAGAATAAAAACCTTAGTTTTCATTTTTTTATTCTTTCCTTTGTCTCCCTGATTTAAATGAACTCTTGCAAGCAGTGCACATTTGACAGACCCTTCAGACCTCAAAAGTCTTCTCTGTTCTTATGCCTGTAAAGCATTCAATAATTCTGCCAAACTAATTTTTGATAGATCTTTAGCATTTTCCAGTGAGGAAATAGTTGCTTCAAATCTTTCAGGGATTGTTACAAGATTTTTTTGAACCAATCTAGAATCAAGAAACTTAGAGCCAAGTAACCTTACTTTGTTGGCAATGTTGACTTATCTGTCAGAATACTCTTTAATTGTTATAGAATCTTTCATCTTTTGAAGTTCAAATTCTCTAATCAAATTGAGAATGTACATCCCATTGATCCTTTCATCTCTTTCATATTCTTCCTTTAGGAAATTACAGACTTCAAATGCCAATTTCTTTGTCATAATTCTGACAAAGATTTCTGGTGAGACTGTAGTAAATAATCTATCTCTAGTCTTGGACCTTCTTGTTTTTTTTCCTTGTGATTCTTTAGTTATGCCATGGTCAGATTTGCAAGCAAGGGAGAAACTTTCTAGTCCTCATCAATAGCTTTTCAGAGATCATTTACCTCCAAATGAACCTCTATCTTTGTCACCTAGGCATGATAGCCTTCTTCATTGAAAATAGGTGGTGCAAGTGTAGTGAAAGGGGTTTTGAATTCATAGAAGAAAAAAAAATTCTCACAATGGTAGGTCCATTAAGAAGATTAATCAGATACCAAACTGTTGGAGTTTTCGAGAAAACCTGCTGTAAAAAAAAACAAAAGAAGATAAGAATAAAGTACAAATAATTTGGATGGAAAGAGTATGTTACATTGAAATGAAAAACTAATGCTTATATAGGGAAAAAGTTCAACAACCAATGACTAAAAATAAGCAAATAAAAAGTGGTAAGCTCTATTATGGTAAGTCCAACCAAAATACAAAGCTAGATAACCAGAGCCAAGGTTGCAATAATATAATTGTAACACCCCATACCTAACCCGATCGCCAAGTCCCAGCTATGGAATGCCACATTTGTTGCTGGAGAAACTACAATAAATTACAATTCAATTTAACAATTCATACATGCTATTAATTTCATAATACGTTCATAACATGTTTTACAATCATAACTGGGTTCTATACGAGCTTATGAAAGCTTTTTTGATAACCCGAGATCAAATAAAGACTAAAATACAAATTTTCAAAATTATCAGGTTGACATCGCCACTTCAGAGGATCATGGTCGCGATGTCACTCACTGTCGATTTCTCGTTGTGACGTTAATGGTTTGATGTCGTGATGTCACTCACTGTTTTCGAAATATCTATATGGTACCAATTCACAACAACCTACACCAATAGCCATTTGCCTATTTCAACCATTTAACATTTTATATACTAAACACAATCCATATGCCATCATTTAACTAACATTTTTTTTATTAAGAATACTAATTTAACTATTTACATTTATTGACCAATTCAACAAATATGATTATTTGCAATTTTAGCCATTTCATCTACTTAAATCAACCCCATGTATGCGTCTAAATATTCATATACATTAGACTCAAACTTTCATTACTAGTTCAGGATTTCAAAATGACTGTTACGATACAAAATTGACCCAATCTTTAGATACATGCCATAAACCAAAACGTGAAGGAACTATACAAACATTGAGTCGAGAGTTGTAGATCGAATTGTAACACCCTTTACTCGGTCCGGTCATCAAACTCGAGTTACATGATGCTACTACAGTTACTGGAACATTCTAACACAATTTATAAAATTTAATCAAATTTTAAATCATTAATTACTCTAAATACATGCATAATAGAAGTTATGAATACAACATGATTTAAATCGAGCATACAAATATTGATTAATAGAATCGAGCATGAGTTAAAGACCAACTTAGAAATTTTCAAAACTTTGAACTAGGTATCGATACTTAAGAAATAAGTATCGATATTTTTAAGATAAGTAAAATCATTATCGTTACCATTTTGGCATTATACTAAATTCGAAAAGTTAAAATCAAAACCTTTTTATCGATACTCTGAAAAAGTGTCGATCTTTATAAACAAATATCGATACCTATTATAAGTATCAATACCAAATTGACATTCTGTCCATTTTGAAAACTGCTCATTTGGTAAAGTATCGATACCACCTTGGTCCTTATTATCGATACTTTTACCCAGAAGGTTAAAAATCAAGTTTTAAAACACTTTTCATGCCCAAAACTATAGTTCAATACATTGGTGCATCAAGCACTCAAACAACCTGCATAATTATCATTCAAAGCATTCCAAAACACCACAAATCCAAGCCAAAACATATTACAATACATCCTAATAATGTCTAACCTATATGCCATTTTAGCACCATCACAAGCAAAACAACGTTGTAGAACGAATGAACAAAATGATCATGAAGAAGGTTCGATGTATGTTTTCGAATGCTAATTTATCGAAGTCGTTTTAGGCTGAAGCAACATCCACTGCATGTTTTTTTGATCAATCGATCTCCATTCGTTTCATTGAGAAAAAGACTCTACAAGAGATATGGTCTGGTAAGCCTGCTGATTATTTCGATTTAAAGATTTTTGAGTGTCCTACATATGCTCATATTGATAATGGAAAATTAGAACCGAGATCTATTAAATGTGTTTTTCTTGGTTATAAGATTGGGGTAAAAGGGTATAAGTTATGGTGACCTGAAAATAGAAAAGTTGTAATTAGTAGAGATGTTGGTTTTCAAGAAATTGTTATGCTACCTAACTTATCTCTTAAAGACTCTTCAAATAAAGAACATCAAAAGCAAGTGAAGCTTCAGATTGATCTAGTATCTATAACAGAGTCGACTCTTCAAGTTAGTACAGAAAATCAGAACACTATTACTTCTTCACTATAATATTCTATTGCCAAAAACAGAATTAGAAGAGAAATTAAACCTCCAAAGAGGTATGCCAAGTTTGATCTAGTTGCTTATGCTTTAAATGTGGCTGAAGATATAGATGGAAATCAAGAGTCATCTACTTATTCCGAGGTAGTTAGCTGTGAAGATTTAGAAAAGTGGATGTTTACTATGCAAGAAGAGATAGAGTCACTCTACAAGAACAGAACATGGGATCTTGTGAAGCTTTCTAAAGGTAAGAAGATTGTTCATTATAAATGGGTGTTCAAGAGGAAAGAATGGACTCCAGGAGTTGAAGAACCCATATATAAAGTAAGGCTTGTTGCAATGGGTTATAGTTAGATTCCAAGTGTGAACTTCACAAATGTATTTTCTCTAGTTGTGAAGCACAGTTTGATTTGAGCCTTACTTGGTATTATGGTCATGTATGATTTGAAGTTCGAATAGTTAGATGTAAAAATAGCGTTCTTGCATGGAGAACTTGAGGAGGAAATTTACATGCAACAACCAGAGGGCTTTACATTCTCAGAAAAAAAGGACTGTGTTTGCTTGTTGAAAAAGTCTATTTATGGCTTGAAGCAATCACCAAGGCAGTGGTACAAGAGGTTTGATTCTTTTATGACTTCTCATGATTTTAAAAGAAGTAACTTTGACAGTTGTGTTTATTTTAAGAAGAACAGTGATGGTTCTTTTGTATATCTACTCCTCTATGTTAATGACATGTTAATAGCAGCGAAAGATAAATGAGAGATAAGAAAGGTCAAAGCCCAGCTTAGTGAAGAATTTAAGATTAAGGATTTAGGAGTAGCAAAGAAATTACTTGGTATGAAGATTCTCAGAGATAGAAAAATAAGTAAATTGTACCTAATTCAGAAAGGGTACATTAAGAAAGTTCTTTGCAGGTTCAATATGCAGAGTGTTAAGCCTATTACTACTCTTTTAGCGACCCATTTCAGACTTTTATCAACTTTGTCTTCACAATTAGCCGATGAGATTGACTACATGTAAAATGTTCCATATTCTAGTACAGTGGGATCTCTTAGGTATGCTATGATTTGTTCATATCCAGATTTATCATATGCAGTCAATGTAGTTAGTAGATTCATGGTGAATCCCGATAAAAAATACTGGAAAGTAGTTCGATGGATTTTGAGATACTTTCGAGGCACTACTGATGTTTACTTACAGTTTAGAAGAAATAGAGATGAAGTAATTGGGTATGTTAATGCTGATTTTGCTGGAGACTTGGGGGTTGTGTAATCAGTTGGAAAGTCACCTTGCAAACTATTGTCGCTTTGTCTACCACTGAATCTGAGTACATGGCGATTACTGAGGCTTGTAAAGAAGTTATTTGGTTAAAGGGGCTCTTTAGTGAATTGAATGAAAACCTTCAAACCAGTACAAAATTTTGTGACAATCAAAGTGCCATCTTCCTTACGAAAGATCAAATATTTCATGAGAGAACAAAGCACATTGATGTTCAGTATCATTTTGTTCGTGATATTATTGTTCGTGGTGATATTGTTGTGAGCAAGATTAGTATTCATGATAATCCTGCAGATATGATGACTAAGTCACTTCCTATAACCAAGTTTGAGCATTGTTTAGACTTGGTTGGTGTTCATTGTTGAAGATAAACCCTTAAGGGGTTTGATGGAAAATGTGGAGAACTTGTTCATTGAGAATCCGTGTCAAGGTGGAGATTGTTAGAGTTGTGACCCTAATTCTTATTAAAATAAAATACAGGTGGCAAGAAAGGGGGATCCACGAGGGCGAAGGACAGGGGCACAAGAAGAATCCGTATAGAAGTTTACGTCCTCTGTTTGATATTGATTTGAATAAGGTGTTTCAACCTTACTACATTACTATACTCCTTATAAATTATTCGAATTCGACATAATAAATTTTTTTCTCCTCTGCTTGTGATTTTTCCCCAAAAAGGGTTTTCACGTAAAATCTGTGTGTTCTACTTTGCTCTCTTTTTTCTTGCCATTGTCGACATTTTATTTTTACAATACGCTTGACAACAGCTAAATTTTTTTGAAAGAAATAAACAAAATGGGTTTTGTATAAACTATCTTTGCTAGAATCGGAAGGATTTTCAAAAGGTTTAGTAAAGTAGTTTTACAAATGGTTGATGTAACCTCCAAGATTATGCCATAATGTCTAGGCCGAGTTTGGGTGTTATAAGATCGACTTTCGGGTTGGGTGTAGGGCGTTACATTATCCTAAAAGAAAACAATTATAAAATAGGTTACAGAGTTTCACCAAAGCATTCTTTAGGTCTTCAACGTTTTTGGATGTAGACAATGCTATCATGAATCCACGCGAACTCTTCTAATCTTCATTAGAAACCCATTTTCATGGTAAACCAAATGTTTATGCAAACGGTTGACTTTGGACTTTACAGAACTCTAGTATTGAATTGAAAACCTTAATTTATGGTGTCTACAAAACATATGACTCTCAAGGTTAAAACCAAATTCAAACAACTTTAATAATTCATATCAAAATAGACTCATCCCCAATCCTCATAATCGAAGTTTAATTTCAAATTCTACTAAAAAAAGGTTGAGTTTCAAAAGGGGTCCAAAAATCAAAATCTTAGTGTAAAATCCTAAAAATCAACTTTTTGAAACCTTAAAGGAAGTTAACTTTTGTCATTCTTAAAGGAAGTTGACTTTTGTTCATAATATTTGGTATTTTGGTCATATGAAAAGCCTAAAGTTTTTGCATAAAAAAAATTCTAATAACCCGACCAAACTACATGGGATCTTTGGGTATAAACTAGCGTAGAGATTTCAAATATTAAAATTTTCACCTAATTACAAAAATATTTGAATTCCTCTCTTATATTAAATTTTGTAGACAAAAACTATTGCACTTATTAACGTGATTATTAAGTTAGTGTCACACTAAATTAAAAAATTACTTAAAAAACCGATTTTAATAATTTATTAACTATGAATCACATATTAAATAATTTTTTAATAATTACCTTCTGAGCGTTACAAAATGTGGCATAAAAATATATATTGTGGAAGACACAATAAATACGAAGTTATTCTAATACTATATAAAGTATAGACATTTCCATGTTTGTTTGCCATCAAACATTTGTCCTTTTGCTAGGTTATAGAATATCTCACAAAATACTACATTATATTTCACAATTAATTATTTTATACATATCACAATTAATGAAACTAGAAGTTTTTTTAAAGGAGCTGAAATTAAATTATAATTTTTAAAGGATTAAATCAAATTTTTATATTTTTAAGGGAATAAAGTACAATTTTACCTTTATAAAAAGATATTGCTTATTTATCCACATCTCAAAGGGTATTTACAATAGCTAATTATCATTGAAAATTCTCATATATATGTATATAATATATATTATAGTACTACAATGTTTCCTATTACAAGCCATACTTAATCCAAAATATTATATAAGTTCACAAAACCCTAACATTAATCATCCAAATTAAGCTCAATTAATTTGGACGGACATCGATATTTATTTAATTACCATTAAGTATCTGCATGGACCATATATCCTCCATGTTCCAATAATTATCTTCTTGGTTCGATGGCGATTGGAGCATTATTTGTTGTTGTTGTTGTTGTCCTGAAAATGCTTCAATGTTGTTGTAATAGTCAAACGATGACAAGGGAGAATATGATGTTCCCATGAAATCTGCATTTGTTGTATTTGTAGGCAATTGGCTTGAGCTTGCTTGCTGATCTAGTAACTCACAATCACTTTGATTTGAATAGCAGACCTCAGCTGGTTTGTTCATGTGTTTCTGAATCCTTGTTCTCCAATAGTTCTTTATTTCGTTATCCGTTCTTCCAGGCAAATGCTTCGCTATTTTCGACCATCTGCACCAAACAACTCTTTAGCATCAAATCCTTTTACGAATCCTGTTTAGGTGACATTTATTAGATCCGAAATTCAAATCCCAACAAAAACCCTATTTGGCTCAAATATCTCCTTTAATTCAAACACAACTTTTTGGTCCTTCATTTTCTTGAGAAAAAATAGTGAATCATTTCAGAACATGAAATAAAGACAAGGGAAATCTGGAAACTTGGGTTCTTAATTTAAATCTGGAAACTTGAAATAAAAAAACAAGGGAAAATGTTTGAAACTCTTAAGTCAAATGCTACCTTTTGGTAGATAGATAGATGCGCATTAAGTAAGTAAAAACAGACATTTTGCTTTTCTTCTTTGGTACCACATGCTTATTTGAATTATTTTATATAATAGAATATTATATTCATATCCGAACATGTGTTGGACACGAATATTTAAAAAAAAAATTCGAAAAATTTCGGATAACAATCATATATATATTGAATGAAGAGGGGCCAACCATGTCTTAAAAGCATCCAAAATATAAGGTTTGTGTCTATTTCAACCAAGTAAAAGAATGCTTCTTTTTTCTTCCTAAAAGAACACTTAAACATGTGTCCAATTGGAAAAAGGTTGTGCTTAAAATGGAAACCTTTTATTGTCAATCTGTTCTCATTAGCTGTACATCTTTTATATTTATTTGACACACTAATCATTATACATATCATTACAATATTTCTTTCTTCTAATATTAGTATGAAATAATAATAAAGTAAATTAAATCATAACCATTTTTATAATCAAATGAAAAAAAATTATAATCTTAAGGATGATTAACAAAAAAAGAAAAAGAAAAAGAGAGAATATAATTCGAAAATAAAACAATATGGTCCTTTAGAAGAAATTAGTTGGATTGTTAATTAGAAATTAAAAAAGAATATTGGAAGAGATCATTGAAGAGCACTTTATTCTTAATTTGGAGATCTTTCATGTAAAATCTATGAAGGGTAGGTCCAATTTTTATGAAACATAAACAAGAAAGGTAAGAAAAATAAAATAAAATGAAATCCAATTCAATGTAGTACAATTTCCACATGGACCTTCATAAATTTGGTAGCCATGAAAAATTGAAGAAATAAAATGGAACAAATTTGATGTCCACAAATATTGATGAGAAGAGAATCCCATGTGTTTGAAAATCAAATTGGTGGCTTAAAACGATTGAAACCCCACATTTTGAAATCCTCAAGAAAAAAAGTGCAAAAGGTGGGGGGAAGTTTGGATTTGATGAACAAGTATATAGGCCTTGTAGAAGTGCATTCTTTTGGTCCACTTGAATTCAGAACTATGAAGTCATCATAATACCCAATGAAGAGTGAAGAATATGAAAGGGTAATCAAAGTTTTATATGATATAATTTGTTTTTCCTTTGAGAATAATTAGATATGAACAATATTAACCTGTTTCCCCACTTAGTATGCAGTTCCATGATCAAGAATTGTTCCTCCGGTGTGATATTGCCTCTCCGAACGTCCGGTCGAAGATAGTTTAACCATCGGAGCCGGCAACTCTTCCCGGTACGTTTCAACCCTAAAAGAATTTTTATCATTAGGGTTACCATATCTCAATATCAAACCATCACTACTATATATTGAATGAAAATTTTAAAATAAAATAAAAATCTCTTTATGATCCAAAAATATTGTTTATTCATAAATTTTTTTGAAAACTCAAAATATAAAGTAGCTATTATGCAATATATGTATAGAATGAGGAATTACCTGCAGCTTTAGCAAGAGAATTCCAAACACCTTCACCATGGTTGGCAATATAGTTGATGAGAATCAAATCTTCTTCCATAGTCCATGGACCTTTTCTCACTTCAACCTCTTGAGATTTGCATGGTTTTTTATCCATTTTTCTCTCTCTTTTTTTTTTGAAAAAAGAGAAGGATAGCAAAGAGGATAGAGAGAGAGAGAGAGAAAACTAAATTAATATTAAAAAAAAAAAGAAGATGAAAAGAGAGGGAGAGAATGTGAAAGAAAAAGAAGGTAGATATGGGGATTTTATAGAGAAAAATAAAGAAGAGTTGGTTTTTTTTTTTTTTGCTTAGTAATTGTTGATATTAAATTGAATGCTATAGAGTAAGAGCTTTTAACCTAATTATAGTGTTAATGATAAGAAAGGCATGCATGCATGGTCAGTTACTGCTGCATGCATGTCACATATTATATTTATATATATTGTTTGGTTTATGTGTTTCACTATTTATTCTTTCTCTTGCTCATGCATGTGAGAATTTTCTTTACGTACCAGGTCTTTTCTTAATATATATTTTTATAAAATAATATATAAATTAAAGGAATTTATATTCAAAAATGAAGTAAATTAAAAATAATATTTTTCTTGGCAGATATTTTCTAAAAGTTTGTCATGCAAAAAGAAAAAAGGAACAAATAAATTAGAATTAGCTAAAAGGTTGTAAAAGTGAGTAAACATTATGTAATTATACAATTAATTAATTAACTTCATCAATTTTTACAAATATGTAAAAAATAAACAACAAAATTAATTAATTAATTAATTATCGTGGATAGAAAAAAAAGATTGTTCCACTATATATACATATATGTGTGTGTGAAGGGAAAGCAAATATATATATATATATATATAAATCATTTGTAGGCTTCAGAAGTGTTGATGGGTAGGTCGGGTTTAAGCATGATATTAAAAAAGATGTTTGTTTAAACTCGACTTAAAATTTTGTTTAAGTCTATCCATAATTGGTTAATCTAAGTCCATTTTAGGTTTGTCCATATTATTTTTTAAAATATTTATATAATTTTTTATTTTTAATTTAATATTTTTATGTTTTTTCATTTAAGAAAATTTTATATGTAGGGTCGACCTTAACTTTTTTTTAATATTTACATTATAGTATTAAATATTACTATTGATTTAATTTTTTAGTTATAAATTACATAACATATAAAAATAACATGATATAATATATTATCAACATTGAAAACGGGTCGGGTCGGGCTCAGGTCTTGAATATTCAAGCCCGATCCCAACTCATATTTTAAATGGATTTTTTTTTGCCCAAGTCCATTTTTCAAACCTAATATTTTTGTCAAAATCCTCCCGAATTTTGAGCAGGCCTTCAAGCTTAGGCGGGTAACCCGATCCATGAACATACTTTCAATTCAATTCCGTTTTAATTGAAAATATTTTTTTTGTTTTAAGTTGAGAGTTTTCATTCAAATCAATTACTACAAATAGAGAATCATTTGTACATAATGACGCTCGAACTTGAAATTTTAAAATTTTTTAAGATTTTAACATTGCTGTTAAGGTAAAACTTTATTGGCTAAAATAGTTTCTTTTAATTTTTTTAATGTGAAAAAAGTATTGTTTAATATATATCGAATGGTTTTTGAATAATATAAATACCCCTCAGTTCCCTTTGAAATTGAAAAAATTTAATCCCTTTAAACCAAGAGTAATTTAGTCCCTATAATATTTGAAAGTGAGCAAATAAGACAATCAATAAAAATATTTATTATTTTTGTTAATATATGATATGTTGTCGAAATATATTTTACAAAAATAAAATGAAAAAAATATAATTTTAAAAAATCTAAAAATCATAAAGAATTCAACGAAAAATTCAAATTTAAAAAATATCTTACAAAATTATAAATTATTTCAAAAATATTAAAATTGTTTTTTTTAAATTGCCAATACTATTTAAAAATTCATAACAAAATTTTTAAAAAATTGATAAAAATAGAAAATTATTCAAAATTAATTATAAAAAATTCTAAAGATTCATTTAAGATTATAAAAAAATTCAAAAACATATTAAATAATACTCATTAATAATTTTTCTAATAATAAATTATAATCATTAAGAGTTCATTAAAGAAAATATTGTTTTGACTTCTTCTTTTTTTGTAAATGGTATAATCTTTCTTTTAAATTTTAATAATTTTTATAAAAAACCAACAAATCTTAAAAATAGACTGAAATATCCAAAAATTATAAATTTTAAAATAAAGAAACTGAAATTTTGATAAAACATATTAAAAAGATTAATAAATCATAATTAATTAAACTTTCAATTTTTAATTATTTTATGAATTTTTAATCTCTTTTATCGAAATTTTTATTTTTTTTGAATTTTTTAATCATAAGAAATCCTTTTAGATTTTTTTATGACTTTTATCAAATTTAAGTGATATTATATCATTAATTACTTACTTTTTCAAAAATATCTTTTCATTAAAGAGTTTTTTATGAATAATAATATAATATTTTAAAAAAATCATATCATTTAATAAATATTTGGACTTTTATTTTAAAATTTTTAAATAATTATTTTTTTGAAAATTTTATTAATTTTTTATTTTTAGAATTTTTAAATTTGATATAAATTGTTTATTATTTTTATTTTTTAAATCAACCAACCACACTAATAAAAATAGAAAGGAATAAACGAATTGAGTTAATGAATTTAACTAAGTCACGTTATGAATTAATACATGTTAATTATAAGGGGCAATGCACGAGAAATCATATCATACATAAAAAATCGAATCTCCCAACTCCCACATAACATAAAGTGCTCGAAAAATGGTTGAAATAGTTTAATATGAGAATTGCGTATTAACACAAATAATCTCATATTTAAAATTGACAGACTAAATTTCTTTTTTTTTAAAGGTATCAATTTTTAAATTAATAAGGATGTAAGAGCTATTACACATTTTTTAAATTAAAATGGTTGAATTTTTTTTTAAATATTAATAATCATATTAAAATTAATATAAAGTTTTAGTTGAATTAATGTTAGTATGATGAGTTTAAATCTCACTATATGTAAGCTTTTTTAATTGATTTTATTAAAAATTATATAAAAAGTCAAAAGTACCCTCATAATCATATAATTTTTCAACTGAGTTGTGTTCAGTTAACTTGTGACACTAACTAAATTAACGATTTAATGTACGATGTGGGTACCTTGATTGAAATTTTATTGATGTTGGTGCCATGTGTTTAAATCATACCATATGTAATTTTTTAATTAATTTTATTAAAAATATAAAAAGTCAAAAATACTATCGTAATAATATAATTTATTTTAAATATGTAAGGGTATTTTAAAAAATTCCTCCTCTAATGGAAAATATAAGAGATATAAAATTTCATAAATCTCTACTAAAAGTATTAATTCCTAACTAATTAATCATTGAAAGAAATTATAGCAAACAAAGACTTTTATTGATTGCTATATGCATCAATAACTCCATTGTGTTTGAAAAGCAAAATTTGTTTGAATTTTTATAAATTTTGGTAAAATTAACCATGTTTTAATTCAGTACTTTTATATTTTATATTTTATATTTTTTAATATTATTTTTTAAATAAAAAATATATTATCAATGTATCAAATACTTACTTGAATGTATTTTATTTATTATTATTTTGAAGTAATTTATTATTGTTTTTATTATTTATGAATTTATATGTTTTTTTAATACATAATACTTTGAATATTTGGCTATGCTAACTTTGTGCATGATAGATAAATTTTAAAACAAGGAAAATAATTTTAAAATATATTTTAATATTTAATATATAGTCATTTGGTCTTTGAATTTAGTAACTAGATTCATTTTGGCCTGTAAATATGGATTTCATCAAGATTTGATGATGTGACCTGGTTTGTCAAAATAAGACTAGATCGAATGGATTGAGAACTGATTGCTGTAATTGTCCGAACAAAGAGGTTGTATCAATTGAGTTAGAAACTGCTTGAAATCAATAAAAATAGAAAACCGAGACAAAATTGGTAGTTGAATTGGTTTAATATATTTTTATGAAATTTTAATTAATGGTTTGGCGGTCGAATCAATCAAACTAGTTGAATCAAGAACTAGTGGCATGGCATGTTTAACCACCAATCCAATTATTAAAGCATTGATTGTAACACTCTAAGATTGTACTACATCATTATCTGAAAATCTATATAAATTTGTAAATTTTCAAGTGATGGTATGGCAGAATCTCAGAGTGTCATATCATCAAACTTTTACATTTTTTAAAGTCCAGGGATCAAAATGGACTCAATTGTCAAGTTTAAGTGCCAAAGTAGAAAAAAAATACAGGTACCAAAGTGAATTTAGTTGCCAAGTTGAAAGGCTAAAAATGATATTATCCCTTAATTATATTAAGGGTGAAAATCAAGAATTTAATGTGAATTGTTAGGGCTAAGACAGCAAATTACAGAAATGGGAGGGGGCCATTTCCTAATTTAGAAACAAAAGATTAGCTTTGCTTTCCTAATTAAGGAAAACGGATAATGTGGTTCGTGAACAGCAATCAACTTTGATTTAGAGCCAAGTTTGGGTTTTATAATATAAATATATCTCAACCATAATAAAAAGGTTGTGGCTAATATTTTGGATTAGGCTGTCTTCAACTGTGGGAAAGTTGATGGACAGCCACCTTAATCATGCCTCACAACCTCCTTTTAATTTAAATCATAAACTATGTTCATCTATATTTTTTTTAATTTTCTTTTATTGCTGTTATATATATATATTTTATTCAAAAAATAACTTAACATAATTTTTAACCTAATATAAACTTAAAAAACAAGTTGAGTTTGAGTTGAGCTTGGGTCTTCAATATTAAAGGTAAAGCTCAACCTATATTCTAAACGAATTTTTTCTCTTTCTTTTTTCCTTTTGCTCAAATCTATTCTCGTTTATAAGACTCAACCGGCATGTCCAAATAAATTCTTTTAATTGTATTAAATGAGTTTTGAACATTTAAAATAAAATAAAATGGGTAAATTTCGAGAAATTAATCAAATTTTATTTCGTTTTCATGTAACTCCTTCCATGTGCACTTAACTTGACGAATAAGAACACCAAATACTAGTGATAACACAGATAGATTTCGAGTTAATCAAATTAAATTATTTAATTCTTTCGAGTTAAATTAAATAAATATTTTGAATTCAAATTAAATCATATAATTTGAATAATTTAAATAATAAATTATTGTAAATACCTCTTTAATCTCTTTCAATTTTAAAAATGAATAAATTAATCACTTTCAACAAAAATTACAAAAACAATTCAAAATATTAATAATTTTAAAACCAATTAACAATTCAAATATATCATATTAAAATATTTTATTCTTTTTTTCTTCAATTTTTTTCCAAATATATATAATTTTAAATTTATATAATGAAATTAATATATTGTAACAAGATTTTAATTTGACATGTTTAATTTTTTAATTGAACTCGAGCAATTTCACTCAACTCGACTCAAATAAAAAAAATTATAAATCGAGTTAGGATGATAAAATAAAACATATCAACTTGATTCAGTCGAAATATTTTCACTCCCTAAGAACTCCCATTTCCGAAAGTCACGGGTATAGTTGAGGTTAAACAAAGCGCATATCGCAATATCATATCTAATAAACATTCCGTCGTTACGAAAAAGTTTCGGTATAGCAGAGGAAGCTATCCTGGCCAGAGTTGAGCTAACAATCAAACACCCATCCTCCCTCATGCCTGCAAAAGAAAGCAAATTATGACTTCTATCTAAACCCAATCTGACCGATGCTTTCAATTCCGTGTTTATTATTCTATGATAGTACATGCTTTTCTACTTGAATGTTGTGGTTTAAGCACTTGCCTTGCTAGCAATGTTGTTGGAAAGCCAATCGAGTCCCTCGTAAAGGCCTTCTCCAGAAGTTGCACATGTACTCTGGATATACCTGTAACCGACACGACACCAAATCAAAACGGAAAATATCACAAATAATGTGAGCCTAAATCATGAGGGTGGGGAAAAAGGCAAAAACGAAAGGTAATATTTACCAGTGGCGCTGGCGGAGAGAATGAAGACCAAGCTTATCAGTTATTTCAGCAGCATTCATTGCATTGGGAAGATCTTGTTTGTTGGCAAATACGAGCAAAACGGCATCTCTCAATTCATCCTGAAAGGCAAAAAACAGGTTAGCATATGTATATATATATGTCCATGTAAGATAAAAAGGAAAAATATTTCATTGGATATTCCGTATTTGACTACGCAACATACCTCATTCAACATCCTGTGCAGTTCATCCCTTGCTTCAACAACACGGTCCCTGTCATTGCTATCCACCACGAAAATGAGACCTTGAGTGTTTTGGAAATAGTGCCTCCACAAAGGACGGATCTGCACCCGAAAGATAGAAAGTGACTATGTAGAGATCCAAATAAATATAGTAGAAAGAAGAATTTCCACCAAGAATGCGGCTTCTAGGTCCAGCGTATCAACAACACAAATGCCAAAAAGGATTCTTTTCACGAATGACAATCAGCATGCATTATCGGAAAGTTTTATGCCCCTGGATCCCTATGCAAGAATTCTTGAAAATAATGCTTCGTGATTTATCATCTAAACATCACAATACTGACATGTGGGATGAATCTGAGTAAATGTCACAATACATTTTACATATGAACCTCGTTCCATTGGTTTTTTTATTAATGTGTTACCTTGTCTTGGCCACCGACATCCCAAACAGTGAAGCTGATGTTCTTGTATTCCACTGTCTCGACATTGAATCCTTCAAAAAAAATACGAATAGACCTTTAACATGGTAAACCACCAAAATCCATCTCATTATAAAAATCAATCTGTAAAAGCTACCACTCAACTAATCAAAGAATTATATTTAATAAACCTTTCTTCTTCAAAACTATAATGATACCGCTAAAAGTTCAAATAAAACAAGCAGTAAATCTGACTTTTCTTCCAAATCTACGAATCATATGAGTTCCTTTACAAATAAAGATAAAACTACATTGTTCACAAACCGACTGACAATAACATAAGAGCCAAGACCGACAATCACGGTCGGTTATCAATAAGGTAATAAGATTCACATACAACAGGAAAGCCGAATCAGACTTATTTGATTCACAAACCGACTGAGGTCCAAGGACACAATCATGGTCAGTTATCAACGAGACAATAAGATTCACATATAAGCACTTCAATCGGACTTATTTGGTTCAGAGACCAACTGACAATAACATAAAGATTCGAGGGGTAAAAGTATCATAGGAGCTCCTATACTAGGAATCAAATTGCATTTTCCCCCTTTACTCAAAAAAGGGAAAATAAGTCCCTGTATGTTAAATAAAAAACAAAACTGGCATTTCTGTTAAAAAAATTCATCCATTTCTACTGTTACTGACAAAATAATCAAAAAGTTACACATGGCCATGTGTACCTCATTTTGACATACAAAGACCAGTTTTTAAAAGTAAATGGATGAAATTTTTAATAGAATGACCAATTTGTTCTTTGATTTAATGTACAAAGATTAATTTGTCCATTTCTTGAGTAAAAAAGGCAAAATGCAATCCGACTCTTGGTACAAGAGCCTCCATGATATTTTTACCAAAATCTAGGCCAAAATCATAGTCAGTTATCAATAAGATTCAAACACAACAAGCAGTTGAATCAAACTCAAATTAAAAAGCAAAACGAAGTCTTTCGAACCATTTCTTTCAATTCGTAATTACAATACAGGGGAAATGTGAATCTTCCATAAACTCACCGATGGTTGGGATAGTGGTGACAGATTTCACCGAGCTTGAGCTTGTATAAAATAGTGGTTTTACCAGCTGCATCAAGACCCACCATTAAAATACGCATCTCCTTCTTGGCGAAAAGCCGGCTGAAGAGCTTTGTAAAAGACAACCCCATCTCTCTCTTTTTTTTCCCCTTTTCTAGCTCGCAACATCGAATTTTCACATAAAGAGTTAGCAAATCAAACATTAAAAACCCAGAAAAACACTAATAAATTTCGAAACCCGAATAAATTCAAGACAAAAAACATCAACTTGATAGAAAAAATAAAAAAATTAGTCAACCCAAAAATCTAAAAGCAAAAAGGAAAGGCACAAAGAATCATCAAATATAACATCTACAAAAAAAAAAAGAAAAGAAGACCCAAACCAATAAAATTCAATACTAAATTCAAAAACAATGAAATAAACCCAGAAAACTTAAAACATAAACAGATATATACATGAACTTGATAGAAAATATCAAAAATTATTTAACCCAAAAATCTAAAGAAAAAGGGAAAAAAAGCAAAGGCATAAGAATAATCATATACATACACAAAAAGAAAAACCCAAAGCGTTAAAATGAATCCTAAATTCAGAAAAATAACATAAACCCAGAAAAATTAAAATAAATAATAATAACAAAAGCAGATATATCAAACAAGCCCTGAATAAAAACGAGTTAAATGAAAAGGGTTAAAACTTTGAAAAAATCATTGAAAATAAACGGTTTTTTACCTGCTTTGATCTCGATAAAAGAACTTAGATTTTAGGGGGAAAATAAAAGGAGAAAAAGGAGTTTTAATTAGGTTACCTTTGTGGAGAGCTTAGAAAGAGGATCTGATATTATTTCTCCTCAGAGTCTCTCCGTTTATGTCTCAGCTTATTTTATTCTTTTATTTAATCAGTGGCATCTAAAAACAATCTGCTCAAATAATTTCATTCCAGGGTAGTTCCTGGAATTCCAAAGTTTCCCAGGGGCTTAACATGAATTTTATTTAAAGAAAAAGGTAAACTATATCATTAGTCACTAAAATATGAGTAACTTTTTATTTTGGTCACTTAATTAAAAAAATTACTATTTGGTCACTGAACTATTCAAAAGTTTTCATTTAAATTATTAGACTGTTAAAATCAATACTATATGGCTTTCTCTGTTTACACTGTCTATGAAAGCTCTTTTTCTCTTTCTTTCTCTTCTATAGTTTAGTTTTTTTTCATGAAACAACTTCGAACATCACAGATCTACGCACCAAAATTCAAACAGCTTTTTTCACCAATCTCCGACACTGGCAGATAGATCAACTTGGAGCTAAGGTATGTTCTTTCTCGTTGATGGATATTAATCCACCATACCAATCGTCAAATTATTGCTTGAAGCTCACTAGCAGAACTTTAAAAAGAAAAAAAAAATTAGTGACTTAAATATAAATTTTTTTGAATAATTCGATGACTTAAATGAAAACTTTCGAATAATTTAGTTATTAAATTATAACTTTTTTTAGTTAAGTGACTAAAATAAAAATTTACCCATAATTTAATGACTAAGGGTGCAAATTACCCTTAAAAAATAATAGTAAATTTTGTTTGATATGTGTATTGACCTAAATGGCCAAGGTGTTCATCGCCTTACGTGTGACCTGGGTCGCCTTAGCTTTACCCTTCCCTTGAAATTCATCAAAAAATAAATATAAGAAAGCTAAATAAATTAAAGGGTAAACTACACTCTACATCACTAAACTATTAGAAATTTACGTTTTAGTCACTCAATATAATTAAAAATTATTTTATTTTACGTAAAATGATTCATCCACAAGTAAGATATATGTACAATATTCATGTTTGAATAGATGTGGAATAGAAATATTGGATTGCAAATAGCAAACCAAACCAAATACCTTTTACTTGTATATGATAAATTTTGCATTGCACACCCATATTAAATATGGCCACAAACTAAACTAAATCCTTTTACCTACATTGCCGAGTAAACATAACTTCCTGCAGGCAACAAATTACAATACACTTGGTACCAATTTGAAACATATTGTAACTAAAAGCCCCAAACCGTATATTTCTACTAATCATATAACTGCTACGTACTGATATCGGGTATTCATCAACAAGAATCGGAACTGGATTGAGTTCCAGCGTTGGATGGTTTCCCACTCTCCAAACAACTAATTGGTGGTTCAGTTGATAAAAAATTTTGAGCTCACCATATGTTTCCCAACAGAAAGGTCCACTGAGAGGATGGTTTTCTTTAACTGATTGCAGCTCGATGGTACTTAACGAAACCCCACTGCACGGCAAGCTATCGCTGCACGCGAAGTGGACCGGTTGAACTGTATAGGTTCCTCGTATGTTTACGTAGTTTATCTCCGATACTTCTACAGCCGAAGATTGATTCGAGCAGTGGCCTTTGTCACAATAAAATTGATCGATCATTATTGGAGTTTCAACTTCTGATACTTGTATGTCTGAGAATGTCACTTGTTTCACTGAACCAGAACCTCCCTGCCATGTCTTGATTCGGACACCAGTTAATGTGCTTTGTAAATTGACATCTCGAACAGTAATGTTGGAAACACAGGCTTTGGTTCTGTCTTTTCCAAGTCCTCCGATGCTGATTCCATGGCCTGGTCCACATTTCACATCGTGGATATATACATTTGAGCACCCTGTTTGTATCGACACACAATCATCCCCTACACAAGCCAAAAGCAATCTCTTGGTTAGTAACTTGTTCATTTAGATACATGTGTACAAATATTTTAATATGAACATGTAATATTACTTTTCATGTAACCTTTAAATATATAGAAGATTTTAAAAGAATTTAAACGTATTTGTGTTGACACGTATCTATATCTATCTGAGTCTAGGAGCGAAGTCAGAAATTTTTTTTTGGGAAGGCTGAAATTAAGTTATATATATTTTATGATAGTCAAAATACTATTTCACAATTTTAATAATTTATATCTTTGTAGGCCAAAACTTGTACTTAAGTTTGAATAAGAGCTAAGCTGCTTCAAGTATTCATTTTTCTTGAAATATTGGTATTTGATTCCAGAATCCGATACATATTCAGTCATATTACGAGTGTATAACTCTTCAAATACGTAGAAAAACTTGAAAAACAAATTACCACAAGCAAGAGTAGCGGCGGAGATGACGACATCTTGGGAGTTCTGGAGGTGAATGCCATCGGTGTTGGGGCTGTCACTGGGGGACGAAGCAACGAAGTTGGAAATCTGAACGCCGGTGCAGTCATCGAACTTCAAGTGTGTTTGGGGGCTGTTTTGTATCGTTATCCCACTCACTGTTACACCATTACTTCCATAGAATCTTAATGCCTGCATGCATGCGTTGCCAATACCACATCATCATCATCAATCAAGTCAGCTTATAAAATATGGAGTTTTAAACAAGGATGACTTACTGTTGGTTTGGTGCTTGGCATTTTTCCATCCAGCTCGCCACTTATCTGCCTCCACACACAAGCAAATAAAAAACAATTAAGATTAAAATTCATTTTTGAGTAAAACTATTTAGGAGGGGAGGGGAGTTGTAATTTTTCCCTTCTATTAAAAAAATAGATAATTTAGTCCTTATCAAAGAGCAAATTGTTTTTTCTATCAAAAAAATTCATCCATATTTACAATTAAAAACCAGTTTTTGTGCTTTAGCATGAAGTATATTTCCGTGCAGAGATGGATGATTTATTTTCTAACAATTTAATATGCATTAATTAATTGGTCCCAAATTAACTCACGATACAGGGGCCTTGATGACAAATTTACCATTTTTAGTAGCTTACCGTGTGACTAGTTGTGGAATCTTGTGGTTGAGCAGTGGGTGAGTCATTCCACCACACAGAACCTTGACCATCAATGGTACCTTTGCCTTTAATTGTAATCCCCTTAAGTTTTGTAAATTCAATCCATTGCAAGAGGCCCGACCCCCAAGCTTTGGAACTTGTTGGAGCTATAATCTTCCCATCCAACTACATCATTTTTTTTAATGCATTAGTCTCTTGGTATGCGGAAGTATTGGAATATTAAACTTACTGAATTGATTTATTTACCTGAAAGACGATATTGGGTTGACAACTGGGGCCTGAGAAAGAAACTGGTCCAACAAGGAATGTTGAACCCGATGGAACCATCACTGTTGATGCCTCAACTTTACAAGCATCAGCCCATGCGGCTTCCAATGCCTGGTTTTGCAATCAACCACATCTTTATTTCAAATTTGGAGATCAAATTTACTGAGATGTGAATCGGATCAAATCGTAAATGGTTTTTATATATATATATGTGTGATATCATTAACTTAAAAGTGTGGAAGCCTGTCTGATTTGGTAAGTTCAAGGCTTAGAAAATATGGGTTTTATTTATTTATTTTTAATTAAATAATTAAATATATTTTTTTATATGCATAATAATAAATTTGATTCTTAAGATTTTTATTAATTTACTTCTTCTTTTAATATCATTAATATTTTTTAAAAAATTAAATCGGTTTTTTAATGAAAATCTTTACTAAAACATAATCTTTTAAATGATGTTGGTGTTGTAACTAGCCTGGCAATCTATATGTACTTAATGCTAACATAATACTATTTTTTATATGTTACATCAACAAATAATTTTAAAAATAAAATTTTAAAATATATGATATTATGTTTTTTTTTAATATTAAATGTAGTAGTAACACGCACCTTGGAGTCATCTGTGCGTCCATCACCTTTGGCACCGTAGTCCAACACATTAAAGGTGGTAGTGGCGTCGGCTACGAGGTCAGAGTTTCCTCCCTCCGCCATTAGACGGCGGAAACCACCAGCTATGCTCTGCTTCCTCCACTGTTTGCCTTCCCTAGCACTGTACGTCACCTCAAAGCTCGAAAACCAAAACAGCAAAACACTAAGAAATGCGATAATTGTCGAATTAACCCTACACATCTTGAACTTGAAAAAAAAAGAAAAGACAGGTTTTGGACAGTTATAAAATGCTTCTTTTATGTTTATGTGATTCGTGGAGATATTGGATTAGTTAGCTGATATATATATATAGGAAGGTATAAGCAGTTCACGTGCTATACAGTTTAATGAAATACAAGACTTAGGAAATAATTCAAGCTTATTGGATCAGATTCATGGATCAGGAATCAATCAGGGTATTGATATGGAGAAGAACATTGAATCGTTTAAACTGGATTTTCAATTTTTTAAATATTTTTTTATAAAATTTTTAATAATTTATTTAATTGAACCGGTTAAATAGGTAAACCAGTGGCTTGATCGGTTTGACCACCAATTTGATTCTAAAAATCGGGCTTGAAATATTGTATGCATTAGTACTCATTACACTTAATACATGATTTGATATCTAAATTTGGCATTTTTTTTCTAATTTGGTACCTATGTTATTTTTTTGGTCAAATAGGGTATTTGTATCTTTCGTACCTAAAGGTAACAATGTAAAACTTTTAATGTTTAATTTGGATTTTAGAATTGATTTGATGAAAATTCATTATTAGCTAATAAGATTAAAAATTAACTTTAATCAAATCAATCCTAAAACTCAAATAAAATCACATCTATTGAACAGTTTTTGATAAATTAAAAGCAAAATTAAACAAATTCACAATCTACACAAAATTTATTCTATTAACAAAGTCATGAAAAGTTTAAATCTAATAGTTACAACAATTAATTTTCACCACATCAACTTTAAAACCCGAATTAAACATTAAAAGTTAACATTGTTACATTTGGATACCAAAATATATAATTTTTGTCAAGTACTCGTACCAGATTCGATCCCCCAAAAATATAAGTACCACATTAAAAAAAGTGTCAAATTCTACTGCCAAATGATATATTAAACAAATGTTAAATGCAATACACTTTCGCAAGAAAAATTAATTAAAAAACTGAAACTCTAAAAATAATTGTCTTTAAAATCATTAAATCTAAAATTTCACTTGAGAAAATGGCGTATTGTTGACTTTCATTTTTCAAACAAATAATTCTTATTGTTTTTTTATTTTTCCTTTAAATAATGCAATGATTTAATTAAGTCAATGTTTACTTTTATCTCGCCGTAATTAAATCTGTCTAATGGGTCAAATATATGATCACCTGAACTTTAATCTTCTTATTTGAGTTCAGACTAAAAATCGCTTTTATTATTTTCTTTTAAAAAAATTATACAATATTAAGGATAGGGATGAAGTAACAAGGTTCAAATCTGTATTAGACGAGTATCTGACTAAATTTTTGACCATCGCTCCATTCAAATCAAGACATTTAAAAAAATATTTTTTTATTAATATGTATATTGTTTTATAATTAAGTTTGTAATTCAAACTCAATTGAATTAATTCAAAAATTCAAATATGTATATAGATTTTACCACACCCGCAATGTGGGTGGATGAAAATATTTTCTATTAATAAAAAAAGTTGAAACACTGTCTTTGGTTGATTTTGGGGTCGGGACGAATTTTACGAGTTTGAATAGTGGTATTGGCAACGCAACGAAGAAGGTAAGGCAGCACACAGATTTGCCTCAAGATTTGAATGACCCAACCGTGGATGAGAATGGGCAGGCGATTCAGATTGAAAATGTGGCAAATAATTCATATAAGACAAAGTTATTGAGTGCCTTATCGGGACAAAATTCAACTGTTAATATGGAGAAGGATTTTGAATTACAAGATGGGGATGTGGCTAAGGAGGTGGTGGATGGAGTCTCATCAATTACTTTTTCCGATTGCATACATCAATTCATTGAGCGGAAGGTGGCTTGGACAATTGTTATTAAACTATTAGGGAAGAAAATAAGATTTAATGCTTTACTCAATAAGGTGTCATCATTATGGAAACTTGGGAATCAGTTTCAACTAATGGATCTGGAAAATGACTTCTATCTTATCAGATTTCATGACAAGGATGATTTTGACAAGGTATTGGTGGGTGGCCCGTGGGTAATCTTTGGATATTATTTAACAGTGAAACCTTGGTCCGTCTAAGTTTTCGACAACTAACAATGAGGTGGATACCCAAGTAGTTTGGATATTACCTAGGTTATCGGAAGGTTATTATTTAAAAAATTACTTCGGGTTATCGACCAAGTGATTGGTCCTGTGGTTAAAATCAATGAGCACACAAACACAACAGTAAGAGGATGTTTTGCTAGGTTGGCAGTGTGTGTGGATTTGAAGAAGCCGTTGATTTCCAAAGTCAGAATCAATGGTAGAATGCAGAGGGTTGAATATGAGTCTTTGCCAAATGTATGCTTTACGTGTGGGTTATACGAGTATAGTTCAACCCTATGTTTACGGAGTAAGTTAACCATGGTGGAGAACAGTACTGGTTGTAGCGAACCAGCGGTGGAGAAATCTGATCTACATACTCGGGTTGAGGAGGATCGTTTGATCCGTGGATGCTAGTGTAAACGCCGATGGAAGGGGAAAGAGAGAGGTCTATCAGTAGCAAAGGTCGATGGAGTTGACAATTGCTTTGGTGGCTTGTGTTTCTTCATCCTAGAGACGGATGGAGTTGAGATTGGATTCGAAAAGCACTCCGATCATAATGGGAAACAAGAAGAAAAGTTTGAATTGGAGGTGGATTTGATGAGATTTGTGGGTGGGAAAGGTTTAAATGCAGTTGGAGAGGCTGGTAGTGGTAAAAAATGAGAGGCTAGGGTTAAGGGGAAAGAGATTTATATAGGTAATGGGCCTAAAACGGGCATGCAAAAATTAAATCCTATTAATTGTTGTTATAGGCATAATTTTTAAAAGGGTATTGGCGAGTTTGAAGATGGATCTAAGAATGGCCTATTGGGTTATGATGGAAAAATGGATCAAGTACAGGTCTAGGCAGTGTCTCTTAGGCTGAATTTGGACAAAGTAAAATATAAGGCTTTTCGAGTTACTAAACCTCAAAGGACGAGAGTTGGAAAAAAATGGTGTGTTCCGCTTTGGTGTTACCAGAAAAGAAAGCATAGAACACGGAATTGGTATTGCATCGAATGAAGAGTTTTAACGGAAGAAACCGCCTGATGTTGGGTCGAAGATTCATGGCCAGTCCAGAGTAGATATATCGGAGGCCATAGAGGGAATAGTAAAAGAAATTAAGTGGTCTTAGACGTAGGCCATTTTGGAGGGTTCTTCATCGTCTGTGGTAGAAGTTATGGATGTGAAATCGAATCGGGAAGCGAAGGTATGTTGTTGACCATTGTGAATTTGAGGTTGTTTATGGTTTGTTTGTCTCTTTTTCTAGCCATTTTGTTTATGGATTCAAAACTTATATTTTTTAATTTTTAGGGAACCAGGTCCTCCGTTTCCACAAAATGGTTGTTAAATATAGAAATGAATTTAATCAGGATGTTTTTCTTGTTTGTTTGAAACCCGAGTTAGTGGTTTTTGTGTTGGTGGAATTATTGGCAAAATTAGTTTCCTAAATTATTGTAGAATTGAAGCAGTTGGTTTTGCTAGGGGGATTTGAGTACTTTAGAATGACACTGTTACTGTTGATATCTTAGGTTTACACTTTCAAGCGATCCACATGAGGATTCATAGTGGTCATAACTTGTCAGGTTTTCTTTGTTCAGCGGTGTGTACTAGCCCCCAACCGACTAAAAGAATGTTGTTTTGGCATTACTTATGTTCTCTGGCATGTCTGATTAATAAGCCACTAGTCATTGCTGGTGAGTTCAATTTAATTTTTGATGCTTCAGAACTAATAGGTGGTGCGGTTACAACACGAAATTGGTGTGTATTTTCAAGAGTTTTTGTTTAATAATTGTCTTCAAGATTTAGGTTGTTGTGGGTCACAGTTTACATGGAGTAGAGGGGGTTATCTCAACGGTTGGATCAATTAGTGGGTAATGCAGCCTGTGACTCCTTTGCACTAGAATGCTTGGTACGCAACCTTCAACGGCTGAAGTCTGATCATTGTTTGATTTTAGTATCCTTAAGACTAGTTCAAAATAAAGGGTACAAGCCATTTTTTTGCCTAGATAGTTGGATGCTCCGTGCTGAGTTTAAGGCTCTGGTTACTAGTAATTGGATAGCTGATGATCCAGAAGGTGATAATTTAGAACAATTTGATATAGAGGTCTAGGAATAGAATAAATATGTGTATGGAAATTTTTTTGTCTAGAAACGCCAGTTAATTTTGGAACTTAAACAGGTGCAAAGGATATTGGAGTTGAGGGCATCTTCTAGGCTTTGTAATCATGAAATAGAGTTGAGGCAGGAAGTTGAGGAGATTTTAAAGCATGAGAAGCTGTTGTGGCTTCAAAAATCCCAGTCTACTTGGCTTATTAATGGAGATAGAAACACGAAGTATTTTCATAGTCGAACACTTGCTAGACGCCAAAGAAATAGAATTGAGGGCTTAAAGGTTGAGGGTGACGATTGTTGTTTTGATTCTGCATTATAGCAACAACATGTAGTAGGGTTTTTCAAGAATCTCTATGTAACAGACTATTTAGTTAGTAGAGTTCTTTCGTGTCAGGGGAAATTTTCTAGTTTGTTACAGGTTGATTAAATGCCAAAGTTACATATTTTATGTAATTAAATTGGTTAATTTATGAGAGTGCACCACTAATTTTTCCATTTTTTGTTGAATTTTGTGCAGGGGTGCAATTTGGGGCTAAATAGAAGAAAAATGAAACAATTGGGCTAGATTGAAGAAAGAAGCAAAGAAGGAGGGCCAAAGCAGAATTTTTCCAAGAATAATTAGCTGAAATTGTTGACTTAGTGGGAGATTATTTTGGGATATTTTTTTTTATCATGGAATATTTTTCCTTCATTTTCTATACTAGTTGGCTCTTAATTTAGCAAGGCCACTAGTATAAATAGAGGCTACATTGTTCATTTTAATCATCAATCAAGTTATAAATCAAGCTCTCATCTTTGAAAGCAATCTTTTCTTAAATTCTCACGTAGCATTTTGTTGTCTTTAGTTTCTTTTCCTTCAATTTATTAATTTCCAGTAGCCAACCACTTATTTACCTTTACTTTCAACTATTCATGAATTTATTTATTGTCTTTAGTTTCTTTTACTTTCAATTCCTAAATTTCCAGCTTGTTACCACTTACCATTTACAACTTTTTCAAATTCCCTTTTCATTTCCAATAGTCAACCACCCCACTTTAATATATTTTTCCAGCCCCCATACTCAATCACGTCACCCATCCTTTCACCCATTTTACCTTATTTAATTTATCCAATACCAACATGTCCCAAACCTTAGCCAACTAAATCCATTTTCAACTTTAGGTCAGAATTAGCCTCGTCAAAACCCATGAGTTACGAACCCGAGCAAATTAACTCCTAAATTCCAGTACTTATTATTTCTCCGGATTAAGAGTATGATTTTGTCAGCTCATAAATTCAGATCAACACTAAGTCAAAAAGACGTCGTTTGATTTAGTGTGGTTAGACGTACAGTTGAAATTCCGAAAGGAACGTTTCTAATCGGTTTTCTGTGAACACATTGGCGTGCCAACTGGAGATAGATGTTTGGTTCCTTCAAGGGAAGTAGTAACCGGATTTAAATGTCCCACGCAGTTGAAGACATTGGTTCGAGCTAAGCTCTTCTAGAACGCAAAGCTGCCAGACTTCTAAATCACGAACGTTTCGTGGTTGTTCGATCAGTAAGGGTTAGTTATTGGACATTCCATAACTAATTTACACAAGGAAGAGTTGGTGTCTGAGGCATCCTTGGTAGCTATAACTACCTTATTGGAAAAGAGGTGTTCATCTAATTTCGAGGATCGGTTCAAAGACGAGGAAAAACTCGTGCCTAAAGCTAAGCTTATTCTAATTAATTTTTCTTCATATTTATTTAACTGTTTTTATTATTCTATTTTCAACTTTTACTTTTCACGCATTTTATTTATTTATTTCAGGTCTTCAAATTTTATCCCCCCGAACTTCTTGGGCACGACAATTTCCCCGAAATAAATCTGGTCAAGAGAGCAACAATTTGTAGTAAACCCAGTCTCTGAGGGATCGACCCTACTCCCTATACTGCTTAAATTTGCAAAATTAGATGTAGGTTTATACTGGTAGATTCGACACCCATCACAGGTTGAGAAAGATGGTCTGGAAAGGGTGGTGTCGTATGAGGAAGTTCGTAAGGTAGTGTTTGGTATGGCTCCCCTTAAAGCACCGAGAGTTGATAGATTTCATACAAAATTTTATCAATCGCAGTGAGATGTTGTCATCGATATGTTTGTTGGTACAACATGTGATGGAAGGGTAACTTTTGGATACTATGATAACTAGAACCTTACTTGTTTTGCTTCCCAAGGTTCATGGTTCGGAAATGATTACGCAATTTTGGCCAATTAGTCTATGTACAATGCTATACAAGATTATCACGAAGACAATCGTTAATAGGTTACAACCATTGATGGTGAAGCTTACTAAACAGAATCATGCCAGTTTTGTGATGGGCATAAATATTTCGAATAATATCATTATCGCTTAGGAGGCAGTACATTCTATGATAAACTTCAGGGGCATGAAATTTGGGATGGTTTTAAAAATTGATCTTGAAAAAGCTTATAATCGGATCAGATGGGATTTCTTAGAATATATGCTTTCATAAGCAAGTATTCTAGCTATGCTAAATAAGGTTATTCTAAATTGTGTGTCATCATCATCATTTTAGGTACTTTGGAATGGCGTGGTTACGGAGGATTTTAAGCCATCACAAGGTGTACGACAATGAGATCCTCTATCGCCTTATTTGTTTGTGTTTTGTATAGAGAGGTTGGGTCATTTAATTGATGAAGCTGTTGCTCAAGAGAGGTGGAAACCTTTGTGGTTGTTTAGGAGAGGTCCAACTTTGTCTCATCTGTTTTTTACGGATGACTTAATGCTATTTTGTGAGGTTGATCTGGGGCAAGTAGATATTGTTAAGGGTATCCTAAATACGTTCTGTTACTACTCGGGGCAGAAGGTGAATAGGAGTAAGTCCCAAATCTTTTTCTCACCTAATGTACCGAAAGATTTAACTAATGCTATTTGTAGAAAAGTGGGATTTGTTCATGCTAATGATCTTGGGAAGTATCTTGGCTTGCCAATTTTGCATAAGAGATTTAGAGTAAGTACATTTGAGTTTGTGGTTAATAAAGTCTGAAACAGACTGAATGGGTAGAAAGCAAAAAAATTATCTTTGGCCGACAAGATAACGTTAGCAAAACCAGTTCTTTTAGCTATACTAAACTATTTCATAGCCACGGTTCGTATGCCTATCTCGTTATGTGGTGAGATTAAAAAATTGGCTTAAAATTTCATTTGGAGAACCATTATTGAAGCTAGAGTGTTTCACATAAGGTCAGTGCAACTGGATAACATGTTACGTGTTTATGATGTGGTGGATGAATATGGTAATTGGGATTGGGATCGTTTAAGGAGTTTTCTTCCAGACCATATTGTTTTGCAGATAGCAGTTATGTTACCACCTTCAATTGATGCTGGACCAGATCGTCTATCATGGAGATGGGCAACAAGGGAGGCTTTCTCTTTGGCTGAAACTTATAGGGGTATTCATCAATTTGACTCTGTTGATACTTCTAGTGTTTAAAAGTTGATCTGGAAAGCCAAGGTTCCTCAAAGGGTTAGGATGTTCATTTGAATTTTGTGGAAGGATAAATTATTGGCTAATGGAGAGAGAGAGCAATGAGACATATGGAGAATGAAAGCCATTGTCTGAGATGCAGCAACGTCAACGAATTGGGGATCCATGCAATTCGTGACTACACATTTTCAAAGGCGGTGTGGTGTTTTGTTGTGCAGATCCACAATCAAGTAAATTTTTTTCTCTATGCCACTTGATGAATGAATTTTATGGAATATGCAGAACATAGGGTATTGCAGTAGTCACGAGATAGAATGGAGAACTTTTTTTCCAATAGTGTGCTGGTTGCTATGGAAAAATAGGAACATGTATGTGTTTTCTAGTAGCCATAGTTGTGCTCAAGAAATTGTGGATATGGGTACAAGTTAGACAATGAGTTATGTCAAGATGAATGCATTTTTGTCTATGTTAATCCTATGGTTACTGCTAAGAAGTGGTCAGCCCTAAATAGAGGATGGGTTAAGCTAAATACAAATAGAGTGGTATCGCTAAACGAATATTTTGCTGCCATTAGGGAAGTGTTGAGAGATGTTGATGTAAATTGACTATGTGGAATTTTTATGTTGCTAAGTAAGGACACAATTTTTAAAATTGAAGCGAGAGCTATTTTAAAAGGTCTACGCTTTGCATGGAAAAAAGGGTTCCAACAGTTGGAGCTTGAATGTGATAATGTCCTTTTGGTAGAGACGATTTTAGCTGGTGGAACTGTTGATAGTAATATGATGGAATTGTGCCTTATTCATCGTTTGTTACATCGGAACCAGAAGGTCTATATCGCCATATTCCGAGAACTCAAAATACAGTTGCTGACCATATGGCTAAGTCTACGGCTACAAATTTTACAGGAATCCAATTGTTTGAAGAACCTCCACACTCGGTACGGGAGTTAGCTCAGATGAACTATTTCGATTCTATGAGGAGTTAATGTAATTTTATAGTTTTCGCTTAAAGCTGTTTTATCCTACCAAAAAAATTATAAATATTTTTCAGCTATTTTATTTGAAAATTATATAAAAGTATGAAAATATGAAAATACCTTTATAATAATATTAATTACACTTTAAAATAATGATATTTTAATAATTTCACAATTAAGTAATATTAAGTTGACTCATAACACCAACTCGTTTAACTATTTCATATATAATATAAATATATGTAGAGATGATATACATCTTCAAAGTTTAGACTTTAAACCAAAAAGAAAAATTGAATTATGGGTAAGATTTAAATATAAAATATAAAAATAACTCAAACCCAAATCTACTTATACCTTAATGGCCTAGCATGAAATTATGGCTCAAAACATTACTTTTTAAACCCCTTAAAACCGGGTAAAGCACATGCAAAATGTTTGAAAAAAGTTAAACCCTAATGACTATATGGCTAAAAGAACAAAATAGAAGCAAAGGAGATATTGACAAATTAACGTACCTAGTAGGATGGCATTGCTCTAGGGATGAGCATAATTATGACTTTTTTAATAAATAAATAAAATCATTTAATGAATACCATACGCAATACATTTGTACCTTAATCTTTTGTGAAAATTTGATGACGTTATATACTGTTGTATGTGTGTGTTTTGTTGTGCTCTGTATGTATTATTGACAAAGATTTTATTAGGTTGTTTGTGGTAATAAAAAAGAAATGTCTCCAAATCTTTTCCATGGTGTTGGCACTTAAATGAACAAACCAGAAAGGTGGGCTACATGTCTATTATTATAAAAAAAAATTGTCGTGATAATTGAAAAATGAAGAGTAGACATGCATTGTTTAAAGCTTGTACATAAAGGCAGGTGAAGACCAACATGAACCTAAGTCACCGCTGATGAGAGCAAAGATAGCAGCAAATTAAGTTTAAAAGTTGAAGCAACAATCCGTGATGTGAAAATGAAATGATACACTGATTACGGCTTTGGATAGCCATGCATGCATATCTACATATTCTCATTATAAAAATTTGACATATGGTAAGGACAGGTAATACATTCCCTTGTTTGGTTCATGGTAATGCTATTACGGGTGTAATACATTCCTGACCTAATCAGTGAAATTCACCGATTTGTAATACATCCCCAAAGCTCAGTTTAGGTGCTGCTTCGTTTACCCTCCCTGTTTTACCCTCCTGATTGGCTTTCCTATTGCGTCTCCTCTTCCTTCCTTCTGCCTTCTGTCGATTTGCTCCCTCTGTCTCTCAACCTTTTCTTTTCTTTTACTTTACAACCATTGCTGGAGTTCTTGCAAGAGCGACAACTATACCCAGATGAACAGATCTTGAAAGCAAAGATCGAGCTTTTGAACAAGACAAATATTCCATAAGAGCCTGTACCGCACCGATGATGTCCCTCAGGACATGGTCGATAGGAGAGTCGAGGTTGTCGCTCGTCTCAAAGCTTTGGAAGATGCCGCCGCTCCTCTCGTTACTTTCTTGCAAAACGCTAACGCTGTTCAGGAACTGCGTGCTGATAAACAGTATAATCTCCAGATGCTTAATGACCGCTACCAGGTCTGTTCCCCCCTTTTTCATGAATTTAAGGTTATTTTTATGTTATTTTAACCCCTTCTTGATTTTTAGTGAATAACCCATTCAAGTGTGAAATTGTATTAGTCATAACATTATGTGATTTTTAAGGAAAATATAAAGAATAACCAAATAGATGCATATGCTTTCTTGTGCTAAAATTCTAGCATGCTCTTTGTTGTTACAGTTTTGATTTTGCTTGGGTTTGAATTAATTGAAGTTTTTTTTTAATTTAATGGTGGATAAAATTATTTTTTTAACAGATTGGTCCAGATCAAATAGAGGCATTATATCAGTATGCAAAATTCCAATTTGAGTGTGGCAACTACTCTGGTGCTGCTGACTATCTGTATCAGTATCGGGCTTTATGTACTAACAGCGAAAGGAGCTTGAGTGCATTGTGGGGGAAGCTTGCTGCCGAGATACTGATGCAAAACTGGGATATTGCTCTTGAAGAACTTAATCGTTTGAAAGAAATAATCGATTCCAAGGTTTTGGTTATATCCCCATTGATTATTCGGTTTTTATTTTGACAATTTGCTTTCCGATTATTCGTTGACTCATTTATTGGTCTTTTTGCTGCAGAGCTTCTCATCACCTTTGAACCAAGTTCAGAGTAGAATATGGCTTATGCATTGGAGCCTCTTCATCTTTTTCAACCATGACAATGGAAGAACACAGATCATTGACCTATTTAATCAAGACAAGTATGTCACTTTAACAACTAAACTTAAGGTTTCCATGTTTTGTTACTGATGTTGTTAGTTGCATCATTTGTGTGGTAGTCACATCTGTGCTTATTTGTTCTTTGTGCATTTTCCTGTCTTTTTATGCCATGACTTACTTCTGTTTCAAGATCCTGCTATGTTCACATGCTTCGGTTTTGATTGTGTTGGAATGGAACATGTTTAGAAACTTTGTGGATTTCTTTTATCATTTGCATGGTTTTTTTAATATGAAAAGTTAATGCACTGCCTGCCATGTAATTTGCAAAATGTTTGTTCAAAGATTTGAGGCTAAAGTAGGTGATATCTTCGCATTGACAAAGAAAGTATGTGTCCCATAAAGAACTGCAATCAAACCAAAAACAAAGAAAGTAGTGTTAAACCACTAATGAACATGTCTAGAAGTGTGTATATGGTATATGCCCCATTTTTTGAAGTCTTTACTCTTTAGCATGTCTAAGAGAATGTGTATAGTATTTGCATGTTGAATTTTATATAAGCAAATTAAGTGATCAGTTTACTAATGCAGGGAAGAAGTAGATAAGTTGTGCCGAACATTGGAAGAGAAAGAGGACAGTTCATGTACTGCCTCAGATCAGTTTTCTTGTATCACAATATAATGAACTTTGCTAAACAAGTTATGCGTGCAATTTAGTTGGAGAGGTTTTTTGTTAGGTCATGTAAGACTTTTGTTGGTTAAACTATTAGAAATTCAAGAGCAAATTGGGTCCTCTAATATAAAAATGAGCAATTTAGTCCTTATATAATTCGTTTTGAAGCAAACAAGTAACTTTTGAATAGTTTTAATATTTTTCTTATCTAAATGCTCGTGGAAAAAATTGAAAATAAACATGTCTAAAAGTTTAATCATAAAAAATCCATCTTTCTACAGAAAATATAACAAAAAAAAAGTTAAAACAAACGAAGAAAACAACATTGAAGACCAAAATTGCTGCAAGTCAAATCTAGAAACAAAAATGAAATTGAATACATAATTCATTATTGGGAAACAGAATACATAATTGGGATTATGAAGAAAAACCCTAATTCATTATGTTGTTAAGTAAATTTAACTTGGGTTGCTGATGGTAAAGTAACAATCATAAAATCATTATTCAAAGTCAAGTTCAAATATTTTAATATTTGATAGAAGAAATTGATGAAGTTTGTTGATACAATCATAAGAATATTTAATTTTATTAAATTATATATTTTTTGTTAAATTATATTTAATAATAATTATTTTATAGTATTATATATTATGATTTTAGTAAATTCATATAAGAATATTTAATACTAAGAATTTTATTAAATTATATATTTTTGTTAAATTATATTTAATAATAATTATTTTAAATTATATTTTATAATATTATATATTATAATTTTAATAAATTCATATATTTTATCAAATTATATATTATAAAAAATATATTTAATAATAATTATGTTAAAATATGATTAAATTATTTATTATTTATATTAATAATCTTATTAAAATTTAATAACAATAACAATAATCAGTTACCTAAACAAATTTATGCTAAGGGTATTCTAGTCATTTTAGTTTTTTCCATTATGCTATTACACCTCTATTCCATTCAACCAAACACAAGATTACTATTACGCCTCTATTCCATTACATTCAACCAAACAGTTGATTTGCTATTACACCTCTAATCCAATACACCTCTATTCCATTACACCTCTAATCCAATACACCTCTAATCCAATACAGCGAACCAAACGTGCCCTAAGTATTTATGGTGAGTAAAATTGCTGCTTTTTATTATATAATTTTTATTGGTGTTTTGCAAGTTAGATTTTCATAATAAGTCCTTTCAATTTGTTTATATTTAATAATTTAACTTACAATTTTATATGATGAGCCACTGTAAATTTTAAAACCGACTAAAAGAAGTTTTTGAGTTTTTCATTATTTTTACAAATTAAATACATTATTAAAATTCAAATTGATATAATTTTACAATAAATCATTTAGTGTGTCACAATATTTAAATTCAATTAACAATTTACATTCGATGATTAATAATTAAAATTTATAAGTTAAAAGCTATATATAAAAAATAGAATTTCACGCAAACTAACTATTATATTATTAATATTTTAAAAATAATTTCAAAATATGGTTTATTTATGTTATAATAAAAGGCGATAATAGCAGTAGAATGATTACAAAATAATAAGAAAAGAAAAATTAAGAACACCCAGATTTTAAATGGAAAACCCTTTTGGGAAAAACCACGGGTAGAGGAGGAGAAAATTCACTAATGTTGAAAATCGAATGATACAAGAGGAGTTTCGACTATATCTATTTAAGGGTTAAAAAACCCTATTCTAATCAAAGTCAAATAGTAGAAGTATAATTCTGTACGGACTTAACTTGTGTGGTATGATCTATTATTTTGCCACTGTATTTATTTCTTCAACAAGTGACGGGATCGGGGTTGCACAAACTCTAACAATTTAAATAATTTCAAAGTATATTCTTATGTTTTAATTTCATAACCATATTATTAACAAGACATTACAAAATTTTAAAAAAAATTAAATATAATTTAATTAACACATACAATCAACCTGTAAAGAAAGCTATAGTATATATATTATTGGATCAATTATTATTAGAGATAAATATTAAATTTATATGTGAATTTTGACGAAATGTATAATTTAATAGGCGAAGTTTAATTTGGTATAATTCTACAAATAAAAATTTGATTTTTATTCAATAGTACAAATAAAAATTTGATTTTAACGATGGATTAATACAATTTTTTGTTTACATAAAATAGCGTTATTAGTTTATGAAAACTGAATTAAAATAAAATTTTATGCATACAATTACATTAAATAAAAATTAATGTAACACATTGGACATTAAACCAAAGTTCATTTATAGTTTTATAATTTATCTTTTATTATCTATACTATATATTAATTCGCCCAACTAAGTTGATGTCACGAGTTAATTAGGTACCCAGGGTCAAGCCAGAACAATTTTTTAGGGGGTCTGAATGAAATTTTAATTTTTTATAGTCTATATATTTATAATTTTTAAAGGATTAAATTAAATTTTTATAATTTTAGGGGTTCAAAGTATAATTTTACCATTATTAATTTAAATTTTTAAAAAAAATTTAAAGGGTCTAAATAATAATTTTCTATTTTAGGGAGGCCGAGGCCCTTGCCAGCCTCCCTAAACTCACCTATGTGGGTACCGAACTCAATTGGAATTATTTTAAAGGTGTATTTTTTTATTTTTAATATATGTTATATAAATCTAAAAAAATACATACACATAATTAAATTTAAACTTAAAACACTATAATTTTTAAATCTCAGTTTTCTCATTTAAACTAAAACCTCATCTAATTTATTTTATTAAAGTATAATCCAATTAAAGGCAAATCAGTGGTGTGCTAATGAGAGAAGAGGCAGCTAATTAAGTTTGAAAATTCAAGCAACAATCCGTGATAATGTAAGATACACTAATTGCGGCTCTTATATTATATTATATATTTTAAAGTTTGTAACTTGACATCAACAAATACATTGCTTCATGTCCAAATTTTCTCAACTTGAGCTTATACTAATTACTATTACCATGTGAGTTTCAAATTTTTAGTACCTCACATTATTTTCTTTTAATAATTTCTTTTACGCAATGTCTAAAATTATCCATAGCCCCTCCATAACCCATAAATAGTAGGATAATACGCTTCAGCGCACTCGAACCCACGTATTTCTGCATTGGCAACAATACCCATACAAATCAAGTTAAGACTCAATCAGCTGTATATAACATCTTTATTTTAAATGTTTAATGAAAAATTAATATATAATAAAAAAATTTAACAATCTTATTATAGGTTCTAATCATCTTTATTTTTTTTGACACAATGCCTAGAACGAATCATAACCCCTTCTCAACTCATAAATTGGAGAATAATGCACTTCAATGCACTCGAACCCACCTCCTCCTGTATTAACTACAATACCCATGTTAATCAAACTAAGACTCAATCGACTAGTATATAATAATTTTTAAATGTGTACTAAGACACACACACATATATATATATATGATGAAATAAAATTCATATACCCACCCTATTAATTTTAATATATTTAGAAATAAAATTTCATGTGTACAACTTATATCTTTAAATTTGGTCTATGATTATATATATATTACAGGAATCAATAATCATATATATTATGGGGATTAATTATTTATATATATATATAGTTTTTTAAAAGATTCTGTATCTTCTTCATACAAACAAATAGATTGTTTGTGTGATTGTGTCCAAATTGTCCAAGATTTTATCAAGTTGAGTGTACCACTATTAGAATGTGAGATCAATATTTTTAGCTTATAATATGAAGTTATATTATATCCCGGATGCTGATTATTTTATTCATTATTTTAAATATATTTAATGAAAAATACTATTCAATAACCAGTTTTGTGTGTATGTATATAACTTGTATCTTAATTCAGTTTCATGCAACAGCATCTAATAAATTTAATTCAAATATTTATATTTACAACTTACGAGAAAAGCCTTTCCATTTTTATTATTTATTTTATTATAATTTTGTTTGAGCTTTGATTTGCTTTTTGTCGAGTTTGATATTTATACAAGTGTTCAGACAGATGTTTGAACATGAGTGTGAACAGAACACAAGTAGTAAACAAATAAGAAAGTGAGAGAAATAGGCTCACAAGCTTTGTTAATGCAATTCAGAAATAATCTTACACTACGAAGCTTTGTTCAATAAATGATTTATTCAACAATTGATCTGATAATTAGTCAAGGCCCAATCTACCTTCACAAAAGTACCCCCAATAGATAATCCTGACTTGTTACAATCGCTCGCCCAAATAACACTTACAACAATGTTTTACTCTCCAATAAAAATCTAACACAAGAGTGCAAAAATACTAAGTAAAAGATATACAAATAACCAATCAAAAGCACTCCAATGGCACACCCATATATGCGACACAACAACCTATTCTTGACAACTTCTCCAAGTAAATTTGATCAAGTAAAATTCTAAAATTACCTTTTTAATTATTTCCAATAATTATCTCAAAATAAATCTTTATCAACCAATATAAAGTAACAACTTAATCATCAAATAAACAACTTAAGGGATAAGGATAAGACATGTCGATCTCATCGTTCCCACAATCAACCAAATTTGATCACCATGGTTTGAGATGAAATAAAATACATTATGAGGTCATGGAGAAAACAATCATGGAGGCCTAAGTAAAAAAAAAGTCAACATCCAATAACAATTAGGTTGTTTTGAAAGTGTATCTGGGTAGTTGTTAAACAAGTGATGGTTTTGTTATCGTTCTTTTCAGTTTGGTGGATGTTCAATTTTTTTGCGAATTTTATCTGCTGTCACTTTGGACCATCTGGAAGCTGATTTTCTTATTGTGATAGTTGTTCGCAAGCACTCTATAAATGTCATGCTTAAGTTGTGACAAAATTTGTTGTCAACGTGCTACAATGTTCCATTGATGTCGAGACTGAAGGCTTTGTTGTGTTGCTAAAGCTTGTCTTTCATCGTCGACGACAAGCGTTTGTTGTTTTTTTCTCTTACCTAAATTGTATAGTCTCATTCATGAAATAAATTAATAATTTTTTTCCTTTACAAAAACTATTAATTCTTAAATTAGAATAATTTTACCCTCCCATAATTTTAACTAGTATGGATCCTACCACGCTTTGCATTGGGTTAATTATTGATTATTTTTTGGTTCAAATTATAGAGTAAATGTTTGAATATTAAAATATAATTGAAGTCTTTGTATGCTTTGTATATTTAAAATTAAGTCTTCATTGTTTTATTTTTCAAATTTAAAAATTCAGAGCCAATTGTTAACAGCATTAAATTCTTTTTTTCAAATTCATTGATATGACATTTTAAAATTAAGAAGAAAAAAATACTCAATAGCAATGTAACAAAAAAATGGCATTGCAATATACTTGAAAGTTACATTACCATTTTAATTAAGATAAAATATTTGAGCTAATCAATGACATTGTCAAAAATTGAGATACCAAATTATATAAAAAACTGAAGTATAAAGATTGAATCTTAAATCCGGGTGTAGCATAAGGATCAAAATTGAAAGTTGCGCATTATTATATAATTTTAAATTTGAATGTACCTTAGGGACTAAAACTAAAATTTGACCATTTTTCTATTTAATGAAGAAAAACAGAGAATGATCTGTGTCAATCAAGGAAGGTCTCCTTCTATATATAGTTACTAGTATGGTTCTTATGTTTCACGTTGGGTTGATTATTTGTTTATGTAGAGTAAAAATTCAATGGTTAAAAACTGGTCTAAGTCCCTAAACTCTTCATGCATTTTGAATTTAATCCCCTAATTTTATTTTTAGGAATTTAGTCCCTCTATTTTTTAGATTTAAAATTTTAAATATAATTGTTACAATTGTTGAAAATATTATATTAAAATTAAAAGAAATTCACTTAGTAGCCCAATAACAAAAAAAATAATGTTGAGAATCATTGTGTATTTTTTTCCTTAAAAGTACCTATTCGAACTCATCATGATGAAATACTTCTTTTTGTTAGAATTGTGTTCCTAAGAAAATTTGGTGTCAACATTTTTATTGAAATAGTTAACAATATTACTTCTTTTTGTTAGAATTGTGTTCCTAAGAAAATTTGCTGTCAACATTTTTATTGAAATAGTTAACAATATTAACTATTTAAACTAATTATAATGACATTATACAAGTAAAGGAACCAAATTAAGTCAAAACTTAAAATATATAGATTAAATCTCAAGTTTCAACATAGTATAGGGGCTAAAACTGAAGTTCGATTATTATCTTATGATGTTAAAAAGAGAAGCAAAACAAACTCAAAAGAAATGAGAAGTCACGTGTCCGTCTCTAAAACCCTTAGAGCCATTCAAATTATATATAACCAAGTAACATCTTAATCGCAAAGTTGATAATATTAACTATTTGGGCTAATTAATAATATTATAAAAATACATGAACTAAATTATGTTAAAAATTAAAGTATAAATATTAAATAAGCACAAAAAAATAGACCTAACTTAAATTTACCACTTCTCCGTAATGCAAAAGAAGAAGAAGAAGAAGAAGAAGAAGAAGAAGAAGAAGAAGAAGAAGAAGAAGAAGAAGAAGAATGGAGACTTGTCGACGTAGGAAGGTCCTTTGGATCTTCTTTTATATAGAGTTTATAGATTTTGTAGAATTCACATGATAAAAATATCACCTAAAATCAAAGAAGTTGACCCAAAGTTCTCTTATCATTTTGGGCCTCTAAAAGGTAGTGTTTGTTATTTAAGCCTAATAAGGGTAGTGTTTTGGGCATCAATAAATATAGTACTATATTATTATTAAATCCCTAATTAAATTGGTGTCACGAGCTAACGGGATCCCAGTTCGATTGATGAAATTACTAAATTATCTTTACATATTTGAAATAAATTATATTATTACAAGGGTATCTTTATCTTTTTCATAGTTTAAATAAAACTAATAAAAAGATATCCAAATGATGAAATTTGAACTCATACTATCAACATGCATAAAACCTCAATTTTACTATTATAGCGGATGCTTCATTTTTATTTTTTGTATACATTTTAAAAATGATAATTTATGTTTGATTGATAATTTAACATTGGCATAAATTATCATAAAACCTTATTTGATTGATAATTTTAAAAAAGATCATTTATGTTTGGATCTTTAATTTTTCTTGAATTTTAATTTACCCCAAACATTAAATGTTTAATATTTTGATAATTTAGTTTTGGTCCTTCCAAAGTTTTTTTTTTAGTTTACCTTTATTTTTATAGAATTTGTATTTTAACACCATAAATTTAGTTTCATTGTTAGTTTAAATCTCATTAACTTTATTAGTTTAATATATATATTTAATTTAATTTAGTTTAATGAATATATTCGGGGTACAAGGTTAATTTGTATATATATATTTCTTCTTTGCTAATATGGATGATGATTTTGCGAATAACATTACTAGATATCTCGATTTCACTAGAGTGGATGATCTGGGTATTTATCTGGAGACTCTTATTTTACATGAACATGTTACATCAGACACTTTTTAATTCATTGTGGACAAGGTTAGAAGGAAGCTGAATGGTCGGCATGCCAGGAAGTTGTTTAGAGGCTAATGTTTAAAGGGCTTAGGGGGCCTTCCCTCTCCAAAATTTTGGGAAATTATGATCTTTCCCTTAAAATTTTGAGAAAATTTTAATTAGACTCCCTCAACTTTTTGAAAATTCTCATTGTACCTTTTAATTTTTTTTTTGAAAATTTTAATTAAGCTCACTTAAAATATTTGAAAATTCTCATTAATCTCATAAAAGTTTTAATTACACCCTCAAATTATTTTTTCAAAAAAAGTCACATTAAACTCCTAAAATTTTTAAATATTTTACTAGCCCCCAAAAATTTAGTCCCAAGATCCACCATTGAAGCTGCTGTTGACTAGTCATGTAACTTTAGTTAAGACAGTTATTAGCTATTCCCACGTATTCCATGAGCACAGCCCTAATTCTTGTTTCTGTAGTCAAGGAGTTTGAGAAACTTGCAAGAGTGTTTATATGGGGTCTAGCTTGGATGTTAGGAAACCAGGTCTTGTTAGTTAGTCCTAATGTTGTCAACCTAATTGTAACGACCCAATTTTTAGTGGCACATTAAAAGGCAATTTCAGAATCTCATTTCCATAAATATTAAATATGAATATTTACAAGAATATTATAAAAATAAATTGAGGATTGGCCCAATAATTTTGCCAAATTAATAGTTAATTAAGGCTCAATGACTAAATTGTAAAGTTTCAATCGTTATAGATTTTTAATTGACAAAAGGCTTGAGGATTAAAATGGCAATTAGGCAAAATTCCTAAATGGCAATTGAACCATTTCTCAATAAGAGATAGTGGAAAGTGATGGTAAAATCCACTATGTGTAATTAGATTTAGTTAAATTATGTTTAAGTTAATTAAACAAAATTAATTTTTAATCTAATTATAAATAAGCTAAGATAGTGAAATGGTGTCACCCCCTTCATTTGTTTGTTTCATTTCCATCCAAAGAGAGTAGAAAATCTAGCGAAATTTCACCAACATTTGATCATGATTTGTAAGCAAATTCAAGTTTTATTTGGTTGTAATTTTTATAGATTTGGGGCCATGGGAGCTCAATTTAGCTAGCTCATGTACCAATTTGTAAAACTAATAAAGTTTTTGAAAGTTTCCATTATTGATTTCTTGTTGAATTAGGCTTGAAATTTATAGATTTTAAGCTTAGATTATGAAAAGAACTAGATTGTAAAGTTAATTTAGCTTGTTTGTTAACTTTGTTACATTAGGGACCAAATTGAATAAATGTGAAAATTGACATAAAATTATGTTATACATAGAAATTCTAAGGTCCCTTATGAAAATATATGAAATTGGATAATAATCTGAAGCTAGGAATTGAAATTTATGACTATCCCGAGTTCAAGGACTAAATTGAAGAAAATGTAAAATATTAAGGATATCAAAAAATTGAGTTCATATAGATTCATACATATCATAGCATAGAATGGAAATATTTGGTATTGATTGATGATATAAAATGATTGTTTAGATCAAGGATTAGATCGAAGTTTGGTTGAATGGGGAAAAGCTAAAATTTCGAATTAGCCCATGAAGTATCCACTTTATGCATTTTGAACAAGTAAGTTTTATATGAACTCACCACCTTATTTTATTTTCATATGAATTATGTTCGAACTTATCTATATGTTAGATTTAAGTAGAATTTAGTGAAATTGGCACATATGGTTAAAATGGACAAAATTGAAAAGTCATACTAATATTGGCTATTGGGAAATAGTACAGAGTGCAAACATGAATGTTAATTGATTAATAGACTCGTAGATGTAATACATAATCATGTACAAGGATTGGTATGATAAATATATGAAATGATACCCGTGTGAACTTAGTAAAAGGTTAAGATACGTATCACATGTCATTAGGGTTATATGCGTGTTTGATAAGAGATTTTACATGTTATTGCGAGTTTTAACATTTGTTGCATATCGTAGGTTTAGCCTGGATGGGTAACATTGATATAATGTTAGCTTCTATGAGCAATATTGTTATTGTAATACCCATTTCTGCCCGGCCCATAAACTAATCATAAACCCAATATAAAGTCTAAACAAACAATCCATTTTACATATATGCGGCCCAGTTACAAAATAAACTAAATACCAAAAATAAAACAAGCCCAACAAACATATGCGGCCCAACTCAGCCCAAATCCCAACCTAATTGCAGAAACCCTAGCAACATTCAACATCCAGCGCCGCAGCAACCAGGACCCAGCCTCTGCCCTCACAATTGCGCCACTGCCACGTACCATGCCTTCACGCGTTGCACCGTGCCACGTCACCGTACGACCGTACACCTGCAACACACAAAGCAATAGAGGACAAACAAACGAAAAGGGGGACAGAATTCAGCAGTAAGAAAAGAAAAAAGAAAAGAAGAAAAAGAAAAATACATCCTTTGTAATTTTTCATTTTTACTTTCGGTTATAAAGCCATTTTTTCAGAATTTGTAAAAGGACGAACACACAAGAAAACACACACACGTATATTGTATACAAAAAACTAAAAATGTTCAGAGGGAAATAAAAAAAAAACAAAATTCGAAAGGTGATTGCAGAATTTTCTTCTTTCACATTTCTTTGTATTCCTTTTTTTTTATCTTATTATTTGTGTGCAAAAACAAAAGAAAAGGGGAGTTAAAGGAAGAACTTACCTGGCCGCCGGATCTCTGACCATCTCCGTTGCAATCGGAGTCTTGGCAGAGGTCAAGGGCGCAAGAACGGGGCAGCATTTGGGGGGCGGTACCTAGGTTTGTTTATGGGGGGCAAATGTTTAAGTTTTTTTTGTTTAAGGCTGAGGGTTGCTGATACTTTAGGGTTTATTTTAGTTTATAAGCACCCTAAGAAACGGCGTCGTTTGAGGCCGGGACCGGTGGTCTCAAAACAACATCGTATGACGCTAGCATCCGCGCGGTGACCCGACCCGAGGGAAGGATCCGCGCATTTTGTTTGACGGTCTATTTACTCGCACAGTCCCTCCACTTGTCAAGCGCACTTCAATCCAATCCTTTTATCTTTTTTTAAATTTAATCTCTCATTTTATTTTTGTTTCATTTTAATCCACATTAAAGCGCTGCGTTTTGGGCAAGGGATTATTTCCTTTTTTGGTCCCTAATATTACGCACGTGTTTTAATACAACCTTTGGACATTTCGAATATTTTTTTCCCTTTAAATTTGGTTTTACTTTCGATTTAGTCCCCTTTTTACCTTTTTTATTATTAAATTATTTTATTATCCTGGTTATCATCATTATTATTAGTATTATTATTTATATTAGTTTATATATTTATCTACATATTTTTATGTATATACATTGTTATATAACATTATTCTAGGTGTTAACATTTATATACGATATTATTTTATACATATATACAATTTATATTAAACCATTTTGATCATATACATGTATATAACATATTATTGATTTTATATTATATCTTTTTATTTATTTATACATACATATATTTTTTTTTAAAAAGAAAAAACAAAAAAATCTACTTTATTATATTTTGCTTATTTCAACTTTTGTATATTATTATGTATATATTATCATTTATATTATTATTAAAATTTTCCTTCCACATGTATTATTTATTTGAATTAATATATGTATATGATTTAATGTATTTTGACTGATTTTTTTATAGTATTTATTTTGAATGTTGATGTTGACATTGGCATAATGGAGGCTATCGTTACTTTGTTTATTTGTATTTATCTATTGATTGTTTGGCATTCACTAGTATACGTTTTAGTTTATGAGTCATCATCTCGCATTGTCCGTTGTTATTCAATCGATTTTATTTGCTTAAAAGGTCTTGTTTCATATTTTTTTAATATCAAAATCATTTTATACAAAAGCCTTTCAAAATAACGCAACACTTGGAATTCGGAATCCTCGAAAAGATTGTGTCCTAACTTACTGGAATCCAATCTTTCTCGAGATCTAAGAAACTAAATATCCCTTTTAATTAAAACGTAAATAAAAAACTCATCCTCGGGAATTCGATACGTCGCGTCCTAACTCATTGGATATCACATATTATTTTCTCGAGACGAGGATTCTTCTAACAAATAAAAATAAAGGCAATATTCGATATTTAGGAATTTTGTGAAATCGATCCCTAACTTACTGGGTTTTGGTTTTCTCATTTGACCCAAATAATCAGATATCCTTCTCAAAATGCATTAATTTTTAAAAATTAAAAAAGGACAAACCTAATTTCGAAGATTGAACTGCCGCACTCTAACTTACTCAGTGTGGCAATTTATCTCCTCAAAATAAGTGAGTCTTATCATCCAATTCATTTTATTCAAATTTTCTTTTTAAAGGATCGTATTTTAAAATCTTTTCAAAATTTCGACATTAGGACATTAAACAATCAATTCGGTACCAATTTTGGGCGTCACGAGGGTGCTAACCCTTCCTCGTGCGTAACCGACTCCCGAGCCTGTTTTCTCAAAATTTGTAGACCTAAAATTATTTTTAAGGTGATTCGATCACACCTCAATAAAAGATCGGTGGCGACTCCCATTTCCTTTTTTAGAAGTCGATTCCCATTTTCAAACTTATAAAAAAAATGGTTTCTACAGTTATAATGTCAGCTTGTGTGAGCAACCCTAATATATTGTCAGCTTGTGTGAGCAATTTATTCTCGTGTATCCGAGTCCGTTTTACTATAGTTCCATCAGGAAATATTCATTTGATTGGAAATGGAAACTTAATTGTGGAATGTAAATGAAATGGTACTTGTTGATACTTGATATGTGGATTATTACATGATTCCATTTAAGTCTCGATATTACTTATGATTTGGGAATGTGACTGACCGTCTCCAGACATACTAACATCCAGAGTGTGAATACTACAACTAAATATATGAAATCGAGGCGGTGTTTGCAAGTATACGGGTCAGGTTGTAATATAGTTTACAACAGAGTCAATAAGTACTTCGAAGATTGTACCCTAGGGAGGCAAGTACTAAATTAGTATTAACCTAAACACCAATAGATCTAATATTAACCTAATGTAATTCCACATCAAATAAATCGACTTAATTAAATTATTTCCAAAGTCGTAGAATTTTCTTTTGATTCAAATGCAATTCGATTGAGCTTTTATTGAGCAAGTAGATGGACCAAATTGGACATATACAAGTAGGCTCGAATAATTGAAATTATGTCCAGAAGCATCGTTCCGATAATTCACAATTTACTTAATCATGGAGTTGGTCCACAATAAGTACCATGATTGAAAACTCCTTATTGTATACTCTTTACGAAAATAATTCATCCAACTGCTTTGTCCAATGACCTCACCATGTGTGTGTTACCCTCATAAGATATCTTTGATTCCTTTAAGTTAAATCCTTTCACTCAATACTATCATATTTTATCTCATTGTCACCATTGTGTCTTTTAATTGATTAATATGATCACTGTCAACTAATGACTGTGATAAATTGCTCGTTTGAGAACAAACAGCCCATTTTCAAATTCCATATTTATCAATCCACATAATGCCAATGAGAGGATCTTGTTAACTGATTAATCGAGCTATGAATTCCATTGTTGCTAGTAAAGCTATGCCATACACAAGTTATGTACCCAACATATCGGCTATCGGCTCGATCATCTTTAGAGCATAAGCCTCCACTTATATCAAAGCACATGAGTTATGTACACATGGTTAGTGACTAGCTCAGGATTTAAGTAAGTCACACCATGAACGTCACAAGTGAGTTAATTCACAAATGAATTCATAATTAATTCAACTTGGGTCCAGTCCAATGTATCATTCTTTCAAAGAGTACATCAATGTCTCTACCCGTGGATTCAACTGCTCTGATAAACAAGATTAGTCATCTTCTTGATTGGAATTGTAGACGACATAATAATCCCTGTAACAGCCCGATTTTGGGCCTAGTCGGAACAGTGGTTTCGGGACCACAAATTCAACAAGAAAAAAAATTATTTTTATTATATTTTTATGGTCTATAATTTCACGAAGTAATTTTTTGAAAATTTCGTTCGAAAATTTCGACGTTTGGGTACTCAATTTAGTAAAAAGGACTAAATTGTAAAAGTGCAAAAGTTGAGTTCTACATGTTAGAAGTGTCCAATTGTTATGAAATTTTAAATTGGAGGTCCTTATATGGTAATTAGACCATTGGTTAAGTTGGTGGACAAAAACGGACATGGTTAGGCATGTTTCCAAAGTTTTTCATTAAAGGCATTTTAGTCATTTAGTTATTAAAATGAATTAAAAACAAAATTAAAAGCCAATTTTTGTCCATCTTCAAGCTATGGCCGAATTTTGCATGAAGAAACCATGACTAGGGTTTTTCAAGCTTCCAAGCTCGATTGTAAGTCCGTTCTAGCCCCGTTTTTAATGATTTTTACGTTTTGGAATTCCTCGTAACAAGATCTAGCTATTTCTACCATTATTTTGAACTAGGGTTTGTGTTTAAAAATTTACCCATGAATGATATGCATGTATTTTGATGTTTTATGGAAGAATATGAATGTCTGGGGTGTGATGAACGTCATTTACTAAGTGATTTTCGATGAAAATGCCTAAAATAATTAATTTGTAAAAGTTATAAAATATATTACAAGTGTGTGAATAAGTGAGTATTGTGGACTACTATAGTTATGAAAATGGTTCGGCTAGGCCTAAAATGTAAGGAAATTGAATAAAAATTATTTTACGAGCCTAGGGGCAAAATTATAATTTTGTGAAAGTGATAGTAATGGTCACGTGTGTAATACTATGTGCAGGCTACTACGTGTATTGAGTATCATTGGTTATAAAGGTGGTTGCTATGTGCTGATTCCACCGGGTACCATTGATTATAAAGGTGGTTGCTATGTGCTGACTCCACCGAAAATCATTGAAAATAAAGGTGGTTGCTATGTGCTGATTCCACCGAATATAATTGATTATAAGGGTGGTGCTATGTGCTGATCCACCGTGTAACAGTTATTATTCTGAAGTGATCATTAGGAAATTGGCTAAGTGAAAATACATGTGATCACGTAACGATTAAGTGTAATAGAATAAGACCATGTGATGAACAATGTGCTCGATATTTAATCGACCCTTTGGTACAATGAAATGAAGTAATGAAATTATGAAAGAGTAAATTTAACAACAAAATAGTTTAGGACAACAACAGTTGTGCGCTTTTGAAAAATCACTAAAAATAGTGGAAATTGAATTAGAAGCTGAATAGATTTGGAATTAAAGATGAATGAGTCTATTTTCACATAAAGGAAACAGAGTAAGCAATAGAGTTATATATTTTGAGATATTTGAATTTTAGTGAGATAGGGTCAGAATGATTTCGAAATCCCCTATTCTAACTTTGGAAAATTTTTAAAAATTGTATAAAAATAATTATGGTCTGAACTTATATTTTTAGAATCCTGAATGAGTCTATTTTCAAAAGAAACAAACTAGAACATTATTTGAATTATGTACAATGAGATATTTAATTTTTAGTAAAGAGGGGTTAGAATTATTGAACAGTGAAATAGGGGAACTTTAAAGAATAAACTGTACTTATTAGATAAGCCAAAAATTCTGAAAATATTATAGTAAGAATATATGTGAGTCTAGTTTCGGAGAAAATTAACGAATCTTAATTTGGAGCTCTGTAGCTTGAGATATAAATAAATCATTGACTCAGACTCAGACAGTTAGCTTGAATTTACATATGGGAAAATAGTGAAAGTATGTATAATGTTGTTTAAGTGTGTTAAACACATTAAGGATGGGGAATGGAGAGGAGGTGGAGGAAAAATTGGGAAATATATGAATTATTTGTGTATAATTGGTAATACGCTTGATTATAATTGATAAACGATGAAATAGAAATGACGCATATATTTGTGCATTATTGGTCATGGTTTAAGCTCATGTGAGAAAATAAAGTTTCATAGTATGTGTGTATGGTATATTTGGTATATGATTTGGAATGAAGCAATGTCATGAATGGGTATTGAGTTAACACATGTTAGTAAGTTTGATACATGAATAAATATTGTGCTCATCCATGCTTATAATGCTTATGTTATATGTTTATTTGGCTGACATATTTGGTATACATGCTTAGGCTTTGGCCAAGTTGTGGCGGGACTATGCCATGTTAAATCTATAAGTTATGCATCGAAATAGTAAGTGCTTAAATGGAAATATGCTTGTGATCATGAAAAGGGAGGTAAGGTTTAAATTATGTAATCTCTAGTGAAATGGTTTATCATGTAGTTAGTTCCAAAAAGAATTATGTTTCAATGCACTAGCTTGCAACTATGGTTGAATGATATGTTTATGTCTTGTGTGATAAGCATAGGAAACGGGTGTGGAAAGGTAATGAAATAGTAAGTTCATACTTGAAGTGTAAAATGACGAAAAAATAGGATGATGAGTTGAATTGATGTTATTATTTAAGCTAAAATGATATTTTCATTGCAAAATTGAGAATTTCATAAATGTGTTAATGAATGGTAAATGCGTATTAGTATTGATCTTAATGATATTGAATTGTAAGTGAATTAAAAGGAAATTGCTAGTGATATGATTTGAATTGTAAGCATGAGAAATTGTGAAATGAATGAAAAGGAAATGAAGCATTGAATTGTATGAGTATGTATCGGGTCTAGTAGGCCCTATTTATTATGAATATAATATTTTGAGGATATATAGTGAAGAATTATAAAAGTATGTTAATAATTTGAAAATTTTAATTTACATGAAATTTTATAACTCGGTTCAATACGTTTACAAGTGTATGTGTTCTGGTAATGCCTCGTACCTTATTCCGGTGTCAAATACGGGTAAGGGGTGTTACAATCCTTCTAAATATTTGAATCAAATGCTCACTTTGATTATTTTATAGGATTACAGACTCGTTTAGATTATCTATTGAAGTAAGTTGTCTTTCTTGCAATTTAAACATTCTTACAATGCTACTTATCATCAGTTTGAACTTAGACAATTAATGAGCTAATATTTGCTTGTCACGATTTTGCTATGTATGCAAAACATGAAAGACAGGAACACAAAATATATAATAGTGAAATGTGAAATTAACTTTATTCATTTATTCATCGTTCAAATCCATAAAAAATAGTTACATGTTTACTAAAACATGGGCACATTTCCCAACAATTGGAGCGGAGTCTTGTTTGCATGACTTGTGTGACTGTGGTTTTGCTAAAATGGCATGTCATCTGATTTTTCTTGTAAATGTCTTAAAGCTTTTTTTCTTGTTATCTTTGCAAGAATGACTCATTTGGAATTTGCGAAATAACGGTACTATTAATATTGAACAAGTGGAGTAGAACTCTGTTTTCCCTAATTGCATTTGCAAATTATGAGAGTACAAGGATGAGTACATTTTTAATGACTCTCATTGTAGCATTACTTAGGTTATATATACTATTATTTCTTGGGCAAGTATGGTGCTTGTTGGCCCTTACGCATGTCAGCCTAAATGGGTTATGATGGATGATAAAGCCTGGCATCCACCAAGAGTTGATTGGATCAAAATGAATATGGATGGTTCGATTAGCTTGAACGATGAAAAGGCAGTTGTTGGTGGAGGAGTTCATAATTCCCACGGTGATTGGTTTATCAATTTCGCGAAGAACATATGTGTTGCATATGTTTTCCAACCAAAAGCTCGAGCAATTATGGAATGTTTGTACTTATTATAGGATAGAGGCTATCGCTGAGTGATGATTGAGACTGATAATGCTCTTTTGGTCCAATTTCTGTGCAATGCTTATGATTATTTAATGGAATGGCCAAGATTCGTCATGTGCAGTTGTTGTGTAGAAGACCCTGGTAGCTTAAGTTCAATCATATAAACAAAGAACAAAATGCTTGTGTAGATAGGTTGGCAAGATTCAGTAGAACTACAGTAAGGGACTTGACATATCCGAAGAGTCTCCTAATTTATTGATAGACTACTTATTCAAGGATCACTCTAATATTGTTGTTCTTGATTCTATATTGACTCATGATGTTGTTTAGGGACCTTTTCTACCGAATTTTTTTCATTTTGTTTAAAAGAATTAAACAATTATAATATCTAATATAAGTTTTACATTTTACATTTTTTGAAAGGAAAATCAAATATTGCTGCTAAAAAAAACATTAGACAAGCAAGATATAGTCAAGAAAAAGAGAACATACTAAAATCCAAACCAACAACTATGTGTTAAAATAATCAATCATATAAAAAAAAACAGGGTAAAATATGTTGTTAGTCTATGTACTTATATAGAAATTGAGATTTAATCTTTATAATACAAAAATTATAAATTTAATCATTCTACTTTTTCAATTTAAAATTCTTAGTCCAATCATCATCATTGTTAGTAATTTCTGTCAAAATTTCTCAACTTGAAAACTTGATTAAGTTATCCTTATATGACAAGTCATATGATTACCACAAAAAAAATGATAAGTTGACAAATTTTGACAGAAACTATCAACAAGAATAATGATCTAGCTATGGTTTTTAAACTGAAAAGGTAGAAGGATTGAATTTTTAACTTTTAAAGTATGGAGACTAAATCTCAAATTCTATACAAGTAATGAGACTAACAACATATTTTAACCTAAAAATATTGGCATAATGATAAATTTAACCCTCAACATTTGGATATTTTTTCAATTTGGTCATTATTTTTTTTTTTGAGTTAAATTTGGCGATTGACCTTTCGAAAAGAATCAAATCACTTTTTTTTATGGAAAATTTGACTAAAACTTTAATATTTTAATGATGTTAGTGTGGGAACTTGCATGATAATTTACGTGTACTTCATACTAATATGTTACTATTTGTCTTATATGCATGTCAACAAATAATTTAAAATTATAAAATAAAAAAATGAAAATAAATTCAAAATTCAAAAAAATATATAAAAAAGTTATCATGAAGCAAACTTGGATTGCTATTTGGGTAGCATGTTTAAAAATTCAATGTTTTAGTCAATATTTCTGTTAAAAAATAACAATTGGATGCTTTTTGAAAAGTTGATGGTCAAATTCGACTATTTTTAAAAGATTGATGGCTAAATTTAGCTAAAAAATAATAAGGGCCAAATCGACAAAAGATATAGATGTTAAGAGCTTAATTTGTGATTATGCCAAAAATAATTTATGTCTCTAATTATATTCGTCTGTTTTACCTTCCCACGTTTCTTTGTCTCTTCTTCTTTCCCACTTTCTCTTCTCTTTGGAAGTTTGTAAAGCACAAAGCAGCCAAAGAGAAAGAGATTTAAGGGAAGCAAAAAAGACGAAATCTCGAAAATACCCAAACAGTGGGAGCGATTCTCGCTTCGTCTTCCTCGAAACTATACATTTAAGGTACTTCCATTTCCATAATTATCTCTCTTGAGTTCTCCCGATCTGTTTTTCATTGGTTTTCTTTCTTTTTTTTTGTAGTTTTTTTGAGTTCCATTTTCGATCTCTTCTAGCTGGTGGATTTATGGGGTTCTGAATTCTAATTTATCTAAAATTACCCCATCTTTGTTTGCCTTGTTGCAGGTTGGTTAAGTTAGGGTTTAGGTTTGAGTTTTAGTTAGGGTTTAGATTGTTTAATGATAAAATGTGAAGAAGAGAATTGTTTTTTTCCCCCTTATATTGGTCTGGAATCTGGGTTCTGTTTGAATGTGAGGCATGTGGTGCATGGTTACATTTCATATTATTTTTGAAGTTTTAATATTGATTGAGCATTTGAGCTCTGTTTTATGTTTTTCAGGGCATTTTTGGGTATGGGTATATCAGAAATTTTAAACTTATGCATTACATTTCTTAGCTGTTCTTTGGTTAATGTTGCTCTGATTTTATTTTGTACTGTTTGGTTTGGTTTAGAAGTTATTTTATTGCTATATGTTTGCTCCTTATGCTAGCTATATCTTGATATTTGCCTTTTGGTTTTCTAGTAGTAAAAAAAATGCAAAAGTGGTACAACGCAAAAATAATGATTGATTAAAAATGGAATTTTTTTTACTACAATGCAAGATTAACTCATGGTTTTGGTCCTCCTGGAAATTTACCTTCTAAGTTTGTCATCATGGTTGTTTTATATTAGTTTCTTATTTGTGCCTTTTGCAACTTTGGGGCTTGCAGATTTTAGTTGGTGGCTTTTCTTGCTATGGCTTCCACTGCAACTGCCTCTTCTGCTGGTCCCCGTTATGCTGCGCCAGACCCCACTCTACCCAAACCATGGAAAGGCCTAGTTGATGGTAAAACTGGTTATCTATACTTTTGGAATCCTGTAACAAATGTCACGCAGTATGAGAGGCCTACAAGTGCAGATTCTGTCCCGAAACCTTCTGTTGCACCTATAAGTTCTTCAGTTCAAGTTCAGCAATCTTCTGAAGGACGTTGTGGTTATAGTCCTGGCAAAGAAAATGACCGGGATGGAAGAGGAAGTGAAGCCAAACTTGAGCCAGTATCAAGGACTGACCAGGTAATTTGATTTACTTTCTGTCCTCTTTAAATCGGGCACTTGATTTATCTGGTTTTTCTTATCCATCTTAGGTGAAATCGAAAATTAGTACATTTTTCTGAACATGTTAAGTGCTGAAGTATGGTCCTTGTCATTCTGGTGGTTAAACTGTTAAATTTTTGTCACTTTTGATTTGAGACTTGGACATGTGTTCCTGTCCAAGATACTTTTAACTTTTTATATCTGATTATCGAAATTCTTAAAAGCTCGGGGTTTTTCAAAATTACATACTTCAAGCATCTGAAGTGTTGTTCTCCTATCCTAGGTTTTTAATGTTCTTAACTTTTCATAGAATGCTAGAAGTGGACCAGTTCATTCCCATAATACGCCTAATGTGACTTCCAGCTCTGTGTCGGGAGTATCTTCTGCTAGAGGACATGGATCAGTGACTGGGGGAAGTAATTTGTCTGGTGATGCTTATCGCCGTCAGCATGAGATAACAGTAACTGTGAGTATCTAGTTGATGATTACAATTTACAAATAGTTTATAAATCATCTCATTTTTATGTTCTTTCAGTCACTTTCTTCTGAAAACCTTTGTGCTTGGGGCATTACTATCCCTTGTGACGCAAATTGTTTTTCTTATTTCTTGTCAGGGAGATGAGGTGCCCCCACCTTTTTCATCATTTGAATCTACTGGATTTCCTTCTGAGTTACTTAGAGAGGTCAACTATTCTGCTTATCCTTTAACTTTTGGTCTTTATAACATTGGTGGACTTGAAAGTTGAATCTTGTAAGTTACGAGCAATGCAAGTTGATTGTTTCTCGTGCAAAGTTCTTAGATTGTTGGAGGTCCCAATGTTGAGCATCAGACTCATGCTAATTCTTTTGCCATCTTTACTTTTTTGTCGCAGGTGCGATATTTGCTCCTCAGAGGAGCTAATATCGTACGCTGTGGTGCCCTCTGTCGGGGGCCATGCTTATCATTTGGAGTGCCCTTATTTGGTGGACAAATTTTTGGGAAGGGCTTTCTGAATGACCTAAGTTCGTGGCCAGGGCTGCCGTAGATGATACTTCAGTCTCCCACTCGGTCTAAAAGGAAGAAGAGGCTTCCTCCTGTTCCAGCTTGCATCAGCAAGCGTAGGCCGCTTGCATGTGGGGGATGATGCTACTTCTGACATAAGCCACTGCACTATAACTTCTAAAGAAAACCATAAGTCTTGACGCCATTACTTCTGCTCACAGAAGTTGCTGGATTTTTTTCCTTTTATTTTATTTTCTTTTAACAGGTACACAATGCTGGGTTTTCTGCTCCAACTCCAATTCAGGCTCAATCATGGCCAATTGCATTGCAAGGTAGAGACATAGTGGCCATTGCAAAAACCGGTTCTGGGAAAACATTGGGTTACCTAGTACCTGGGTTTATGCATATCAAGCGGTGCGGTAATGATTCTCAAATGGGTCCAACTGTGTTAGTATTATCACCAACAAGGGAGCTGGCTACTCAGATACAAGATGAAGCTCAGAAGTTTGGTGGTTCATCAAGAATTACGTGCACAGTATGTCACACTCTTTGAGACTGGATCACAAAATCAATTTGTTCATTTCTTTTGTAATTTCTTTTTCTTCTAGTTTCTCCAATAAGGTTTATATTTCTTTCTGGTATACTTCAGTAACATATAAGTCTTTTCAAAGCTGAAGGTAGAATCATGATTTTACTAATGTGGGTTATTGTATGTTTCCATGCAGTGTCTGTATGGGGGAGCACCAAAAGGTCCTCAGTTGAGAGAAATTGAGAGAGGAGTAGATATTGTGGTTGCCACTCCTGGCCGGTTAAATGATATTCTAGAGATGAGGAGAGTCAGCCTCCAGCAAGTTTCTTACCTCGTGTTAGATGAGGCTGATCGCATGTTAGATATGGGTTTTGAACCTCAGATTAGGAAGATTGTGAAAGAGGTGCCTACTCGTAGGCAGACTCTCATGTACACAGCGACATGGCCAAGGGAAGTTCGGAAAATTGCAGCAGATCTACTGGTAAATCCTGTTCAGGTCAACATTGGCAATATCGATGAGCTTGTGGCAAACAAGTCTATTACACAGGTTTGGATTTCATTGCTGCTAATCCTTATTTAATTTAAATAAGATTTGAGAATCTGAAAGTTCTTAGTAGTTTTAAATTTTATTATGAATGAGTGGTAGCCTTTATTTGTACTCACTTAGAAATTTATCATTCTGTGTCCTGCAGAATGTCGAAGTATTAGCACCAATGGTAAAACACAGAAGACTTGAGCAGATTCTGCGCTCTCAAGAACCAGGATCCAAGATTATAGTCTTTTGTTCAACCAAGAAGATGTGTGATCAACTTGCTCGCAACCTCAGTCAGTTTGGAGCTGCTTCTATCCATGGTGACAAATCTCAGGCTGACAGGGACTACGTGCTTGGTCAGTTTCGCTCTGGGAGGTCGCCAGTGCTTGTTGCTACTGATGTTGCTGCTCGGGGCCTAGACATTAAGGACATCAGGTAGGGGTTGGGATTTCTGATGCATGGTTCCATGGCGTTTACTTTATAGCTCAAAGGAGCCACAAATGATAAATACAGGAAACCCTTGGTCTTTAAAGTTTAGTAACTTTATTGCTTCTGCTGTGTCGAGTGTATCATGATAATGATTTGCATTTTTTAATATCTTTCACAGGGTGGTAATCAACTATGACTTCCCTACTGGAGTTGAGGATTATGTTCATAGGATTGGAAGGACTGGAAGGGCAGGTGCAACTGGATTGGCTTTTACATTCTTTGGTGATCAGGATTCGAAGCATGCTTCAGATCTCATCAAAGTTTTAGAAGGAGCAAACCAGCAGGTGCCTGCAGAACTTCGTGAAATGGCTTCACGTGGTGGTGGGATGGGAAGGCCTAGACGATGGGCTCCTAGTTCTGGTGGCTATGATGGTGAACGTGGCGGACGCACTGATTCAGGGTATGGTGGTAGGGATGGTGGAAGAGGAAGTCGAGGAATTTCTACATCCTCGAGCTGGCATGAGAAAAGTGGTGGACGTGGATATGGTCACGAGTCTTCTGACAGGTATGTTGGTGGTCTTGTTTCTCTCTATTGTTTTTGAATTTTAGTGATTATAATGTTCTATACTTGCTGCTGAATTTATATGATTTTCTCACCCCCTTGTCATGTAAGAACAGGAATGATCGTGGTTTCCATGATAGTTATGATACGGGACGCAGTCGGAGTCGGAGTCCTGACAGGTTTAATAGTGCTTCTGGACGTGATCATTCCCCAGTGCTCAGTTTCCACGAGCTGATGATGAAACGTAATCAGCAGTAGCAGGGAAGGTCTGGATATGCTGATGGGGCCTCGTACATGGTTTCAGGGACGAGTAGGAAGGCAATGATATCTCCAGGTGATAACTAATCTCTTTTGACCTCGGAATTGAGGGATTTTGGTAGTTATATAAAGACTTAAGATGCTCTCTTCCGTCACGGTTTTTGTTTTGTTCGTGCTGCATACATGTGTAGGGCGGTGTGCAGTGGCAAGGCAAAGTGAATTTTTTTGGTATGTTGATTTGATTTCTAAAGCTTTTAGAAGATGAGAAATCAGTCAAAGTTGAAATGCAAAAAGTAAATGAGGAGAAGAACCTTTTTTTTTATTTTTTACTTTTTGATGTTTTGGATTTTGTTGTGTAGTTCTTAGGAAATGTGTTAAGGATAGTTATAACTATGGGCTGTAAAGTTTAAAGGCTAATTTCATTCAAGTGCTTTGCCAGCTTGCTTTCTTATTGGGGGTGGGGGTGATTTGGTAATTTACCTTCAAAGGGTGAGATGGAACGGGATTGATACCAATGGAAAGTTGAATGAAAAATGCAAGAGGATTATGATATGAATATATATATTCATTATTGTTAGTAGTTTTTAATGTTACATATTTTGCATTTAATTTTTTATTAGATTTTTAAGAAACATATTCAATATATATAATTAATGTAAGATAACATAATAACTAATTAAAGTAATTAACAATATATTGTTTTTAATTTATAAAAAATTGATATATTGAAAATTAAATTCTTTATTATTCAATTTTTTTAACAATGTCAATCAATAAATTGTTCACAATAGTTTGTAGATAAAATTAATATAAATATAATATATGAAATTATTTTATAAAAAGTATCGTTTATAAAATCTATATATGAAATATATAAACAAAAATATATTTCTTTTCTTTTTCTTTTTGGTTAATAGAAATATAATAATTTAAATATGAAATATGAAATCTGATTTTTTATTTGTTATATAAATTCATTTAGTAATAGCTTTTTTAACATAATCATAATTCTTATTTATAAGTATGATAAATTTTCAAGTAATGTTTTAACCAATTATTTTGGTAAAATTAAAACTCTTAATATAAATAATAAAAATATTTAAAATTACATTCAGTAATATAATGAACAACAAAAGCTACATAAGACAATTCAAAAGGTTTTCCAAACACATACTTTTATATATACTGGCTTTTAATATCACATACAATAAATGTAATTTTACATGTTTAATTATTAATTAATTTTTTATATAATGTGTTTATAATTAATGTAATTTGTGTAAAATAATATTCGTTATTCAAATTGTTTAACATAATTAAAATATAATATTTATTTAACAACTTAAATATTATAAAAGTAAAAATTTTCAAATCATAATTAAATCATTTTTTTACCATATTCGATATACAATGTATTTTTACTTTGTATAATTAGTACAAAACAACAATATTCAAAATAACAAATAACATATATCAATTTCTTTGATCATTCAAATATACTATTAATAAAAATTCCAAATAATTATTAAAGCATTTGTCCAAACTATAGAAGTTCAAAATGCTATCATGTTAATAAATTGTAAATTGTAAAATGTATATATATATCGTTGATTTTTGACATAAACTCAATCAACGTTATTATCAATATACACAAACAATGTGGGTGAAATAATGTGTAACATATATCATTGAAATGTGTAAAAGTATTAGATTAAAGTTTTGGCTGAAGTGGTAAAGGAAAGTTTTTTATTAACATTGATGGCATGGGTTCTAGTATTAACATTTTTATTTATTTTTATTATTTTTAAAGGTTAAATGGGGTATATATGCCCCTAAACTTTGCCAAAAATGGGGGTTAGAAGAATCGAGTTTGTAAAAATTGAGAGTGGACATGTCCTAATTTATAAGGTTATCTTTGTGCATTTGTAAATAAATCGAGGGTTTCAAACAAATACCGAAATTAGGGTCATAACTAATTAATTAAAGTATTAAAATAATATAATCAAGTTTTATTATATTAATCTAAAACGAAACTTGATTACGATGTTTAATTTAAAAATAGTGTGTTTTAATTGAGTTAGAACCTAATTGGAAAAGGGGTAAAATTGGAGTGACCAAAAGGGCAACTTGCCCAATTATCATTATTTGAATTGTAAATAAATGAGTTTCTAGTTTGAAGGTTAAGTGTTAGTGAATTAATATTTGAAACCCAGGTTCAAATTCTTTCCCTCGCATCAATTTTATTTTGCGCAATTTTGCTTCAAACCCTAGCAAGTGTCACGCCTTGTTTTAAGAATAAATGTTGTAAGAGTTAAACAAGAATGAGTATATGACCTAGTGGTTAAGTAGTGTAGCCATCCCTAGAGACTCATTTATTGTCTGGAAAAAAATATTAGACAAGAAATAGGCTTCAAGCCTCAGGATTAAGAGTTAGCTTTCCTCTTTTATGATCTTAAGTTCAAACCATTCTTTCCTCTTTTATTTTGAGAATTCGATAAGTCTCCAAAAAGAAAGCAATATGTACAATTAAGTGTCTAAATTAGACAAGAAATGAGCTGTATGGTTAAAATGCTAGAGCCTCTTTAGACCCAAGTTCAAGGCCCCTCCTATTTTTATTTCATAATTTTGCCAAAAAAGCCCCGAAATATATCTATATGATTAAGCATAAAAAAGGAATAAGGATTGTTAGTTTTCCTTAAAGCCAAGGTTCAATTTGCCTCCTCCTCCCCTTCATTTTAAATTCAATTTCAGCAAATCTTGGGAAAATTGTAGGTGATGCCCCTAAGGTAAACCGTAGGAATTTAACCAATTCACAACTTGCCCTTTCTCAAAATTCCAATAGAATTTAAATTCCACTATTTTTTTCTCTTCTATTCCTAATGATATTCATATTGCCTCTTTTCAAATCCTAATAGAATTTGCTCTCCATCTTTCTATTTATTTTCTTTCCCTTTTCTTTACATCATATTTTCATTCTAATTGTTGATAAATGTTTTGCTTTCTCGAATCAAATCATCCTCCATTCAATCGTTTTTTTCTATCGGTTTCATAACTACCTTCAATAACATCTCGATCCTTGTCAAGAAACGGTAAGTACTTTTCGTTTCAAAGTTTGGATCCCGAAATTTTCGTAGTATTTCTACCCGATGCTAATCATTCATTCAAATTAATCAATCTTTTACAATTATTGTTGAAACCTTCGATAATCTTGATAAATCTCGAAATCAATTGTTAACTAATGTATTAATATCGTTTGAAGGACCTGATTTAGGTGAATCGGATGATAATCGGGCGTGAGGAATGTCGATTGGTCTCCTGATAAAAGGTGTGTGTTCTTTTACAAATGAATTGGGGTATCACCTCTTTGGAGAGCACTTGCGGTGAAGGGATTAATCACTTCTATTAGCAGTGGACACCTTAATTTCGACAAAAAAAAGTAATATAATTTTTATTTTTATTTTTTTGTTGATGGAAACATAATAGTTTAAATATAAACTAAATCAATTTAAAAATTAAAACTTTTTATTTAGTATTAAATAAACACATTCAATACGGTTAAAGTACTTGTGAGGTCCCTATAATATAGGGGCTGGATCAAATTTGTCCCTCTACTATTAAATAGATCAATTTAGTCATTATATTAATAAAAAGAATCAAATAAGATCAAATTGTAACAAAATTAACATTTGCTATATAAAAAATGTCCCGAAAATATAAAATTTTCAATTGTAGTTCAATTGTAAGCAAAAGATTTCATTTATAGAACCATAAAAAATTTAAAAATGTTAATCTTGTTAAACAATAAATGATATTTTTTAAACAATAATTGTTAACTCTATTCCACTTTGACCTTATTTGACTCTTTTTAACAATACATGGATTAAATTAATTATTTAATAATAGAGAGGCTAATTTGATCAATTCCCGATAATAGAAAGGCCTCTCAAGTACACTCACCCATTTAATACCAACAAGTGGTCGAAATAAGTGGAAGTGGATTTTTTCCTAGCCACTTGTGAATTATATTTAGGAAAATGGAAAGCTTAGTCCCATATTGGTTAGATATCAAGTGTAGAATATGTTTATATATATATGAACCAACTTGATAGTTATTGAATGATTAAGCTAATGTTCTCCCTCGCGTGTGGGGGGGGGTGCAAATCCAAATCTGTTGGGGTTGGGGGCGCACCTGTACCGCACAACGTGGGCTACGTGAAATATTTTGATCGATTGGTCCCTTCTATGCCTTTCGATTTTTAATGGCTCCATTAGTAAAAAGTTCTTTCATTTTGAATTTTATTTAAAACTGAAATAATTTGCAGGAAAAAGACATACTGAATCTTTCTCTATTTTTCCTGCAAAAAATTCGAGATATTTTCCCTACATATTTCAAACTTGTTTTAAGTGATAGAAGAAAGTTAGGCTACAGTTCGTTGATCACTGCAACCATGCTCATCTCGTTGTTGTATCTTGGGAGATAGTCGACCAACGTTTCTCCAGCACTAAAGGAGCGGCCGAATCTGTCTTAAAGAAACTGTGAAAACATGCCTCAATCACCAGTCGGATTTCTGCCTACCTACGAATACAAAATTTCGATCTAGTTTTATTTCTAATTTTTTTAAGATATATATATATCTATATTGTTCTGATTCGATGTTATGATTTAAATCAATATTTTATATTACTGTTAATTTCACTAACGTATTTGCAACAAAATATTCTTATGAAATAAATTTATTTAACAAAATATTTTAGTAAAATAAAAAAATATTTATAAATGTCACAAAACTTATACATATTTTAGTAAAATTAAAAGAAAAAGTTTGAGTATAATAAATAATATTTAAATATAGTAATGTAAAGCTTCTCCAAACTCGTGCTTATATATATTGATATTATCAATGTTTATTTTTTGGACAATGTTTAGGGTTTGTGGCCATTCCTCCCAATAATACCGTCTTCAAGATTCGGAGCCGTATTCTCTTCTTAAAAGTGTAATGTACCTTATCACTATACCCAATAATTATTGATTATATACTTATATATTATTTAGTTAGAGGGATTAAATTCCAAAATAAGTTTTGTCTTTGAAGTGGACCTCCAATTTGGTTGTTGTTGCTTTTCCCTCTTTTCTATAATGCTGTTGTAAGGTTGTTTTTGACTTCACCTCCATACTAAAATCGAAAACCAAAAATAAGGAAATGCCAATGAATTTTCACTTTACAAAAATTAGGGGGAAATAATAAAACAAACAAATTTTTTTTTTAAAGAAAAGGATAAAAGTTGTATGTTTTTTTTCTTATGAAAAATAAAATAAAATATCACAATTTTGGAAGGATATATTTCACGAAGTGGGTGCAAAATAATTTATATAACAAAGTTATAAAAGCTAGAAATATAAATAAAACGCAATTCTTTTTTTATACAATATTAAAAATAAGGGATGGGTTAATTTCATAATTGAGTTAAGACTCGATCAAACGAGTGATACTAACTCAACAAATCATTTAAATATACAGACAAAAAGTATGATTTATATCTTCACTCAACAGATTTTACTATTGAGTTAAGTTTTATTACATACATCAATCTTTATTTCATTAGATATAATACTTTTACATTATTTAAATATTTAAATCTAAATATATATTACTAATATTATAATATGATATTTTTATTAGTATTTCATAATTGTGAGTGAAAATTTATTATGTCTTAATTTTTTAATTACTTAGTTTCATTGATAACTTCAATTTTTTAACCATTACCATCTATTTATCTTTATTTAAAAAGAAAAACTAAAAGCATTTTTTTTTAGCAAATCCCATAAATTTAATACTATAATAAAAATATAAATAAATAGATATTAGGCTTAATATATCATTTGGCACTTGAGTTTGATTTAATTTTTAATGTGGTACTAATATTTTTTTGGGTCCAATGTGATACTTGTATACGACAAAAGTTATACATTTTGGTATCCAAAAGTAACGTTATTAACTTTTTATGTTTAATTTAGATTTTAAGGTAAGTTAATGAAAATTCATAATTAACTAATAATATTAGAAATTAAATTTTCTCAAATCAATTTAAAAATTAGGGAAAAATCACAATAGTCATGAACACAAAATTTAAAAATTTATAATTAATACTAAATTTATTCTATAACAATTGAAACCTAAATCTAATAATTTTAAAGTTAATTTTTATCAAATCAACCTTAAAACTCGAATTAAATGCTAAAATATCAGCACTGCTACTTTTGAGTTCCATAAAACATAAGTAATATATTAAAAAAAAGTGTGAAATTCATATAACTAAATCAATGAGTTTGATAACAAATTTAGTGTATGTATTTATAAATTGAACCCATTATTGTTGTATAAATTCAGTTAAAATTGTACCTAGAACAAAAATCTCTCCCATAATCTTAGACTTCAACCACCCAAGTTTTGAATTGAAAAAAAGAATCAAAATTTCAATTGGGAATGACATCACAAAATGGAGGAAGTAACTGTAAATTTCTCTTCTTTTTTTTTTCTTTCTTTCTTTTAGGTTTTATTTTAAAACAAAATTTTTGCAAAACTTAATTAGAAATTGATTGTGGGATTCATTAATTAGGCTAAAAATGGAAAAATAATAAAGGTTCAGTTACAAAAACAAAGTGGTTTTAGTGTAAAATCTTTGACACATTGCAAATTTCATTTACTCATGTATTGCCAATCCCTTCAAAACCAACCTTCCTCAGTTAATATTTTTTTTCTCCTCCAAATTCCCTCATAAAAAGACAATTTTTTTTGTTTCAAAATACCCTCTCAAGACAAATAAAATATCTTTTCATTTGGGGTTTACCTACCCCTATTTATGAATAAAATCATGTATATTTATTTATATTTATTAATAAAAAATTAATTTTAGCGTTACGAGTTAAATGACATCAAATTCAATAAAAAATATGACATAAAATACTTAAATTAAAATTATAATAGTAAAATAAAATTAAAGATTACTTAATTCATTTAATTGAAAAAAGCTACTAAAAACTCCAAATCTTTTTAAGTAGGACATTTTTGTTACATACATAATTTGTTTAATTCATTTACCTAATTAACATGTGTTTATACATATTTATTTCTATTTTTTGATACATAGTTAGTGGAGTTTTTTAGACTCCACAAACGGGCTAAAAGTTTAATGAGTGTAAATGTAGTAAAAAATAAAAAAAATAATTATATAAACAAATATGACACTTGCCACACCCTCAACCCATTTGTGGAGTTTAAAAACTCCACTAACAGTGTATCAAATAATTACCTTTTTATTTAAAAAATTATTAAAAAAGAGAAATTTTCTGGTACACTGTCAATGGAATTTTTAGATTCCACAAGCAGGACCAGAGGTTGATAAGTATCATATAAGGGTATACTAAAATATTTTAAAAAAAGCCACATGCCAATTTTTTAATATTGATATTAAAATAAAAAATACACTATTAATATATCAAATACTCATCTTTAAAAAAAAAACTCAAAAAATATTATAAACCAACATTTTGGTTTCTATTTCTATATCTACATATTTAGATAATTAATAGTGTTTTGAGTTAAAAAGTTGATATAATAGTTAAATTTCGGTTAAAAAGGTTCATCTACTTAATTTATTCAAGAAAATAGCTAAAAAAGTTGCAAAATTTTCGTTTTTTGTCTCAAATATTAAACTCTCTTAATTTCAAAATTTGATGGACCTAGAAAAATTGAAATTAATTTTACGATCATCAAATTTGATTCTAATATTTGAGTACCAGATGATTGGAACTCATAGTAATGTTAAAGAAATACATAATCTAAAATAAAATCTTAGAGGGTGAGATATACATCCGTCACATGACTAAATCCAAATTTAAGTAGAATTGCATCAAAATCCTGCTATGAAATTAGCAAATAAAAAGATGGGTTTTAGGAGATTAATTATTGTTGAATTTTAGGTAAATTTTTTTTGGCTTGAAAAGAAGGGAAGGCCCTCTCCATGTCTCCCACGTCTCATTTCAATTAACCTAAGAATTTCCCCTAAAATACAAATCTTTTTAACGAACTAATCATTAATTTGGGTCCATTTTCTTGCCCTTTGCAACACTTGAACTTGGAAGCTTAAAAGTCACTATCAACTTTCAATGTTAACCCTTGCTTTCCCATTTCATCAATGGCTTAAAATATTGTCTAATAATTCAATATTTCAAACCCTTTTCTTATTTATTTTTATTTTTATATTATTATAGCATAAATAAATAAGGAAAAAAAAAGGGGGCCCATATAGAAACTTAATCTCAAGCCTTTATAAACCATTAGTATAACCCCTTTTTTTTTGCAAAACAAACATTAAACCACATACCCTTCATTTCTCTTTTAAACTTTTCCCTTCCTTTTTTTCCTTTTCCTTCTTCTTCCTCCTCTTGTTCCTCTTGCTCAACTTGCATGGAGTACGATACAAGTTTTAAAGAGGATTTTCCTTTCCTTTCTAGCCTTTTCTCGGAGAATAACTCAAGTTCTTCCTTCAAACCTGATTTTAATGGCTGTTTTCCTTTGCCTGATGGTTCTTCTCCATCATCTTCCTCTTCTCCATCATCATCATCTTCCAAAGCTTTGGTCCACAACTTTATTCTTAACCAAGACCAAGACACAACTCCAACTGGTAACAACAACACTGGTTCTCTCTTGAACAATCATCCTCTCCATTTCCATCAGTTTCCCATTGATGGGTCCTCAAAGAATCCTTTTTTTGAGGATTCCACCACATGCACCGACCCTTTTATCGACCCTTACACCAATGATCTCAATGCTTACATCCCTTCCTTGTCTTTTACAGTACCCGATCATGGTACTTCTTTAAACAATGGCCTTACTTTCCAAGCCTTTTCAACTGAATCACCCTGCTGGGATTTTTCTCAAAACAAAGCTTCAGCTCCACCGGAAACCGGTGAACATCATCGGAGTTATCAGCAGCAACAACAGGAGCCTATGGATTTTCAAGATCAACCATCGACGCCTCCTCCACCACCACCTCCTCCGGTGGCTACCAAAGTGGCTGAAGATGCCTCATGCATTACCAATCAAAATGGGCGTAACAATAATAATCAAGACAGGGATGATGATGATGATGAGAAGAAGAACAACAACAGAAGGTTCCTCAAAGCCAAAAGAGTTAACCAAGCTACTAAGAAAACTAGTATAATCAAAGGTCAATGGACTCCTCAAGAAGATAGGTAAAAAATTAATTTCTTTTCCCTTCATTTTGTTATGCTTTCCCCCCCCCTTGATTAGGGTTTTGGGTTGTTTTTCTTTTCCTTTAAAGTCATGATTTATATGAAGATCTGATTATGTATGTGTGTATATGTTTTTATAGAGTGCTAATGCAACTGGTGACAAGGCATGGAACAAAGAAATGGTCTGAAATTGCTAAGATGCTGAATGGGAGAGTGGGAAAGCAGTGTAGAGAGAGATGGCATAACCACTTGAGGCCCGATATCAAGGTTCTTTTACCTTGTTTTCCTTTTCCTTTTCTTCTTTTATTTCTCATTAACACATTAACCATACACATAAACATAGATATACATGCATGATCATGTATGCATGTGTATATATAAGCTTATTATATATATCATACGTACGCATGTATATATATGTCATGGACAAAAGATTGCATTCAACATATATATTCTTGATACAAAAGATTAGATATATGTATGTATGTGTTCATCATATGTATATATGTAAATATACATATGCATCCATGGCTTACATCACATACATACGCATACACCGGGGCAAATGCGAGGGGTAGGTCGAGGTCTTGACCCCACAAGATGGTAAAATTACTTCTAAAATCCCTTAAAAATTAGTATAATGGAAAATTTATTTTTGAGTCCCTTCGAGAACTTATAATTTAATTCTGATCTCTCTAACTTTTTTCCCCAGCCGTTACCCCGGTGCATATATGGTATTAGTTGTACCATTTAAACCATTTTGTTTTGTTGCGAGAATTTCCATTAAAGAATATATAATATTGACACGCGTCCGTAAATGAAAGGGAGCATTTACGTCAAATTATTATGTTATTATTATCTCTTAAAAAATTGTGAAAGTATTAAAAAGACTTACCATATAATCATTTGCTGTTATGGCGTGACAGCGCATAGTTAAACAATTTGACCAGGGTTAGGTTAGACCAAATATTCTTAATTCGGTCTTATCGTCATATTAAATTATAATCGTAAAAATAAATAAAAAATAAAAAAAAATTGCTTTTTTTTGAATCATCTCATTATAAGTTCTAATAATATCTGTTCTTTTTAACACAATTATCAGAACTACCCATAGCCTGCACTTAAACCTATGTCCTCCTACATTGACAACAATGCCCATGCCAATTGAGTTAAGACTCAATCCGCGTTAATTTTGTGTTTTTGTAAAAAAAATATTTACATAAAAGGTTTTTTTCCTTTACCATATGATTGTTAAACCTAATGATCATAAAATCTTAACCTTTTTTTTTTCTTTTTTTATCTATAAAGAAAAAGTTATGCCTATTACATGAAATATAAATAATGTTAAAGTTACATTCATAATATCTCACTTGTCTACTATGAAAAGTTTGTTAGGGTAATCTTCCATGAGAAAAAAAAGAAATGGATTCCTACACTAATTATAAGTGAAACCTTTGTGTTTGATACATAGTTAACTTATAAATTTATAGATTACTAATGAAACCCCATTGATAATATGATAACTATACTTTTCAATAACCTGCGTCACCAGATTCATTCTAGCTATATAGATTCCTACACTAACCATGCGTCATATATAAGAAAAACTTATATTTAATTCATTATTTATCAAATAACTTTAAAATTGTTTGTCTTCTTCATTTGAATATGGATTGTTTTGTCCAAAAATGTATGGGTTTTTTTGAAATTACAGAAGGATTCCTGGAGTGAAGAAGAAGACATGATACTGATTGCAGCACACAAAGAAATAGGAAACAAATGGGCAGAGATAGCCAAAAGACTCCCAGGGCGTACTGAGAACACTATAAAGAACCATTGGAATGCTACCAAACGAAGGCAATTCACAAGGCGCAGCAAAGCCAAAGATGGCAACTCCAACCCTCCCAAAGGCTCCCTTCTCCAAAACTACATCAAGTCCGTAAGCTCCCCGACGGAACTGACACCGGCGGCAGCCGCCTCCTCATCGAGCCAACACGACAATGAGTTCGAAATGACTGATGCTAGCCCACACATGGTGCAACCCGAAACTTCGGGTTTGAACTCTACTGGTTGGAGCATTGGAGCTTTAAACGATCATGTTCAACGTCAGCGTCAACAGCAGCAGGAAATGAATTACTGTTTTGATGCTAATGTTTATAATGATATGCATCGTAATCAAAGCTTTGGATCGATGCTTGAAGGAGATGGCAATGGCAATGGCAGTGGCATGGGCAATTTTGAGCTTCCCTTGGAAATGGATTCGTTGAAGAAAGAGCTGGATTTGCTGGAGATGATCTCTCAAGGAAATCTCTAGTTCATTATAATCATAGCCTCCTCCCCCCCCCACCCACCATGACATTATCTATTTAGGGTTTAAGAACTTTGGTTGTTTAATGTTAATTTAAGTTTCCTTTCCTTTTCTTTTAGTTTTATGTTGTAATGTTTGGGACATATATGTATCCTCAGCTTTACTAGGAACTTTCGACTGTTTTAATTTCCGTCTAATTTACATCTTTTTTATCTTCTAGTGTTTTTTTATGAATGATGTTGAAGGTTTATATCTGCCCTTATTTATTTTTAAAGTTTAAACATATATTTTTTTTGGTAGAGAAAAAAGAACACTCTTATTAGCTAGGAATGAATAGAAACCGTTGTTCCTTCATACAAGGAATCATGAGTATCTTCTTCTAGCAGCCGTATAATATATTGTGGTGGAAAAAGAACTATTTAGTTTAGTTTTCCTATTTCCGCATTTGCCAAACAATCATTACCTTGGTACTTCCTCGCAAGACATACTTAAAAATATATATTTTATTTAGGAATGCAATCTACCTTGCACTGTACCTAATACTTCTTAATGATTTTCTTTTTATTTATTTTATTTAACTCACAAGAAATTAATATTTAATTTACAAACCTTAAATTTGTATATATAAATATATATAGCAATGCACACTACAAATTTTGGGACGATTAAAATCATCTTTAATAAATTTAAACACAATTTAATTCGTCCCTAATTTAAAATTGTGTCTGAAAAACTTGACAAATATAAAATTATAATTATAAACGAAATTCATCCCTAAAGCTTTAAGGAAGAATATCCTCCCAAATTTATAATAACATATATATCAAAATAATTAGGGCTGGGTTTTATCCTTAAATTTTTAGAGACAAATATTGTCCCAAAATTTATCAAAATACCCCCAAATATTTAAGGTCTTTTTTGACTCTAAATGAATACTTTTTAAATTAAAATCTAATACTACAAATTCTTAAGAGAAAAATAATTTATCTACTTCTAAAATAAAAGATCATATACACTTAAATCAATAAAATCTATCATAATAAATTTTAGGGTAAACTACGAAAATAGTCACTTTTGTTTGCCTTAGGTTACATTTTAGTCACTTAAGTTTGAAATGTTACGTTTTAGCCACTTACCTTATTGTGTTGTAACATTTTAGTCACTGAGCCGTTTATTGCCGTTAACTGTGTAACGGTAAGCTGACATGGAATGTTAAATCATGATTTCAAATGAAAATTTTAGGTTAAATTATACAATTGGCCTTTATATTTTTTCGTTTTGAGGAATTTAATTCTTTTCTTTTATGTTCCTTTAACTTTCTTTTTTTTCCCCATTCTGTTTTGCTTCTCTCTATGTTTTCCTCCATCCTCCATTTCTTTTAACGTAGTTTTTCTATGTTTTCCATTTGTCAAAACTAGTCCCTATATTTGGCTTTAATAAATAAAGAAATAAAAAGAAAAAATAAATATTTCAAAAAAAAGCATAGGGATTAGTTTTAACAAATGGAAAACATAGAAAAACTATGTTAAAAGAAATAGAGAAGGGAGGACAATAGAGGGAGAAGTAGAAGACAATGAAAAAAAAAGTTAAAAAACATAAAAGAAAAAATTAAATTGCTTAAAATGAAAAAAATTAGGGACTAATTGTATAATTTAACCTAAAATTTTTATTTAAAATGATGATTTAACCTATCACGTCAGCTTACCGTTACACTGTTAACGACTTAGTGACTAAAATGTTACAACATGATAACGTAAGTAACTAAAATGTAACAGTTCAAACATAAGTAGCTAAAATGTAACCTAAGGCAAACAAAAGTGATTATTTTCATTGTTTATCCTAAATTTTAGTGACATTTTGCACGTTCGATATTCTCACCCTAAGACAAGCAACAATCACAGGGTACACATGTATAAATTTGCAAGAAAACACCACAAAAATTTGGATTACATGTAGCATCATCTTGAAAATATCCGGTCTGAATGGTTACAATTTCCACCTTACAACTGAATTGAAAAAGGTTTTAAATGGCTCTAATATAACAAGATGATACAAAACCTACAAGAAAACACCACATACAACAAAGAAGTTCAATAAAGAACCTGCTCAAACTGATAGCAAAATTCACCTAATCGACTAGGTTGCATAGAAATAGAAATTTGGTTTTAATACAATAGAAGTGTTCAATCAAAAAATAGAAGAAATAATTTAAGGGCAAGGAAAAAACTTCCTGCAATCAATTTTTTTTCAAATGAATGTTTGCACATAACTCCAAGGACAAATGTAAATAATACCTAAAACTAAATAAATGAAGCATAGTGAACTAGCTGATGCATGATGCAACTGTAAAATCTAAGGAAACAAACATTTTGGACTTTTCTGTTGCTGGTGTGACCATAATTTTCTATTTATCTTTGCATACCTTACCACAAGACTAATCAATCTATTGTCCTCATATAAAGCAGTTTCCACGTAAGTGGCATGCATTTAGGACTATTAAGTTGACAAAATATTCATGGGTACAATAATAGGGAAATGAACTTGCTCTCTTAGTGTATTAACTTTCATCTCATTGTAGTTATCCACTACCCTAACAATTACACCAATATCCTCATGTAGATACTTAGTTTTGGCTATTAACATTTTTATCTTTTTCTTTGAGATAAAAATATTATATTCTAGGAAATTATACTATTGAGCGTATCTCTTCCGGAGCAACAATTCTTATTTAACAAGAGTTGTTGTTTAGAACAACTATTATTTGAGATAGCCATGTTAAAAATAGAGCTTTAGTTACAACAACTGTAATCTAGTGTCACGGGTCGCAGTTCAAAGCCTATTGTACACTTTGGCACATTTATTGTAATGTGATGATGTGATACTAACCATCAATAACGCAATGGCACATGGTAGCCTCAAATTATGACATGTAACAAACATTAATAATTTTTTTTCTAAAAATGTATAAATAAATAATCTGTGGATACGACCTTACTACTATCTATTAATTTATATTTTTCAAGTAGATTTTTATTTTTGTAAGTCTTGACAACCTAACATTCCTTGAGTTTTTTGTGAGGTATTGAAACGTTAGTATTTGATTTTATATGCTTTGAAATTTGTATATATTTTTTTATGTATTTTTAATGCTTTTTAAAATATATAAAATTACTAAGAAAATTAAGTTTGAAATGAATTCGGACTACATGTCGTCCAGAATCATTTGAATTTGGACACTTGTTTCTCTTAATTTATTCGAAATATTTATTTTTATAATTTTATATACATTTAAAGAAAATATTTTTTATTAATGCATATCTTGTGTCATGGTTTCAGACTGCCATGTGGCAGTGTTATTAGCCGTTAGTTTCACATGATTAAATGTTAGAATAAAACTTATTATTAAATCTAAACAACCTCAAAGTATAATTAACCTTTTTACTATTGGCTTTTCACTTCTAATTACGGCAAGCTATTTGAATTTATTCGCGTCTTTTCAATGGTAATTTTAGGATGAGTTCAGATGAACGATTGGATACACTATAGTTATTTTTTGTTTTATATTATAATATTATTACAATATTTAATCTCATACCTACTGCTAGTTTTATATTACTAGCATATAAACGCATCATTCATCTAAACTTATTAGTAAAGTAGTTTCTTTCTGGTGAATTCCGAGAAATTACATTTGTTTATATATGACTTGTCAATGAATAATATAAGTCAGTTCAGAGCAGCGGACCAAGCCGACAAGAGCTCACTTTTCCAATTTTCTTTTCATATTCATCTTCTTCCTCTGGATGCATTTCGTTTCAACAACCTTCAAGTTAAAAACACCCAGAAAACCAAAATAAGCCGAAGTGAAGAGGTAAACATGAATTTGTTTCAGTTTTCAAGCTCAAAACAATCATACTGGAATTGGGTTTTCTTCTTTATCTTTTCTTTGTTGATTTCAACCTCTTTTTCTGATCCAAGAATCTCAAACCCTGGTCTTTTTTGTGGGAAATTCAATCCGTTAAACGGAACTAACTTTGTTCCAACCTTTGTTAAAGAGATGCAAGGTCTGTCAGAAGCCATTAATGCTCGACATTTCGCTACTTATCACCTTAATTGCACGCTTCCAATCTATGCTTTAGCACAGTGTCATCAAGATCTTTCACGAACAGATTGCCTTCTCTGTTATGCAGCTTCGAGGACCAAGATTCCACGTTGCCTTCCTTTTAACTCCGCTCGAATCTTTCTCGACGGATGCTTCTTGCGTTATGATAATTACAGCTTTTTCAAGGAGTCTGTTTCGTCGAGTTTTGATAAAGTTATTTGTAGTAATGATAATGCAGCAAAGGTTGATGAAAAACGTACTAAGAGGGTTGGTTATGCAGTTGGGAAGGTGACTAAAGTTGCTTTGAGAAATGGTGGATTTGGGACAGCAGCGGTTGATGGGGTGTTCGCATTGGCGCAGTGTTGGAAAAGTGTCCCCTTTGAAGGGTGTCAAGAGTGCTTGCACAAGGCGGAAATGGAGGTCAGAGGCTGCTCGCCGAAGGCTGAAGGGAGAGGGTTGTATACTGGGTGTTATTTGAGGTACTCAACTAAGAAGTTCTTCAATGAAATGGGAGAAACAGAACATAATCATGGTATGTCTTCTGTCTTGTCTTTTTTTTTTTAAGGTTTTTGATGTGTCTGAATCTTATGGAATGTTCTTTTTATTACATTTTTCCTGGGGTTTCAGGAATTGCAGTCATAATAGCCATTATTTCAGCAACATCTGCATTCATAATGCTCTCTGTCTTTGTGACTTATGCAACTTATGCAAGATTATCAAAGAGAAAGAAAGGTAAAATCTCTTAATAATCTTCACAAGATTATGCATTTATTATCCCTTCGATCTATTAATAATCCATTGCTTTTCTCCTAGAACTTGAAAACCTCGGCCAGATTTCGATAAACTTTGAAAAATCAGGATTGAAGTTCAAGTATGAAACCCTTGAGAAAGCAACAGACTATTTCAGTCTTTCCAGGAAACTAGGCCAAGGAGGAACTGGTTCAGTGTTCATGGGGATTCTTCCAAATGGGAAGATTGTTGCAGTAAAGAGATTGATATACAATACTAGACAATGGGTTGATGAGTTTTTCAATGAAGTAAATCTAATCAGCAAGATTCAACACAAGAATCTGGTGAAACTTCTCGGTTGTAGCATTGAAGGCCCTGAGTCTCTCTTGGTTTATGAGTATTTACCGAACAAGAGCCTCGATCAATTCATTTTTGGTAATTGTTTGCTCTTTAAATGATTCGAATATGCTTGAAGTATCTATATCCGACATATACTCAGACATTGGTGTTGGGATATGACAATCAAAGCAACATAGCATTCATGTACTTAGTTTGAACTTGATGATTTTTTTACTTTCATATGCAGATGAGGAGAAAGCAAAACGTTTAAAGTGGAAGCATAGGTTTGATATCATTGTTGGAACAGCTGAGGGTTTAGCATATCTTCATGGAGTAGAGTCTCAAATAAGGATAATCCACAGGGACATTAAAAGCAGCAATGTCCTTTTAGAAGAGAATCTCAATCCAAAGATTGCTGATTTTGGACTAGTACGATGTTTAGCTCCTGAAAAGAGTCATCTTAGTACTGGAGTTGCTGGAACACTGTAAGTTTACAGATTTAAATATGAGTGTTGGATATGAATGTCTTCGAGTATACTTAATTTTGTCCAACTGTTATAAATATGTTCTAACTAGTGTACTTTAGGTTCCAACAAGTTGCAAGTCGTAACATACTATGTTATTCAGTTGGAGGGTTATATCCCTATACTTATATCCGAAAATGTGCCTAACATGGGTGTTGAATAACATAGATAACATATGAAAGGATTTTCATTGGAGTTTCCTAAGAACTTTACACATGAAATTTTTATGCAGAGGATATATGGCTCCCGAGTACCTTATTCGAGGACAACTCACAGAGAAAGCCGATGTTTACAGTTTCGGTGTTCTAGTTCTTGAGATTGTATGTGGTAAAAGGAATGCCACCTTTTCAAAGGACTCTTCTTCGCTTCTACAAACAGTAAGATCCCAAATCTTTGTTCATAAATGTTTCAGATTTTAAGACATGAATGACCTTATTACGACTTCAACGTCGGGTCATAACAGTTCAGTTCGGTTGGTTCGATTTTAAAAAATTGAACATCTATTGGTTCCCAGTAAAAATATCATAATCTACCGAGGCCAAAATCGTTTTGACTGAACCAATTGAGCTGAACTCGGTCACCGGCTTCTACTTAAGAATTGAATGAGAATTCTAAAATGGGATTTTATTTTTTTAAAACCTCAGGTTTGGACACTTTACAGATCAAACAGATTAGCTGAAGCAGTAGACCCTTGCATAAGAGATGAAATATTAGCAAAAGGAGGCCCAGATTATGTGCTTCAAATTGGGTTATTATGCACACAAGCTTCAGTTTCTTTAAGACCATCAATGGTGGAAGTAGTTCAGATGTTAACTGATACAGATTGTGAAATCCCCATACCAAACCAACCTCCATTCATAAATGGTAATGTCCAAGAACCAGAGAGATCGACCAAGTCTTATAGCTTAGATAGTTTCATATCAAACGCAGTGAAGAAAATTCAAGGTTCAGGCACTTTCTCTGAGTCATCAAGAACTCACAGTTCAGATGAACCATCAAAAACCCAATAATAATTTGCAAAAATTTAGGCTCAAGAACAAGTTCTGAGGAACATCAATGCCATATAAATGAACCCCCCAAAGATTCATTTTTGAAAAGATTTTGGAAGGTATTAAAAAAAAACCTCACTTTACATACGCGTAATGTCAAAAACAATTTATATATTATTCATGGAGATCCTATATTATGTATTAAAAGTTAGATTATTATTTAATTTAACACATCATATAATTTGTTATTACATTATTTTTATATTCATTATGTAAATATAATATCTGATTTCATGGGGTTGAGATTATATATTTAAAATTATTAAATTTGACAAAACTCAATATTTTGGCTTTGTGGTTCTAAAAGTTGGGTAGTTGCTTGGGACCCATTTACTTAAAGGTTTAATTTTCTTTTACATTTTCAATTGTCTTGTATACCAACTACCAATGTGTCCTATATTTTAGTTAAAGTGAAAATTTTGGACACATTTGGCTCATTATTCAAAGGCATTTTCAAAGCAAATCAACCGAATTGATTTCCACATATATTTTAATTCTTAAAAAATTTTGGACCACTATTTTTAGCATTAATTGTTAAGATAAAACGAGAAAAAATATATATTTTTTTTCTTTTTTTTGAAGATATTCAATTTTTCAGAAGATTCCTGTTAACCTTTTCCATATTAAAGACTTGATCCAACTAAATCCAAGTGGATGGAGATTTAAGTTAATTGTAGTTTTGATAAATTTTTAATGTTCATATAAAGAAGTTGGTTTATTATAGACAAATTTAATTGGGATAAATTTAAGGAGATAAAAATGTATATTAATTATAATTTTAACAAGCCTTTAATGTTTTATATAAGGAAGGCTTGTTTATTATGCATATGTGCGATTGAGAGCACGTATCTTCAGTGGCGAAGATAGGGGTTGACATTTGACAGTGGTCTTTCCCCTCAAAAAATGAAAATTGTTTATATAGTCCCTTTAATTTTTGTAAAATTATAAGTTAATATAATGGTAAAATTACACTTTAATCCTCTCAAAAAAAATTATTCACTTAGGGTCCCTTAAAATAGTTTTCTAACTTCGTCCTACGTATTTTGTTTGTATAAGGAACTTATTTTAATGCAAATTATTATAAACAAATTGATCTTATTACTCAGAGTGTATAATTATGTCTTTAGAAAAGAAATTAATCTAAGTATTATATAATGTGATTGTAATTTGGCATGGGACTTAAATTTAAATCATATATTATACTAAAAATTAATAATGAATTAGTGAATTATTTTGAGTGATTTCTTCACAAATACAAAAAATTTCCCAAGTTTGTTACCAAACTTTTGTATCATTTAATTTTTTTTATCTAATATTTTACTCTAGTAGTCCTCAAACTAAAAAAATCAATTCATTATATTTTATGCAAATTAATTATAATTATAACTAGGCATTTAAATTTTCTTTTAAGAACAAAGCAATTATAAAGCCAAATTTGGTTTTTCGAATGAACAGCAGATTGTAGTGAAAATTAAATGATTGATGTGACAAAATATCTGCATTTAATGATCCAGGGCTATGCACGTTGCACCTGGAAAACATGTTACTCTCAACATTTACTTGCGGTTTGAATAGGCGGTGCGTTTACCTGCGGTTAGTATAAAAACAGCGGTGGCGCTGAGATTAGATACTGCAGCGATACTGTAGTGTGAGACAAAAAGTAAGCTAAACGCACCGCACCGTATTCAATCGCCCATCCACACTCACCCTTAGTTTCCGGTGACAAAATTCTCTGCTTTACGGGAGACTCTGTCAATTTTCAAGTTAGTTGTTAATCTCTAATTTATTTTTCTTGTTTTCAATTTATGTTCGTAATTTTGTAGTTTTTGTTCACAATTTTATGCTTCTTCTTTTTTCACTCTATTCGTTTTGAAAACAGTGGATATTTTATTTTTAATTTTTAATCATATTTTAGCATATATATAATGTTTGCTTAGGTAGTGGTGTCATTAGATTTATTAAGAATCCTTTTCGAAAGACCTTATTATAATAAAGTATAATGATGATGTTTGAAAAATTAGAATTCGAAATGATAAAGAGGACGATAGACCATCTAACAATTGGTCTTTTATACATCATTAATATGGTATGTCTTTTGAAGGCTTTTGGTAGTGAATTCTTGGTTGACTGGAGTTTATTGTCAAGTTAATTTGATGACGATATGATTAGGATGTAATTTTCAGTAGTTTGATTAAGGCGATACACCATTAGTTTGCTTTTTTAACTTTTCTAATGTTTCGATTATTGTCATTTTGCATTTCTCCTCTTTTGCGGTTATTCTAGTGGCATGACATTTGTACATCAATTTGTAGTGTCTTATTTATCATTTGTACTGTATCATTTCTTTGTATCATTGTTTATGGTTCCTATTAATGGTAGTATTTTCTTCAAAAAAAAAATCTAATTACTAAAAGTTTGTTTGATAAATTATTTAAAAAAAAGATCAATCAACCGAAAATTGATATTGAGTGACTTAGTTTTTTAAACATTTTCAATAATCCACACTAAAAATTACTTAATAAAATTTATTTTATAACATTGTGAAAAATGATAAATAGATAACGACGTACTTATCAATTAATAGAGAATTTCAATTATTTATTTTATTTCACTATTCTTCTTTTACCAAATAATTTAATTATCTCCCATATTTAATTTTAAATAATATATGAAACATAGATTATAAGTTAAATTCAGTACTTATTTTATTTTTTTAATATTTGATTTTCTATTTTTTTGGGTGATTAAATTGTTAGCTCATCAAATAGGCTTAAGTAGTTAAATTTAAAGGTCAAATTAAATCACTGTAGCTATTTATATAAAATATGAGATTAATTGAGAAATGAGACAACCGCATTCAATATTAAAACACATTTTAACATGAAAGATACCAACGTGCCAAAATCTATATAACACTAGTTGTTCTCGCTTCAAAACTTATATAGATATCTCATATTTTTAATACAATTATGAGAAAAATAATGTCAATATGAAATGATGATATATGACGCAAATTTGAAAGTTATTTGAATTCTGTCAATTAGGCGATAATATAATTGTTGAGGCAAGTGTTTTGAAGTGGTTATCGAAGTGCCAACAACTAACATTATGACAAATTTTGTTATTTGCCATGTTTGAAATTGATAATTTTTGCAATAAAATCTTTAAGCTTTTAACGATGCTGATATTGTGAATGTATGGAAGCTTATATATGAAGATCAATCCATTTAAAGCAACTTATCTTGAAAATTAGGTTGGACCCTTGAATTGTGAAGATTGGATTGAGATATCATTGAAGATATATTTCCAACTGTCCACTTTACATTGATTTTTATTATTATATTGTATCTATAACATCATCGAAAACCTCTTGGTCATAACAATATTATTTTAAGCAATTACGAGTCGAATTTTTCAGAATAAATAAAATAGGATTTGCAAGAATTAGGGGAGAAGGTAGTAGGAGACGGGAGAAAATTTAAAAGACTGATGTATTGAGAAATATTAATTTGGGGTGTAGACTAAATTGAAAAGTTTTATAAAGTGTTGGGGTCAAAGTGAGAAATTTAAAGTAGAAAAGAATTAAATTGATTTAGTGTTGAAATGTGTAATGACATGGAGGATAATTTTAGGAAGAGCTAGTGAATAATGATGATATATAGATTTTTATGTTTGAGTTATAATACTTTATTTTATATTTTATTTTTATTTTTATTACTATTTCTATTACTATTCTTATATTTTATTATTATAATGGTGATATTTTAAAGGAAAGATTGAGAGATTCTTCATCTCTTTTACATTACCAACATTTGGGGAGAAAGAAACTTTTTTCTTTCTCTTACAATCTAGTCTCCCATCATCATTAAAGGCTTTTTTAAGCTCAAAACCATTACATTTCCCTAGAAAACCATAGTTAGATCAAGTTTCCTACAACCTAGCAAGCTTAGATTTTATAATAGAAGTGGTGAGGTTCATGTTTAAAGAGAGAAAATCTAGATTAGGTGAGAAATTAAGATTAAGGTAAGGTCTTCATGACCTAGTAATAGTATCATCTTTACTTTGATTATTTAAGCATGAAAATGTTGTGGATCAAGAATATTTATATCTTATATTTTATGATATTGATATGAAATGAAGAGAAAGACAAGGAAGAAACTACAAGGAGTTTGGACAAGGGGAAACAAGTAGACAAAGCTGGAAGGAATTAGCTAAATTTGTAAGCACCTTAGGATTATTTCTTACTTAATTAGGTTTTGAAATTTATATACTAATGAATATGTTATGTTATGAAATTAAGTACATGTAACTTAATAGACATGTGAATAATTCAAGGAAATAACAAATGAAATTAGTTATTGTTGATGTGATTATATATGTAGAAAAATGGACTAAATTGTAAAATATTGAAAATTTATGTGTGACTATGAAATTATGAAACTCGATTATGCTAGTGGTGAATATCGAATTTATAATAATGCTAAATCCCTTGTAGACAAGTTTTGAACTTGTAGGATATAGATGGAATGTCATTAGGAATTCCTTAGTGCACCCGTTTACTAAATATACCGATGATTTTTATATATCCTCTGTTTGCTAAATATACCGTGGTCCTACATTTGTTGCAGACTATCATGTTATATTATAGTGTTTTTTGGTGTGTTACGGGGGCGGATGTTAGCCTACTGGCTAAGCAGTTAGTGTCGAGGTGTGTTATCGGCTGGTGTGGCTCATATGAGCGTCTGGTGTGTTTTGGATGGTTAACCGTGTACTCATATCAGTAAATTGTTTATCGGGCAATGTTTTATTGATCAGTGAATGTTATTGAAATGTAAGAAATTGATTTGTACTATTGTTTGAGCATTACTCTCCTGTTGTAAGTTGTGATTGACAGAACCTTTGTTAGTAACCTTGTTATTTGAATTATTATTTTAATTCGGTAAGCTTTATCATTTAATCGACGAACTTACTAAGCTTTATGAAAGCTTACTCGTGTTATTTGTCTTATTTCTTGTAGATACGATTTGTGGAAATTGAGAGATTTGATTAACTTGAAGAAATCACACTATCTAAGAACCATCGATAGATTTTGGATACAAACTTTGGCTTATATGGCATGTGATAAGAAATTTGGAATATGTTTTGTATAAATCCTTATGTACTCATCCTATATAGTTGGTGTGCTTGTAAGGTTGTTATGTTGAATGGTCCTTTGGTGTATGTTTGCATGATGCAAGGTTGTGGTTGAATGAGAATATGAAATGGTAAGTCTTGATATGGACTATGGTATAGTGCTTGAGTGATTGCTAATCACTAGGACATATACTTATGAACTGAGATTCTAGCTTAATTAGTTTAATGTTATGTATTTGAATTGTGGTGTCAATGGTGGCACATTGGTTAGGCACATAATATGTTGTTATGACATGGTTTGAATGTTCTTGATTGTGTTTTTAGGGCCAGTATGCATGTACTTTTAGTGTGTATAGACACCTAAGCATTTTGGAGTGAAAATGGCATGATTTGGGCTGATTTTTTATGCATACACCTGGGGCACAGGCTACCACACAGCCGTGTGCCACACACGGGCAAACCACTCAGGCATGTGCCCCTATTGTGCTATGTGCAAGGTTCACACGAGCTAACACACAGCCTGCGATAGGGGCATGTGACCCAATTCAATAGCTAACATGAGCGAACACACGAGCTAGGGTATGAGCCAAGTCAGTGAGCTCTACGGCCTAAGTACATGGGCGTGTGGAGTAGCCACACGGGCGTGTGGAATAGACACACAATCTGGGCTCTGTCACACGGCCGTGTGACCCCTGATTTGAAAATTTTCACTTATGCCCCAAATCTTCTATTTTTTCTTGAATTGGTCCCCGATTATTTCTAAACTATTTTAAAGGCCTCCTAGTCTCGATTTAAAGCCCATAAGTGTAGGTTCTACTCCGATTTGAATTATTTATGAAATGTCACTAGCTAATTCGATAACTTGATGCTATCTATTATTGATTATTCTGAATCGTCCAGTAATACTCTGTAACCTCAATCCTAAGACGAAAATGGGTTATGGGTGTTACAATGTTGGTTCATTCAAAGTAAGGGGTGTTGCATTTGTTTTGGTATCGGAGCTTAGGTTCTCTAGTTTTAGGGTCAGAAACGAGTTTAGAAGTACATGACACATAGGATATTGATGTGATGAGATGAGGATTGATATTAATAAATTTTAAATTTGTGAATTTTAGATTGGAGATGTCGAACGATTCTCGTGAAGCAATGAAGGAGGAAGTAGAAAGTAGAGCTTCAAATGCAAACCGAGAGGGAAATAGACACATAACTCGAGCTCAAAATAAGCTAAAGAACCTGCAAATTCGAGGCCTACTAGAGAAGGCAAGCGTGAGCAAAGGCAAGAACTCGGTTGAGAAGCAAGAGTTTAACTGGAACAAATGCTTTCTAGAGAAAAAAAATGCCAGCACATGAGGCTTTCTTCTAAAAATTAAATCAATTACCTCAATAGTTCATAAGAGATGCTATTGCTCCTCCAGCGCTACCTCCACCCTCACCTCTTGTTCCTCCAGAACTTGAACCTTAGCCTCAACCTCAACCTCTTGCCTCGACCCAACGATCTCCTTTAGAAAAAGGGTAAGAGAAAGTAGATTCTATCATTTATGTTGCACAAACATTTTGGTATTTTCCCTTTTGTGTATACTTTGGGGGTATTCTATAGATATATGGAAGTGTTAATTTACAAATGCAATGTGTAATGGCCCAATATTGCCCGGCCCAATAGATAATAAAAAAAACCAAATACCACAGTTTATTAAACAGTCCAAATTACAAACAATTTCACCAAACCCAATTTGCCTAGACTCTAGCCCAAACCTAAACCTGATTCTAGGCCCAACAAACCACTTAGCCCAACAAGCCTAGTACCCAAACTAAAGCCCAAAACCAAACTTAAACCCAAACCTACCCCAGCCCGCAAACTGAAAAATTTTCAGTAAGAAAACCCTAAGGCCGCCGCTCCTACTCTACCTAGATCCAGGCCTCGCGTGTGCATCGCCAACGCATGCATGCATTTCCTCCATGCGCGTCCTCCTCCCAACTAGCCGTACCTGCACACAAACGAACAGTAGAGAGCAAAGAGACAAAAGAGGACACAGCAAAAAAGAGAGGATAAGAGAATAGGTTTTGATTTTTTTTTCTTTTTCTTCTTTTCAGTTATTTAGGCTATATAAAAGCCAAACAGAAATTTGTAAAAGGGGGGAGAATATAGAGAAATTGTATCAAAAACAAAATCAATACAAAAAAAGGTTTCTTTTTTTCATTCGGTTTCCGATTGCTTTTTTTATTGTGTTTTGTTATTTCATATATATATAAGTATATATATAAAATAAAGAACGAAAAGGAGGGATCTTACCTTGTCGTCGGCGCCAATGAAGCCCTCTCTCTGTGCAAAACGGAGTCGAACGGACAGAGGTATTGAAGGTGAAGCGGCGAAAGAGGGGAAGCAGGAGGCGGTGCTCTCCTCTCTTCTGCAAGTTTGAAAGAAAACCTCCAGATTTAGGGGGTTTTTTTAGCTTTAAAATGTTTTCAAAAACGGCACCATTTAGAGGCTTGCGACCTGCGCAGTGACCCGACCCGGGGAGGATCCGCACATTTTTATTGTATGGTCTATTTGCGCCTTTAATCCTTCCATTTTATTCCTTTTTTTAATTTCATTTTTTATTTTGTTGTAAATTTCCCGGTAATCTTGAATTTGTTTCAATTCAGTCTTGATCTAAACGCTGCGTTTTGGGGAGCACGGGATTATTTCCCTTTTTGGTCCCTGACATTATGCGCGTGTTTTGATACAACCCTTAGACATTTCTAATTGTGTTTTCTCTCCCTTAAATTTAGTTTTGATTTCAATTTAATCCTGTTTGCATTTTTGAATTACTTAAATATATATACATTTTTTGTTATCTATATTAATGTTATTTTTATAATTATAAGTATTATTATTAGTATTAATTTATATATTGATTTACGTATCATTATTACGTTATTACTTCCAATTTTGTAATGTTATCACATATTAATATCTAGTTCCATTATGTTTTATTTATGTAGCACCATTTAGTATTACAAATAAACTTGCTTTATTATTTTAGATTTATTATACACTTGTTTTAAAATTTATCATGTATTATTGTTTTTTATTATTCATTGTTCTATGTTAGGCTTCATTACTAAAATCTATCACATTTTTATATCGTTGTTTAATTTTGATATATTTTATATATTCTCGGATATTGTTTCATAATATATTCTTTTAAATTTACCCATTTTTATATATTTTTATACATGTACATTATTTTATGTATTTAGATTTTCTTTTTATAAAATTTACTTTAAAATTTATTTAGATACTATTATTTTATGTGTTTTTTAACTCCATTTTTATTTATTTCAAATTCTCATGTATGTGTATATTATTATTTTCGTAACTTCTCGATTATAATTTCCTTCCTCCCACGCTAATCGTCTTTTCAATTATTTTAGGACTTGTGTATTTATTTGTGTTAATTTGTTTGTTTTTTTTAATTAATTTTTAATTCATTAGTTCTCAATTGTTAGAGCTAGAATTCACATAATATGTGATATATGTTTTTATTGTTCATATTTTATGTTGCTTATTTGTATTTATTGATTCTTTATCGCTCATTAGCATACATTTTAACTTACGAATTATTATTTTGCATCATCCATTATCAATCCATCTCACTTTATTCGTTTAAAAGGTTACATCAAATATCGTTTAAGTATCAAAACCAATTTATTCAAAGTCTTTCAAGATAACGCAAAGTTCAGTATTTGGAGTCTTCGAAGGAATTGAGCCCTAAAGTATTGGGTTCTAATTTTTCTCGTCGAATCTAAATAATCGAGAATATCCCTTTTAATTAAAACATAAATAAAAAGCTCATTCTCGAGAATTCGATACGTGGTGTCCTAACGCATTGGATATGACATATTGTTCTCTCGAGACGAGGATTTTTCTAATAAATAAAAATAAAGGTAATATTTGATATTTATGAATTTTGTGAAATCGAGCCCTAACTTACTGGGTTTTGATTTTCTCATTTGACCCAAATAATCAGATATCCTTCTCAAAATGCATGAATTTTTAAAAATTAAAAAAGGACAAACCTAATTTCGAAGATTGAACTGTCGCACTCTAACTTACTGAGTGTGGCAATTTATCTTATCGAAATAAGTGAGTCTTATCATCCAATTCATTTTATTCGAATTTTCTTTTTAAAGGATCGTATTTTAAAATGTTTTCAAATTTTCGACATTAAGACATTAAACAATCAATTCGGTACCAATTTTGGGCGTCACGAGGGTGCTAACCCTTCCTCGTACGTAATCGACTCCCGAACCTGTTTTCTCAAAATTCGCAGACCTAAAGTTATTTTCAAGGTGATCCGATCACACCTCAATAAAGGATCGGTGGCGACTCCCAATTTTCGTTTTTAAGTCGACAACACAACTATCTTTTTATTTATAAAAAAGTGGTTTCGATACAATGCTTGCTCTTTTAGTATCATTATCAAATTTCTTGAAGGATTGATTTGTTTATAACATTGTTGGCATTATAAAAGTAGATGAAAAGGGTGCATTATGCCTTATGTTGAGAGTTTCATTGCTAACCTGATTCAAAGCAAACTTGTGGTTGCATTATGGTTTACGTTACTTTGAATTTGGTTTTGTAAATAGAAAATTTCAAGACGGCATCGGTGTTTGCTTGTGAGCTCCATGCTCTTTTGTAGGTTGTACAATTGTTTTGTTAATGTCAATGAGCTAAACTTATTTCGGAATTCATCCTTATTAATTTTCTTTTTAAAGTAAATTGAAGTTTGGATCCAAGTTTTAATGCCCAAAAACCTTCTTGGTTCGATATTGACATTCTTATTAATTGATTATTGTTGGAGTATACTTTTTAAGGGATCAGGTGGGGGAGGTTTGGGGAGGGGAGGAATGTTTTGTATTTTATTTAATATTAGTATACTTATTTTTATTTAATATTAATATAAATTTTTATTTAATTAGATTTTAGGGACATGTGTTTGAGGATCAAATTAATAAAAGTTGTAAATGTGAAGGGTTAAGTTTTTTGAGTTATTTAGAATTAGGATCAAATTGATAGAATGTGTAAGTATTGAGGACTAGATGTGTTATTATAGGGTAAACTACAAAAATAGTCACTTTTGTTTGCCTCAGGTTACATTTTAGTCACTTATGTTTGAAATGTTACGTTTTAGTCACTTATGATATTATTTTGTTACGAAGTGATCACTCTTTCGTTAAGTTCCGTTATGTCCCTAACGGTAATCCTACGTGGCAGTCTAACTAGATTTTAAGTACCAACTTGGATTTCCTAATGGGATCAGAATAGATTTTTAATTAATTAAAAATTTTAAACCCTAAATCTTAGTTAAAAAACTGTTCATATCCCCTTTTTTTTAGTTTTCTTTTTCAGTTGACTGACAAAACTATTATCATCAGAATCTTTTATTCACGTACAAAAACAAAAGACGATTCAATGAAGGGTCCAGGTATGTCTTCTTCACTAATCCACTAACCCTAATCAGTAATCTAATGTTCTTATCTCCCCAAGTATCTTGCTTCTTCTGAAATCTCCCCAAATAAATTCCTTCCTCTGAAATTTCCATGTCTCTGTGTTTAAATTTCTCTCTCAAAAAAAGGGGAAAGGTTAATAAATTTTATACTGTAGTTATTCAAAAATAATTTAGTACTTGCTTTTATATCTTAATATGGTGTTTTATTACTTTAATAATTTATATTGTAGTTATTCATAAAAATAGTTTAGTACGTGAATAATTAGTTTTCAACCAAGAATTAGTTTATACTGTAGTTACTCAAGAACACCATCCTTGATAAGCACAAAATTTAGAATCAATAATTTCATCAGAAGAAATATAACACACCTCTAATCAATAATTTCAAATCTCAAGAATCAGTAAATATTTTTTTTAAAAAAGCTGGAACGATTTTAGTCACTACTAGTGATACCTGCACTCTAGTCCAATTTTTAAAAAAAATCATAGAAAACTGATATAACCACATATGCAGAAAGGAACACCACAATTTAAAAGGGATTAGATTAAACCATGAACACAGTGAGATTTAGCTTTAATATATGTGAGTTCATGAGTACATATGCATGTATACATCATGTAACTATGTGGTGAAGCTGGCATTTGAATAACAAATCATCCACAATTTTTTTCCTTCTCCATCTTAAAGCTAGTTTTTGAGCATATACCCCACAGCTTCTCTGGAAAGAATCCCATCGCATAATTACTGAGATAAACTAATTTATCTTCTACACTTTCTACTGTATAGTTGTTATTTATTCAACTTCCTATGATAGGTGAGGATTTAAACATCTATTCACAGGCTATTTATTTTAAATTCCTGAACTTACCCATTAAAATATGAGTTTTGAAAATTATAAACTACACGGGCATGAGACATACACATGGGTGTAGTTATGTTGTTAAAGAGATGGAAAGTAATTATGTCGTTGTCTCCCAAAACATGTACTTTAATTTTAACTCAGGTGTAGTTTGATGCAAATATATATGTTCAGCTTTTCATTTTAACTCAAGTGTCAAGATGTGAATAATGATTACTGTTTTCATGTTCTAGATTATGTATTTTAATGTTGTCCAAATGTGATTATTGACTGTTGTCCGAATGTTCTAAAATGTTCATAAATTCATTAGTGATGTTGTTTGAAATTGAACTAAAGTTGAGATAATATTTTTTCAGGTTTAAATTGTTGTGCAATTTGTTGATACTAATATAATGTTTTATTTTTCGTTTTTGGTTTAGGGTTTGAAGTTGAACAAAATACTTTAGGGGGAGATTTTGGAAGAGAAGCGTCTGACTCAGATGATAGTTCATATAAAGCTTATGAGTCAGGTACTTGTTATTCTGATTCTTTTGAGTCTGATGGTGACAGGGTAGATGAACCAGAGGTTGAACTAGTAGGTGAAATGATACAGAAGGAGTTAGACCACTTACTGGGTTCAAGTTTTTGGAGTTTAGAAGATGATTTTGATAGTAATAGTGATGATGATTTGAATAATGACGTGGATTATGATAAATATGGGAATAAAAAGTACCCTCTATTCAACCTTCAAACTGATATGAGGAACCCTATATTGATAAAGGGTTTGGTTTTCCCTAGTAGAGACATTTTAAAAGATGCAATTAAACAGTATGGGAGGATAAATAGGGTAAAAACCAAACTAACTAGGAATGACAAGCTTAGGGTGAAAGCAGTCTGTGTACCTAGTTGTCCATGGACGTTATGGGCATCCAAGTTAAATCCCAAGGATCCAATGGATGGGAGTTGGCAAATTAAGACCTTAGTCAACCACCATAAGTGTGGCAAGGTAATGAAAAATAAGAATATGACTTCAAAGTGGATGGCTAGACATTATTTACAAAAATTTCAAGTTGATCCTAATTATTCCTTAACATCCTTACAAAATGATATTAGGGTGGATTTTGGAACAATAGTGTCTCGGACTAAATGTATGAGGGCTAAGATTAGGGCTCTAGAACTAGTTCAAGGGAATCACAAGGCCCAATATGCCAATATATATGAGTATTTACTTGAGTTAAGGAGAAGCAACCCTGGTACAACAACCATCTGTAAATTAGACTGTAGGCTATTTCAGAGGCTTTATATATGCCTTGAAGCATGCAAATTAGGTTGGTTAACTGGTTGTAGGAGAATTATAGGGTTAGATGGGTGTTGGCTTAAAGGATATTATGGTGGACATTTGCTTGCTGCTGTCGAGGTTAATGCCAATGATTGTATATATCCAGTGGCTTTTGTTGCAGTTAAGAGTGAAAACAAACAATCATGGTTTTGGTTCCTTGAGTTGTTACAGAGGGATTTGGAGATCGACAACTCCTACAATATATGTTTCATGTCTGACAAACAAAAGGTACTATAAAGTCATAGTATACGCTAAATTGTTTATATAAAAACGATTACTTAGCATGTTGTTTTAATTGTTTTACAGGGTTTAATAGAAGCGATTTCTTTGTTGTTCCCTAATGCTGAAGCAAGAAATTGTGCCAGACATCTTTACAACAATTTTAAAAATATGGAAGGATTTAGAGGCCAAGTTATGCATCTTACTTACTGGAAAGCTGCTAAAGCAACTTTTCCAAGACAATTTGAAGAAGCAATGTCTGAAATGAGGTCACTGTCAGAATCTACTGAGGCTTGGCTGCTGACAAGGATCCAAGAACTTGGTCAAGAGCCCACTTCTCAACTAGATGCAAATCTGATCTACTATTGAACAACAACAGTGAATGTTTCAACAAGGTTAAAATTTATTTTTTAAACCTGACTATTTATCACTTCATGTTGTATAATTGTTGTTGGATTTATTTAAAGACTTGCTCTCCTTGCTGATCATTTTAGAAGCTAAAGATAAATCCATCCTAACGATGTTGGAATAATTAGAAGAAAAGTCATGACTAGGTTGGTTTCTATGAGAGAGGCTGCTGAAAATTATCGTGGACCTTTATGTCCAAGGATACAGAAGAAGTTGTCTGAAATTGTTAGTCAGTCCAATAAGTAAGTTTTGCTAACTCTTTTTTACTTAGCTTGAATTATGTTGCTTGGATGGAAAAGTTTTTACTTTAAAATGTTATTTTGTTTATAGTATATGGCTGATATATGCTGGAAATGAGAAGTATGAGGTAGACTGTGGATTAGGCAACAAGCATGTGGTTGACCATCTCAACTCCTCCTGTTCATGCAAAAAATGGGACTTGTCAGGAATCCCATGTAAGCATGCTGTTTCTTGCATGCAATTACTTGCTGTGAGCCCTGAAACATATGTAAATACATGTTATACTGTCACTACCCAGTTGAATATTTACAGCCACTTGATTAACCCTGTAAAAGGTAATAGCCCTAAAACTCTAAACATTTATGAAATATTACTTATTTATAAAATGTGTTTAACATCTTTAAATTTTTGTCTATAGGTCCTATGCAATGGGAACATGTAAGGGACATGGAACCCATTCTTCCTCTCATAATTAGAAGGCCCTCAGGAAGACCCAAACAAATAAGAAGAAAGGAAATAGATGAAGTACGAAAGAGTGGACCAAAATTAAGCAAGATAGGACAGCAAGCTAATTGCACCAATGTGGCAAACCAGGCCATAATACAAGGACTTGCAAAGGGATTGTTGGGGGTAACCAAATGGAAAGCCAATCATCGAGCCTACAAATTTTGAACCAAGCCACTTCAATGGATAACACATCAAGCCAACCACCCTTAACCCAACAAAGCTCAAACCTGACAGCAAATTTTAGGGCCAAATTACCTGTCAAAAGGAAATCTATTTTGTGAACAAAGAATATATCTTTTTGTAAGGGTTGTTGAATCATGTTAACAATAGTTAGAATATACATTTTGTCTTAATTGAGGTTTGAAATAATTTTTTTTGAAATGTTAAACTATTGAACAATTACTTGAGAAATGACTATTGGACATGTTAGATATTCAACTGTTGGTTCTTCTATGTTAAAAAATGTGCATACTTTTGTTGCAACATAGAACCTGAATCTGTGCGTGTATTTGGCATTTACAAGATAGTTTCTCGACAAGTTTCTTGCCAGGTTGGGGTATCACAATAGGTGCTGGACTGGCATCTTATCCAATTGATACGGTACGTAGAAGAATGATGATGACTTCTAGATAAGTAGTGAAATACAAGAACTCGTTATTTTTGCACATGTTATTTTTTAATTTTTTACACATGTTATTTTTTAATTTTTTTATTTAAAAACTATATAAAAAGATTATAAAAATAATAATAGTAAAAGCAGCATGTGATGGAAAAATTAAAGGTGAAAAATACATTATTCAACATAATATACATCTACATTCTTGTTGGCCACGCCAGTTGTACAACTAGCCCTGCCGTTTCTAAACCACTTAAGGGTGGCTATATGAACTAATTAGATTAAACCTGGGTTCATATTCTAAAAACTTCGGATGTACTATACACAGACCGGGTTAGACCTATCACTTAAAAAAGGGTTAAAAGAAATGCAGAGTTTGGACACAACACTCAGTTCAATCATTCCATGCCTTCTGTGTTCTTCTTTTGTAGTTCCGAAGCAAACTCCCCCTATCTGAAGAAGTTGTAGAGAGTACCCACTTACTAAACCACTCCCATGCCCTTGAACTGCGCCAGCCGACCATACTGAATCTTTTTCCTGTCTTTGGTTAAGACGACATTTTCCTCCCCATCTGTTTTCCTCTTCCATAAAGCATTTGTGTCTATTCTCAGGTTATTATCGCCAGTAAGGACTATTATTTTCTGTTGTATCCCAGGCATATGAAGTAATTTCACACGTTATACTAATGCAATATATGTAATAAACTTCATGTTCAGCGGTTCAACAACTTTTAACAATTAAAATACGTAACTTCAGCTCAATATGAATTGGTGCAAGTTAAAAACTGCTCTTCTACTTCTTCATGATCAATATTAGAAGGAAACATATCTTAAACGCCTTCTAAGACCAGAGCATGGGTCATTGCTACATCATTGATTATCATTGGGCAGATGTAGATAAATTACCAGTATACAATACATGACAATGACATGCCCAATAATAGCTTTTTATCACAATGATAAGGTAACGATCTGAAAATATAACTACCAAATATAACTCATTTAAATGAATCATACTTCTGTTAACGCAAATACATACATATGCACATTATACATGCATACATAAAAACATAGTGCTATCATGAGTTTTAAATGTGCATAAACCTAATTATACAAGGAAAATTCCCCTCAAGTAGCAATAGAGATGCAACAGTGAACTCGACCATAAATATGTGCACTACAATTTCCACAAGGGGGAGAGAGAGAGATGCACGATTGCTAAAGGGAGAGAGGAATAATGGTATTCATATTTCTACAAAATAAAACTAGCATATTAAACAGGAAGGAAACCTGAGTTATCATACCTTTGATCTGCTCCATGTTATCAGAAACACATGGCTCATGTGTTGGAGAAAGGCACTGTAGATCACTCATGTGTTGGAGAAATACACTGTAGTTCATAGCTTTTGAAACGCTTTAACAGTGAATTCGTGCTTTAATAACTGGGAACCTTTAAACAGTGAATTCCAACACCCTACATCAATGGAAAAAAAAAGTTCAAGCTTTAAAAAAAATTGTTAACACCCTACATTAATGGTAAAATAATTCCAACACCAACACCCTGCTGGCGAGCGGCACAACAACACCTAGGGATTTTTGGTGAAAATAGGAACTGGTTTGGGGGATTTAGGAATAATGGTAAAGGCAAAGGTATAGGGCTGTTGTCTTAAATTTGTTCTGTCATGTCCTTTTTATAAGTAAAATTCTTTAAAGCTGCTACAATGAACACAAAAATGCTATGTCACTACTAAGTACTTCCCCAACACTGTCCATTTATCAATAAACAAGGCAACTAATTACACCTTGAAAAACTGAGAACCCAGAAAGAACCTGAAGGTAAAAGGGGTTCCAGCAGTAATGAGCGACGACAGCGGAGAACCCAGAAGAGTGCAAGCTGCTTGAGCCTTGAAATATTGGACGGTGGTGAGTGAAGTGACCAGACAGTGAAGGTGCGTCACTGCGTTGGGTTCTGTCGACACTCGTTGGTAGGGAGATTTCAGAGGAAGCAAGATATTTGGGGAGACAAGAACATTAGATTACTGATTAGGGTTAGTGGATTGGTGAAGAAGACATACCTGGACCCTTCATTGAATCATCTTTTGTTTTTGTATGTGAATAAAAAATTCTGATGATAATAGTTTTGTCAGTCAACTGAAAAAGAAAATTAAAAAAAAGGGGAGATGAACAATTTTTTAACTAAGATTTAAGGTTTAAAATTTTTAATTAATTAAATTTAATTAATTAAAAATCTATTCTCATCCCATTAGGAAATTCAAGTTGACACTTAAAATCTAGTTAGACTGCCATGTAAGATTATCGTTAGGGACATAACGGAACTTAACGGAAGAGTGATCACTTCGTAACAAAATAATAACATAAGTGTCTAAAACGTAACATTTCAAACATAAGTGACTAAAATGTAACCTGAGGCAAACAAAAGTGACTATTTTTGTAGTTTACCCATTATTATATCAGTTAAAAATGTCACATCATCACTTCGGTTAACCATTTAACAGAGAGTGATTAAAATAGAAACGATCTAAAATGTGCGTGACTGAAATAGAAATGATTTAAAACGTTAATGACTAAATTGAAAACATTCATAGTTGCGTGACCAAAATAGAAACACGCTAATAGTTGAGTAACTAACCCTATAATTTACCTTATTTTTTTTAGTACGTACGATATATTACTTAAACCCAAATTTATATTTTTAATTATTAAATCTTTCGCATAATGTCAAAATATGATCATAAATTTGATATTTTTATATTTTTAGGTGTACAATATATGTTGCAATTTTTTAATTTTCTTTTTATATTTTATACAATAATAACTTAAGCATATATATATATATTCAATTCTTGTATAACGTAGATAAAAAAAAACTAGTATATATATAACTTATCGTTATTTACATATATGAAAATTTTGTCCTTTACTATTTTAAATTATTACCTTTAATTTAGATTTTATATAAATAAGTGAAAATTGAGAATAAATATAATTAAATGATGGTAAGAAATTGTAAAAGTCGTAATTATGGATAACATGAAAAATAAATAAATATTGGTACGTAATGAAGAAAAAATGGTTGTTATCAATAATATGAAATTTTAAAAAAGGTACGTAAAGCTGAAGTGATAGTTACCACATTGTATTTACTTTGATTTAGAGTCGTAATTGATATATACCATGCATCTCTCGGAATTCTTATTCCATAATAAAAAGATTTCAATTACATTCTTCCTTAATTCACACTCATCATTCAAGGGAAGCTTTTTCTTCTGAGTTTCAAATGTTAATTATGGAGTTGAAATTAGCATTATGGGAGTGGTCAGGCAGGTTCGACATGGAGAAAGCAGTCTGCAATCATGGTTTCTTCATGATATCTCCCAACGCTTGGATCCCTTCGCCGTCCACTTCGACTCGCAGACTCTTCTCGCTCCGTTCCCGTCACCATCTCACACCCTCTCAACCACCCTTTCCTCCTTATACAAGTCCATCACTCCTCCATCTCCTCTGCCGATGAAGCTGTTATTTTGGTATGTATATCAATTTTCTCAAGTATTTTTTTACGTCATTTATATATAAATTAATGCAGGAACAAATTGGAAGAACGCTTAGAATATCAAACAAAGATGAGAGGGACGTGATGGAATTTCAAGGAAGGCATTCATCGGCGAGGGAGAATGGTTTGGGTCGAATATTTCGGTCCCCTTCCTTTTTCGGAGATGCTGTCAAGTCCATCCTTCTCTGCAACTGCAGGTTCAGTTATTCCAATTAATACACCATTCTATTACTTTAGTTAGTTTTGATGCTAAATCCATTAAAAATATTGAAGCTGAAAGAGGTCATTGGACATGGCTCGGGCTCTCTGCCTGCTTCAGCCAAAAATAGCATTGGATGGCAATGCTCGTTTGAAACGAAAAAGATCCAAGTGTTCAGATGATATAGGGAATTTTCCAAGCTGGAAAGAGCTGCTAGCATGGTCATGGGTGCATGATAAGTACCTAATAAACAGTACAATGTCTGCCCATATTCTTCAACTTGCTACAATGTTTGCCCAAGGGGATCTTCGTGAGGATCACATCCCCAAACTTGAACAATCTTCCGATCCAACATCCTTCGAGATTTTATATCAAAAGTTGTTGAAAATCAAAGGTTCCGGTCCCTTTGTCTGTTCCAATATTATGATGTGTGTTGGATTTTATCAAAGGATTCCCTCCGGTTCTGAAGCTATCAGGCACTTGAAACAGGTCGTCTTCTCTTTTTTTTTATTTTTTTTAATTCATTCTATTTTATTCAATTATTTATTTATTGTCTTACTATTAATTAGGTACATGGCAAGCAAAATTGCTCTAAAGAGACAATTGGAAAAGATGATGAGGAAATTCATGGTAAATATAATCCATTTCAATGCTACAAGGTTCAAAATTTTTCATATTATTATTCATCCTAAATTTTTTTTATTAATTCGATTACTCAATATAGAAATTGACCAAATTGATACTAAAGACTAAGAATGCTTTTTTACAGGATAAATTACTCATCAGTCATTTTAAATAGGAACTGAATGATATAATTTTCTTTATTGTATATTATGTTTTGTTTATAATAAAATTAAAATTATTTAATTATATGTTTAATGTACTTAGATAATTAAATACATATTTTAAAAAAGATAAATGTTGTTTACCATTATCATAAATATATTCAAACTGTGATGTCGTTAAAGCCATTTATTAAAATATTAATGTATTAAGAAGCATGTAATCCCTCATTGTTTATTATAATATCTAATAATTACAATATTAATGTACTGACGCCCTAACCATCACCTTTGAGTTCACCTTCACTCACACCTTCCGGTCACCATCACCTTCGAGTAACGCCCTAACCCGATAGCTCGAAACACTCACCATTGTCCAGCGTCCACCACCAGGTCACCAAATCCCCCTACTTTTCTCTGTTGATTATGTTATTCTCTTTGATGAATTATTTGTAGGTTGTGAAGTTTAAGGAATTTTTAATGTCTCTGACTTTTCTCCTGCCTTTTGTTGGAACCTAATATGTTTTAAGCATGGCGGAAGCATAACCTTTTCTATTGCCTTTTGTCGGTCTTGTTCTGGTTTGAATCGGGTTTGCTCTTTTGATTGGTATTTTGTTTGCTTTAATTGGATTTAGTTTTGTGTTCCTATTTAGGTGTGTAGTTGCTTTAATTCTGTAGAATTTTCTATAGAGTTTTTCACAATTGCATTGTTGTAGTCCGTTACTTTTTATTAGTGAAAATGATAAACATGGCTTCAACTGTTCTATTTACTTTATTTTAAATATCATAATTATTAAATCATTTGGTTTATTTAGATAAAGCCCAAATTACTCAGTATACTACACTTTATTAGTTAATGTAGAGAATTAACCCACGTGTGCAATAAACAAGTAAATATAATAAAATCGAAAAGATTGAATTACACAAATTTTACTTGGAATAACACCACAAAAAGGATAAAAAAAACCATGAGAAAAAGGAGATTTCACTATAATAAAGGAGAGTAAAAAAATAGAGATAATTAAAAGAAAATCCGAAGCCCCACAAGAAAAAAACCCTTCAAAATAAAGAACAAATTCTCTCAATCTAAATATTTCTGTTGTGGTAAATCCTAGAGTAACTAACCTATTTATAGGTTGAAGATTGTAGCATATATGACTACAACAACTCTAGGTTAATCAGGGTTTAAGTGGGAAACTAAAAATAGAGTTTAACTGGGAGAAGAAAAGCCAAAAAACTTGGACTGCACTTCGCCACGTCGTGATGTGGCTTGATGTGTCATTGGGATGTGAAGAATCATCACATTTTTGGGATAAAGAAGTGTTGCTCGTCAGGACGTCACATACTATTTGGTTAAAATAAGAGGCATTCTCCCATAAATCTCTACCTTGACTCGTATTTGGACCAACTCCCTTGCCAAACCCTGCTACGAGCCTAACTGATTCTTCATCAGATTATCAATCTATCAAATCTGATTATGCATGCAAGAATCAACAACACTTAAACCAGAATCAGGAAGTCACACACCATTTTGACACTTATGTATGTAGAACGAAGAACACTTAAATGACTTAAAGAATAACCTAGGGTTCATCGATAATTACCAGTAAGCTAATACTAGCATATGAGTTAGCTGAATATTGTAAACCTTACTTCAAATAAGTTTTACGAACTTAAGTTTTCGAAGGGTTTTCAAAGAAAATCCGTGTTAAGAAAGACTACAGATATCCTTAAATACTTAAGCTCAGAGATAATGATTAGTAGAAAAGTCAGATAATTCTACCAACTCTCTTGATTCTCGTGATTAAGTGATCTTAACTTAATTTAAGTCTTATCATCTACAGTAGTCTAGTTCCGTTTTAACTAAGTCTCAACTTAACTAGCCAAATTATCATGCTTAAATAATGAACAAATCTAAACAACTGTGAACTTACTGAGTTCGCCCAAAGCATCTGAGTTGAGCGAATACTTACATAAGAGTTTGCCAAAACAAAGAGTTCGCTAAATGGCGCATCACACCGAACCATATACTTAGTCAAAACAACACTTTACTTATTCATATCTATCCTTATTTTACCAATAACACACCAAACAGTAACCAAATACAAAGACTTCGTCGGGCAGGTTGTTATAATTTTCCCCCACTGAGAAAAATTCATCCCCGAAATTCATGCATGTGAATAACTTAGGATACTGCTCTTACATTACACTTTCTCTTTCCCAAGTAGCTTCTTCTGTATTATGATTTTTCCACAATACTTTCACTAATGGGATCCTCTTATTCCTTAGCTCTTTTACCTCTCTTGCCAAAATACGAATGGGCTCTTCTCATGATATAGATTTAGTTCTACCTCTAATTCTTCAATCCGCACAATATGATCTAAATTGGATTTATATCTTCTAAGCATAGACACATGAAACACATTGTAAATTTTTGACAACTCTGGAGGCAAAGTCAATCTATATGCCACTGGTCCAATTTGTTCTAATACTTCATATGGCCCTACAAATCATGGACTCCATTTTCCTTTTTGACCAAATCTAATAATCTTCTTCCAAGGGGAGACCTTTAAGAACACTTTATCCCCAACTTCAAAAGAAATATCTTTCCTCTTCAAATCAGCATAGGATTTTTGACGATCCTGTGCAACATTCAAATGACTATGGATGATAGTGATTTTATCTTCTATTTCACGCACTAACTCAGGACCTACTAATTTTCTTTCACTAAACTGAACTCCATCCAACATTGGGTGTTCTGCACTTTCTACAATACAGAGCTTCAAATAGAGACATTTTCAAACTTGCATGATAACTGTTGTTGTATGCAAATTCAAATAGAGGTAGACACCTTTCCCAGTTCAGCCCAAAATCAATTACACAACTTCTTAACATATCCTCCAAAACTTGAATACCTCTTTCAGATTGACCATCTACCTAAGGATGAAATCTAGTACTGAATTGCAACTTAGTTCCCAATGATCCCTATAGTTGCTTCTAGAATCTTAAAGTAAATCTTGGATCTCTATCTAAAACTATGGAAAATGGGATTCCATACAAGCGTACTATCTCAAAAAAATAAAGCTCAGCTAACTTCTCCAGAGAATAAATAATGTTCACTGGCAGAAAATGAGCTGACTTTGTAAGCCGATCTACTATTACCCAAACCGAATTTTTCTTCGAAGGACTGAGGGGTAGCCCTGACACAAAATCCATGGTGATTCTATCCCACTTCCACTCTAGTACCTCCAAAGGATACAACTTACCCGAGGGAACTTGACTAAATTCCTTTCTTAACTTAGATGAATCCATTTTGTATGTCAAATAAGCACTGGTGCCCTTAACAATCAACTTTCTGACGGATACAACAAAAATTATTATGTTCTCCAAACCATTCTGTACGACGAGCATCCATACTTACTTACCCCAGCAATTATCAGACGTACACATCTAGCAAGATAGTCAACCATAGCATTATGTCGATTCAACCAATCCAATCCCAAAATAGCATCGGATTTATGGAAACTCAATAACAACAAGTCTGCCAAAAATGTGTGCTCACCAAACACTAATGGGAAACTTTTTATCATCTTATTCACTACAGTACTCTAACCTAGTGGATTAGTTACTAACACATTCATTTCAGAATATACCACTTCAAGACATAAACCCTCTACAACCTTAGTACAGATATATGAATGAGTGGATCTTGGATCTATCAAAGCATAAAAACTATTTTTAAGAAAATAAAATTTACTCGTTATAACTTTTGGCAGATCAACATCCTCCTTTGCTTTTATTACATATGCTTAGGATGACACTCCAGACTTTGGCTTATTAATTTTTTTCCTTGGTGCTCCCTATACTAAACCAGCTCCTTTGCTGTCATCCACGATTTGGTCTCTTCCTGAAACTTCTAAGGTCCTCGAACAAATTGCTTGTTGGAAAATTGGGTTTGAAAAACGCAGCAAAAAATAAATGTAGGGAAAAACCAAAGTTTTAATTTTTTTTCTAAAACTAGAACTTAGTTGTGATATCTAAAGAAATAAATACTTAATCAAAATTGTATCTTTTCGATTTATCTAGGATGAACGCTTCGACCAAGTAGTCTTCTCCGCTATCCTCAAGCTTACGTCTATCGACTGTGGGATCGCTTTAAATAAGAAATTTTTCACAAAAATTATCGGTTGGGGAATTTTGCAATTTCTCTAAATTTTTGGGTCAAGTTGTAAATATGAAAAATCACTCTAGAAATTTTTTAAAATAATTTCTTTAGAGAATTTTCTCTCTACAACTTGCTCTTGAATTCAAGTGTGTATGAAATAATAACCCAAGACTCTCTTTATATAGGGAGAGTTTAGAAAGTTCAACTATGATTAAACTTAATCACTTTAATATTAAATTAATATAATACTTATGAAGATAAATATTAAATTTAACTTAATATAAGATAATCACTTTAATATTAAATTAATAAAATATTATTAAGATAAGTATTGAATTTAATTTAATATTAAATTTATTAAAATAATATTATTTTTTAAATAGTTAACCTAAAATCCAATTCTCTGGTAGAGTACCAGTAGGAGTGTAACTCTTTCACTACTCAACCACCGAAGACCAATTGCCGCAGGCCACCTGGTCACCACTCTCGCTATCATCGGCACCGCCGTGTCCGACGATGCAGGTGTGAGACCCTACGGCACCCCAAGCTGGTTCGGCTGCTGCTGGTTCAGTCCGAGTCAATAACGACTCGATCAGTCCGCTCTAACCACTGGTTGGACTATTGACCCGGTTTCACATACTAGGCCCAGTTCGACCAGTTTTTAGGTCTTGGTCTCAGTTTTGGGCTCTCGTCCCCAATTTACGATCTTAGGTCCAATTTTCAAGTTCAATTACCCATTGGGCCATTGTCTGACTTGAAAATTAATTTCTAAAACTATCTCATTAATATTAATTAATTTGATTAATTTAATTTTACGTTATCAAAATTAATTTTCCCAAAAGTCACTTAGATTTTCCAAATTAATTTTTTAAGAAAATTATTTAATCAAATTTTCTACTTGAAAAATTCTCACGATCACCTAATTTAATTACACATCAAATAAATCGACTTAATTAAATTATTTCCAAAGTCATAAAATTTTCTTCTGATCCAAATGCAGTCCGATCAAGCTTTTGTTAAGCTAGCGGAGGGACCAATCAGACATATACAATTAGGCTCTAGTAATTACAATTATGTCCAAAAGCATTATTCTGATAATTCACAATTACTTAATCATGGACTCAGTCCACAATAAGTACCATGATTGAAAACTCACAGTATACTTTTTATGAAAACATTTCATCCAACTATTTTGTCCAATGACCTCGTCATGTGTGTGTTACCCTCATATGATATCCTTGATTCCTTTGAGTTGAATCCGTTCACTCAATACAATCCTATTTTATCACATTGTCACCATTGTGTCTTCTTAATGATTAATATGAACACTGTCAACAAATGACTGTGATAAATTACTCATTCGAGAACAAGCAACCCGTGGTCACGTTCCATATTTATCAATCCACACAATGTCAATGAGAGGATATCATTAACTCTTTACTTGAGTTATGAATTCCATTGTTGCTAGTAAAGTCATGCCATACACAAGTCATTTACCCAACATACCGGCTATAGGCTTGATCATCTTTAGAGCATAACCCTCCACTTATATCAAAGCACACGAGTTGCATAAGCATAGTTAGTGACTAACTCAGGATTTCGGTAAATCACACCATGAACATCACAAGTGAATTAATTAACAAACGGATTCAGAATTAATTCATCTTGGGTCCAGTCCAATGTATCATTCTACCAATGAATACATCTATGTCTCTACTCTTGAAGTCAACTGCTCCGATAGCCAAGACTAGTCATTTCCCAAATTGGAATTGTAGATGACATAATAATCCTTCTCAGTATTTGAATCAAATGCTCAATTTGATTATTTTATGGGATTACTAACTCATTTAGATTATCTACTGAAGTAAGTTGTCTTTCTCGCAATGTAAATGTTCTTACAATGTCAGTTATCTTCAGTTTGAACTTAGATAGTCAATGAGCTAATATTTGCTTGCCACAATTTAGCTATGCATGCAAAATATAAAATACAGAAATACAAAAGACTTAATAATGAAATGTGAAATTAACTTTATTAATTTATTCATCGTTCAAATAAATAGAATAATAATTCCTTATCATATGTAATTGGATGTTGAAAATGTGTTTGTGATCCAAACGAATTTGAGATATTGACATTTAAAAAAAATTTAAAGTCATGAAAATAAAAAAAGATTATAAAATAGAAAATTGAGAGAAATTGAATGAAAAAAATTGAGAATAAGAGAATTGAGAGAATATATTAATAGAATTGAGAGAATAGGATTGAATGAAAAAAGTTAAAAATAGGCAAGGTATATATAGGAAAAAAAATGACCGTTGGAGAAAAAAATTTTGTTGGTCAACTAGCCGTTGGTCCCCAATGGTTAGGAAATCAACGGTTGTGATTTTCTAATCGTTGAAAATCTAATTGTTTATATATATATACATATTTAAATCAGACTTTGGGACAGGGCAACACCACATGACAAAAACGTGCCCTGTAGGATGTGTTTTCACCCTCTCTCCTTCACATCACCTTAAAACGCGTCCTATAGAGCACATTTTTGCCTTGTCTCGTGCCACGTCACTTGAAAGCGCATCTTACACAACGTATTTTTATATTTTTTTCTCCATAATCGATTTATTTCACTAATTTTCAACAAAAGTAACCTAAATCCCTAATTTTTTTAAACCAATATATACGCCTAATTTTTCCCGATAGATATACCTTACCATATGTATGTTAGATACATACTGTGGGGTAATAAATTAATTACATGAATCAATAATTTAATGATATAGAAAAGGAATACATGCATAAACAAATCGTAACAAATGAGGAAAGAAGAAAAATGGAGAGTTGGAGACAGCAAGGCACGTATTTTTGGACCCATTAAAAGTGTGTATATATATAGTATGTATATATGTCAAAATTACAAAAAGAAAAACAAAATATAATAATAATAGAGTTATTTGTATTTCATTGGAAATTCCCCCTTTTTACTTCTTTTGTGCCCCTACTTGCAACCTTTTTTAGTAAAATATGCCACAATTTTTTATACTTTTAAAATTAAAAATTTAGTGTTGTACTTATATTTCATAGAATTTAGTCTATTTATTTTCAGATTTTAAAATTCAAGTCCATCTTTTAATACTATTAATTTTTTTGATTAAATTCAAGTTAATTGTAAAGTCATTTTTTTAATTATATGATTACCAAATGAGTATTTTTTTTATTTGAAAACATTGTAGTAACGAATTTAACAAAAAAGAAAGTTAACAGTGTTAACAAGTTAACTTAAATTTTAAAAATTAAAAAATAAAGAGACTAAATTTCATGAAATATAATACATTGTGGCATATTTAAAAAAATTGCAAGTAGGGGCACAAAAGAAGTAGAAAGGGGGAATTTCCAATGAAATACAAACTTTATGATTTTTTTGCTTTTTGTAATTTTGACATAGATACATACTTACTATATATATATATATACACTCTTTTAATGGGTCCAAAAATAGGTGCCTTGCTGTATCCAACTCTCCATTTTCCTTCTTTCCTCATTTGTTATGATTTGTTTATGCATATATTCCTTTTCCATATCATTAAATTATTGATCCATGTAATTAATTGTTAAGCTAATTATCAGTACATGCCAAATAAAAACAAGGGCATTTTCCTATTTTGTTTCTCTACCTAGGTAACCCCCTCTCGGGTATATTTTTCTTAGGCATCATCATTTTCTCGTTTAGGGTATCTTTGTTAGGGAATCTAAGGTGAGTTGTCTGTGGATATGAAGAAGTTGAGGAAGGTTTGATGTGATTGCTTTCACTCCATAAATGCTTTCTTTTCTGTTACCCAACGGCTCCTTTCTCACTTTGTCTCTTCATTTTCCAGTATATTTTGGCTTTTAGGTGCTGAATTTCGCCTGGCTTCTTTCCTTTTTTTTTCTATAATAATCTCTTTGGGGTTGGCTTTGTTTGTTTGGTCTGCTTACACCATGTCTGAACCAGGGCTAAATAAGATGGCAGTTGGTGACACCACTTACACCAAGATCTTTGTTGGAGGTTTGGCTTGGGAAACTAAAAGGGATACCCTCAAACGTTATTTTGAGCAGTTTGGAGAGATCTTAGAAGCTGTTGTTATCAATGATAAAAGCACTGGAAAATCAAAAGGTTATGGCTTTGTAAGCTCCCACATATCCCCCTCTCTTTTCTTTTCCTCTTTAATTTTGTTGAACGAGAATCAATTCCCTTGGTAAAAATCTTTGAACTATCATCTTTTAATTGACTTAAACTGTCAACAATAAAAAATATTGTAAGAACGAATCGTGTATGGTTTACAGAAGAAATACCTTAATTAATGGAGACTGATATTATAAAACTCGAACTAAATATTAAGATTTGACCTGAATGTATCGTAACTCGAATTACTAACCTTAGTCTTATAGAAAATTTATAAACAAATTTAGTAACACTTGAGCGATTCTCCGTGGAGGCTAGGGAACAAAATCCCGACCACGATATGATAATATTTTCGATTGTAGACTACTCTAAAAAATTTTCCAAAATAGCAGATGCCTCTCAACAAATTCTATTCTTTTTAACTTGGTTTTCAATGTTGTAGGTAACTTTCAAGGATGCTGGTTCAGCGATTAGGGCTTGTTATAATCCATTTCCTGTGATTGATGGAAGAAAAGCAAACTGTAATGTTGCAGCTTTTGGTGCCCACAAGAATCCTCCAACTTCTGCATCTCACCATGGTATTCAGCCCTTAATTAGCCCGCTACCACCATCTCGAGTGATGGCGCCTCCAAGCACTGGTACCCCCGCATTTTACCGTCAACTCGTTCCACAATACGGATTACCTTACTCGGCTTACGGGTTAGATCACTCCGCAAAGCATGATTTACTAGAAGTCGTATTTTATTCTCTAGTTTTTTTTTCTAAATGTCTGCTTGCGCTTTACCATTCAGGTATCCGGGTTACACACACAATAGTTATCCATTGGTTAGTCTCTTATTCTTTCTAACCCAGTTTCAATTTATGTTTAAATATTACAGATGATGGTTTGAAATTAGTTGGTATTGTTGTTTTTGTTTACGCAGAACTGTTACAATATATATGGAGGGCAACATTTGGCATCCCAATACACAACTGGAGTCTACTTAACTTACTTCCCACTCTATCCCCAGTATCCCAAATACCGAGCATTGGCACCCTCTCCAGTTGCTGCCGCACCAGCAAGAGCGGAAGAAGTTAAAGGTATGGTAGGAGCTGCTTCCTCTGCACAAAGTTCAGCACTGTAATTATGCCAATGGAACGTAAACAGACAAGTTAACTGCTTATGCTTAATCTACACTCTCCAAAAGCAGAAAAGAAATGGAAGGGATTTTACTCTTTTCATTTTTATATTTTTTCTTTATTTTTATTATTTCGTAAAAATCACACTTCAATATGGCAAAGACTAGTTAAATGAAAGGACATAGTTATTTACCTAATTTTTGTGAATTAGAAAATGCAATCCCTCTTAAGACGACTTTTACCCATATTATTAATATGATGAAAAATTTGATATCTAGGCCGCAATAGTGGGGCTGAATTATGAAAGAGAAGGGCAAGATGGGTTTTGGCTAGCTTGTCAGGTCATCTTGGCTTTGCAACCTATGACGAGGTCATTGTCTGTCTGTCTCTGTCGTATCTCTAAAAGAGTCAAAATATCTGACTTCTTTCTTGGGGTTTACATCTTTTAGCATCATTCTTTTTATCTGTATTATCCATATTTTGCATATTCAGCTACTGGGATTCATGGAAAATGTCGTGAATCAATGCAACCGCCCTTCTTGTTTCAAATTCTAGCAAAAATCTCAAATTTAATTGTTTGTTATTCCTCACATGCTGTGTAGAAAAAGACCATTAAACAGCTGAACCCGCTCGAGGGAGGACAGAAGGTTAAAAGGCAAATACCAAATTTAGTGGGTTGTTCCAACCGGACATCACCATCCAATTGTATCCGAAATTTTGGACAAACAACTTAAATAATTGGTACAGTTAGATTAAATTGAATTAAAAAAATTATTTGAATTAGATTTCTATTTTTAATATTTTAATACATTTATTTCTTTTAATAATTTATTTAATCATATTGGGTCAACCCATCAAACAATTGAATTGAAAGAATCAATGATTTGATCAGTTAGATTACAAAATCTTTTTTAAATTAGCCAATAAAAATACGCTTAAAATAATTTATTTATAGTTTCTTGAAAGTTACAAAATGATTGCTAATTCGTTTATAACATCTTAGTTACTCATCTGTTTTACTTGATAGTGATGATATGACATATTTTATACAGGATTAATAATTGATTTGACCCTTGAACTATAGCGAAAATATCAGTTTGGTCCTTTTAAAAAATAACAATAAATTCCAAAAAAATCTACAAATATCATAAAATTCTAAAAGAAAATGAGAAAATTCAATATTGTAACAAAAAAATGGGAGAGCAAAAGAGAGTGTATTTTATTGATCAATCGAAATATTTACAAAGCTTCACCAAAGTCTCTATTTATAGGCATAAGAAGTATAAATGAAGTAGAGATCTACTTTTAATGACTATTTGAATTTTAAATACATCAAACCTTATCTTGATCTTAATGGACATCCACCTAATAAGATATTCATAATACTCTCTCTTGGATGTTTATTAGTAGATAATGTGCCTCGTTAAAACCTTACTAAGATAAAAACCCTGTGGGAAAAAAATTTCCTAGTGAAGGAAACAGTGTACGCATATCTATAATACGCATAATATGTTGCCTCATTAAAAGCCTTACTAGGAAAACCCAATGGGGCAAAACCTCGGTTAAAGGAAAAAGAGTACAGCGTGTATTTACTCCCCCTCTCGAAAACATCACATACTTTCTCATATTCTACATATTCAATCTTGAATACTAGTTTTTCAAATGACTATTTGAATGTATTTGCTAAGAATTTATCACCATTGTTTTAAAAGTCATGAGTGAGGGAAAATTTGGGGTAAAATATATTTTGATCTCTTTAGGAGTTTCAACAATAATCATAGCAAACTTTAATCATGATTCTTCTATAAAAATACAAATAGGTATTTTGAATTATTTTATAATCCTCTTTCAACTACTATTGACTAAGTCAAATTTACCACATATGTTCAATTATTTCAATTCATATAAATGAACAATTTCTAGATAATTTCAATATACTTCTGGAATTCTAAATCCTTCAAGGATTTTAATATAAACTTTACTATATAATAATTCATAAAAGGTTGTAACAACTGTAACACCCCTAACCCGTATCCGTCGCCAGAACAGGGTTACGAAGTATTATCAGAATATACATATTAAAGACGGACATTTCAAATTATTTAACATTCATGTCAGAAATTATTCATAAAGTCTCTTATATGAGCCCTCGAGGCCTAAAACACACATTAGAAACAAGTTGGAACTAATCCGGGTACTTAGAGAATTTTTCGCAAAATTTCAAGATTTTTCCTAAGTGTAGGGGACACATGTCCGTGTGGTCAGGCTGTGTGGGCATCCTGAATAGGACACACGACTGTGTTCCAGCCCGTGTCCATACTAGTGTAACTTACTGACTTAGGTCACACGGCCAAGTCACACGCCCGTGTTCTAGGCCGTGTGTAGGTAGGTGCAGGGGTCACACGGCCAAGCCACACACCCGTGTGTCAGGCCGTGTGAAAAATCCTGAGCATTCTATTTTGAATTTTAAAGATGCAAGGGACACACGGCCAAGACACACGCCTATGTGCTAGGCCGTTTGTGACACACGGCTGAGACACACGACCGTGTTTCTGCTCGTGTGGACGAAAATAGGTCACTTTCAATGCCACTTTTCTCACCCAATTTGTCTTCCACCTACATAAACATTTTAGCACATTCACAAGTCAACCCAAGACATTTAAACCAAGCCAAAAATCAAGTCTTATGCATAACATATCACTTCATAAATCTATATATAACCAACTTACCTATTTGATCGAAAATGCATATAGACATACTTATGAAGTTTACTATCAATTAACCTTACTAAACACTCATATCATACATCAAAACACATTCATCACAAGCCATTCAATGGCTATTAACAACCAAAACATGTGTTTGCCAACATTGGCCAAGTTATCCTATACATGTCATTATACCAAAGTTAATTTACTAAATATACCGGGATGAGTCAATTGATAGTGTGATGATATCTCTGCCAAGCTTCCAAACCAATAAGCCTCCGAATTACTATAAAACAAGGAAAATAAACAAAGTAAGCTTTAAAGCTTAGTAAGTTCGTATAACGGGAAATTAACTTACCAATCATTTATATTTAAAGTAAGCATGCAAAATTCATCCAAATAAATTTGGCAATTTGCCTAAACATATATAACCTTAAGAAACATGTTAGTCATGTACTTCATGTGAATATCAAGAATCAAATATGAGCTCATCATGTAAAATTTTCATAATCATATACTTTCCACATCATATATCCATTTAGCATGTACATTTTCATAATAATTCATCTCAAATTCAGATTATTCCATATCAGAACTTTGCCCGTTGAATTTATTAGAAATATCGATGGATACACAGGTAGTACACTTGAAGTGTACAAACTGTAATCTGTGAATTCATATTCGGGAGTGCTCCTTAGAGCACATATCGAGAAGCCCTCTCTCGAGCCATATAACAGGAAGCTCATGTGAGCCATGTAACGGAAAGCTTATCCGGGCTGTATAACAGAAAGCTCATAAGAGTCATAATAAGGAAACTCATGCGAGCCAATAACGGGTAGCTCCGAAGAGCCATTAACGGGAAGCTCTAAATAGCCATATATCGGAAAGTTAGAGCGAGCCATATTGGGAAGATCTAGAGAGCCATTAATTAGGAAGCTCACAAAGACCCTTTAATCAGGAAGCTCACGAAGAGCCATATTATGAAACGCTCATAAAAGTTACGGTGTGTCCATGACACATGCAAGATCACAACCGATCGAGATGCTCCGAAGAGCTATTAACGAGAAGCTCACAAGAACTATATAATGGGAAGCTTGAGAGCGCTAATAATGGGACGCTCTTTCAAACTATGGTGTGTCCGCAACATATGCAATAACACAACCAATACGGAAAATCCTGTATCCATCAAATTTCATTTATTCAAACGGGACTTAACATTTATTAGGCTTTGTCAGATATGTGACCGATTTTCATACATGTCAATTATGCATTATTCATACATAAAATTCAATTTAAACATATAAATATACACAATTTAGTTACACAAACTTACCTCGACAAGTGTTCGTGCATGCAAATTCTACTAATTCGATATTTTATCTAACTTCGTATTTGGTCTATTTGAATCTATATAAATGAATTTAACATCAATTCATATTCAATTCTATTCAATTCACATCCTAGGCAAAATTGTCAATTTACCCTTATACTTTTAATTAATGACGATTATTCCCTAGGCTCGGAAAATGAAATTCATGCAATTTAATCCTTATTCCAAACCTAGCCTATTTTTACATATCACATTTACAGCCCATGTATTTCATAAAATTCAAAATTTTTTCGTGACTTTTACAACTGTTCAATTTAGTCCCTAAATCATAATTTCATCAAAATTTCCTTTACTAAAGTTGTTTATCTATCAACAACATTTCATTTTATACCATAAATTTTATAAATCATGCTTATTCATCCATGGAAAACCCTATTACTTTGATAACTTTGCAAATTAATCCCCGAAATAGCTAGATTAAGCTATTACAATCTTGGAAATATAAAAATTACTAAAAACGGGACAAGATTACTTACCCAATCAAGCCAAGTAAGCTTGCTTGAATTCTTTTCTCTTAGCTAGGGTTTCCATGTAAAATAATTTGAGAAAGATGATGAAAAAGAGGATATTTTGTTATTTAATCATTTATAATCTTTTATTATTTCCACTTTCCAATTTAGTCCTTTTCTTTATTTAATTTTCCATGGATGGGTAAGCATACTTATTTACTAACTTCTCTTAATGGTCTATTTTTCATATAAGGACCTCCAATTTTGAATTTTATAGCTATTTGATGCTTATAACTACTAGAACTCAACTTTTGCATTTTATGCAATTTGGTCCTTTTATCAACTAAACATATAATTGGTAAAAATTTTCTTAACAAAATTTTTATACGATATTCCTATCATAATGCAGATCATGAAATAATATTAAAATAATTTTCCTTCCAGACTCGGATTTGTGGTCCTGAAACCACTATTCTGATTTCACTGAAAACGGGTTGTTACAACAAAAACCATTAGATGTAAGTTAAATCTTTTATGAACTGCCAGTTTAATAATATATCTAAAGGTTATTGCATCCATTACAAAAGAATATTATATCTTTTCATAATCAATGGCAGGACTTAGTAAAAACTTCATATTTTTATATTTGTATCCTCACTGGCTTTATACCTTTGGATATTTGGACTGCCACGAATTTGAGTTGTGTTTTTCTATTTTGACCAATCTATTCCATATCTATATTTCTCAATAGATTATTTAAGATTCTCTTTTTATTTCAACAATAATATTGCATGCAAAACCATTGTCGACCACTTTTATTATTCGGTTCTACATTTTCTCGAATTGATATAACTTATCAAGATCTCTTATTTTCACTATTTTAATTTTTAGTTTCAGGTACCTGAATCTCATTAGAGTTTTAGTTATGTCTTAGGTCTCTTTTAGAACACCCGCCTCCACTATATAACTATTTAGAAGAATTTTCATCTTTGGAACCGTTCAATCTATCATTTATTCTAACTAATTGTCCTACTGGGACTTTAATTCAAATTAAAATATTAGATGGTATAAAACACTTGGTTATTCTGATGGTCACTAAACTAACTATAATTACGATAAAGGCAAGCGCACCTATCGAACAATAGTATAAATATGGTGAGTAGGGAATATCGTATCCACGAGGACTAAAAGTACTAATAATTACCATTTTTCTATTATTTACCCGATAAATTAAAGTGGTTGTTTTAATCTAAATTTACTAATCTAATTTAACTACGAACACAACATAGAATGAAATAGGAAAATAATCGAAGATAACTAAAGAGAAAGACAATACCCAGGAAAGAATCCACCTAGACTTCACCTATTATTCTGAATCTGAATTAAACGATTTATTCACTTATGTCTTGATCTGTAGAAATCCCTAAATTATGTTAATATCTCTTTCAAGAGAAAGAACAACTCACTCTAGGTTGATGAATTGAAATCTCTTTCTAATTAAAACCCCTATTGTTGCATTAATTCGATCTATGGATTCCCCTATTAGATTTGACTCTAATCCGATAGATTTATGTCATCTTTTTTCTAGGATTGCATGCAACTCCACTCAATTATGCTAGATCTACTCTTAAACAGAGACCTTTGCTCCACTGAAATAAGCACATTAAACATGAATTAATATCCCAAAAATATTAAAACACGAAATAAGCATACATAATTCAGAACAAGAATCATGTATTTATCATGTAAATTAGAAATCAAATAATAAGATTCATCATAGGTTTCATCTTCCCTAAGTATCTAGGGAATTTAGTTCAAAATCTGAAATGAAAACATCTCAAAGTCAGAAAAACTACAAGATATAAAGAAATTCAATAAAACTTTGAAATAAGTTAAAAGGAGGTCTTCAATCTTAAAGGAGATCCACTTCTGAGTTGGCTCCGATAGTGTTCTTCAAGTGATTTCTTCAATCTTCTCTGAGCCCTCCCTTAGGTCTTCTTCTAATTGGTATTTATAGGCTTTAGAATGCTTAGAAAGCCTAAAAATTGGGTTTTTCTGCGTATTTAGGAAGCAGGTTGTGAAATCGATACGGACAGGCACATGGGCGTGTAGCCAGCCCGTGTGGCTCACACGAGCGTGTGCCTAGGCCGTGTGGAAATGCCCAAGCCGTGTGGATCTTGAAAATAGTTTTTTTTGTTTGATTTTGGCTCATCTTTCACTCATTTCACTCCTCTATGCTCACCTAAGTATAGAAACATGAATTTAAAGGATTAGGAGCATCAAATTCACTAATTTACATAATAAATCATCCAAAAACGCATCAAGAATGGGATTAAAAATAAGTTACTTTTATGGCTTATCATATTCTCATTAAGTTTGTAAATACATCTGATAGTTAACTTGTAATAAAGTGAGTTATCCTTTTTGAACTTCTGGTTCAAATTACTCTCTATAAGGATCTAGATAATGATAACTCATTACAAGTAGTGATTTCATTCAGCTATTATTTATCTCCCCGTAATATCGGGAAAACTATCAAATCAAAATAGTAATCACAAATTATATCATAATTGAATCTCCAATACATGCAAAACATTTAATAATACAAGGAGACTTGTAATTAATATATATTCCAAACTGTCTTTGAGTATTCACTAATCGTTGTTGTGGTGGAGCAATTGGAACATATACGCACATATAAATGTTCAAAGATAAGAAATATTTAACTCTTGACCAAAAATCAATTGTAATGGGGAGTATTTATAACTTATTAGCTTGATGCGTACAACACTTAAATCAACATAATTTCATGTTGAAATAGGAAGTTTAGTTCTCATAAGTAATGATTTAGATATTAATTAGATGTGTTCAATCAATAATTTCTCTAAACCATTATGCTCATAAATAAAAAATTTTATAATTTTTTTTTCAAACTCAATTAATAAAAGACTGAGATGTAAACCCATCAGCTTTAACAATATGATTTTTCTTAATTGCATATGTAATAGCCCGATTTTGGGCCTAGTCGGAACAGTGGTTTCGGGACCACAATTTCGACGTAAGAAAATTTATTTTTATTATATTTTTATGGTATAAAATTTCACGAAATAATTTTGTGAAAATTTCATTCGAAAATTTTGACGTTTGGGCATTCAATTTAGTCAAAAGAACCAAATTGTAAAAAGTGAAAAAGTTGAGTTCTACATGTTAGAGGTGTCCAATTGTTATGAAATTTTAAATTGGAGGTCATTATATGGTAATTAAACCATTGGTTAAGTTGGTGGACAAAAATGGACATAGTTAGGCATGTTTCCAAAGTTTTTATTAAGGGCATTTTGGTCATTTAGTTATTAAAATGAATTAAAAACAAAATTAAAAGTCAATTTTTGTCCATCTTCAACCCCTTGGCCGAAACTTGCATGGAGAAACCATGGCTAGGGTTTTTTAAGCTTCCAAGCTCAATTGTAAGTCCGTTCTAGCCCCTTTTTAATGATTTTTACGTTTTTGAAATCCTCGTAACAAGATCTAGCTATTTCTACCATTATTTTGAGCTAGGTTTTGTGTTTAATAATTTACCCATGGAAGGATTGCATGTGTTTTGATGTTTTATGGTAGAATATGAAAGTTTGAAGTGTAATAAACAACTTTTACTAAGTGATTTTTAGTGAAATTACATAAAAGGACCTATTTATAAAATTTGTAAAATATGTGTAAAAAAATATGATTTAGTGAAAATTGTGGGCTTCTATTAGAGGGAATATGAATCGGCTAGGCTTGGGTAATGAGAAAAATGAGTACTTTTCATTTTACGAGCCTAGGTGTAAAAGTGTAAACATGACAAAGTATAGGGGCAAAAATATAATTTTTGCAAAAAAAATATTTTTGGGCTAAATTTATTATTATAATGATTAAATAAGTTAAATGTGATGTTTTAGATCAAGAAAAACAAGGTTCGGATCTAGATTGGGGAAAAATAAGTAATTGACGAATAAGTCCTTTTCACCGATTTTGCTTTCGACGTAAGTTTGTATGTAAAAAATGCATCATTTTTACTTACGTTATCATATTTTATCATGTTTTATGAAATGTGGCTGAATATTGAATGAAATTGACAAGTATCAAGAAGTGAGAAATTTCTCAGTTGAACATTAGGAATAGAATAGGATACAAGTGACATGTCACTAGTGACTCAAGTGTGGTACTATGTGAAAGCCACTTTGTGAAGAAAGATAGCTTTGGTCACAAGTGTGGTACTATGTGAAGGCCACTTTGTGAAGAAGGTAGCTTTGGCTACAAGGGTGGTACTATGTGCAGGTCACCGGGTATCCATTATTATTCCGATGTGTTCAACGGGAAATGACTAAGTGTAAACGAATACGACTATGTGACGAATAAGTGCAGGTATGTGTGTGTAAACTTATGAGCAATGTACTCGATATATAATCGAACTTTGGTAAGATTGATACGAAGTAAGTATTACAATGAAAGTTACTATAAAGAAAACATGAAAGAGTGAAATTTAGAAATAAAACAGTTTTGGATAGCAATGGTTGTGTGACTTTGAAAAACCACCAAAAATGGTGAAAACTTAATTAGAAGTTAAATAAAATATGAAATTAAAGCTTATTGAGTCTAGTTTTACATAGAAGAAATGGTGTAAGCAAGAGGGTGTAAGCAAGAGAATTTCATATTATGAGATATTTGAATTTTTATGAGACAGGGTCAGAGTGATTTCGGAATCCCCTGTTCTGACTTTGGAAAATTATTAAAAATTGTACAAAAATAGTTATGAGTTAGAATTTATAAGTTTAAAATCCTAAATGAGTCTATTTTCAAGAGAAATAAACGGGGACGTCATCCAAATTTTGTACGAGAAGATAATTAGTTTTTAGTGCAAAAAGGTCAAAATTGTCAAACAGCAAAACAAGGGAAACTTTAAAGAATAAACTGTACTTATTGGCTAAACCAAAATTTCTAAAAATTTTATGGTAAGAAGATATACGAGTCTAGTTTCAGGGAAAAACGAAACTTAATTTGGAGTTCTATACTCAAGATATAAATAATTTAATGACTATGAATCGTGTAGACAGCTTGATATGAACATGAGTGAATAGTGAAACTATGTGCAAATATGATTGTATTATCTTGAAAACACATTATGAGGATTGATAAAAGCATGTTAATAAATTGTTTATTATTTACATACCAACTTACTAAGCTATATGTTTACTCCATTTTCTTTCATTTGTCTTATAGTGTCACCAAGCTAGCTCGGGGTACGGAGATCGTCGGATATCCATCCACACTACCAACACTCTTTTGGTATTTTGAAAGCAATATTATGAATTATGGCATGTATAGAGGACTTGGTTATTTTGTTATGTGTCATAATTGATTTGGCCCAAAATGATGGCCTATGTTATTTCATGGTTCAATTTGTATAAGGCCATTGATATTGGCTATTATTGGTTATGTTTAAGTCTGGTAATGCCTCGTACCCTGTCTCGGCATCTGACACAAGTAAGGGGTGTTACAGCATAATCTGAAATTAATTATTTAAATAATTATTTTTGCAAACGACAAGTTACAAATTGATAACACATATGTGATTATTTTGTAGATGTATCTACCAAAATCATATAATATCAAAATCATCCACATAGTGGATGAATGGGCCCATATTCATTTCAGAAATGCAAGACATTAAATCTCTTTAGCTAGTGAGTTTCTCATAAGCAATTTTCATTGAGAACAAGCAACAAACGAGAATTTTTTAAATTAAAGAATCTTCTGATTTTTTAATGAATGTCCATATGAATTCTCAATTAATTTTCGCATCATATATGATCCAGGATGGTCTAACTAGTCACGCCAAGTAGTAAATGCATTTGTATAAGTAAATTTTTGATTTATTTTAACATGCATTTCAATTGTACTAATAATGTCAATATAAATTGTGACAAATTAATAATTTTACTGCCATTCATTTTACTTTGTATCCACATATAAGTACTATTGTGACATTTACTACTAGAAATATCTAAATTAATGTGAAGTTTATAATGCCACTAAGTCAACAAAATAAATATAATTTCCAAACAGTTATATGCAATATTCGATTCAGGGAATATGCCATAATCTTCAAATATTCAAAAAAAATGATGACATAATGAGAATATTATATAATTTTTTTCCTCATTCACAATCTCAATATGATATCCATTGTAATGAATATCTTTTAAAACCAATGCATTAACCATCACAAATTTTGTGTTTTTTAGATATTGGCATATCAACTCTTCTAGAACTAATTTTATACCATCAAATATTGGAATAATATTTGTTTATTTCAGTACCAAATAAGATAAATATTTTCTATCTGTAATGATAGAATTCATTACTATATTCTCATATCCCTCAAAGAATATTAAAGGAAACAAAATATTTGGACATACGTCAAATATGTGACCAATAATCTTTCATATGATCACATTGATAACATAAGTTATCTTTAACCCTTGAAGAGTTATCTTGAGAACTCCCATTGTTCTCTTATTTATTACTATGTTCTCACTTTTAATGATCAATAATTATATCTTTTATTTTCTATGTTTGCATTCACTTCAAGGAATGCAATATATTTAGTAGAAGAGACTTATAAACATCTCAATAGATTATTTATTTCATAATTACCATCGCAAACATGCATGGATTTCAAATCAGGATCTATCTATTCATGTTGTTATGATTAGTCTCCAATTATAATAAACATGATATAATAAATAAATCATAGTAAAATATACCTAAAGATCTGAGCGGTTAAAGACTCTAATGATTACCCATAGTGCGCAAGCCTCAATTGAAGACTGAAATTGCAATAGCTCTAGAAGGCAATCAACAACAACTTGAGCAGCAAATTTAGAGTGACCGTATTATAAACTAAAAAAAAACCGTGCTAATAATGTGTTATAAAATAAATAGATAGAGAGTAAAGAAACAAAGAAAATTGGAGAGCAAAAGTGAGTGTATTTTATTGATTAATCAAAATATTTACAAAACTTTTCTAAAGTCTCTATTTATAGGCATAAGAAGTATAAATGAACTGGAGATCTACTTCTAATTACTATTAGAATTTAAAGTACATCAAAACTTATGTTGATCTTGATGAACATCCACTTAATAAGATATTCATAACAAATATCTTTTTTTTTTAAATTGTAAAAATTATTTTTTAAATTATAATTATTCACAAAATTTTAAAATTTATAAAAAAAAATAAAAAAATAGACCAAAAAGAATTTAAAATGATTTTTTAAAATTGTTAGTTTTTAAATGATGTAAATGCATAAAAATATTAAAAATTCTAAAAGAATCCTTAAACTATGAAATATTCCAAAAAAAAACTTTAAAAAATGATTTCATAAAACTTTAAAAAAATCTTAAAATTTTTTGGAATACCCAAGACCAAACAATACGTATCCAAAACCCAAATCAAAAGAAACATTCATAGTTTTTTCTTTTTCCTGAGGAAACCAATTTCTCATAAAAATGTAGTAGAAAAAAAAACTATCCACTTGAAAGGAAGAAAAGTACATGGGTTGAATTATAAATAAGATTGTTGTTTAGCTAGTGTAGTTTCTTTTTCTTTGATAAAAAACAACAACTTTTTTAATGTAAATTGGCATGCTCTTATTGGTAAAGAAGAAGAAAAGTAACAATCATAAAGCAAAGACAATACACGATTTCGGGTAAATAGATAAAATAAAAAATTAAAGAAAATCATAACCTTTTTTCTTCTCTGCCCTAGGGACCTCTCTATACCTATACAAAATCTCAAATCACAAATTAAAACGGTGAACCAGATCAAATATGAGACAACCACTCCTCTGGTAGAGAATCAATAATATCTTTTATCTCTTCAAGACATCTATTTCGTGACACTCAACTAGGATGATGGATGTTCTACCTCTCTGTCTTCGCAACCTCCTGAACCACCGTCGAAGCTTCTTCAATCCACCAAACATCTCGTTTTCGCCAAAATCCTTCCTTGGCTAGTAGGTGAGCCATGCTGGAACTTGAATCTTTTAAAGCCCACAGAAATTTGTTTTGCTTCCCAAATAAAATTACTAATTACCGATCTGTTAATGCACGTCGGTTTAAACTTCTTTATCACCACCGAGGAGTCGCCTTCTACTTCCACAGACCGGAAACTCATCTCCGGAGCGAATTTGATTGCTTGGGGGCTTGCTAAGGTCTCTACAGTTAAAACATCAGGTATATAACCATTTCATAAGCAAACTGTGCCCATGATAAATCTTGCACTTGACACTTCCAGATCTTTATAGAAGTTTACCCAAATAAAAGGCTCCAAAAGAGGTAGTCACCCCACTGACTCTATTAGCTTAAGCTTTAATTGTTCCCCTGCCAGTATTTCTAATTCACTATCAACAATATTACATTTGCCGATGTATACTGAATGAGCATGAATTTGCCTCTACTTTTATGATTTACCTAACATCAACAGATGATTGTCTACATCCCAACAGCTAAAAGAATTTTTTATAAATACATCAACTGGATTGTATATATATCAAATAAAGCAGACTTTTAGTATCAATACATGTAATTGAAATCAGATTTCTTTTATCCAAAATTTCCAATCACTAATTACTCCATAATTACGCTTTGGCTCTACTCCATAAAAAATCAAATTGCCTTTTTTAATGAGAATGATGACTAAAACGTTAATTCCATGTACACATCATGCTAATATAACTTTATTTGTCTTTTATGTCACGTTAACAAATAATTCAAAAATTATAAAAAAAATAATCATGCAGACTTGTGTGTTTAAAAATTTAACATTTTAATTAGTATTCTCATTAAAAAAACATCATTTCGACTCTTTTTCAAAAGGTTGATAGTCAAATTTGACTCTTTTCAAAAAGTTGAGGACAAAATTTAGCTCAAAAAATAAGAATAATGACCAAATTGATAAAATATGTAAACTTTAAAGACTAAATTTGACATTATGACTACATTATATTTATAAATTTTAATATATATAAAAACCAAATCAAACCCAAATATTTTTAATCTAAAGTCCAAACCTATCTTAAACAAAACTTAAAACCCAAACCCAAACAACTCCTAAAAGTCTAAGGTGGAATATAGAAATCTAAGACATTTGTCACAGATCCCATTCATTTAAAAAAAAATAAAACTACAAAACTAGCCAGGTCAAGGGCGAAGCCAGAAAATTCTTTAGGGGGAAGCAAAATTAAATTATAATTTTTACGATAATAAAAATGTAATTTTACCGTTTTAATAACCTATATCTTTATAATTTATAAAGGGTTGATCTAAAGGTTTAAAAATTAAAAATGCAAAACAAAGTTAAGACAAGATTTGTTTAATAATAATGTTAGGGCATTCAAATTCAAATAAAGAAACAGTCAATGGTTCATTCAAAGGTGATGATAGTTTGACAATATTCAGAAGAACATGAACTTTGTGTTATACATTTAGGATTCAGCAGCGATGGACAAATTGAAACCTAACCAGTTGTAATATGATGAGGCCAATAAAAATTTCAAATAAATTCAACCCAATCAATCAAGAATTCTAGTTTCAACATTTTTGTCCCTATAAATATCACAACTCCCATTTTGAATGCAGCAATTTTAATTTTAATTTTCTGTTTACAGCACACAAATTGAATCACATTTACAACAAAAATGTTTCAAACCATAACCTACTTACTAATACTATTAAATTAATTAAAAAATAAAATATTACTTCATAATATTATTTATAAATCTTTATTCTCTATTAAATAAATATTAATTATTTCTTATCAATCATTTTCATAACTAATTTTAAAATATATATAAGAAAGGTTAATATTTAGTACACCGACATTGTACTCTCTTCTTTTCACAAATGTTCTATAGAACACTTGTCAACTCCTAATCCTATTTGTGGATTTTAAAAATTTCACTCCCAAATATTTTCCCATAAAAAAATAAACCAAATATAATTTTTTAAAAAAACTAAAAAAGGAATTATTATTGTTTTTAAAAAGATAGATTTTTATAATTTTTCTAATTTCCATAATTCCATGACTACTTCGTCATCAACCTTCCTGAGCAAAAAGATTTAAGCAAACTCAAGACAAAGCATTAGTCGGAATCATAACATTTTGAATGAAAAACATCTGTTAATACACACATTGACAATCTATATGGAAGTCAAAGAAACAAGTTCACTTTTCTGATTATTGTTTATTTTGTCCGTAAACCGGTGTGGGAATATGACATTACAAAGATCCTTCAAATAAACGTAAAAAGGGACATATATTGTATCCAATACTTATCATGTGTATCTTTCAAATGTAAAACTTAAAAGAATACATAAATAGGTTAAACATCCCAACTGCCTTTCAATACTGTCACAAAATAACTAGCATGCATTATCCAAGCAGATTTCTAGCTAGACTTGCAGGGTACTAGAATTAGAAAAGGAGTATAAAGAGCTCAACATGTAGGCAATGAAAAGCAATTTGATTTATGCATTGCTAATATGTTGGAAAGACTAGAAATTGCAAAATTTCTTTTTCTTTGTTTCAAGTTCAACTTTTGGCACACCCTAGTTTTTAAGTTATATAAATCTATGTGCTGGACGGCCTTATGATTAGGATTCAGATTATTTTTGCCTTTATTGGTTGCAATTGTTGAAGGTGCAGCACCTTCAAAGAGAACTACAAGTTCCCCAGTATGAAGATACAGATGCTATTGCCAGAGTCAGATCACCGGAGTTTTTACAAGAATAATTATCAAAATGGGTAGATTCTCGATTCTAAGAGGGGGAAAATCTCCTCCTGTCAGTGATTACGGTTTTTGTCCACGGTCTTCTTCAACTTGTGCAACCCTCCACCTGCTTACTCAGACCGTTCAACCTTGCTTTCTACAATTGAAACCTGGACTCTATTTCCTTTGTAAACAAAATTCTGATTACTTCGTAGCTGAGATGAGCCTAAACTTCGACAGTTTTGAGTATGAAGGTTTGAGTAGAGAGGCTAGAAACCAAGATATAATGCTCTGATATTGAATCAAGAACTGTCAACCCTTCTTTCTCTCTGATGTTTACGATGCAGTTGCAACCACCATATATTATGCACCCTTATATACTGCCTTTTAACTGCCTGTACAGCATATAATTCCCATGAAATCCCAGATCATTTCCACAAGCAAGAAAGGGTAAGACTGTAAGTTAAAGAAGTTACTTTAAGGAGTCATCATTTCAGATCTCAAGAGCTCCAAGATATCGTAAATCTCAGCTAATTTTGAGTGTGTTCCATCTTCCGAATAAAAAGAATATAGATGGTTTCTCACCTCAACCCAACTGCAGCCGCCACTCTTTTTGAATCCCTTCTCCCTCATTAATTTCCTAACATTTGAAACATCAACCCATCTTCCAGCTGAAGCATATATGTTTGACAACAAGACTAATCCAGCGGAGTTTTTCTCAGCAAATTCACCAAGTTTTCGAGCCGTTCTCACAGCTATCTCCTCATTTTTGTATGTCTTGCAACCACTTAGTAGAGCTGCCAGTGCATTAGCTTCAGGCGGAAATGGCATGGAATTGATCAACTCTTCAGCTTCATGTAAGCGTCCAGATCGAGACAGCATATCTACTACGCACGTGTAATGTCTTTCTTTTGGCTTTAGACCATATACTGACTCCATTGCACCAAAGAACTCAAGTCCTTTATCAACTAACCCGCAATGAGAACACGCAAATAAAACTGATAAAAGCATGAACTCATTAGGAGCAACAGAGGAACTTCTTTTCATTTCTTCAAACAAGAAAAGAGAATCATCTGCAAAACCACTTTCTGCAAGGCCTTGAATCATAACAGTCCATGAAAATTCGTTTCTCTCTGACATTCTATCAAAGACCTGCTTAGAGCTTTCAATATCACCAGATTTTGCATACATATCAGTTAAGGCAGTCCCCAAGTAAACATCATAATGGAACCCTAGTTTTAAGATCTTTCCATGGATATCCTTGCCTTTTTCCAACGAAGCCACACTAGCACAAGTAGAAAGCACACTCGAGAAAGTGAGCTTTGTTGGAGTTTCCCCAGACAAAAGCATTTCATTGAATACTTCAAACACCTTATCAAATTGCTTATTTTCTACATAGCCACCAATTATAATACCCCAAGAGACATTACTTCGAGTAGGCATGTTATCAAAGAAATACTTAGCTTCATCCATTTGTCTATTCATACTATAGCCACCAAGCATAGCATTCCATGAAACCACATTCTTCTTTTTGATGGAATTAAAAATGAATTGCCCATCTTTAGTATCTCCACATTTACAGTACAAGTCAACAAGAGAACTACTGATGAAAACGTCTCCCTCGATCCCAATTTTCTTAACATGAGCATGGATGTTCCTCCCTGCTTGTAAATTCTTAACGTTAGACAATGTACTAAGAATGCAAGAAAAACAAGAGACAGTCGGCCTAAGGCCTTCTTGAACCATTTGTCGAAAGAGTTTCAAGGCCTCTAGATGATCACCACTCTGACTATACCTAGCAATAACTGCACTCCAAGAAACTTCATTTCTTTCTGGCATCTCATCAAAAATCCTCCTTGCCTCTCCCAAGTCCCCCATCTCCACATACATATCCAAAATCGCTGTCCAAGAGATGACATCTCTTGTTTCCATGCGATCAAACACTCTCCTTGCCAAATCAAATTCACGCATCCTTAAACAAAATGTTATCAAAGAGTTACAAACCGAGACATTATCCTCAAACCCCGCTTTCACTATCAGTCCCAAAACACTCATTCCCAACTCAAAGTCCCCAGTTTCTATACACGCGCTAATCACAGAAGTAAAAGTAACTTGATTAGGCTTAACCCCAGATTCAAGCAACCTTAAAAAAAGTTTCAAACCACGAAAACTGAACCCGTTTTTCAAGAACCCACTTATCCCAGCGGTCCAGGAAACCACATTCTTGAATGGGTTCATTTCAAAATACCACATTGATTCTTCCCATCTTCCATATTTCATGAAACCTGAAATCAACATAGTCCACGTAACCTCGTTTCTTTCAGGCATTTCATCGAACAGTTTTCGAGCTTCAACCAAATTTCCCCATTCTGTATTAGCTTTAATCAAACAGTTTTGGACAACTAAATCAAACCTATTAAACTCCTTCACTATCTGATTGGCTTCAGCTAATTTCCTAAAATCAAGGTACATTATTAACATCTTGATAGCTATAAATTTCACAGAAAAAATACCCTTCTTCAGTAAATGGCTATGGAGGACAGTTCCTTCAGTGACCAAGCCTTTTTCTGAGAAATTCTTTAATAAAGAAGCACATTCTTTAATATAAGAGTTGAAGTTTTGGCTTGGGTTTGTTAAGAAAAGGGCTTTCAATGCAGTTTTCATGCTACGAAATTGGAAGGGGAAAGAGATCGGGAAGGAGAAGTATTTGACGAACTATAGGGGATGGAGGCTATAAAATACCTAAAAATTATAGGGGAAGTATTTGATGAATATTATTTAAAAAATTACTGGATTAAACCCCCCCGGGTCTCATTTTTCTCCCTATATAAACCTCTCTCTTTTAAATTTCTCCCCATTCTCTATTTCATTCTCACTCAATTTTTAAGAAAGGTGTCCCTCGGTTCAATGTTGGATGACATATCATTGGTGAGTCGATGCGATTAGTAATTTTGTATTCGGTCCACCGAAAAATAAATTGACATACCAATAAAGTAAGTAATTGGATATATCAAGGGAGTTGACAATCAAGTTTAAACAACCTGCACAATTGAAACTATCAATTTTCGTCGAATTCTTCTAATTTGTAAAGTTGCCAAGGAATTAAATCATGGCTGTTGATTACAAGGTTATTCACTTGATAATGGTTAATTTTCGATTTGTTCTCACAGTTAATTTACAACTATGGAAGGACTGGTGTTTGAGGCTATTCCTCAATCGCTATAATTGATTTATCGATTGGAGGAGAAAATTTATTATCTGGGATCAATTCAAAACCGGAGTCAAAATCATGCCTATTTCTTCAAGTGTAATTTCATTATACTTATTTTTGTTGAGTTTTCATTTTTATTTAATTTTTATTATTTATTTTATATTCATATTTAACCCTCTTTCTTTTATTTCGTGAGTGAATTCGTATAAATCTTGGTAGTATGAAATCATAAAATAGGTCAGTCCAGTCTCTGTAGGATCGATCCTACTTCATATACTGAAAATTTTAAATTCAATTAATTTTAGGCGTAAGATTTTATTTTTGGTGAATTCAACACCCATCAATAAGAGAACAATAATCCCACTGATAAAACTATTGGTAATTACAAAATTTACGAATTAGTAGAATTAAGGAGATCCAATTGGAAAAGAAAACTAGTTATTTTTATAACTTATTGTATACTTAATATTGTCTGATTTTGATTTAGACCTAAAGATTTCATTGTTTTTATAAGCCATAAGGATTGGAATTATGAAGTCCGGCATGATAGAAGAGATGTGTGACGACTCAATTTTTGTCAATGTCGGAAAAATCTATTTTAGGATTCAAACTTATTAAACCAAACCATCCAAAGATTTTTATCGAGCAATTACAAAAGGAGTATAGAGTTAGAAAATTGAAATATGAATAATTAAATTAGAAATAAAATTATTTAAAAATTAATTAAATAGAATTTATTAGTAATTAAATTGATTAAATTATTATAAATGGTACTGGGACTAAATTGCGTAGTAATTAATCAAAGCCCTTGTTAGCAATTAAATCACCACATTATTTAAACTAACGGACATAAGTGGTCTTAGCCATGAAATTCCACTAAGAAAGTTGACATTAGATGAAGATAATTATAAGGATTAATTAAATTAGGAGTCCTTATGTTGTAATTAAGCCAAAGGCCTTAATGAACAATTTTATCAAGTAAAGAATTCGATAGTGGATAGCCTGATATAAATACTCACCATTGATCTTCACTTAAATTACCATTAAAATCATCACCACCATTGGATCCCACGTACAAGAATTTATTAGCTTAATTAGTAAGGGACCGTAGATAAGAAATTGAGAAAAACTCATTGCCACCGTCTATCTAATTCGGTTTTTGCAAGAGAAGAAAAAAAATGAAAATTTCATAGTTTCTCTTCTTCAAGCCGAGGGCTTTGCCATGGAAATTGGTAGAGAATTTTCAAGGAATTGCCAAATTTGTTGGTGGAAATTTAATTTAGAGAAGTAGCCCATTTCATCGATGTCAAAATTGTGAGGAGAATAGCTTAGTTAGCCGTGGGTTCTTGGTAGGAAGCTTGAAGGATAGGCGAATTATTATTGGAAGGTGAGTAAGCTTCCATTCCATATTTAGTTAAATTACTTTAAATGATAGCTAGACATGAACTTTCAATAAAAATGATGAATATTATTAGTTGGAGGTCCGTAAAGTATGTTTACATATATAGGATTGTAAGTTTCCATTTTCATTTTTGGAAACTTACATTCATTTTTAAATGATTACATTTCTTCATTTAGGAGAAACATGTAATCATTCATGAATGTTTTTCATTTCTCTTTTTCTATTCATTCTGTTCATTTTTATTCATTCTGTTCATTTCTATTCAAACACGAAATTCATTTTTGGTTTTAACAAGTTAGCGGGGGGACCGATTGGACATATGTGGTTGAGGCTCAAATGATTTATAATTAAGTTTCAACTTTTCACCTATTAATTATAAACTCATTTAGTCATAAAGTCATTCCATTATAGTATCGTGATTGAGCTCTCCTAAACCCGACATACCATTACGAAAGCAACTACTCAATGCTGATCCAATGACTTTGTCATAAGTTTGTTACCCTCATAAGATATCCTTAATCTCTTTGGGATAATATTAGTTCTCCCAATATGATCTATTTTATCTTATGATAATTATTACATTTTTCTTCATTAAAAGTCAATCACTATTAAATAACGATCAAGTCATCCATCACAAAGACGAACAACCTGTGGCCACATTTACTTTTCATCAACCATGCAATGTCAATAAGAGGATATCATTTACCTATGTTTTGGGTTATGAATTCCACTGTTGTGAATGACGCTACATACTGCAGAAGTCGTACACCCAACGCACCAGCTTTCGATTCCTTATCTATTTGAATTCAGGTTTTTACTTACATCAAAGTGTACGAGTATGCATACATAATTCGCCATCCACTTAGGATTTAGGTATGTCACACTATGAACGTCACAAGTGAATAAATCCATAAACGAATTCAAGATCAATTATGCTTGGGTCCTACCCGATGTATTGTCAGTCCAGTCAGTCACATCTATGTCTCTATCTTGCAAGAGTCATCCGCTCTGATGGCCAAGAGAAAACATCTCCCCAATTGGACTTAATAGACGACATATTAGTCTTTCAATCTATTTGCTCATTTCTGATTAAACTAAAGACATTTTTAGGTTTTTCTACTAATACAAGTTGTCTTATGGTATTACGATTTGGCCACATAATACCGATTAGTATTAGTTAAACATTAGACAACCAATGAACAATATTTATTTCCATTTTGCTTTACATGCAAAAACCATGTGAGGACAATATATAAAGTATTAATAGGAATTCTGATTGGAGATCATACGAGTAAATTTATTAGTGTGCGCACTTAACGCACCGCCCATATTCCATCCACTTACACAACTTAGGTATATGTTGATTTTTGAGCTTTCGCACTAGAAATGGGTTTTCAAAAGATTATATTAGTGGGAGATAGTTTAAGCGTATAAAGTGTTGGAAAATTTTCAATATATATATAGTGTTCCAATATTTGTAAATGAAAAATTATAAATAACCAAAAGTTATGTCACGTGGTTATTGACCAAAAGTTGCCACTATTTATAGTGATGAGTTATATCTCTTAAATTCAATAGTTTTATTGCTTGCTTATTAAAAAATAATCATAATAATTCAAGTAGATATCTATTGAATAATTATGTTTATTGCTAAAGATATGGTTATCCATATAAGTAGTTATGAAGAGACATGAAACCTCCTATAAATAAGAGTGAACTTACATTTGTATGACACACCCAAAAGCATAGAAACAAAGTTTCTTTTTATTCTCTCACCATATTGTATGTTCCTAAATTGTTCTATAAAGAATTATTGCAAACTTTTTTTATAGAAATTGATATCCTTGCTATGCTTCGCTCAATGCTCAGTGGATTGTTTCCGTCAATACAAAATGTAGACAATCATTAGGCTTCATTGTATCCTCGAGGTTCATTTTCCAATAACTCTTTTGCACATCATAATATAGGTAGGGGTAAATAGAACTATAAAGAAAGTGGCATTGATACACACTTTGAAGCTTTCATTAATTTCTTATAAGTTCATTTTTATCCCCACGCACCAACAATTTTAAGGTTCTAAATTAGCAATTTATGATAAATTAAAGAAGGTGTGTTTGTTCATCGTGCATTCACATGCCACTACAAGCATGGAACTATGAGGATGACTATTGACAAATGTGATTGCATTGAGGTCAATGATCTTGTCAAATTTTTATCTAGAAGAAATATTTATCGCGAGAACAGATATGTCAAATTTATTATTTTACTCGTGTTGCATGAATTGGATTTCAAAGGTTGAGTTATATTGAACTTATTATATTATGCCAAAAGTATGGTTGTCTCGTGGATTATTTATTTGATAGAAATCAATTTCTAGTTTATCATTTACATGATATTTTAACAGGCATAATTATTATTGGCATAAAATTATATCATATATATTAAATATCATGTTAGAAAGAAGGAGGATGGATGGAATGAAAATGAACGGTTGGGAAAAGATCTATTAATGGATCAAAACAATACTTTTGTTTTGAATGGTAATGACATTGTTCACATATTAGTTGAACAGTTTTCTATCAAATAGAAGCATTATGACCATTTCGGAGAGCTTTCTCAAATCAAAAAGTTGTGTTATTGAATCCAACAGTTACTTTCAAAAAATTTGGTTGAAATGATTTCTTGAAATAAAAAAGTGCAACTTGAAAAGTGATATCATTTTAAAGAGTCATTTAGGCACCTATTGGTGCATTATAAATGGATAATATATTTGGAGAATTTAAATTTAATTCATTCCATCTAATTTTTGAATGGAACTCTTTGGTACAAAAGTACATTCTTTTTCATGATATATATATTTAACTTGAGATATGAAATTATTTGTTTATTCAAATCATTATATTAGTAACTAGCATTTGGATGATATTGATGAGGCATTATTTTCATTGCTAAAAATGAAAGTTTGTAGATGATCATAACCTTAAGCTAAATGAGTTTTGTATAGTTATAAAGTTTGGACTAGAAGTGGTTTTGACTAGAAATGAAATAAGTCAAGCATATGCATGGTTCATTTTTCTAATCAATGTAGAATAGTGGAAAGCATTAGCCTATATAATAAGATCACTATTCTGGCATGAAATCTTCTAGTGAGAATACATAACGTGATAATCATATATTTGAAATTGAGATCACACTGTGCATATTTACGATGGTGCATGTGGTTTTTTATATATGGCTTGGATATTATCTATAATCTCATGGTTCTATAAAATTTTAAGATGTAGCAAATTTTGAAATTTACTTTGGAAGTCATTAATCAAAGATTTCGTGAGTATGAAAATAGCAATATGAATGTTACTTGACCCATTTAGGTGATGGACATGATTTTGATCATAGTTAGAAAATAATTGATAATGTTCATGGTGAAGGGTGAATAAATGTGTGATTTTATGGTTACTTGGTTGGACAACTAATGATCCTTTAATATGACTATATATGTTTCACCCTTATATGTATATGGTGTGTTAAGAAAAATAATGTTATTTGACTATGAATGCAAAAAAAAAAATTAAAGTCATGTATTGACTTTGAAAAGAAGCTATGACAAATAGCAAATATATTGTCTAGTTTCACCAAGGGATTCGAGGCCTCTTTACAACAACTTACTTGGTGAAAAAAACATGATGTATGGTTTCATATATTTGATGATTGTGAAACTAATTTCTTGGATATCAAGAAATAAATAAAGTAGTCAAATATGAAATTGTCATGATAAAGAAAGATAACGTGATTATTGTTATTTGACAATAGTAGGAAGGATATCATTGATATCATTTTTTTACGAAAGAATGGGTAATTGAACATGGTGGGGATGATGGTCTTGTGAATTTTCAAAACACAAATAAATATAAATTTTCACCATGTGGTAAGATAATTAACATAGCTATGTTGAAAATTTAGAAATTTAGGGATGAGATACGAGCCTCTAACATTTGAGTCACCCATGATAGAAACTCAACTCAACGCTTGGTATAACATCAAGTCTTGAGTTCAATGATACAAAGTACATCATCAGTATGTAACTGCTAGCACTATAAGATAATATATAATATATCATCCCGAGGAAAAAATGCTAGGTACCCGTAATTATAAGGAAAGGATGTTAGTATTATACTTTTAATAGACCCATAACATAAATATGTTAGAGTGTTATAATTATAGAAATAATCTTGATGGGATCTACCTATGTGAGTAGAAGTTATAAATAGTGTTCGAACATTTTCAAAATATATATAGTGTTCCAATAATTTTAAATAAAAAGTTATGTCACTTGATTATTAACAAATAGTGATAATTATTCAAGTAAATATCTATTGAATAATTATATTTATTGCTAAAGGTATGGCTATCCATTTGGGTAGTTATGAAGAGACATGAGGCCTCCTATAAATAGGAGTGAACTTTCATTCGTATGACACACCCAAAATCATAGAAACAAAGTTTCTTTCTATTCTCCCACCATCTTTTATATTCCTAGATTGTTCTATAAAGAATCACTACAGAAATTCTTTATAGAAATTGATATCATTACTATGCTTCGCTCAGTTCTTAGTGCACTATTTCCGTCAGTACAAAATGTAGACAACCATTGGGCATCATTGTATCCTCGAGGTTCATTTGACAATAACTCTTTTGCACACCATAACATAGGTGGGGACGAATAGAACCTTAAAGAAAGTGGCATTGATACATGTCTTAAAGCCTTCGTTAAATTCTTATAAGTTCATTTTTATCCTCACACACCAAAAATGAAGCTCGGGTGCTAGACAATTCACTTATCATCGATGGCAGACGACTCATTTCAAGCTTTAGGTATTATATTCTTTATCATGTCTGCCGTGAAATCAACCAAGAAACTCATCTTCATGCTAACAAGGTTTATCTCTCATAGGTGACTAGGTTTGGATGGAGGATTACTCTAGGAGCATCTCTCAACTGATTGAAAAGGAGAAACAAGATGGGTTTGTAAGGCGGATTTAGATGGACGGTGTGTTTTTTCAATCTTTTTAAGTGGCCGTTACATGAGCTGAAGGGATAAGACTTGTTTTTATTCTGTTTCTTCTTTCCCGAGGATTGATGCATTGAATGAAGGGAATAGTCCAGCTCTGTGTTTCCTTAGTACTTTCCAATTGTCTTTCATCATTCCTGGTTTTTTCAGTTGGGGTTGTAACTGTTACCTATTCTTTACTAATGAAATTTTAAATTATATTTTTAAAAGGTTAATCTCTGTTAAATTAAGGGATAAAAATACGATCATCACTCTCTACTTTAAATAGCTAAATTTAGCAACAAAATCTCCAGTCGAGATAGTTAATTAAACCATTCCAGATTTTTTTTATAAATTTTAAATAGAGAATCTTTTTTATTTTTTCACAAAAATCCAGCAAAATCCATGCCATGCATGACAGATTAGAGATTAAATTCCATGACAAACCCAATTTTCATTTCGACTTTGTGCTTTCCTTTCTTTTCGTCGTCAAGCTCCTGTAATGGAACATTCTTCCCCAAGAAAGCCTCACTTATCTTCTTTACCTTTAGACTCTGAAAACAAAGCCACTGAATTCCACCCTTTCTCCACTTCACCACCTCACATGCTCGCCTTTCACCTCGCATGGCTCTCCTTGTTCTCTTGTTTCTTTTCCACTTTCTCAATCCCTCCCCTCATACCTATCATGCGCCAAAACCTCAACCTTTCCGCCGCCGACGTCGGCGCCGCCGGTACTGCCGCTTTCGTCGGTTCCATCTTTTCCCGCCTCGCTATGGGACCTGTATGTGACCTCGTTGGCCCACGTATAGCCTCCGCCGCTCTCTCCCTCATCACCGCCCCAATAGTTCTAGCCACCGCTTTTATTTCTTCCCCGACTTCTTTCATCCTCGTTCGTTTCCTCATCGGATTTTGTTTAGCCAACTTTGTAGCTAACCAGTTCTGGATGAGTTCATTGTTCTCCACCTCCGTCGTCGGCCTCGCTAACGGGTTCGCCGCCGGTTGGGCTAACATGGGAGCTGGGGTTGCTCAATTGACCATGCCCCTCTTATATTCCTTCGTCAAATCCTTTAACGTACCGGAAAACACCGCATGGCGAGTCATTTTCGTTGTTCCGGCGACTTTCCAAGCTATAACAGCCATAATGGTCTTAATTTACGGCCAAGAACTGCCATGCAAGGACTCCATAAAGGTTTCTAACAAGCCAAAGGAGAGTTTTTTACGACTTCTGTTCAATGGGTTGATGAACTATAGAGGGTGGATATTGGGTTTAATCTATGGCTGCTGTTTTGGGGTAGAAATGACAATGGATAATATAGTAGCACAGTACTTTTACTACCGATTTGGAGCGAATTTACAGGTTGCAGGGACGATTGCGGCTTGTTTTGGGCTGACGAATTGGTTTGCACGGCCAATGGGTGGGGTTGTGTCGGATCAGATGGCGAAGCTGTTCGGGGTTAGAGGCAGACTTTGGGGGTTGTGGGCGGTGCTGACGGTGGCAGGTTTGCTTTGTGTATTGATGGGACGAGCTAACTCGGTAGGTGGTTCCATTGGTGTGATGTGTATGTTCTCGGTGTTTGTTCAAGCTGCTTCCGGCCTTACGTTTGGCATTGTCCCTTTCGTTTCCAAAAGGTGACGTTGTTTAAACTTTGAACCACAAACGCCCAACACGGTATCACATGGACACAATCTAAGTTAGATTAAAAAGAATTATAAAATGGTGATTAAATTATTTAAAAGTTTTTATTTAATTTATTGAGTTGTTATGATTTTTTTAAGCGATGATCTAATTATCAATATCTATCGATTGGTAGAATAACATAGTTAAATTTAAATCGATCTAATGGTCAATATCAGATATAGAAGTGAAAGTCATTTGAATTTTGGTTAAAGTTATTTCATAAAAAAGAAATTAAACCATAGAAAAGAAAGGAAAGAATAGCTTAAGATTAGTGCAGACAAGTACATATGAATAAAAGTATACAATAATAATTTTAATAATTCATTGCGTTATTTGAAAATTTTTAAATAATTTATTGATTATTTTATGATTTTTTAAAATTAAATAATGTCTAATTTAATTTTATATATAAAATAATGTGATGTTTTGCAGGTCATTGGGAGTGATATCAGGGATGACAGGAAGTGGAGGGACAGTGGGAGCTGTTGTGACACAGATGCTATTGTTTTCGGGTGATAAATTTTCAACACAAACAAGCATTTCTGTAATGGGGCTTATGATGATCATTTGCACACTTCCAATCTCTTTAATCTATTTTCCTCAATGGGGAGGTATGTTTTGCACTCCCAATGAAACTTCAATAGATGAAGAAGATTATAGCTTGCTGGTTTAAGATTTACAACCAACTATGAGATAGTAAGAGAAATGCAAAACTATTTATCAATTCTCTCCTTTTTGTAATGTATTGCATTGTAAAAAAATATATGGTTTTAAGAAATATTCTTCAAATGGATTGTAAGCACTAAGTATGCAAGGGAAGTAAAGAGAGGCAATGTTGGAACCGGATCGGTTAGACTGAAAATCGGTCGGTACGATGATCTGAATTAAGGGGTTGGACCAAAAAAAACTGTTTAGGAGACGATTGAACCGGGTCTAAAAGTATTTATGAATTTTAATAATTTATTTAATTTAAATCCGATCAACGATCGGACTAAGAATAGGTGACCTAATCTATTAGACCACGGTTCGATTTTGAAAATCATGAATTAAAACCAATAAGAAAATTTGATTGGACCTGTTTGATTGGTTGCTTCAATAATTAAAAAAATTAAATATTAAATATAGGTATTAAAAATATACATTTAGCTAAATATAAAGCGTTCAATTGGTTTTGGTTTGGATTAATCAGGTCAAGTCAATTCGAGTTTTAAATTTTTAACTCGTTTCAGATTCATTATACTTTCGAGTTAGGAACATTTCAAGTTTGGGTTTTTTCTTAAGCCATTTTGAGTTCAAATAATTTAAGTTTGCCACAAGTTTTTAAATTGGATCATTTCAAACAATTTGTATGAAAGTTTTTGGGGTTATTGAAATTCGAATCAATTTTGGAACAAATCATATTCTAATTTAAATTGGACAGGTTCAAATTGTTGATTTAAATAATAAAATCTAATTAAGCTAAGTTTGAATTCAAGTTACTCGGATTAAATCTTCATACTCGAATCACAGAAGTATAATCTTAAGATTCCATTTCATAGCTTAAAACCTAGTTTTTTTACCAATCTTCTAAATTTCTGGTTCTACTAGATAGAATAGACCTGATTCTTGATTCAATTGGTTCAACTAAACTAATTTTATTTGATCCACCGAGAACTTCATTGTCTAGACCAAACATGTCATTGATAAAAAAAGGGAAATATGTAACAATGAAACTCAAATATGTATTACATCAGATTGTACAAATCATATATTTCGTTTAATACATGGAAAAATGCATCTTGGCATAAATTATGGACAGAACATCCTGAAAGATAAGAAAAACTACTATATATGCAGCCTTTGCATGAACCGTTGGGTTATATTTCATATGCTCAGATCTCAACTTTCGTACAATCGGAACCCTCCGATTCCTACATTCAATCCCGAAAACTTTAAGTTTTAATTACATCCACGAGTCCGTAGAGCTTGCATTTGCTTGTTCCAGCACAAGCTGCACACTCATCGGCATCTCCAGCTACATGGCTCAAGCAGTGTTTGATCCTATCATTCATGACATCCTTCAAAATATAGAAAAACAATTAGAGAAGAAAATATCTGGCGGTCAAGTAAAGCCAACGTACGAGGAAACAGAAACTATCTACAATGATGTTATTAAAAACCCGAAAACAAGACATGCAAAGAGAGATTGATTTAGGGCCAATCATTTGGAAAAGCTAGCAGAGAAAACTTCATAAATTTAATTGAACACATAGTGACCAAAGAGGAAAACAAGAGAGTTCATAGTTCATACAATAAGCAGCTCGAGCAGGTTATGAAGCGTTATTATATACGAGACATGTTTGAGCAATAACAAAGAAAGTTACACAACAATCATCAATCATGTCCTTGACAATGACTTACAGGCTTCTTCATTTCAAAACCCATACGAAATCGACAATTACCAATAAGGAAAACAGGGTGTTTATATGCAATACATGTTTGGACAACAAGAAAGAAAGTTTCACAACAACCGTGCACTTGACAATGACCTATGAGCTTCTTAGTATCAAGCTCGTAAGAAACCGATGGTGAACAATGATGGAAACAAGAGAGTTCGTATCACAAGCAGGCCATGGGGCAGTTATTATATATGACACATATTTGAGCAATAACAAAGTTTCACAACAATCATGTACTTGATACTGACTTACAAACTTCTTAGCATCAAAAACCTTATTACTTGAACTAAATATAATAGCCAGAGAGAACTATACAAAACTCGTACGAAATCAATGATGACCAAAGAGGAAAACAAGTGTTCATACCACAAGCAGCTCGTGCAGGCCGAGTGGGGCAGTTATTATATACGATGCACCAGGGTGATCCCTTGCAGCATCAGCAGTTAACAATGGGATATCCTGTGAAATAACATAGCAACATTCAGCAAACCGGAATTACCCCCAAACTTCTATAGACACAACAAATGTTCTTTGTTGAGTTTATCAGAAGCAAATATATTGAGTTACCTGGTACCAATGCCTTCCAGGGAAGAGAAAGAATGGACTAACAATCACGCGATTTGCTCCTCGTTGAACACACAAACCAAATGCATCTTTTATCGATGGCTCGGCCAACTCCTAGTTAAATTAACTGAAAATGTAAGAATTCAGTGCCCAAAATATGATACTATAACATCTTAAAACCAGTGAAAACATTGACATCTACCTTAAAAACACCAAATACAATATATATATATATGCCTATGTTGCTAAATACAGTGAACCAAATAAAACAGACAACTTCAAAGCTAAAACTACTGTTATCAAATTGCCATCAAAGTTCTAACAGAACACCATCAACATGGGATTCCTTGAAAACTCATGGTTAAAAAAAAGGGTAAACTATAAAATTAGTCACCCAACTATTAGTCTCTGTTTTGATCACCAAACTATAAGAATTTTCAATTTCAACACTAACATTTTAGATCGTTTCAGTTTTGGTCACTTGAAAATGATGAGGTGGCTTTTTTCTAACTGGTATAATAATACATTTAGTCCTCAATAATTCAATAAATTTAACCTTCACATTTACAAATTCTATCAATTTGATCCTCAAACACATACAATTAATATTTTTAATGGAAAAAAAAAAGGAATTACCATATGAGCTGGTTCAACAATTGGGTACCCAGATTTTTCTCGAAACATGGCTACAAATTCATCTGAAATTCATTAAAATTTAAGTATAATTAGCTCAAAAAAGTGGTATATTTTTAAATTAATTACCAGATTAAGAAAAAATTAAAGTTTTTTTAAAGCTTACTTAGCATGAGATTGGATTCTTTACGGCGAGAACCATGGTCCACGATGATAACTCCATCTTTTTCACCGACCCCATTTGGGAACTGTTTGAATCCACCATTTTCGAAGCCCAAACTTGACTTCGCTGAGAAATTTCTGATCCTTGAAGGGCCCGTTTGAAATTTTGGGGACTTGAGGGACGCCCAAGTAGATTTTCTTGCAGTTTTGTCAACTGAAGAACTGCAATTCCAAGGACTGAATTGAAAAACAAAGAGTATATGATTCTTCAAAAATGAAAATTCAAAAATATATATTACCTTTTAAGAGGGAGAGTTTGAGGGATGAATAATGATTCTATCGACATCATTGGAGCTAAGTTCTCAATACTTGGGTGAACGCTTTCAATACGAACAAGAAGGACCCAACGATGTCGTATCGTCTATGAATACTTTAGCCCATCTTAAGCCTGAAAAATGAAATTTTTTTGAGTGATGGCCCAGAGATAAGGTAAAATTCAAAGAGGCTGCCCTTAACATAAAGGTTGCTTTATGGCTTATTGCTATAATAAGCCCTCAAACTTTTACCAAAAAATCAATTAAGCTCTTCCAAATTTTTTTAGCTTAACAATTTTGACTAAGAGACCTTTTGATCAACATTGACCATTAGAAATTAATGACCATTAACATACGCCACGTCAACCAACAAATATTGATGTAACATATCTAATAAATTACTTTTTTTTATAAATTATATACAATTTATGACTTTTAATCAATTTCTACCAATTTTGATGCTTATTTTTTATACATTTTTTATATTTTTTTAATTTTATAATGTATCTCAACAAATGATTGTCCCAAAAATAAATGATAGGTCAAATTCAAATAAATCTAGACAATCATTTATTTTGTGTATTTATTTTTAATATATTTTTTATTTTTGAAAAAATGTATTTCTTATTTTTTCATCGTGTACTTATTTTTTATTTGCTCATATTCATTGTGTCCATTTATCCTTGTACTCTTTGTAAATTTGGAATTTAATACATTTACTTTTATTTCTATGAATTTAGTCTTTTTATTTTTCAAGTTTCAAAATTCATGTCCAACTATTAACACTGTTAAATTTATTTTGTTAAATTCAAGTTTATTACAACGTCATTTTTTAGTTACATGGTTACCAAGTGAGTTTTTTTTATTATTTTCAAAATATCGCACCAACAAATTAAAAAAATGTTAACAATTAATCCTAAATTTTGAAATTTGAAAAGTAAAGTGACTAAATTCCTAAAAATAAAAATATAAGGACTAAATATCAAAATTTGAAGAGTACAAAGACCAATAACATATTTTAACCTTTCTTTTTTTTTTTACATGTCGAATCCAAGTTAATTTGGTAACTTTTATAACATTTGATACCTAAACTTGGCATTTTTTTTTTAAATTTGGTACCTAAATTTATGAAATGTTATACAAGTTATGCAAAATACTAACGATATTAAAAAAATTTGTTATGCTACAAAAATAGTCAGTATTAGAGGAAATTCATGTTAAAAAATAGATATTGAACTATGTTTAATGAATTAATATTAAATAAGAAAAAAAATATTTTTAAAACTCCAAATTAAAAGAAATTCATTATTTTCAATTAATAATTAGTTAATTAAAAATAAAAGTAATTGAACATATAAAATATAAAAATATATCATATCATCTATCACATGTCGATCATACATTGATTATTTTTGCTATCTCATAAAAAATAACATTTTTAGTATATTTAAGTAACTTGTAAAACGTTCGAAAAGTACCAAATCGAGCAAAAAAATTAGATACTAAATTAGACCCCAAAACGATTAAGTACCAATTTAAGAAAAAATGTCAAATTTAAGCACCAAATTAAGAAAACGTGACAAGTTCGGATACTAAATATTATATTAAACCATAATAAATTTCTTCATGTTTCAAATTTCTTTCACATGTTTAGAATACACTCCACATGTAAGCTAATATTTAATACCCAAATTGATGAAAAAATCTAATTGATATGATATTACTATTTTAAATTTTTAATTATATTTTTTAATTTTAAATCACACTTTACTTCCAAATTAATATTTGATACCTAAGCTGATGAAACAATAATATTTTATATAATTAATTATAATTTTAAATTTTAAATCATTGAGGACATGTGTTGCACTTAAATGAAAGAGTTAAGTTTGAGGTGGCCTTTACCTTAACCTGGCTTACTTTTATTTGGAAGTGTATTTAATAAAAGAGTGTAGTTATTGATTTTTTCTTATTAGAGGTGTCCATGAATTAGGTTGAGCACAACTAAAATTTTAGATTCGATTAGTAAGTTGGGCTCGACTCGGCCGAAACAAAAGGCTTAGATTTTTATCCAAGTCCTCTATCCTTTCTCTTTATTTAGATAGATATTCATTTCGTGTAGATTGCAGATGTTGTCTGAATGATGTCTATGAATATTAACGGCAGCAAAGCTAAAACCGTAAAATAATGATCCAGTAAAGTTGGTGTTGCAGTTTCTATTAAAATCAGCAGTCCTTCCCTATTAATCCAACAAATGCCATAAACTTGTCACTGTAAGATAAAGTGCACAGTCTCGAATATATGCATAACATATATTCATAGAAGAAACTAGATTGGTGAGGGGGTGTCGTCTCTGTGAATGAGTGATTAGGGATTGGGAAGGGGTATTAGGGGTTATAATCGGGAAGGGGAATTAGGGGCTGGGAGTGGCAATGTGGGATCGGGTAGGGGAAAAGGGATATGGTTAAAAATTTAGGTTAAAACATTTGAGTCAGACTTAGATTAAAAAAACTTTATCCAAAGTTGGAATATTTGGAATTATAATTTTATTCAAACATTTTCATAATTTGAACCAATCTTCGAATTGGTTCAAGTAGCGTTGCCCATGGAAAGTTGTACATTTGTGGCATGTGAGTGTCAATAATTACTTAAACTCAATCTTGGCAACACAATTAACTTATTCCAATTCATATGTGTGAAAAAGAAAAGGTTAACTGTAATTTTCATCCTTATTTAAATAAAGATACACGAGATTTAGCGTGGTAGTTTCTCACTTCATTTTTAATCTTGTGGTTGAGGGTTCAATTCTCGTTCGTGAGAATGAAGTACATTCTATGGTCAGTTGTTTACCTTTTTTGAGAATACCCACATTGAGCAGATTAATTATTGCTATCCGGAGTGGATACCTTAATTTCAAAAAAAAAAATAGAAGATAAACTACATCTAAGAGCACTAAATTATTCGTAAGTTTACATTTTGATCATTTAACTTCAAAATTTTACAAAATTGTCACTAAACTATTCAAAAGTTTTCATTTAAGTCATTGAACTATTTGAAAATTTTCACTTAAGTCATCAAGCTATTAAGTTTTTTTTTCTTTAAAAAGTCCATATAGCAAGTTTCAAGCGACGATTTGATGACCAATATAGTGGATCAGTATCCATTGACAAGTAGAATAACATAGCGTAGATCCAAATTAATTTGACGGTCAATGTCGAAGATCAAAGAAAAAAGTTGCTTGGATTTTTGTTTGTGGATTCGTGAAGTTTAAAGTTGTTTCGTGAAAAAAAAGAAATATAAAAAAAAGAAAGGAAATGCGTGTTTTCGATCGGTACATGTAGTGTGAACAAATAAAATCATATAGCAACAATTTTAATAGCCTAGTGACTTAAATAAAAAATGTTAATAATTTAATAACAATTTTTAACAATTTTCATTAAAAGATTGCAAAAAGATGATGATTCAAAGAGACAAAAAAAAAATGGTGTTATTGTCTAAGGTTGTTGAAAGAAAAGGATGAAAATGGAGGTTGATAAATCACTATTTTGGCATTGATCTCTAATGATTTTAGAGAAGACACATTGCTTAGCCAATACCCCACTTTTAGTAGTTGCATTTCTTTAGGATTAATAAACCACTTTTGACCCCTTTTTCATTTATTGTTATTTAATAATCAAGTCCTTATAATTTTATAACAACCAGTTAGTTAGCACTTCTTTTTCTCAAACCATCCTATTTTTTATGTTTATTTCCTTCTTCTAGGAATATCATAACATTTCCCTTTTCTTTCATCTATATTTCTCATCATATCTATTCAAAAAGTCATAATTAATGCCATTTAATTTTTGCTTTTTAAAACCATTTTTTATCAATTCATTTTAATTAATTTAAGTAAATAAATATCATATGTTTTTAAATAAAGACACATGATAGTTTTTAAATTTTGTTTGGAAAATTTAAAAAAATCCTAAACATTAGTATACTAAATAATTTTTATATATTATTAGAAACCCATCCCCTAATTATTTAATTTGTAGTAAATGGGAATAAAGGGTATTTTTTAAATTTTATTGCAAAATGATGAAAATATAAAAAAAATATTTGCATTTGGATTTTGGAAGCCTTTACAATTGCCTTTCAAAAATTTGAAATATATATATATACTTCTTTTTCTTGATTGAAGCAATAATTCACTATAATTATATTCAATTATTGGAAAAAGAAAAAAGAAAAAATATTCTCATTATGTTTATCTGTTTAAGCTATAGAACATGAGATTTTAGTGCCACAATGTAGGTGAAGCATTCCACTAGCAAGGTAAATGGATAATTAGACATGGGTTTTTTTATGGAAATTATAATTAATAGCATGCCTATTTTTATTGAATTATTATTTTATACACTCCATAAGCGAGTGCTGATTGATGCTATCCTATTTTACATTGTTAGTGAAGTTTTTTAGATTCTATAAGCACGTAAAGGGTTATTTATATAATTTTTTTATCACACTTTATAATACATTTGTCAAACCCTTAATTCGTTTATAGAGTTTATAAAACTCTACTGACGATGTATCAAATAAAGTTCTATAAAATAATAATTAAATAATACACTTGACATCATTCTAAACCCGCTTATAAAATTTTTTTACTGCACTGTCCATGGATATAATAATTACCCATTTTTATTTTCATGTACAATATATATTACTTTCAAGACTAAGTGTGAATTTTTTATTGAACTTATATTTTAAATAATTCATAGTAATTTTTTGTTTGTTTGTTGGGATTTTTTGGTGGATCAAATCTTTAAAATATTATTCAATTGGATTTATATTTAAAAAATTAATTGGCATAATTTTTAATAAACAATAAATATTATTATAAGGGCACTTGTGTCTTTTAATAAATTATATAAAAAATTTAAAATAATTTATTTAAAAACACAATATTAGAGTTTAACCTTAAAACCCCAACCACTCTTTTAAAAAATGTTGTTTCCTTTTAAAGTAATTTAAAGATAAAAATATAGATCTATCTCTTTTTTTAATTAATTTCACTTACATAATAAATATGAAATAATCTAATAGTTTAAGTCCATATTTTTTTTTCGAATTCCTTAATTTAAAAAAAAATATATAAGGTAAGAGATGATAGAAAAAATACAAGCTAAGAAGGAGATAATTTAGATAAAAAAATGAAAAAAAAAAAGATTTAAACAATAAAAGTACATAGACATATTAAAATTCTATATAGTTTTGGAAATTTATTATAATTATATTCTACAAAAAAAAGTAAAAAGATAATTGATAAAAAAATTAAAGTTGAAACAAGAGCAATGTTGGAAGAATTATTCTTAGCTAGGGATAAAAGGTTTCGGAAAGTTGAAGTTGAGTATGATAATGCTTTGTTGGTTGAATTACTTTTGTCTGGTGGAGGAGCTAGTAGTAGTTTAGTGAAACTACGGCTGTTACATCAAGTTTTGCGTCGTAAATGGGAGATTCGTATCCGACTTATCTCAAGAACTCTTAATGGTGTTGCTGATCACATGACTAAATGTGCTGATACAAGTAGCTCTTTGATAAGTTTATTTAGATCCCCACCGGCTTCGGTCATGAACTTGTTGGGAAGAGATCGCAATATATTTATTTACTCTTGATTATAGTTTTATCTAATATAATCGCTTAATGCTGTCATTTTCTACAAAAAAAATTAAAATATACTCTGAGTTATTATATTTTTCATAGATTTTAAATTTAGTCCATACTTTTATTTCAAGTAATATAATTTCTTTAATTGTTGGATTTAAAAATGCAAGTCCAATCGTTAACGATATTAAAATTATTTTGTTAAATTCAGGTTTGTTGCAACATCATTTTTTTAATTTTACGTATACTAAGTGAGTATTTTTTTTATTTAAAAATCAGGGGCGAAGATAAGAGTAGGTAGTCGCCTTGCCCCGCTCCAATGGTAAAATTTTCATTTAGACCCTTTAAAATTTAAGAAAATTCAAATTATTATAATGGTAAAATTGCACTTTGACTCCTAAAATTTCATAATTCATAATTATTATAATGGTTTTGTCCCTATTCAAAATGTCACACCAACAAATTTAATAAAAAAAATTATAATATTAACAATCAGACCTGAATGTTGAAATCTAAAAACAAATGAGACTAAATTCCTAAAAACAAAAGTATAAAGACTAAATTTTTAATTTATAAAAAAGTACATGAACTTATAGCATATTTTAACCTTAAAAAACACGATATGAATAATTAATGGTTAAAATAAGCCATAAATCCACGTACTCTTCCTAAATTTGGAATTTAATTCTTATACTTTTATTTTTAGGAATCTAGCCTCTCTATCTTTCAATTTTCAAAATTCAGATTCAATTGTTAACACTGTTAAAATTATATTGTTAAATCCAGGTTCATTGTAATGTCATTTTTTTAGTTAGGCTACCAAGTAAGTAAATTTTTTTTGTTTCAAAAAGTCACACCAACAAATTTAACAAATAAAATTAACAAATCTTAACAGTTTGACCTAAATTTTGAAATCTTAAAAGTAGAGTGACTAAATTCTTGAAAGTCCCTTTTATTTCTAGGAATTTAGTCCCTCTACTTTTAGATTTCAAATTTAGGTTCAATTGTTAAGATTGTTTTTTGTTTTTTGGTTAAATTGGTTGGCGTGACATTTTAAAATTAAAAAAATATTCACTTGCGAGGCATGTAACTATAAAAAATATGTTGTAATGAATCTGAATTTAACAAAACAAAACTAACAATTGAACTTAAATTCTGAAATTTGAAAAAAATATAGGGACTATATTCCTAGAAATAAAAATAGATAGACTAAAATTTAAATTTACAAAGAGTATGGGGACTTATGGCACATTTTAACCTTTAACCAAAACAATAAAAATACAACAGGAATAATTAAATTAAGAGGGAAAAAAGAAAAGAAAAGAGTAGGAAAATGAGAAGGCAACTGGAGTGGGATCTGTGTTGAAAAGGGATCTGATCTCCTTCTTCTCACGCAAACTTTACTGAACCAAAAAAAAAAAAAAACCTGTCTTCCCTTTACGACTCCCACATCAGTGGGCGAATTCGAAACGTTCTTTCTTTGCCTTCACTTTCATCATCACTTCACCATTTTCCTTTCAAACTTTCTCTCCAACCAAACAACAACCGGAACGTCAAATCCTCTCAATTTCTTAACTGAATTCAACTCATTTCCAAGAAAAAGAAAATGGTGTTTTCGTTGTTGTCTTTCCAGTGATAGAAAGAAAAAAAAAACACATAAAGTAATTAATTAAGTAAAAGAAAGAAAAGAATGAGTGCCATGAAGCGAAAACCGGTTCAGCAAAAATCACAGATTAGATGGAAGAGGAAAGTTTTGGCGGCGCTTTTAGTGTTGCTTTGTTTCGCGAGTTTAGTGTTAATGGAGGCACAGTACCCTCAAGTTGTTTCTTTGTCTTCTTTACGACATCGTTTCATCGTTAAACCGAAGATCGCCTTCCTTTTCATCGCTAGGAATCGGCTTCCTCTTGATATGGTTTGGGATGCTTTCTTCAAGGTACTTCAATTAATTTACTTAATTATTCCTGAATTTAGTAAATCCTGCTTAATATGGATGCTTTGTAGTTTGCTTTACTATGTTTCTAATTTTAGCATATGTGGATAAAGTTTGTTATCTTTTCTTTTTAGCTACATTTTTTTCTTAAATTAGTTACTAAATATTTCTATAGATTTGAAAATTAGAGAAATTACTATGCCTCTTTCTGAATTATGATCTTGATCATCATAATCATGAAGTGTTTCTGTTAAATGTTAATCTCTTTTTTATATTCTTTATTAATTTATTTTTGCAGGGAGAAGTGAACAGGTTTTCAGTTATGTTTCTTTTTAGCTAAATTTTCCTTAAATTAGTTACTAAATCTTTCTATAGATTTGAAAATTAGAGAAATTATTATGCCTCTTTCTGAATTATGATCTTGATTATCATAATTACGAATTGTTTTTGTTAATCTTTTTAAAAAATATTCTTTGTTAATTTAATTTTGCCGGGAGAAGAGAACAAGTTTTCAGTTATCTTTTCTTTTTAGCTACATTTTCCTTAAATTAGTTACTAAATTTTTTAGATTTGAAAATTAGAGAAATTATTATGCCTCTTTCTGAATTATGATCTTGATCATAATAATCATGAAGTGTTTTTGTTAATCTTTTTTTTCTTTTTATTTATTTATTTTTTGCAGGGAGAAGAGAACAGGTTTTCAGTTTATGTTCATTCTAGGCCTGGTTTTTTATTAAACAAGGGAACAACGAGATCCGCTTATTTTTTGAATCGGCAAGTTAATGATAGCATTCAGGTTAATTTTTGGACCATTTATTAAGACTATAAATCTTTTTTGTTACTATATAAGAAATTTGAACTTGCTTTTTTAATTGTCAGAGTTCTTTGTTTCGGTGTCCACATCCGAATAAATGTGTTTATGTTATCCCCTTGTCCTCATTGTGGTGCTTATGTTGATATCACAATGGTAAATGGCATTTGGATCTTGATTTTCTGGGGCCACAACCTGCCTAGTGCTTCCTTAAGGTCACTGTGTTGTTGCATGGACTTTGTATACATGCATATATGTGCATGCATCTTTTCCTTTAAGGGAATATAACTATACTATATATGTTATTAAATTATCAATTTGTTTGCAGTCCTTCATCCGTGGAGGAGTTGTTAAATTGCCAAAGGATCTGACTCTTCACACTTAAGATGTAGGATACCTAAGCCTGAATATCTGAGAGTAGAATATTTCATAACCAATAGAGTTGTTATAATGACGAGTTTGTTGGTTTAACTTTTGCTGCATGTATCTAAGATATTTGTGGACCCTTTAATGCAATCAATCATAAATAGTAGCCTAGTGCATTACGAAAATGCTGATGATAGATTGTGAACTATCAAATTTTAGTGGTTCTTGACATGAAAAGATTTCCTTCATGTGTTCTATTTCAGGTAGATTGGGGAGAAGCGACTATGATTGAGGCTGAGCGTATATTGCTTAGACATGCGCTGACAGATCCTTATAATGAACGCTTTGTTTTTGTCTCGGATAGGTGAGGATTGGTTTCTATGATGATTGTGCCGTTAAGACCTTTCTTTATTTGCATTATTTTCAGTTTCGAAGCTAAGAGAACGCTACTTTTTCGAAAATTTGGTATCTAAAAATACTTCAGTTACTTGGTTTCTTCTCAGCTGTATACCAATTTATAACTTCAGTTACACGTATGACTATATCATGTCAACATCAACCAGTTTTGTAGACAGGTTAGTGCACCTTTGAATTTTATTTTGTAGATGTATTTTTTGTATCTCACATGCCATCCATTATTAATATCTATTTGGACAAATTGGCTACTGAATATTGGACTGTTCAAATGGTCTATTGACAGAGTTTAGTTTTAGGTCTCCTATAGAGAGAATTGGTGATTAACTATTAACTTTTCAGCTGCATCTATATTTCTTATTTATCTTTGCTTGCGTAAACATTGTGATGCTTCCTCAACAAGCTACAAAAGCTAAAAACCTGCTTCTTGACTGGGAAAGTATACCCTTTTTCTCAGTAAGACCTTGCTCTGGGGAATAGATACCAAATCAAAAACGAGTTTGAATGCTTAATTCTGAACTAACTTTAAGATGTGCCTATATTGTCATTAAATGATTCCGTTTCCTGTTAGCATAAACTGGAATCAACTGGTATAAACTTATATGATGCCTTCTTAGGTCTTGTAATATTTTGCTATGCACCAACATTTATGTTAAAGTGATTTTAAGATTCTCTTTCTCTGAGTGTTCCAATTACTTGTGAGCAGCTTCGCTGATACAAAAGAGGGTCGCTACAACCCAAAAATGGATCCTGTTATTCCTGTTTACAACTGGAGGAAAGGATCTCAGGTAACAGTCAGGTTTTTTGTGGGACATCTCCTTAGCTTTTCATTGATATAAAAGAAAGTAAAATAGCATTTATTTTTGCTGCGGAACTTTGCAGTTCTAACAACTTATAGTCACCTTACAATTTGCTTATCTTGCAGTGGGTTGTGCTAACAAGAAAGCATGCAGGGGTGGTTGTAAATGATACTACAGTCTTTCCCATGTTTCAACAACACTGCAAGGCAAGTTGTCTTGTATTTATGACTGCTGGCCATTTTATTAATTTAAAAGGATCATGATCTTCGTAGTCACAGAATGGTGTGAACTTAAGAATTTCAAGCTAATGTCAGTGCTTTCTTCACATGTTTTGAGAATAAATTTTACAAAATGGACGGTTATTTTGACTCCATTGCAAGCTTAGCATGTGAAATTATGGTTCCTTCTCTCAACAGACCGAGTTTTTTAGAATACACTAAAGCAAATTATCTAAAAAGATTTTCATGGTTGTTAAGGATATGCTATTTTCTCATATTTTACCTAATCAATATCATGCAGAGGAAATCATTACCGGAGTTTTGGCGAGATCGTCCATTTGTAAGTATGAATATGTCCTTTTTATGTATTTTCAATATTATTTCGAGTCAATTTGCAGGAAGTTTCTTTATACTTTTTAAGTGTTTTAATAGATAAAACGATCTCATGCATTTATATTGTGCAGCCAGCTGATCCAGCAAAGGAGCACAATTGTATACCAGATGAACATTACGTTCAAACATTACTTGCGGTAAGAACTTATCTGCAACATTGCCCTTCTCGACCTTTTTATTCAGCTCTTGAGTTGATATAAAAAGTTTCCTTTTATTGGGAAAAGACATTCAAAATTGCTGTTCTCATCTGCATACTCTTTTAACCAGTGAACATTTTGATTTTGCACTTGAAATTTCTTCCAAGGCTTTGAACTAAAGTGCTAATCATACTGCTTTTGTCATTCTTTCTTTTGTTTTTCAAATTATTATATCTCTTTGAATACCAATCTTATTCAAAATATTCAGCAAGAAGGCTTTGAAGGGGAAATTACGCCCAGATCATTAACCTATTCTGCATGGGATCTTTCGGCCTCAAAAGATCGTGAACGCCGCGGATGGCATCCTGTGACTTATAAGTTTTCTGATGCCACTCCTGTGCTAATCAAATCCATAAAGGTACCTTTGCCCTTCCTTTGAGCTCCTAGATGGTAATAGATTATCGATCTCCTATATTTAAAGCTAAAAGAACAAGAATCATATTTGATAGGCATTTGTACCGGAAACTAATAAGTTCAACTAAAAACTGTTGTAATTCTTCATTTTTCTTGAACTACTTGTATCTGACACTCCAAATATATGGAAATCTTGAATGTTCGAATGTTGTATGCTCAGACCCGAATCTAAGTAAACATTGATTGTATTTCATGAAGTGTTCTGGAAAACTAAAGGTGTTTAATGACTTATGCAGGATATTGACAATATCAATTATGAAACTGAAAACAGAAGAGAATGGTGCAGTAGCAAGGGGAAGCCAGCCCCTTGCTTCCTTTTTGCGAGAAAATTCACCAGGCCTGCGGCTCTCCACCTTCTTAATTTGGTAAGTTCTAATTTTACACAAATCTTTTTAGCATATAAAGATGCTGAGAATAACCCGGATGTCTTTTGATATGCATGACCATTTTATGTAACTCGGATTTTGTTTTTGGTTGAATACCTTTTTTGGCCCTTATACTATAGCTAAATTATCACTTTGGTACCGGTACAATCTTTTATCAGTTTGACCCCTGTACTATCATTCCGCATACTTCGTTTCCCCATTGTTGATTTCCATTTTAAAAAAAGAAAGGCTTATTATCTCTTTTGGTTCATGTACTGTAACTAAATTATCACATTGGTACTTGTACAAATCTTTTATCGGGTTGGCCCCTGTACATCCTTGTGTATACCCCGTGTGGAAATTAAGTTGTCCACATGTTGACATGTGATAGACTTTAGGGTTTTTTTAACAAAAATGAACAGTGGGGTAGCGGGTATACAACATGATAGTAGAATGGCTAGAGTGATAAAAAAAATTGTACAGATACCAAAGTAATAATTTAGCTATGGTACAAGGACCAAAAGAGGTAATAAACCTTTTTTTTTTTTCCCGAAGTACCTTCATCCAATACATATCTATATCCAAAACTCACCTCATAAAATAACATCTGCTTTTTTGTGGTTCTTGGTTTTTGTTGTTGAACAGTCAGTTCTGGGAGCTCGCCGAGGAGCAAAAAGTGAAACATAACAATACAAAGGGTAATTTTCTGTACTTTGGCTAATGTTAGGTAGGATTTGTTAGGCTTAACCTGTTGTATTTTTTGCAGTAAAAAATAATAGAGGGAGCTGTAAATTTAGAGAGGGGGAAATGAAATCCAAAGTTTGTTGTTGTATAATAAAAATATCATTTTCTAAATAAAAATATACATATATGAAAATTTTCATTGTCTTATCCATGGATATTTAATTTTTATTTTTATTATTTTATACAATGTATGTTTCTACTCATACCCTCAACTTATTAATTGGAAGAAAAGAAACGGTGCAGTTAAGCGGGTTTAAACATATGTTCTCGTATATTTTAATAAATATATATCTGTAATAATTTATTTTAATTTATTATGTACAAATTAAAATATTAAAAAATATTTCTTTGTAAAATCTGTAATTAAATTTACATAAAACTTGTTTATTATTAAATAGATAATTTGAGATGATTGAAAATTTTAAAAATAAAATGTCGTTGGGTTCTGGACCTTCGGGCCTATCGAGCTGGATAGGTAATGGACATATATATATTGAGGTAAATAACGGAATAATTAAACGAAATTAACTAGAAATATTTAATGGACAAACCTGTATTCTTATTAAAAGTCAATTTAGTAATATCATCTGCTTCAATTCTAAACAAAAATTTCAATTACAAAATATTAAATACTTTAAATATATAATTTTATTAAATAATAAATGAATTTTTTGAGTCGTATGAGTCGATCTTAAATTGTGGGGACCCGTTTCAAGCAAAAATAAAAGTTTAACTTATTCATTGTTTAGTCTTTAGGGGGTTGAAAGGAAGTGGATGTACATGTTTGCTGCTCCATTGTTGAAATTGCAAATAAGAGAAATAAAGCCTTTACCGCATTATTTTGTTCCCAGCATCTAGATTTGTTATGATGTTGTAACAATTAAGTGGATGGTTAACACGGGATGCAACTTGTTCACACTGGTATGAAGAGTTACTAAAATGGGGACGGTTCACATTGCAGATGATGCAAAGAGCCGCTAGGATGATGATTTGAGAAAGTTGGGTTTAAGTTTAAGCAAAGTATAGACAACATAGGCTACTTGTACGTCTTATCCTTACCCCCCTCCCCAGTCCTAAGAAGGAATATTTATAGAGGGAAGTTGACTCAGCCTATACCTTAACTAGGATATCTTCCTCATATATCTTTTCTCATATATCTTTTGAGAATTGTGTGCGCCTATTTGGTGTGATAGAACGTTTAAACAAAATTTGTTACTCTCTAGGCAAGGCCGTAAGGTCAAGCTTTTGCAATGTTCTTGTGTCACAAGATCATTATTCTTTTCTCAAAAGAAATGTTTGATAAGATGTGTAGCACACCCATTTATATACATTAAACCCATTCATTTCCTCGTCAATGTAGAATTAATACACTTTACCTAATTATTTAGAGTGCTTTATATGACACTTAGAACTATTAAATAGTTTGAGGAGGTATGTTGTCGCGACGATATAAAAATTATAAATAATAAATGGATTAAGATAAGCAAGGTTAAATCCCAAGCTATACCTATATTTTAAATATGTCTTTCTTCTTTTTTTACCAAGCCTACTTTAAAGCTTATTTGTCTCTATCCCTTTCAATTCAATTTGATTTTTAAATTTAGACCAATAATCCGATTCTTAGACCATTCTAATAATTTAGTATATGAACAAATTTCTACCTTTCAATTTCATGTACCTAGCAATTTAAGGAACATAAGAGAGTATCAAATGAGAAAAAAAAAAGGAATTCTGAACAAAAAGAGAGCATAAGGGAGAGAAATGTAAATGTACAAAAAATTAGTCCCGAAACAAAATTTTATGGGATAAATATTAAAATTATACATTAACTTTAATCTAATGTGCAATGTAATATATGAATTTTAATTTTATACGCTTTTATATATGAAACTTTGATTTGATTTAATTTTCACAAATCACTAATAATATCATCGAATTAATACCACTTTATGTTGAAATATTACATACACAAACAATTATATTAATCTGATATGAAAATAAATAAATATTTATTTCTTTAAATGCCTATAATCGATCAAAATTAAAGTTTCATGTATATATATAGATCACAATTTAAATTTTATATGTATAATTACATTAAATCAAAGTTTATACATCAAATTGTAGATCAACCCAATGTTTATGTATAAATTTTATATTTATCCCAAAAACTTTTTTCAGCCTTTTTCGTCTCTTTCCTCGTCTCTCAAAAATCTCGTTTCCATGTATTTATATTTGTCTTTTTTTAAATTAGAAAAAAAAAATTATCACTGCTTCTTCAAACCCTCTAAAATTCTCTAATAACCCCGCCCTCGATTAACCCTTTATTACGATCCTGACCCTCTGTCCGGCCGACGTATTCTTTTCTCTTTTCCCGAAATACCCCTCCGTCGCCTCATAAAGTACCTTCTTCACGATTTCAAAGTCGGGCCGGATTCAAATGATAGCTCCGAAGACATTCCTCCTTCTATTCGTCTAGAATATTCTGTAAGTTCTTTTTTTGTTAACTAAATATATAGTTTGTTTCTTTTTTTGGCGAAACAGGGATTATTGATTTTTTTGGTTAATTATTCCAATTTCTTGGATTTAAACTGTGAAAATATAGGTTTAGGAGCTTAATTATTATTATCTTTGAGAAATTTTTGGGATTAGGTTTTGCTTTTCTAGTTATTGTTCTTGATTCTTGTTTAAATTTGTGTCTAGATTTTCGTCGATTTTAGCTTTATTGTAGTTTAAGTGGAATATATGGTTTTAAGCAGTTTGGAGGTTGTTATTGAGCTTGTTTTTTTTAGGTTTGAAAATGAGAAATCACAATTTATGACATGCTCAAGGAGTAAAGAAATGAGTTATGGATATGTTGCAGAATGATATTTGAGTTTGAGGTGACTGACATGTCTTAGGGTTTAGATTTACCTTGCTCGAGCTTGATAGGCGGTTTATTATTTGGTTTAAATTATTGTTTATTAATGCCTGGACATGCTTGATTTGGTATGTGTTAATATGATAGCTTTGAAGCGTGCAAAAAAACAAGTTCCATTGACGTTATGCAGTAGTTTTTGCTGTAATATTAGTTTGCTATGAGTTCATGGATCATTAAAACCTTATCAATGTTGAAATAATGGTTGATAATGGTTTTCTTAGATGCATTTAATTTAATCTGTATATTCTTTGGTATTTATGTTAGTGTTAGCTGTAGGCAATTGATTGGCCTTTTTTTTTTAGTGTAAGGTCTTCTTTGGAGTTTATGCTGGTCATATTTTGTAGAAAAGTTAACTCAGAGAGGTTGATCTTCTGAGTTTGTGACAAAATGCTTTTTTATGGAGACTGAAGAGTATGGTTAGATGTCCGTCATTCTAACTACCCAAAGTCAAATTATAGTGGCAGAGCTGTGGATCTGGTTGGTTTGTGTTCCATAGCATTGTTAGATGGATTTCAATTTGAAATGACTTCTAATGTGGGATATGGATGGTTTCCGTCATAAAACTAGAGAAATTTAGTTTGTTCGCATTTAACTTTATATGCCTTAATTGACTCATGGGTTAGAACATGGATTTATTGCAATATCAGAAACCTCATTATGAGGCATTAGAAATGCAAGTAAGTTGTATATATGCTAGCTTACTAGGCATGCGGCCAGAAATTTGTTTATAGTTTTGGGACCATTGGTTATGTGAACTTCCATTTGGACATGAGGTTGTTGTAGTGAGTGCATAAGAATTTATGTAAAAGGTCTATTTATTGCTGTGTCAAGTACTGTTTTATGTTGTTATTATATACCTTAAACTCTTTCCGTTAATCTTAGATCTTCCTTCAAATGGCTTCTCATGTTGCTTGACTGCTGCAATTTTGATAGAGATTGGAACTCTGCATGCGGTAAGGAACAATTGTTTGTTATTTATTTCGAAAGGGTCCAATGGAGCTGAAAGCTTCATCACCTAAGCTTGGTGGTCTTTCTCCTCCTGCTTATGTTAGTGGTCCTGAGGATAAGGAAATCAGTGATGAGGAGGATGATGACCGCAACCACAAGCATCTTCGGCGTGATACACGTTCTCAATCATTAGAGACAGATTTTGTGGATCCAGCTTTTACAAGGCCATACAAAAAGCACAATAAGCCTTTTGAAAATGGGCATCCTATCAGAGGAAATGAATCTCGAGCAGGTGAAACCTGGAAAAATTACAACGGTTTGCCACTTGACAAAGACTTGACATCCAAGTTTGGCAGAAGACGCCCTGGATTTAGGTTGAACCAAACATTTAGCGGAGATTATGGTCCTGGTAGGGCAAGAGGAAGGGATAACTCTTCTTGGAAACAGTGTGATCCTAGGTTTAGTTCAGTTGATATTGCTTCTCAGATTGTTCAGCCAGGATCTGTTGCTCCAAGTCTCTTTGCAGGAAGGGGATTACCAAATGTTTCAAATGCACAAAGCTCATCATGGACTGCCTTTGGGCTTATGCCTGGAATACCAAATGGTGGCCTAGATACTCTCCATCCCATTGGCTTACAAGGTGCACTCAGGCCTCCGATGAATTCTTCATTGAATATGGGCATTCCTCGACAGCGTTGTAGAGACTTTGAGGAGCGTGGATTTTGTCTAAGAGGAGACATGTGCCCAATGGAGCATGGTGTCAATCGCATTGTTGTTGAAGATGTTCAGGTATGCATTTTTGCTGATGTCCAACTTAATTCTGACATGTGCCTTATACAGTTGTCCTTGAACATCATACTGTGATGCAATAGAGGTGTTCACCAGTTGACCTAGCCTGCTTCGGGCCGGGCTTGGGTTTATTTTTTTCAACCTTGGGCCACCTGGCCTGTGCCAATTTCCTGTTCAATAAATAAAATATATTAAAAAAATTATATTATATTAAAAAATTAATATTAATATATTTTTATAGCGAAACAGGCCATTTGGGCAGGCCAGGCTCAGGCCTAGAATCAAGCCTAGGCCTGTCCGAGCCCATGAACACCTCCAGATGCAATAGGTTCCAATGTTCATCTGGATTATCTTATCTGGCTACCAACAAAAAGTATAGGATGGGCAATGTGCTAAAAAGGTTTTTTGGCTGTTAATATTTCCTTTTTAACACCTTTCAAAAGCTTGTTGCAATGGTACCTTCATCTCAATGCTGCACTACCACTGAAAGCTAGGCTTTTTTTCTTGTTGTTTTAAGTTCATTTACCTGGGTTTTGCTGCTATATTTAGAGTGTAAATATGCTATACTACTACAAATTATTCTCATGTTACTTCCTAATATATTCATTTGATGTTTCCTTCCACTTATGTTGATCCTATTTATTTTTTAACAACCTCCTAACCAACTAAAGCGTGAATACCAGATAGATTTCCTGCTTTGGCGCCTTCTGGTAGATTAGCTTCAATTGCTATTGATTTTTAAGCATCTTCTTGAAGGGAAGCCCCCTGGATAGTATAATGGGGTTACACAAACAAGAAATTTGTTCCTATAAAAAATATTCTGCTTTAATCATTGACCAAAAATATACTACATGAATTAGAGATCTCTGCAATTAAACTTCTTTAACATAATCAATATTTGCTTCATGGCCTATATTGACTGGTGGAGTTGCTTCTTTTCCAATTTATACTGTCTTCTAAATGAGGATCTCTTCCATAATGTGCATGCTTCTGAAATCCAAATCGCCTTCATAGGAGAGTTCCTTCTTCGACTTTGATTCTTTATTATCACCCTGAAACACCTAGCATTCCTCATGCATTAAAGTTAACAGTTCTTTTCTGATTTGCAGAGCTTGTCACAGTTTAACCTTCCTGTAACAGTTTCAAGTGCACAGCTATTGTCAACCCCTGCTGTACCTGGACCACTGCCTTCAGGTGTTCCTCCCTCAGCCTCTTTAATGAACACTGATGGTATTTATAGAAAAAGTAGCAAACCTGGAATGACTGGCGATGCCTTAGGTTCAAATGGCACATATACTGTTTCTACTAGTGCTAGTGAGGCTGATTTATATGATCCTGATCAGCCTTTGTGGAATAACAATGGCTCAGAAGCAACGGCAGCTCTCTCAGGTCTACATTCACCCAAGGTTCATAAAATGGAACCCTTGCACGATAATGAGTTTCCAGTTAGAAGTGCTGGGTCACAGGGCACAAATTTGTCTGTTTGGGGTAGAATTGCTAGCTCAAGAAATAGAATAGATACAAAACAGGAAACTGATCTCACACTGTCCGACTATCTTGAGAATGAAACCAAGGGAGAACAAAAAGAATTTCCCAGCTTGCAAGGCACTTCGTGTCAGGTAAAGCCAATCAGCACTGAGGGTGATGGCACCAAAGTTATGGATTTGTCACTCAAGTCACAGACTGATAGTAGACATAATAGCAGAAAACCAACTCAGAAGGCATTTCGTACACTGTTTGTCAATGGAATTCCCCAAAAAAGCAACAAAAGAGAAGCTCTTCTTTCTCATTTTCGTAAGTTTGGACAGATTATTGACATTTATATTCCATCAAATAGCGAACGTGCCTTTGTCCAGTTTTCAAGGAGGGAAGAGGCAGAAGCTGCTTTGAAGTCACCTGATGCTGTCATGGGAAACCGCTTTATTAAGCTCTGGTGGGCTAATCGGGATAGCATACCTGATGATGCTGTAAAAAGTGGCAGTGGCATAGCAGTAAATCCACATGGTCTAACAGCTCCTGCTTTTCAAGTACAACCTGTTGCTGCAAGAGGAAAGGATAATCTTCAACCAACTGCTCAAAAAAGCAATGTTGTCCATGATGCTGATTTGCCGCCATCTCTGAATTCCCCTAGGCCTGTCAATTTGAATGGTCCCAAGGCTTCACCTCCATTGCAGAAAAAGTTAGAGACTCTGGAGCAGATGAAGGAGGAGCTCCGCAAGAAGCAGGAAATGCTGGAGCAGAAGCGGAATGACTTCCGGCGCCAGTTGGACAAACTTCAGAAACAAGTACTGAGAATTTTCTTTACTTTTAACATATACTTCCCGAAAACTGTCGTGTTAGAAGTTGCATGTTCCATAGCATGGTACTTTTTTTAATGAACCAGAATTCTATATCCAAGTGATTTCAAAAACGTCGTCAGCGGGAATGCAGCATTTCCAGTTTTCTGCACATGTATACTCGTTATTTTCCAATAGTTCAACTACATATTACGTTCACATGCTGTCACAAGTTGAGAGATAGCAAAATAGAACATCAAGGTATAAATATTGATATGGGATAATTACTCATAATTTTAAGTTGATTTAATGTGTGTTTCAACCTCATGCAGTCTAGTGGTGTCAAGGGCGACCTACATACCGAGCAAGCTGCTAAGAGGCAGAAGGTGGGAATTGCGGCTGACCCCGCAAAAGCTTCAACTTCAAGTTCCTCCGAACCAGCTGCTTTTGTAGCAACACCGTGCACTGTAGTGACAGATAAAAACAAATCAACGGAGAATCTTGCATTGCAGGAATCTACAAGCTCAAAGCATCATTCTCATCCATCAGCGGTGGTAGGGCATCCAATCATGATAAATAAATACAAATTGGACAACCGACCTACTGCTTTTCAAGTTAATCCACCATTGCCTGCGGGTTTTGCAGATGTGAGTATTTTTCTCGCCTTTCCTCTAAGAAACATATTTGCTCCGTCATTTATGATGATAGATTTTACCAGAATTACTCTTTTATTCCATTTTGAAAATGATAAAAATAAAAAGAAGCGCATTTCACTAGAAGACTTTCTTGGTATGTCTAGTACTCTAGTTATTTGTAGTGATGAATTATTCCAAAGGTGAAAGGCATAACATAGCATGTGATATTTTCTTGCTTGCACAAAGAGAGTTTAATAAAATATACTTGTGCTATGTTGCTAAGACTTGAGTTCGAGTCTGATGCGAGGATGTATTTGATATTGGTGTATTCTCTAAGTTTTTCTTTTTACGTCAAGGGTCCTTTTAGAGTCGCATGCCCATATGCATATCTAAAAGGTCAAAATATGCTATTAGTCCTTGTACTTGGACAAAATTTGAAATTTAGTCCATGTTTTTAAAAAGTTAAAAATTAAGTCCTCTCTCTATTCTGATTTAAAAATCTCAGTTCAATCATTATTAGTATTTCCGTCAAGATTTGTCAACTTGGCATGTTCTGCGTTGCATATAATTGACAGTTGAAAATTTTTGACAGAAATTGTAAACAACGATAATGATTGAATTAGAATTTTTAAATTAAAAAATAGGATTGAATTTTTAACTTTTAAAGTAGAGAACTAAATCTCAAATTTTGTACAGGAACTAATAGGAACTAATAGCATATTTAAACTATCTAACGTGTATGGGATACGGGTACTTTACGAAAAAGAATGGTCGGAGCAACATAGTATTTATATGCTCTTTAGTCTTTACATGATATTTAACTGAACTAAATTGTTTTACTTCGTTTTCTGAACCAGAACATTTTGATCTAGAACATGGTTTCATTCTGAGGGCTCATGCTCTTGGCCCCCAAATTTACCTAAAAAATGTGTAGCTCCATCTAGAAATAAAACCATACCCAATGCCATAAACTAGGTATTTAACATTTTTCTTTGTAATCAATGAGAGGTTGCTAAAATCTGTGTGTCAATTAGGTTGATGTTTTGAAGCAACACTTCTCACAATACGGCGATCTCGTCTCTGTGGAGCTGCAAGATGTGGAAAAAGATGATAATACGGGATCAGAGGCATCGCATAATTGCTCGGTTCTTATAACTTACAGCACACACCACTCCGCAGAGAAGGCTTATGCAGATGGTAAATGCTGGAAGACACATAATTTACAGCTTTCATGGCAAACATCTAGCAATGACCAACATAGTAGAAAGGAAACCGATGTGGAGACCAATGAAAAGTTAACAGCATGCTGCAGTACTTCGGGTAATTGCGAGCATATGGAATGTTTAGTACCGGAAGATTCAAAGCATAATCCCATCCCAAATGTCTAAGCATGAAAGAGTGGCTTAAAAGGCTTAAGGGTCATTTTGAGGCCGTTTTGGGGATTTGTACAGTTGAGGTAAAATGTTAAAAAATCCTATTGAAGTATAAAATTTTGTGAAAGTTGAAATTCCATTTGTTTCTTTTACAGTACAATGTTTGTTTATGATATTCTCATATATTAGTTGTTGCCACCACAAGGATGATTAGGGGTGGCAAATTTGTTTAGAGCTTTAGGGGACTAACATTCTCCTTTTCCACGAGTCTTTGGGAACCTCCTTTTTTTTTTATTTACTCTCTTTGATTCTCCTTATAATTCAAAGGTTAATTTTTATTTTGTTTTTATTACTGCTTATGGTTGTCCAATTTCATCTCTTTAAATTAATACATTTTTATTCTTTAAAATCGAGAAATGTATATAACTTCCCTAAAATCTTCTTACTGTTTTAAGATAATGGTAAGATTAAAATTTTATATTCGAAATAAAAATATTTTAAAGATTAGATACAAAATATAGAATTTAAAATAATAATAATATTTTTTAAAAATAATTAAATGAAATTTAGGTTCTTTTTTCCTTTCAATATGTTAGCCATGCTCAAATGTTGCATCTCGGAAACTGATTTCCTAAAAAAGTAGAGTATATTTTATTTAGAGTAAAAAAACAAGCATGATTAAGACATAAAAAGGAAACATACATGGAATTGAAGCAAAACCCACATCATTCAACCACACATGCACGCTAACAACATAATACAACCCCCCCCCCCAAAAACAAAAAACAAAAAACCTACATTCTTTTTATTCCCAAAAGCCCTGTTATCATCTTCAAGTCCTTCCAACTTGACCTTCATGTGCCTTGTTCTCAATCTTCTGCCCAACTTCCTTTGTCTTTTGCCCCACATACTCTGCCATGTCCTGTACCCTTCTCTTTGCATGGTCTAAATCTAGCTGCTCCGTCCCTGTTGCGTACCTCAGCCTGTTAAGCACGTAACTCAACGACGACAACCCTGTTAACCCAAACGCCCCCGACGACAAGAACCCCGTCACTGCCATGGCAATGGCAATGGCAGCTGGGACAAGAACTGGGCTGAAGATGATGAACAGCGGTGTGGCTAGCATCAGCCCAATGACGGTGCCGGCCAGTGTTAACCCGGCTAATGCAAGCAGTGTACCACCAATGGGGAGAAGTGTAAGGACGGCTAGAACTTGGCTTGTTGATGGTCCACTGTGATAGTTCTTTGCACCGTAACCGCCTCCGGTTGTATTGTCGAAACGGTACTGTGGGTGAACTTGAACTTGGTGAGGCAGGTTGCGGTCACGGACTTCAGCCATTGATACAAAAGCTTATGAACTTCAACAATAGAGAGAGAGAGAGAGAGAGAGAAACTTTGACAGTTGACAGTGAAAGAAAGAGATGGAGAGAATAGGGGAAAAGGGGGAGGGTTTTATAAAGGAATAAAGAGGTTTAATGGGAAGACACGTAGGGGATGACATGGTGAGTTGAGGCTTTGCATGGGGAACAAGTTTCATTGTGATTCCTTAGCAATAAAAATTAAAAAAGAATCTTAAAAGACAAGATTTAAAGAAAGTTTTAAAATGTGTAATAATTTCTTGTATTTTTTATCAATTTTAAAAAAATTAAAATTGAATTTCTAAAATTAAAAATATAGAAAGTAAATTTGGGGAAAACATTGCTGGAATTGACATGGTTGTGAAAAATTGACATGGTATTAGTTTTGTAGTTTATGAAAATCGTAGATTCAGTCCACATACTATTCAATTTGGTTGAGTCCTGCTATTAATTTTAATCTTTACTAAACATTAACGGTTAAATTTATTATTTCATATATTACTCACCAAAAATATAATTAACAAATTAATTGTCATTTGCACCAAGATCGAAATTTTAAATTTTGAAAGTTAGAATGACCCAATTAAAAAATATACATCAAATTTATAACTATACATATATTATAAGACAAGTAATTAAGCTTAACCAAATGAATTTAACTATTTTTATTTAAATCAAACTAAAATTAAAAAATACAAAAAAATAAAATTAAACAAATTAAAATACAAATATTAAAATTTTAGCAAAATTTAACCTTATAAAAAATGTGTTCTTAATCTATACAACTAAGGACGGCCCACGATGGACACCTGTCCATCTTTGTCCTTTTACCTTTTACATGAGAATATTATGGGTAAATATTAACCCCAATCCCTCTACTTTTTAAACTATATGAATGGTTAAATTTCAATTTGATTCCTATATCTCACTTAAATTTCAACATAATTTAATACCTCAACTTTTATAATACCATTAATTAATCTAAATATTTTATTCTAATTAAAATAATTATGTAAACTTTTAAAAATTGTTAACTTCGTTAAATTCTTTATTAAATTCAAATCTATTACAATATTATTTTATTTTTTTGTTGTTTAAATACAAAGTTTATTTTATTTATTTTTTAAATAGCACACCAACACAAAAAAATTCTAATAATATTAATAAATGAATCTAAATTTTTAAAAACTTAAAGTGAAATTAATTTTTTTAAAAATCATATCGAATTTATATAATTAAAAAAATTAAAAAATTATCTTTAGTATAATTAAGTAAAATTCGTAGACAACCGTAGCTATGTTTAAATTCGGTAACCAATTTACAAAACCAGAATCTATACCCATTAACCAGGTTATTGGTGTTTAAAGTGCAAGGAGGAGTTTGAACAACTTTACTCAACACTACTATTTTTATACGAAGCCTTTTTCCTCAATGAGAAATTTACCGCCAAAGTTTCATGGAGCTGCTACAAAGTAATCTTTAATGGTTTTTCTTTTCAAGGAAGAAGGTGGGTTTAAAACTGAAGATGGGCTTTTCATTGCAGGTTCAGGTGTTTGCTCAAAGCTGCTTGTTTCATTGGTGTCTGAAATTGATGCTAATAACTTTTTCTTATGCCCTTCTGGTGTACTAAGCAAAAATGTAGTGGTTACCGAGTGTGATGGTGAGCTCACTCGGATTTGGTGTAATGGTTCATTTGATGAATCTGAGCTGCCGCTTTCCTCATTATCATTCATCAAAACTTTTCTACTTTCTGTGCTTGGAATCGCATTTACTCTTCTTCGGATGCTAGATGATCTTGAGGTGGAGCAATACTTGTTTTCAGTGTTCCATATCCTTACCTGACATATAAATGCGGATTTGAAGAATGATTCAATAATTCCAACTGGTTGCAATGGGAAACACTACTTTAATTTGACTCATTTCACATCAAAAATCCTTTAAATTCGATAAAAGTATCGTGAAATTTGCTAGTCAGATTGCATTTCCTATGCTGTAAATTAAATAACAAACTAATACTTTTTATTAACCATCTATTTCTACTATTAAAAATTAACCAAACAATGCATATACCTTATGCTAACATACATGATCTAACTTTTAACAATAGAAATAAATAATTTTTTTGACAGAAAAAAACATTTTTCATTTCATCTACTGTAAAAAAACTAATTTATCCTCTCTTTTTTGAGTAAAAGAGACAATGCAATCTAACTCCATAATACTCTTACACTTTAAATACATGTGAAGAGATGCATACTAATGTTTGATACCCTCAAATTCTAGTAACATTGAATACCCTGCTCAACTGTTATGTTAGACATCCAAAGACCCTAAAAAAATGAAACACATTAAATACATTCATAGACACTCACACTCAAATTTAAGTAACAAAGCTTAATTCCGACACATACCGTGAAATCATCTGCAGTAGTTGCTATCTTTCCTATCTCAGATGGGCACCTGCAAAGTACAAAAAAAATATATTAACATTTAAAACCGAGCAAACAGCGAATGGGAAGCATAATAGAAACTACGGTTGCAGTGAAAGGAAATTTACCAATCTACTGCAGTGACTTCGCCGTGATGATTTCTCAAGATGATAGGCTCCGCTTGAGGCTTGTTTACCTGGTTTCCATTGCTAACTAAATCATGTTCATGTATCAACATAGAACAAGAAAAGTTCGTTTTTAAGAATATAACCAACCTTCCATATATGAGCATTTCCATTACTGGAACCACTTAGTATGTGATCTGCATCTGGACTGATTGCTGCCTACAATTGCATATAAATTCAAAGTTAGGAGAGATTATCAATCTAACAAAATTAATGGTGTGCATGAGCTCTATCTTACTTGAACTAGAAAAAAAGTTTTGGATGCAAATATGCAACTACTATGTTCAATTTTTTCCCTCAATTTGAAAGATTATATCCTTGTACCTAAAATATGTTCGGATGCAAATACTTGAAGAAAAATGAGAGTCCGAGCAAATAGCTTGGTCTTATTAATAACATTTAAAGGATGAAGCGGACATAAAATGAAACAGAATATACCTTCACATAAAAAGACTCTATTTGGCATCCAGAGAAAGTTTGCATAGGTCCCTTATCAAGCTGAAGTACATTATACAAATATACTCTAGTAAAAGGAAAAACAAAATGAGATATATAGCAGTAATTAATGATTTTTTTTTTTAGTGTACAAACCACCAAAACAGAAATTTTGGCTCTATAGTTAATCTCGTCGATCAGTACCTATTGTCCATGCATGATGCTGTGAGGAACACTCCTTTCGAATCCTGAGACAAGCTAGATATACCCTGAAATCAAGGACAGAATTAAAAGAAGCCATGTTACTTAGATTTGAGTGTAAGTGTCACATGTAGATATATATATATATCTAACACCAGTTTTTTCATATATTTAGGATCATGTGCTTGTATTCATATTGAACAATGGTTTAAGTTTGGAATTTGCGGTTAAAATAAAGAACTAGAGCAACATTAGCATAGTAAAAAAAACGCCATGAGACATGCATGATATATGTAACTCTAATTAAAGCTCTAGATTTTCGGATCAATGTCAATCCTCATGCACGCATCTGGACCATTTTGCAGCAGATTATCGGATTGGACAGAATGCTCAATTATCTATGAATGGCTTTTAATTTCTCATAATCTCATGCTAAAATAACCATTTCAACATATTTTGAAGGAGAGAAAGGCAACCTTTTTAGATGAAGACTCTGGCTTGGAACATGCCCGAGTGACATGAGATTTCAGATTTCTGGTATCCCAGAACTTCACAACGCTGAAATAACCAGGGTTGGAAGGAAAGGATATTAAGTCCACATGAATTTATGCTTAAGTACTCAAAACTTAAATCTTAGGAACCTCAGAGGTGCTTCTAATTTACCTGTCTGCTGCTCCAGCTGTAGCAATGGAAACCTCGTCTTTGAGATAAACAAGTGATGTAATGCTTGCAGCAGCAGCCTGACAAGATTAAGGTATTAAGAACTGCTTATGAAATTCTGAAGAAACCTCAGCAGTGAACAAACCTTGCCATGCCTACCCCGCCTTGCTTGAGATGAAGCATGAGCTCCTTTGACCATGGAAGTTGCCCTGAATGAAGTGACAGTAACAGTAATCAATGAAGTGACAACTTACTACCAAATATTAAAAATACAAAAGGCCGACATATTGAGATATATATGTACGTGTGTGCATGCATAGCGATAACTTACGTAAGGCAAACCCCATCATATCTACTTCGGGAGTTAATCTTGCATCTTAGATCCCAAATAGCAAAGGACCCATCTCTCGAACCAGAAACAACAAGATCTGTTGGAAAATTAATGCTTAAAGATCATATCTTTCTGCACCAAAAGAAAAAGGATTTTAAGAAAACCTTACCAGAATTTGTTGGATGAGAACTCAAACATTTTACACTTCCTGTGTGCAACATCAAGACTCCAATGCATTTCTTTTCCAGAGCATCCCATACTTTTATCTGCAAAATGTCCAAAAGAAAAGGCAATTCATTTACATCCGTCGTTTCTCTCATTGAATTGAAATACTAAAGATGCACTTTAGAAAGAAAAACTGAAGCCAATTTTATAAATAAATAAAAAACTCAAAATAAGGGTCACGTAGCACAATGTAAAAGAATCAACTAAACAAAGCCTTAAACAGTCTTTTTATGCATGGCTACTTACAGTTTGATCTCCTGAAGCTGTTAAAATGTGACTATCTTCCTGCAAGAAATATTCACCGGCATTGAGGGAAAAAAAGCATGGAGCATAGAATCATTGACTAGAATAGTTTGCAGGGCAATGATGATAAAGAATTGTATTAAACAATTAGGTCACGTCAGCTTTATCTTTTTTCTTCAAATCATGACACATAATTCATCAAATAAGAAAAAATGGGTTTAAAATCTTTGGCATAATTTGAATGAAAAGAGATATAAAGTGACGTGATATATAACAATTCCATGCAATCATTTCTTTAGCAATGACCTCTTCATATTGTTTAAGGTAAACCAAAAAACTGACCCAGATAAATTTTAACTTGATAAAAAATGTTCTTAATTCGTTTCTATTGTGTTCAAGAAGTCGGTATGCACAATTATTAAATAATGCTTCCCCAACCAATGCACTCTTTTCAACCATCCACACGAATCTAAGTCCTCATCACAAGCTCAAATAGCATCAAAAGGATGAGCACTTCTGTCAAAGGGTACAATTCCACACTAGTGCCAAAGTGAATATATTTTCACTCGCATTGTGTTTACAAAAGTAATAAATACTATCATGGTCGATTAGACCGTGAATATCAAAAGCAAAGAGAGCCAAAACCACTAAAAAACAACTAGAGCGCCGCGATTTATTCGCGTAATCTTCTAACAGTCAAATGCAGAAAATCGTGGGATTACCTTTATCCAGCATACATCAAATATGGCATTTTCATGAGCAACCCAATCACTGATTCTTGCTTTTTCTGCACAAATTTTTTTAGATTAATTACATACATACAGACAGATGGATATACATATCACTGTTAATAAATTTGAAAAACTGAAATTGTCATTCTGAAAGAAAATACAAAATTAAACAAATGAACCTGCATTTTCCTGGTGAGATGCAGCGGAAGAAAGCTTCCTACGAGAATCAAACAAGCTTACATATCCAGCCTCATCAGATACCGCAAAAATATGAGAATTTTTACTCGCCTGTAATTTAAGATTTCACAAATGAATTTTTTAATGCAATCCATAAAACGAAGGCACACACACAAAAATGAATGCAGATATCAAGTCAGATTCAAAAGCCAGCCAGACTTGAAACATAATGAAATACTAATCCAACTAGTAAAACTAAAAAATTATACCAACATTGTTGTAGAATAAGAAACTTATTTATAGTATATTTATATGATTGATTATTTAAAAAAAAAAAAGAGCACCTTGCAAAAAGAGATGGCCAAGGGAGGAGTCGTGTCAGCATCGCGTTCAATGGCAACAGCACCGATTTCAGTAAAATCCGAAGCTAATTCATCAATAAATGATCGTTTTCTAACTGAAATATATGTATATATTAGATAACAAAAAAAAAAGGCAAATAACAGAGCGAGAGACAGAGAATGTGAGTTACCTCGAAAGCTACTGAGTTCTCTGGAACTGATGCCATGGAAACAATATTTTGATTTGGAGGAATCCATTTGGATTTCTCAGAGAGGGAGATTTGAAAATCGAAAATATTAAAAATTAAAAATTAAAAATTAAAAATTAAGAAAATAATAATAAAGAATAAAATGAAATGAAACGGAGGGGAATGTTTATATATTTCCTTTGATTTGGCGCGAGGAGTGTTTGGCTGTTTTGAGATGACGCGGGAAAACTCAAATTTCTTTCCTTGTATTTACCGGCGGCGGCATCTTTTGACTTACCTATATAACAATGATACTAAACAATAAAGTTAATTGTATCAAAAGTGACTAAACTATTATTAATTTTTTTAATTTGGTTTTTAAATTTCAAAATTTTTTAATTAAGTCCTTAATTTATTATTGTACCAGTTAAACCTACACTTATTCATGGGTCAGGCTACCTGCTCAAATTTCGATGAAGTTTGGGACGGCCACACCCCAAGTCACAACTAGCTCGAGCAAGGAACCTTTGGGGCTACCCCAAGGCCCTATCACCGGATCGCAAGCCAAGCATTTCAAGGAGGCTTTTTCGGCTCTAGTGGATAAAGTTTGGGGCGAGACTTTAGTTGGACACATCAACGAAGCTTGGGCCAATTAGTTGCAACTTGTTGCGAGCTGAATTAAGCTCCATTTCAGCTCATTTTCAGCTCAATAACTTTTGATTCAGCTTAATTAATTCTCGTTGTTTAATTGGTCTAAAGTCTGGACAAATTTAATTATGCATGTTAATTGTGTTATTAAGTCATCTTAATTTCTACAGCTTATAAATATGTTTTTATTACATGTTTTTAATATGTCTTGTCCTAACCGAATTAATTAGGTCTTAGTTTAATTAATTGTGTCTTGTTTTAATTGTTTGAATTTAAATTGTCCAGATTATGTTTTAATTATGTTTCAGCTGAATATAAATTAAATTTAAGTTCATTTGCTTCTTTTGTAGGTTGGCACGAGTGTATTTAAAAGATGCATGCACGTTGGATTCAATGTATTTGGCAATACATGCATGGAATGCAATTAAAGTGGTGTGTTGATTTTTGAAGTTTCCTATGTGACTATTCGACCAAAGGAGATGATGTTTCCTACTCCAAAGCTGCCATTTAATTCTTTCACATTGCTGGAATCATTTTGGCTGTTCGGTTCATGGTGTTCACGCTCAAGGACTCTTCAAAGCTGAGCTTTCACACTTCAATTGGCTGTTCAATTTCCTTTTAATTGCTGGTCACTTTTCAGCAAAAGTTGTATCTTAAATGAGTTGATTTATGCTCATTGGCCGAACCTAGCTCATCCATGCACCATCCAAGTTGTCCAAGGTTCATTTATCTATCTAGAAGCTGACAATTGAAGCTCCCATTCAGCCGAATCTTGTTAGCTCGCTTAATGGAGTTCATTTGCTTAGTTCTTAATGATGTATGTGACTATTCGGCTAGCTTAAGTGCTGCTTATAAATAGTTGAAAATTTCATTTTGTAAAGAACTTTTGGCATATAGTTAATGAATTGCTGCCAAATTTGTGAGCCATTTTTCTCTCAAATTTCGTTGGAGACCCGTAAGACTTATCTAGCTTCTAGTGGTGTCTTTCCGAGTCTTTTTTGAACTTATCACTCCCTAAACCCGAGTGTGGCGTTCACCCTAATACCTTTGGTTCATACTTTCCTAAGTATCGGGTCAATGTTTCCAAATTACCAAATCCAACTCTTTTAGGTCCTTTAAGTTTCGGGTCAACACTCCTCTTTAGTGTTGGTTCATCCTTGACCTTTTTGAGCCAATTTGGTTTATTTCGTACCAAAAATCTCATACCATTTTGTACCAATATCCAATTCCAATTCTTACCAAAACCAAAACCATTTCCTAAATAAACCTAAACCGAATTTGACCAAACCTATTCCACATATTTTCTAGCCTAAACCAAATCCATATCCATCTTTGTTTGAACCTACTTGACTTCTTTGAACCCAATCATATTTTCTTTCCCTTGAATCAATATATTCAAATATACTTCTTCGTTTACAATTGGGAACTAAACTACTCGGATTCAACTACTAAACCGAGGTCGTATCGTCGGGCTACCCGCTCAAATTTCGATGAAGTTTGGGTAAAATTATTAGGATTTCAAGTTTAGGTAAAATAATTAGACCCATTTAAAAATATGGGTCAGCTTGGACCTTGAATTCAAGCTCGAGCTCGGTCTAACCTGTTTTTTAAGTTTGTAATGTTTTATATCATATTAATTTTTATACATTATGTAAACTATAATACAAAAATTATATCTATATTAATATATAAAATATAAAAAAATGTTAAGATGACTATATATAAATCTTAATATATGCACACATAAATATGATAACCTTACGCATGATTTTGGCTTTGCGTAGGTTCAGATATATTTTACAGAGATATATGCGCACATGTATATATATGATAACCTTGCGTGGGTTCTTTCAAATATGAGACTCTGCGGAGTCTAAGGCTTAAAGCCTCATTTATGTAAGCGAGCCCCATGGCCATGAGCACACTCAAGATAAGATGGTTCACTAGACTTATCTCATGATTCAAGCCACGACAGGCCGCTGGACTTGTTCCCTAAGCTTCATGACAAAGTTATACGTAGAATTTGTAACACCCCTAACCCATATCTGTCGCCGAATTAGGGTTACGAGGCATTACCGAACAAACGCAACCATTTTTTTTTAAACCAAACTGATCACAAACATAGAAATTAAACCATATTCACGTGGCTAATTATATTATACAATCCAAATTTAACCAAAATCATACTCAAACCTATACATGCCATAAGATCAAGTTCAAACTGTTAACAAAAATACCAAAAGAAGTCGATAGTGTGATAGACTATGCTGACGATCCCCGAGCTCGTAACGCGTCTCCAAAATCTATAAACAAATAAACAAAAACAATCAAAGTAAGCTTCTATAGCTCAGTAAGTTTATAGCATATCCAAAATACATATAAACGATCATTTGTATTATCATTATATACCTAAAAATCAAGTTATATACATAATCATTAATCGCAAATATAAATTCCAAATATACTTATCATTGCATTTCATTGAATGCATGCTTATGATCTTTCATATACATATGTCAAAAGCAAATAATTATACTTATCAATCACGTGTGCCGAATGCACATATATATATACCTTAATTCACATATGCCGAACGCATAGATATATATACTCACCAGACACAAAGATTCGAGCTTTTATATGCTCATCAAAAAAACATAGCAACAGATGTTCATATATTAATCCAATACAAATAATCAAATCATATACATATATTCAATGTATACAATCACTTAATTTAAACAGATTCAACGGCACATAACCTGCTAAACTTATAGCATGATTCAGATCACCGGCACGTAGCCTGCTAGGTTTGTAACCTGATTCAGATCACCGGCATGCTTGCTAGGTTTATAACCTGATTCAGATCACCGGCACGTAGCCTGCTAGGTTTATAACCTGATTCAGATCACCGGCACGTAGCCTGCTAGACTTAAAGTCTGAAAAATTCACCGACATTAAGCCTGCTAGGCGCTTAGCCTGAAAATCTCAATTTCACAGATACAAGAATTATTTCTCGTATATTTTTTTTAATAGCAACACACGTTCATAACATTTATATATAATTCACAATCTCAACTCTATCCCAAGAAAATTTGTAGTTCATGTTCAAATCATACAAGTATTTAAAATTTATACTTTTAATTCAATGCAAATCTTAAACATATATATACATATACATTCAACCATGTATGTCAATATGTAATTCCATACTTAATTTCAATACAAGAAATTATACCTGTACATATATATATACATAACTGTATAGTCGAATCTCACACTTATGCATATATATATCATTCATACTCAACTAATTTTCAATACATATACTTTTAATTTTAGCTCATCAAATATACAATAGATGTACATTTATATATATATATGTACATATTCGAACTTCATTTATGCATATATATATCACTCATACTTAAAATCATTACAAGAACATATACATATATGTAAGCATGCTTATTCAAATATAGCATATACATATAAATTACAATTCACATATACCTATCTATTCAAAATTTCTCATACAATCATGGGTTACATAACTTTAAATAAATCCAAGAGTTTATACATATATATACCTGCATATATATATTCGCACCATATATATTTATATTATACATTCATTTGATTAAAATCAAGAATTTATACCTATGCAACATTCATACTTTAACTAATTTCAATAACTTATATATATATTCTAGCATTATATATATGTACATGCTTATTCGAATATCAACTATATTCGTATACATTTCTTACCTTTATTTCAACCCATAAATTTATACAATATTATACTTGTATATTCGAACATGCTATATATGTAATTATCATCCATACTTCAAAATTTATTTAATCAACATACTTTTAATTATAGCTCAACACAAAATACAATTAGTATACATGTATAAATATTAACTTAATAACTTTTAATTGCTAATAGACTTACCTCGGATATCAGCGGACACGATCGACTATTCGATTACTTTCGTTTTTCCTCGATCCAAATCCGTTTTCTTCGTTTCTTGATCTAACATAACCAAACTTAACCTTTTTAATTCATCAAAACATTCAATTAAGTCCAAAAATACATAAATGGGAAAATTACCATTTTGCCCCTATCATTTTACACTTTTTGCAATTTAGTCCTTTTTGCACAAAACACAAAATACACAAATTTTTCCCACACTAATCTAGGGCCGAATGTTCCTTGTCTTCATACAATTCCACACATTTCATTTATTTCACATTTTAGTCTCTAAAAATATTATTTTTGCAATTTAACCCTAATTACTCAATTTCACCAAAAATTCCAATACAAAACATATTAATCTAAAACATATCTTTCATTATTCATTATCAAACATCACAAAACACAATTATTCATCAATGACATAGCTCAAAATATTAATCAAAATAAAAAAATTCAAGCATGGGTCGGATAGTACTCGAAGCAACGATCTCAAAAACATAAAAATCATCAAAAACCGAACAAAATTCATACCTTAATCCAAGCTTGAAAGTGCCGAATTTTTCCAAAGCTTTAAACCCTTATTTTCTCTCTTAGTTTCGGTAGAAAAAGATAAAGAACATGTTTTAAATTTATTATATTTAACATATAATAACCATAATAATTAATTTACTTAATTAACCTTTGTTAAAATATAATGTATAACACATATTATAAGGTCATTCTTGACCATTGCCATCCACTCACTTACTGGTGGACTAATTGCTTCTTAAATCCTCCAAATTATAAAGACAACAACAAATAGACACTTTCATATTTAACCATTAAATTTTTATTTTACGCGATTTAATCTTTTTATTTAATCGGACACTCAAACAACAAAATTAAAACACGAAAATTTCACACAATCAAATGCACCCAAAATAATATAAAAATATTTTTTGACTCGGACTTGTGGTCCCGAAACCACTATGTCTGATTAGAGTCGAAATTGGGCTGTTACAGAATTCCACCACGTGAAGTCTGCAGAATAGTTCGCGTATATGAAATCGCATCTATATTTAAATGTTCGTTATGGATCCCCATGTATAAGTTTGCCATTTATGAGTTCGCATCCATGAATTTTCTATATGAATCCGTATGTATGATAGTTCGTTGGATTTATTTTTATAATTCAAGCTATGGTAGTCTGATGATCTTGTATTAATATTTTTAAGTTTTAAGAGTTCAAAGAGACTATCTTTCACAAGAGTCAGTATGGGCTATTATTCAAGTAAGAGATTGCATGGGTTTGTCCTTATGTTCAAGCTACGAGAGTTTGTATAAATTATTTTTCTCAAGCCAAAATCGTAGGGATTTTCTTTCATATAGGAGTCTACCAAAGACTATATTTAAAATCGAGAGTCCATTGTGACTATTTGCCAAACAAGAGTCTAATAGTGACTATCCACCAAACAAGATTTTAGCAGTGAGTATCATTTAAGAATGAGTTCACAAGTATGAACCCACATATATGAATTTGTGATTATGATTTCGCGTATAAAGGTTTGCAAGTATGTATTCACCAAGCTCGAGTTCGCATATATAATATTTTATGTGTAAATCCGCATGTAAAAATTCTCCCAAGTGTGAATCTCCATGCATGAGTTTTATGGAGTCAATCTGTCATACATTAATCCGCAATGATGATAATTGCTAAGGTAATTCGCGTATGTTCTGCTGGCAAAAGAGGTAAAAACCTATCTTGCTTCAAAACATTCTGAATTGTACCCTATAGCATGGGAGATAGAAATGGAGGATTGTGACAATGCAGAAAGTGTACAATTTTTCAACTTGAGCCACCACAATGGATGACAATAGTACGTTAGGAATATGTGCGAACTATACTTATGCAAGTGTTGTCAAACAGGAGATAAGACTCATGAAGTTCTAACTTATAAATTCATAAATGATATGTTATATTAGTAACTCACTAAGTTCATTCAAACTTACTTAATTTTTGTTATGTTTTCCAAGTATAATGGTTTGAATAAAGAGCTGAATAGGGATCAGGCCAGAATTCATTCAAGCTTAGGCGAACTTGTATTCTTAATTGTAACATGCATATAGTGGGGCGACCTAAAGGCTAAGCTTCGGGGTCAAATGTTTTTTTTTAACTAAGTATGAACAATATTATTTTATTTACAATGTAGAGAAATGATTAAAAATATTAAATTTGTTATTGTCAAATCATCATAAGTCCATCTGTTAAGATTTTTAAACTATAAATTTATAGTTGTATTTTCATTTAGCAAGTTAGGTAATTAAACATGTTAAGATGTTACTAACAATATTTGAACTAAGTTAAGTATGATTAAAGAAGGCACATATGACTGTTTTAGTCATGTTAGTCATACAATTCAATTGTAAATTGTTCATAGTTTATTTCGGACATGACATGACATTTTGTAATCAGACCCATCGATCGAGTTAGGTACAGAGTGTTACATAAAACCATAAACCTAAAAACCACCAAAGCTCGCAAAAATAGATCAAAGCGAGAGGGAGAAGCCATCCTCAAGCAATAAACTTGAAAAAAAGATCAAAAAGAAATTAGAAGAAGGAAGAAAATAGAAGACAAGAGAGAATAGAGGAACCCGTACTCATTTCGGGTTTTGTAGGTTAAGGGCCTTAGGGCACCATATTGACGATTTAAAGAATAAGAAAAAGGAAAGTGGCGGAGAGTAACATATCTTGGGTTGGCTGCGATTCAAAGGCGTATGATGACGGATTGGAAGTCTTTATTTTGAGCTAACAATGCTTTTGGCCATTGTGCTTATTGTTTTCAAAGAAATCACTTATGTAGTTTAAAAAATGATGAAGAGGAGAGTTTTTCAGCTGCGAGTTTTGTTGGAGACAGTAACTATGGTTGAAGTTACTAAAAATAAAGAAAGAAGGATAAGAAATAAAAATGGAAAAAAAGAGAAAGAAATAGGGAAAAATAATAAATAATAAATAATGTAAGATAATAATGTGATCGGACCCACAACTTTTAACTAATTTTTTTAAAAAGTTTATGTTATAGAGCTGCTTATGCTTTAACTAAAAAACAAATTCGGATAGTTTAGTGATTAAATTAAATGTTTTTATAGTTTGATGATTAAAATAGAAATATACAAAAAGAAATAGTGACTAATAGGATAATTTACCCTTAAATAAAACTTTAAGACATAAGCGAAATAATCTAAAGTTATTTGGGCCACACAGTTATAGTCCGCTTGCAAGAAAAACCTAAGCCCATGAAAGGAGAATCCTACCCGGATAGCCGTCATCGTTTTCAAAATCCTATATTTATCTAAAGCTTAAACCCTAAGTGTTACTTCTGCCTTTTTGCGCCTCTCCCTTTTTTTTGTTGGCTTTCTTGGTTCTCAGTTTCCCAATTCTATCCACAGTAGTATGGGGAAACCAAAGCACTACCGACCCCCGGCAAGTTCTTTTGAACTTTATTGCTTTCAAATTGGCGATTTAAATTTTCAAATTTGACTTATTGTAAGGATTTTTTTCTCATAATTTATGGTGAAATTTTACAGGGAAAGAAGAAGGAAGGAAATGCTGCGAGATATGTGACGAGGTCACAAGCTATTAAAATCCTTCAAGTTAGCCTTTCGGATTTCAGGTTCATCTCTTCTTTCTCACTTTTATTAATTATTATTATTATTATTTAAGCTTCCTTTATTTGCCTTATTTTATCATTTTTTTCATGTTGTTTTTAGTTTCGAAGATTAATTAGCTAAGAATTTGAAACTATTGAGCTTCGTTAAGCTGAGATTAGTTCATCAGGTAGCAGTTAGTTACTACTTTTGCTAAGCAGTTAGTTGCTACTTTTGCTAACTGTTTTTTGCTCACTGAAGCAAAGAGAAGAAGTGTGTACGGAAAATATTCTTATTGCTAGCTTTTTGCTTCAGGATGAGTTTATTACTATGTTCATTTTATGTTATTATATTTTAAAGCTATTTTTTTTAATTGATATTATTTTGCTTTTATTATTATTATTATAAAAAATCGAGGATTTTAGTAAGAAAACATCAAAAAAAGCCTCAACCAAATGAAACGCGTATTGATGGGATTTGTTATTTTTTATTAAATATGGTTGGCTTCGTTTTGCTTTAATGGATTTAATATTGCAGGAAATTATGCATCCACAAAGGAGTATTTCCGAGAGAGCCAAAGAAGAAAGTGAAAGGAAATCATCATACTTACTATCACTTGAAGGATGTCATGTACATTCTTCATGATCCACTACTTGAGAAGTTTAGAGAAATAAGGGCATATCAAAGGAAGATAAAGAAAGCTAAGGCTAAAAAGAATGATGAGTTAGCAAAGCTTCTTCTATCTCGTGCACCTTCTTACAGACTTGATATGGTCATCCGTGATAGGTTTGTGAAACAATCTTTGTATGTTTTATTTCCTCTCGTTGGTAGTTGTATGAATTCTGTAGTATCTAAATGTGTTTGGTATTTTAGGTATCCAACATTTATTGATGCACTTAGAGATTTGGATGATCCTCTTACAATGGTGCACCTGTTTGCAATGTTGCCTGCCATTGATAGGCTTAAAATTGAAGTGAAGCGCATTCATAACTGTCGAAGGTTGGTGGGTTTTTCATTATTATTGAGAAATAAAACAAGAAGAGAGCGATTGATGGTTACCTTACTTCTAGAATCTCATCAGTTGCATCTTTGTCTTGCTATTCTCGGTCCTTTTTCAGGTTGTGTCATGAATGGCAAGCCTACATTTCTCGAACACATAAATTGCGGAAGGTTTTTGTGGCTGTAAAGGGTATATATTACCAGGTACTGGGACCTTATGTTGCTGTTAATTGTAATTATTTTTCCTGCCAGCTATTATACAGTTTCTACCTTCTCTATTATGCATGTTGCTTAAGGTTACTCTCTTCCCCATGCAGGCTGAGGTTGATGGTCAAAAAATCACATGGTTAGCACCACATGCACGGCAACAAGTATTGACTGATGATGTTGACTTCAATGTCATGCTAACATTTTTGGAATTTTATGAGGTTACATCTCTCTCTCTCTCTCTCTCTCCATGTGTCCTAGTTTGTAAACAGATATAGAATCTTTTTATTAATGAGCAAGGACTGTCATAGTCAGAAAGGTGGAAGGTGTGTCATGAAGTCTTAGAAACATAGGTAAAATAAGCTTTTAAGCTGAGCATGAAGGAGAAGCTGTTAGTTGTTGTTCTTGTTATGTTATTTTTATTTTACCTTTTTAATTTTAGATTACCTATCAATTTAAGTCATGTTTTCCACGTATATTGCTTTGCTACTTTTATGATAAGTTTGTAAATTGTTTCAAGCTACTTTATCGCCAGCTGTTGTTATCTGCTAGTTACTTCAATTTATTGGCTTTTATTTCTTTTTCATTTATATATTTTGAGTGCAGGCACTTCTTGGCTTTGTCAATTTTCAACTTTATCATTCTATAAATGTGAAGTATCCTCCTATTTTGGATCCCCGGTTGGAGGCTCTGGCAGCAGGTTTGCTGTATTGCTTTACTTTTTGTAATGACACTTGCATGGTTCAGAATTATATGCAGTTTTAAGTGCTGACTATGAATTATTCTTGTAAATTTCTTCCTCTTGGATGTATATGAAAATATTAATCTTCTGTTTCTGAATACTGCAGATCTCTATGCATTATCAAGGTATTTTGATGCTAACCACAGAGCTGCTATTCAAGAACCTCAAGTTGCTGGTTCATCTAGATCGGAGCAAGAGCAGGAGGAGTCTGACTTACGACTTGCTCAACTTCAGCATCAACTGCCTGCCAACGAACCTGGTGCACTAATGCACCTTGTTCAAGATGCATCCAGTGAAATTGAGGAAGACGAAACTACAAGGAACTGTAAAAATCTTTTTCAAAATAAGAAAATTTTCTTGAGTCGTGAGGTGAGATCAATTCTTCCGGGCTGAAGTTCTATATCAAGTCTGTGAAGATTTGCTTCATTTTGTTCAACAGAAGCAGTACACTAAGTGGCTTTGATTTCTTTAGATTAGTTCATTTCTGTTGGAATAGTTCCTAATACTCCTTGTATTCAGGTTCCAAGAGAATCCCTGCTTTTTGTCATTCCTGCTTTTGGAGGTATTGTTTCTTGGGAAGGAGATGGAGCTCCATTCGCCGAATCTGATGATAGCATCACTCATCAGGTGCGCCAATAAACAGAACATTTGTGAGGTTTGCAGGTACCTGGTAATTTTGGTTTTGGAGCCTTCCTTTTTTACTTGATGTTTTTGTTTGTGTAGATTGTGGACAGACCAACCCAGGGACATGTATATCTTTCAAGAGAATATGTTCAACCTCAGTGGGTTTATGACTGTATAAATGCACGGATCATCTTGCCAACTGAGCCATATATGGTTGGGAGGTAAATTTTTGGAACTTGCTCTTGAAATATCTATTTTAATCACTGTGTTTTAACTTTTTTCTTTTGTTTTGGTTCAGTTTATGCTTTCCGGTTCTCATTTTCTAATTTGGTTTCTTCATTTATATAATTTGGTGTGTGCATACCCCCTTGAATCAATATGAATAATTTAATTGCAATTGAAGCTTGAATATTGTCATTTCATGTCAATGCCATCGGTGTTTGATATTGCCATCTTCCTGTCAATAGGGACCCACCTCCACATCTGTCGCCTTTTGTTGATGATGAGGCTGAAGGTTATGTTCCTGATTATGCCAAGACCATTAGACAACTACAGGCTGCTGCAAAAAGTGATATTCAACCTTTGCCTGGCACCGGAAATGATGAGTTGGATAACTCTCAAAATATGTTGGCAGAAGGGTTTATCTATAGAACAGAGGCTATGGAAGCTGCTGAGAAGAAGCAAGAGGTATGTTGTGCTGGATTTCTAGAAAATTCAATACACGATGGACATTCAAAAATTATATTGCTTTTACGTGGGAAATCCTAGGAAGTTCACTTATGCATTTACTGACTTAATGGTTTTATATTTTTGCAGATGATGTTTCTCGAGAAGCAGTATCATAATGAATTGAAAATGGAACTTCAGGGTGTCTCAAGTATAAATAAGCTGAACTCTGAGGACACCGAGTCTAAAGAACAATCTCTTCCTGATGTAGAAGAGCAAAGTGCCGAGGACCCATCAAGACTCATGATGTCTCGTAAAAAGAGGGGGCTTTATAAGGCCATTGAGGTAACTTCATTAACCTTCTTATCATAGCTTTGAGCACCCAACTTTCCATGTTATCATAGTTTTGTTGTAGTTGATCTATCGATTGGGAAGTTTGCCGGCATAGATATGGTTTTCGTCTTAGTAGTTCCCAGCAGGCAATAGTTTATTAATTTAAAGTGTTTTTTCTCTGGTTTGGAGAAAAAAGGGAAGGGGATGATCCGACATAGGCATGTTTCGATCTTTTTATAGTTTTTCCATATATGTGAAAGATCATAGCATTGCCCATGTTTGAACGTGTTGGACACATGAGAAAAAAAAAGGAAGAGTTTCACATTATGAATCGATGTTTCATCTTTGGTTTGACTTGATTGTATTTTGATTTGGTCAGATGGGCAAGCAACAGAAGAAGGAGCGTGTTGAAAAACTCAAGGAGCGGAAGAGGAATATTGAAGCAGCTCAGAAATCTGAGAAGAAACATAAAAAAGCTCAAGTTTCTTGAGGTTTTTATTTTTATGTTTTTGGTAATATTGTTTTATGACAAAGCTAGTCAAGGTTGATAGTGATTGTAAGTTTAGAGTTGCGCCAATTATTGGTGTAAATGGCTAAAATTTTGTCTAGTTATGGTTTAAAGTTATTGAGATTTGGAATGATAAAAAAACAAAAACTGGGTTCATCATAATATATTCATATCTATCTTGCAGTCCCAAAATTAGAGAATCAAAAGGTTCCTATTGGTATAATTACATACAAGCTCTTGATGTCGAGGGTAAATGAACAATTTCCACTAATCACAGCCGAAGCTAAATATTTCCAATAATGAAAGAGAAAATGAAGAAAAATCAAAGCTAAATATTTTAATAAAATAAATCTTGGAAAGGAGAAATTAAATAGCTTTATGCATCCTTACGGCCCCGATGGAACGTAGCTGGAGTCAACGGTTTGGTCAGAAGGTCAGCGAGCTGATTTACAGTATGTAGATGCGAAACTTCAACTTTCGAATAGGTTAGATTGGAAATTCGTTTAAAATGATTAAAAAATCAGTTAAATTATTTTTTAAATTTTTAATAAATTTTTAGTCGAATTCGCTGAATTATCAAGCTAATAAACTGGTGGCTTGATTGGTTTAACCATTAATTTAATTTGAAAAACATTAATGATAACGTGTTTCACTCAACTATGAAAGACGGGATTGGCACAAATGTAAATGGTATTGATATTGTTATTTGTGACTTTTGAGAATAGTTGAAAGCTTCATTTCTATTTAATTTTTATATAAAGTTTTCATAAATATGTTTTTATGTACATTTTTTCATCTATAATCTAGTTAATAAAAATTGTGTTGATTGAGTCTCCGTTGCTATTGTAACAAATAGAATAACATAAGTTGATGTGCACTTAAACACGTTTTTATCCAGATTTAAGAATTGATGGAGAGGTTATAAGTACAAATAGGCATTGTTTAAAGAAATTTAAAATCAAAATTATATGTTACAAAAAAAATAATTTTTTATAAAATATTAAAATTTAGTGATGAAGTAAAATAATTGTGATGAGCCTAATATTCATCTAATTGGGCTCAACCAAACCCAAATAAAAAATAAATCTGAAGCCCAACCCAAAATTTCCTTCTCCATATATAAAATCCCTAACTTAAAAAACCTAACCCTGACCTTCACTTCCTTAGTTTCCTCTTAGCAAAGACTTCAGCCACCCACGCAGCCCCTTTACCGATCCAAACAATGGGACGCGTCCGTACGAAGACTGTGAAGAAATCGTCTCGTCAGGTAATCGAGAGGTACTACTCTCGCATGACGCTTGATTTCCACACCAACAAAAAGGTTATCGAAGAAGTAGCTATTATCCCATCCAAGAGGCTCCGGAACAAGATTGCTGGGTTCTCAACCCATTTGATGAAACGGATCCAGAAGGGTCCGGTTCGTGGCATTTCTCTGAAGCTTCAGGAAGAAGAGCGTGAGCGTCGTATGGATTTTGTCCCCGATGTATCGGCTATTGCTGTTGATTCAATAGAAGTTGATAAGGAAACCATTGATATGCTTTCACTTCTTGGAATGGCCGATCTTCCTGGGATTGTTAAGGTTGATCCGGTTGCTGTTCAGGTTCCTCAAGTCGGGTTCGGACGTGGTGGTGGACCCGGAAGGAGGTTTTAAGTGGTGGGTTTTCCATGGATATGATGGGTTCTTAATTTTAAGTTTGATATGTTTTCTTTTGGGATTTTGTGTTTTTGTTGGAACCATTTTAGTTATGTCTAATGCTACTGAAAATTTATTAAGTTTGATAAGAACTTCCTTTCGAAGGTTTTTGGAATGGGTAATATTTAGTTGTTAGCTTGTTTAATTAATTCCTATTGAGTTCATTTTCTCTTTGGAAATCATTTTATATTTCTAAGTTTGTTTTTAGCTTTTGAAAGATCGAAATGACGGGGTAAAGAGTATGAGTTCAAGCCCTCATTTGGCATTCAAATTCGGAGTTCCTTTTTAGGTTAATGAATCTCAATTCAGTTTATAGGGAATTTGTTTTCTATATTAAGTTCTTGTTTTGCAATTTTCAGTTGCAATTGCAATCAAGAAACTAAAAAGATGATCATTGCTTATTCAATTCTAGTGAGATATGATTCAATTCCATGTATTCAGATGGTCTTTGAAGTGTGCTCATAGGGAGTTTCTTTTCAATAAAAAGTCTCGTGTTCTGCAATTTTCAATGGAAATTGCAAGAAAGAGACTGAATATGATGTTCAAATAAAGTATGGTTCAATTCCACAGCTGCGCACAGCATCCATCAACTTGGAGTTAATATTATCCAACTTCCATGATCTTTGGAATCAAATTTTGTGTTGTCTTTATATTCCATGATCATGGTTGGATTAATATTACATATGGATAAATGCATGGAAGATGAACACTGGTTGGGTTGAGTAGTAAAGAGCTCAATATCCCTTAAGCAAGGTTAGGAAGGTTTTGGTTTTGAGTTTTTTCAATGGAGAAAATTAGGTGATGTAATCTTTAATGAACAAACTGATCGGCATAAATGTGATTATAGCAAGCTTAGAAATATTGCGACTTCGTAATACTCTGTTTTACAGTCATGCTTACTCTCCCAGTATTTTCATGAAAAAGTAACTTGAAACACCACTTTCTCAATATGCTGTAAAAATACTCCAAGCTTAAGCAAACAGTGCCATGAACATAAAACAATTTGACTGAAAACAAACCATTATTAGAAACCACCTAAGCATATGTGATTCTTTGTTGATTGACACAATTGGATTTGGATCATCCTCATTTCTTGCTCTCCTTTGGTGATATTGGTTTCGATTCTTTTGAATGAGATGATTTACCAGTAATTGCCTTCTTCATCTTGGAAATCGAATGCTTCACTTTCGATCCAACACCTGACAGTATGTTATGAGATTTTTTATGTGGTTTAATGCCAGGTTCTGTCTTACTGTTTTCATCACCTTCATCTTCATCTGTTTTTGCTTCTTCCTCTGGTGGTTCTTCCTTGTTTACCACTAGTTCCTTTTCTTCAATCACATTTTTAGCTCCTTGTAATTCTCTTGTGGATCGTTGGAGTAGGTCATACAATGATAGCTTAGCGGAATCCTCTGATTCAGGTTCCTCAGATTTTTCAGCACCTGCACTCTCTGGTCTTTTCTCTTTTCCGTTATCGGGTCCTGCTTCTGAATATATCTCTCGAGCATTTCTAGGTTCCAAATCTCCAACTACAACTTTGTCTGAGGTTTCAGAAGCTTCATCCTGCTGTTCTTTTGGAAACTGTTGCTTGCCAATTGAATTTGTTGTCTTTTTGCACTCAGTAGGATCTTTCTCTCCTGGAATCTGTTCGTCAAATGTTACATTAGTGATATATCTATGCTAGACATAGTATGTTATGTAATGACATGTTTAGACTCCATGGATGGACCTTGAAAAGGATTCTTTTAGAACCCTCTTAAACTACATTAAGCTTGAAGTTGTTTCATTGCCTTCTACTCATAATGTGATATCATTTTTCTTACTAGATTCTTACCTCCTCTACTATAGTGGCTTCTTTCATGTCATCCTTCACAGTTTCATCTTTAGCAACAGTCTCTTTCTCGATATTGTCGCTTGCAGCATCCTTTGGAGTTTCCAAGGTCGGCTGTTGTGAATTTAAGATTCAAGATCACAAGAGAAGAGGCAAGAAAAGAACCAAAGGATTATAGATGAGCATTTCGAGAACTGACCTTTTCGTTTTGAATTTCATATGTTGGGACTTCGAAGGTTTCTTTTGTTTTGTCTCCAGTATGTTCATCTTCTTTGCTGCCATCTTCAAAATGAGAAACCAGGTCCTCATTGATCTGTCATGATCGCTCCCATTGTTAGCAGTTGTTGAGTTCATATATAAAGTGTAAGAGCAAAACAAAAAGAAGAGAGAAAATGGAACGAGTGAAGAGTGCACGAAATTATTAAGGTTTAAATTGGATCTAACCTTTGTTTGTGGAGGTTGGATAACTATAGATTTTTCCTCCACAACAGATTTTAGCTCCTTTTTTTCTTCCTTCTCCGAGCATATATTGTCTCCAATCTTCGTATCTGAAGAATCTTTATCTCGAGTTTCCACTTCCATCTGTTCTTTTTCTTCTCCTGCATCTACTGGAGCTGGATATTTATTCTCTTGTTTGTCCACAAGAAGAAATCGGGAAGCATCAGTTTCATCTTTTGCTTCTCTCTCAATCATGTCTCGAGTCAATTGTGAAGTTCCTTTCGTGAAGCTTTCGACATGGTCAGATGATGATATCTTAGTCAAATCTTCCATGGATACAGACTCCTTGATTATTTCTTCACTTGAATTATTTGCTGTTTTTTCTCCAGCATGTTCTACTCCTCCTGAATAGATCTCTTTGACATCTTCGATTTCAGCCTTTTGCGGATCAACTCTGTCCTGCAAATCTATCCGAACATATTCCTCGATGACCAAACTTGTTATCTCCAAGTTCTCAATGTGATCAAATTCCCTTGGAATCTGCTTATCAGATGCTGTCTTTGTTGTTTCATCAGTCAGCTGAATATCATTGAGTATTTGATTGCCTTCTGCAATGGATATTTTGGAGCTTGATTCCTGATAAAAGATGAATGAAGAGCTGCTTAGATTCATGAAGTCAAACAAAACTGTTCTGTTTCCAACTAGAGTTTCATTTGCATAAAATATTAGGCAAAGTTCGAAAGGAGGGCTCATACTGTTGTGGTCTCAATCCCGACAGCTGAAGCTTGGCTTCGATCCTCAACAACTGCATTTTTTATCTGCTTTTCGATTATCTCATTCTCACTGGTCTTTTGAGCTTCCACAATGAGCTGTTATAGATCAAAGGTTCAATTTAGATACTAAAAAACATGAGCGAATATGGTGAACAAAGTTTAGTTTCGGTTTCCTGACCTCTTCAAATGTATTGTCTTCAATCGGTTCATCCTTACCCACATTTTCTCTTGCCTCATCTTTGATCGGCCCTTCTGAATGGGAAGTCGAATAAGATGCAACCTGTTGATTTTGGCCACTCAGTTATTGGTTATAGAAGACAATAATAGAAAGGAGAATGAATAAGAAATACATGCAATTATTAAGGTTTTGATCTAGTATTGCTTACCTCTTCTTTTGAAACTTCATTCAGTATGATTTCATTTCCTTCATTTCTTTGCTCACACTGATTTTCTTCACCGCCTGTCCCATCTCTTGCTTTGACAATATTCTCTTTGATTGCAGCATCTTTTGTTTCTTCGTTGAGTAGTTCATTGTCAAAAGCCTTTTCATGTATCTCCCTTTTGAAATTCATAGCTTCTTCAACCTCTCCTTTTAGTTCCGGAATCTTCTCGTGACCCTCATCTTCTTTAAATTCTGTTTTATTCGTTTCATCTCGTTGGACCTCAGAAGGCAATACAGAGGTTGTGATATGAAGGTGGTTAGTTTCACCTCTCAAAATGGCTTCGGCTTCCTTTATCTTGTCCTTTTCCTGGCTTATCTTTTCCTCTTTCTTTACTCCATCAATGTGTCCATTTTTTGTTTCTTTTTCCTTCATATCATCCTCTTCGGTATTGTCAACTTCATTGACAGTTTTGTGCTTATACTCCTCAGATTGCAATGTGGCAACCAAATTTGAAATTTGCTCCTCGGGTTTCTCTGTTGCGGTAGTCTGAGAAGTAGCACTATCATCTACTGCAAGAGCTTCATCCTCCTTAAGCTGTTCCTTTTGCAAGGTCACATCATCTCTAGTATCACGTTGTAGGAATTTTGCTTCCTCCATTTTCTTACTTTCTATCTTCTCGGCTGTACCAGCAGTCATTTCATCTTCTTTGACAGCTTCTAGCCCAATGGACCTTTGCTTTTGTGAGCTTATCTCTACTGTAATCTGTGCATCAGAAGCATCTTCTTCTGTCTTGATTTTTATGATTTCCCCTTCGCTCGTTTTCTCATCTTCTGTCTCCTTAGTTTCAGGCTCACCAGGTCCTTCCTTTTCAAGCATTTCAGGTTGCTTCACCTTTTCTTCTTCTTTGCTGGCATCAGCTTCATGCTTTGGGTTCTGAACAGGGAATTCTAAATACAAAGATTGTTCATTTGATTCCTCCATTTGAAGAGCTTGAGCAGCAGCAGTTTCATCCTTTGTTGCATCATTAAGCTCCTGAAACTCTTGTTTTTCTAAGCATGTCTCAGCTTTTTTCTTTGCATCAGAAGGATCTTCTGAAATCTTGTCCAGACTCATGTCTGCTTCATTTATTTTCTCTTCTTCTGTCTTTTCAGCTTTGCTCACATTTTCTTCCTCCTCCGAAACTAATGGAGAGCTTGTAGTCTTCTCCTCTGGTTTATTAGTCTCAAGAGTCTGCTCACCAGTTATTTCATCTCCTGCAACAGCATCTAGCTTTGTGGGTATTTCTTCCTTTGTTTTGCCATATTCTATCTCCTCATTTATGGCTCCAGTTCCATGTTCGCTTTCCTTGGAAGCCAATGTTGAAAATATAGTTTGAATTTTCTCCTCTGGTTCCTCATTAGGAAGACCCTTATCAGCAATTGTGTCTACTGCTTTAAGCTCTCCTTGTTCTTTATTTGGCAAGCATACCTCTTCTATTCTCTTTGTGTCAGAAGAATCTTCTCGGCTCTCATGTTTTATTTCAGCATCCTTCTGGATCTCTTCTTCAATATTCTCAATCGGGTTTGCAATTCTGATATTTTCACCCTCAGAAAGCAATGTGCAAGCAGAACTTTGAAGTTGCTCATCCGGTTTCTCTTCAGTGTCTTCAGTTTTATTGGCTTCCAGTTCTGCTGTTGGGCCTTTCTCAGGTTCAGCAACCTGATCTTTGTGCATGTAAAGTGCATCAGCATCTCTTTTGATTACCTCCACTTCATTGTTGTCATTAAGTGGGATTTCAAGTGCCAAGTCGGAGGATATATCTTCAAGCTGCCCCATCTCTACTTCTTTAGTCTCTTGATTGGCACCACCTTTAATGGTTTCTAGACCCATCTTGAATGAGCTGATATTCAATGTATTTATGAGCTCCTCCTTCACAGCATCGTTTAAGCTCGTCTGTGCTCTTAAGTCTGTCACAACTTCAATATGACTCTCTTCATGGCAGAGTTTCAAGTCGTCGATAATATCAGCTTTTTCTTCTGCTTCTCTATCTTCACTGGACACTTTTGCAGGATCTGTGGACTCTTCACCCTGTCTCCTTTCTTCTAATTCTTCTATAATGTGGGATCCTTCTTTGTCATGGGTTGATTTTCTTTCAACCTCTGTTTGTTCTGCTTCTATGTGCTCTCTGGACTCAGCTTCCTTGATACATTCAGTTGAGACTGAATTGTAGTCTTTTGCCTGTTAACACATAGTTAAAATGTTTGAGATTTTGACACATAAAAAGAACTATTTTAATAGAAGTATATAACTATTTATTAAGAATTACTGAGATGACCTTATTTGCTTCATCTCCTCTTGATACTGGAGGAAGTTCATTTGTACTACTTTCTTCCTCCATGACATGTTCTTTGATGGCTTCACTACCATCAGCTTTCTCGACTTCCTTATCAACCTGCCAACAATGATAATGTAACTGAAATGCACCTTGAATAAACATGAAGACAAAATATCTCTACAAGCTCTTTACCTTTTCAGACAAAACGACAACCTTGGTAACCTCGTTTTCATTTTCTTCTCTGTTAATATAGTCTTCATCCTTCAGTTTGTGTTTCAGTTCCTCTGTAATATGTTCCTTGGTTTCTTGACTGGTTTCATCATCTTGGCTCTTGGTGTCTTCAGGGATTGTTTCATTACTTTGGTCTTCAGCCACGGGTTCCGAGTCAGATTTGGGCTTTTCTTCAAAACCTGCTAGTGCTGGCTCAACATTCTGTTCGAAATTAATGCATTAGTCGAGGGCTTGAGAAATCTGCTACTTAAATGAAGAGAAGCAATTGAATGGTGATAACTGATATGAACAAACGAACAAGATTAGACATACTATACAACTATGTTTTTCCATTATCGTATACATATGAAGTTTTGGTTTTTGTTTTCTATTGATAATTTGATTTGACGAGGTTCTTCATTGAGTTAACCATGTTCTATACTAAAATCTGAATCCAGTTTGTCATTGGAACGTGAATTCAACAAGTCTGTTGCAGTCTCTATTACATTTACATTTGCATAAAATATTACGCTAACTTTGAAAGGAGGGTTGAAAGTAGTCTGACCTCTTCTGTTACTGTTATAGTTTCAATCCTGGAAATTGAAGCATGGCTTGGATCCTCAAAAGTTTTATCTTTAATCTGGTTTTCAATTATCTCAATTTCACTGGTCTTTTGAGCTTCCTGAACGAGCTGTTATAGATTAAATATTCAATATGTATATATAAGAGAAAAAAAATGGAAGATGAACAAAGTTATAGTTTCTGTTTCCTTACCTCTCCATATGTCTTGCCTTCAGTCGGGTTTTCCTTTACCTCATCTTCCCCAGAGCCATCTGTAATCAGATCTTCCGAACAAGAAGTTGAATAAGTTGTTTCAGTAAGTTTCTTGTTCTTTGTGACCTGTCAAGTTTGACCCTTAGTTAATAGTCATCTAGATAATAATAGAAACGAGAATACATAGAAAATAGATGAAAAATTTATGATTTTTGAGCTAGTATTGGTTACCTGTTCTACCGAAACTTCATTCAGTGGGATTTCATTTCCTTCATTTGTTTTCTCACACTGGTTTACTTCACTCCCTGACCCATCCCTTGCTTTGGCAAGATTCTCTTTGATTGCAGCATCTTCTATTTCAGTGAGTAATTCATTGTCTAAAGCCTTTTCGCATGTATTTGCTTTGAAATTTGAGGCTTCCTCAACCTCTCCCGTTTTTTCTTGAATCTTCTCGGGACTCTCATCTTTCGATTCCATGTCATTCATTTCATCTCCTTGGACCTCAGAAGGCAGTGCAGATGTTGTGATATGAAGGTGATCATTTTCAGCTTCCAACACGGGTTTGGCCTCCTTTATCTCATCCTTTTCTGTGCTTATCTCTTCCACTGTCTTTACTCCATCAATTTCTCCAATTTTTGTTTCTTCTTCCTTCATATTCTCTTCTTCAGGCTTGTCAACTTCATTGATGGTTTCGTGCTCATGCTCCTCTGATGGCAATGTGACAACAGGATTGAGAATCTTCTCCTCAGGTTTCTCCGTTGGAATAGTCTGCGACGAATTATTATTTTCTGCTGCAAGAGCTTCATCTTCCTGAAGCAGTTCCTTCTGTAAGATCACATCTTCTCCATTATCTTGTGAGAATTCTGCTTCGCCTTTTTTCTCACTTTCTATCTTCTCAGCTGTACCAGCAGTTGCTTCGTCTTCTGCAAAAGCTTCTAGCTTGAGAGAGCTGTCCTTTTGTGAGCATATCTCTGCTGTTGTCCTTGCATCTGAAGCATCTTCTTCAGTCCCATCTTTTATGATTTGCCTATCGTTTGTTTTCTCATCTTCTTTCTCCTTTGTTTCATGCTCTAGCATTTCACTAGTTATAGCAGTGGCTGAAATAGAAAGTTGCTTCTCTGAGGAAGACTGACCAGAAGCAATTTCTTTTTTTGTAACTAACTGAAGCTCATTTAGCTCTTCTGTTACTCCAGCTGATGAGTCTTCATGGTTCCCATCGTGAAGCTTTTCGGTTTCTTTCCTTTTTTCTTTGTTTGCTTCAATCTCTTGTGATTCCTCTGTTAATGAAGCCTGAGCAATAATGGTTTCTTGATCTATAACAGCTTTAGGCTCCTGAGGTCCTTCCTTTTCGAGAAGTTCCACTTCCTTCACCTTTTCCCCCTCTTCTTCATTGGCCTCAGCTCCATGCTTTAGGTTCTCTTCAGTCAATTCTGAGGAAGACTGACCAGAAGCAATTTCTTCTCTAGTAACTAATTGAAGCTCATTTAGCTTTTCTGTTTCTCCAGCTGACGAGTCTTCACGGTTCCCATCGTCAAGCTTTTTGGCTTCTTTCCTTTTCTCTTCGTTTGCTTCAATCTCTTGTGATTCTTCTGTTATTGAAGCCTGAACTATAATGGTTTCTTGATCCATAACAGCTTCAGGTTCCTGAGGTCTTTCCTTTTCAAGAATTTCCACTTCCTTCACCTTTTCTTCCTCTTTTTCATTGGCCTCAGCTCCACACTTTAGGTTCTCGACAGTCAATTCTGAAGGCAAAGATTGCTCACTTGATTCCTCCACTTGGGGACATTGAGTAGTGGCAGTTTCATCGTTCTTAGCATCGTCAAGCTCCTGGATTGCTTCTTTTTCTGAACATGTCTCTGCTAATTCCTTTGCATCAAAAGGATCTTCTGAGATCTTCTCTGAAGTGTCTGCTTCACTTAATTTATCTTCTTCTATCTTCTTAACCGAGCTTACATTTTCTTCCTCCTCCTTAGAAACCAATGGAAAGCTTGTGGTCCCCTCCTTTGGTATTTTAGTCTCAAGAATCTGCTCACCAGTTACTTCTTCCAACTTTTCCACACTTAGGCCATTCTCGGCTTCAACAATCTGATCTTTGGGCATGTAAAATGCCTTGAGATCTCTCTCAGTAATCTCTGCTTCATCATTGTTGTTAGTTGGGGCTTCTGGTGCCAAGTTGGAGGATGTTTCTTCAAGCTGCACCTTCTCTATTTCTTTGGTCTCTTGATTAGAATCACTTTCAATGGTTTCTAAACTCATCTTGACTGAACTGATATTTGCTGTATTTACAAGCTCCTCATTCACCTCAGTGTTGTTTAAGCTTGTCCCTGCTATTACTTCTGTCACAGCTTCAATAGGACTTTCTTCATGACAAAATTTTGAGTCATCAATAATCTCCTCGATTTTTTCTTCTTCTCTGTCTTCACCGTGCTCCTTTATAGGGTCTCTGGAATCTTCGTCCTGTCTCCTTTCTTCTATTTCTTTCGTAAGGTCGGATCCTTCTTTGTCATTGGTCGAATTTTCTTCAACCTCTGCTTTTATCTGCTCTTTGGACGCAGCTACCTTAATACATTCAGTTGAGACGGCACTGTAGTCTTTGACCTGTCAGTACGTAGTTAAGATGTTTGAGAATTTGGCATATCAAAAGAGCTATTTGAGTATAAGTATTAATTGTGAATCACTTATCTAACCTCATTAGTTGCTTCGTCTCCTTTTGATACCGGATGAAGTTCATTTGTGCTACTTTCTTCCTCCATGACATGTTCTTTAATCTCTTTAATACCATCAACTTTCTCAACTTCCTTATCAACCTGCCAAAAATGAATATTTTTCAGTATAACAAAGAAATCTCCTTTAATAATCATGTAAGCAGAATATTCAGAAGTGTTCTTTACCTCTTCAGACAAAATTACAGCCTTCGTAACCACGTTCGTGTTTTGTTCACCGCTGATGCTGTCTTCATCTTCCAGTTTGTCTTTCAGTTCCTCTTTTATCTGTTCTTCAGTTTCTTGATTCTGAACACCAATGCTGGTTTCATCATCTAGGCTTTTGGTGTGTTCAGGGATTGTATCCTTACTTTGTTCTTCAGCCACTGCTTCTGTTTCAGATTTTGATTTTTCTCCAAAACCTGCTATTGCTACATTCTGTTTGAAATTGATACATTAGTTGAGGGCTGAAGAAACCCAGCTACTTAACTAAAGAGAAACAGTTGAGGTGATATGAACATTTGGACAAGGTTAGACATTATATACAACTTTATTTTCCATTATGGTGTATATATATAATTTTGGTTGTTGTCTTCTTCAATGATTTGATTTCATGACGTCCTTCAATGATTTATCACATTTTTGTACTAAAACCTGGAATCTCTTTTGTAATATGAACCGATTCATGGAATCGACTAGAAAGTTGCACACTTATACTTCCTATCTGCGTAAAACATTATGAAAGGTTTGAAAGGAGGATTCAATGGTAGGCTAACCTCTTCTGTTACCGATGTGGTTTCAATCTTGACAACTGAAGCTTGGCCTGGATCCTGAACAGTTTTATCTTTGATCTGGTCTTCAATTATCTCGCTTCCACTGGTCTTTTGAGTTTCCGCAATGAGCTGTTAAGGACAAAGCTTCAGTACAGATATTGAAAAGAAAGAATATGTAAGATGAACGAAGTTTGGTTTTCATTTCCTGACCTCTTCATATTTCTTGTCTTCAACCAGTTTATCCTTTAGCTCTTCTCCAGAGCCATCTTTGATCATCTCTTCCAAATGGGAAGTTGAATAAGATATTTCAGTAACTTCCTTGTTCTCCATAACCTGTCAATTTGCTCTCTCATTTAATAGTTTTCACAATAATAAATTTTAATTGCAAAGAAGTACGTGAAATTGTTAAGGTTTTGAGTTAGTTTTGCCTACCTCTTTGTCCAAATCTTTATCCTCCGTGATTTCATTTCCTTCAATTGTTTTCTCGCATTGATGTTCTTCACCCTCTGTCTCATCTCTTGCCATGACAATTTTCTTTTCGTTGGCAGCATCTTCTGTTTCAGTGAGTAATTCATTGTCAGAAGCCCTTTTACATGTCTCCTTGTTGAAATTTGAGACTTCCTCTATCTCTCTTGTTTGTTCTTGAATATTCTCTGTACTTTCATCTTCTTTCAGTTCTGTTTCCATTGTTTCGTTTTCTTTGACCTCAGAAGGCAATGTAGAGGTTATAGAATGAAGGTTATCTGTTGATGTCTCACCTGGAACAATATGAACTGCAGCTGCTCTATCTTCCAAGGCACCTTGAAGCTCTTTTGTGCTCTTTGATTGTGAGCTTTCTTCATCTTCAAATGATTCTGCTTTTATTTTCTGTTCTTCTATAACAGCTCCATGCTCCTCCAATTCCTTGGATATAACCTCACTAATAATTGTTTCACCTTCCAACATGGCTTCAGGTTCATTTGTGCTACTTTCTTCCTCCATGACCTGTTCTTTAGTATCTTCACTACCATCAGCCTGCTAAAGTTAACTTTTGTCAATCAACAGAAATAAATCTCCTTAAAAAGTCATATAGGCAAAATATTTATAAGTGTTCTTTACCTCTTCAGACACAACCTTTTTTGTGTTTTTGTCTTTGTTAACACTGTCTTCATCCTTAAGTTTGTTAACACTGTCTTTATTTTGGGCATCAGTGTTGGTTTCGCCATCTTGGCTCTTGGTGTCTTCAGGGATTGGTTCCTTGCTTCGGTCTTCAGCCACTGGTTCTGAGTCAGATTCGGGCTTTTCTTCAGAACCTGCTAGTGCTAGCTCAACATTCTGTATGAAATTAATAAGTTAGCCGAGGGCTTGAGAAATCCACTAAAATGAAGAGAAACAATTGAATGGTGATATGAACATCTGGACAAGGTTAGACACTTATAAAGTTTTGGTTTTTGTCTTCTTTCAATAATTTGATTTTATGAGGTTCTTCAATGAGTTAACTGTGTTCTATACTAAAACCTGAAATTCCTTTTGTCACTCACACAGATTCATAAAATTAACTAGACTGTTGCACAATCTGTTACGGTTACATTTGCATAAAATATTATGAAAAGCATGGAAGGAGGATTCAATGCTGTCTAACCTCTTCTGTTGCTGTTGCGGTTTCAATCCTGGCATCTGAAGCTTGGACTGGATCCTCAACAGTTTTATCTTCTATTGGATTCTCATTTTCACCGGTCTTTTGAGCTTCCAAGATGACCTGTTATAGATTAAAGCTTCACTACAGATATCAAAAAGCAAAAAACGAGTAAGATGAAGAAAAGTTTAGTAGTGCTTACCTTTTCTGTTGAAACTTCATTCAATATGATTTCCCCTGTCTCAGTTCTTGCTTTGACAAGTTTCTCGTGGATTGCAGCATCCTCTGTTTCATTTAGTAACTCATTTTCGGAAGCCTTTTCATGTATCTCCGTATTGAAATCGGAAGCTTCCTCAATCTCCCTTGTTTGTTCTGGAATCTTGTCGGGATTCTCATCTTCTTCCAGTTCTGTTTCCTTCCTTTCATCTCCTTGGACCTCAGATGGCAGCATAGAGGTTGTAAGATGAAGGTGATCTGTTGGCAATATGTCAGCAGGATTCGGAAGATCTTTGTGTTTTTCTGTCTGGATCACTTCCGAAGAAGCATTGTCATCTACTGCAAGAGCTTCATCCTCTTGAAGCCGGTCCTTCTGCAAGGATGCATCTTCTTCATTATAATCTTGTGTTTTCACACTTCCTATCATCTCATCTGTTATAGTTCTTTCACATTCCTCTTCCTTTGAAGGCAGGGCAGAGGTTGGATTCTGAATCTGTTCATCTGATGTCTTCTTAGTGAGAGTCTCACTGACTGCCATTTCATCTTCTGCAACAGCTTCTGGTTTGACAGACCTTTCGGTTTGTGAGCATATCTTTAATGCTGTCTTTGCCTCCTTAGCATCTTCTTGAATCTCGTTTCTTATGAGTTCCCCTTCGTTTGTTTTCTCATCTTCTTTTTCAGTGTCATCATTTTTACCATCATCAAGCTTGAGAAATTCTTCTTTTTCCAGGCATATCTCTGCCGTTGTATCTGCAACTGAAAGATCTTCTGAAATCTTGTCTGGAATCATGTCTGCTTCATATATTTTCTCTTCTTCTATGCATATATTTTCTTCATTGTCTTCCTCAAAAACCAATGGAGTGCTTGTAGTGCCCTCCTCTGGTTTATTTCCTGAGAGAGTCTGCTCACCAGTTACTACACCTCCTGTAAGAACATCTAGCTTAGTGGGTACTTCTCCCTTTGTTTTTCCATATTCTATCGCCTCACTGATGGCTCTGGTTCCATGCTCACTTTCCTCAGAAGGTAATGTTGAAGATGTAGTTTGAATTTGCTCCACTGGTCCATCAGTTAGAGGAGCCTGGTCAGCAATAGTTTCTTCTTCTGAGACTGCTTCTGTTTGTTCATTTGACAAGCATACCTCTTCTATTGTCTTTGTTTCAGATGAACCTCCTCGACATTCTTGTTTTATTTCATCATCCTTCTGCATCTCTTCTTTGATCTTTTCAACAGGACTTGCTTCAGTCTCAGAAAGAAATGAGCAATAAGAAGTTTGAAATTGCTCCTCAAGTTTTACTTCTAAAACAGTATTAGGGGAACCCATATGATCTATTTCCCCCAGTAGCTCAGCTTTTGAAATTTTGGAGGCTTCACTCTTTGTCTCTACAAGCTCATGGTCCTGGGTTAGGTTGTCCACCGTTTCTTCTCTTACTTCTGTTACTGCTCCAATACGACTCTCATTATAACACAAGTTTGAGTCATCAATTATCTCCTCAGTTTTCTCTTCTGCTTCTCGATCTTCGCTATGCAGACTTACAGGATCTCTGGACTCCTCATCCTGTCTCATTTCCTCGAATTCTTTGGTGATGTGGGATGCTTCCCCATCACTGGTTAAATATTCTTCAACCTGCAAGTTTTCTGCGACTATCTGCTCTTTGGTCTCGGCTTCCGTGACACATTCAGTTAGGACTGAACTGCAGTCATCCACCTGTGCATAAGGTAGTTAAAAAGTTTAACAATATGACATCAAAAATGTTATTTGAGTAACTATTCATTTTTAAGTGAAAAGTGTACTTATTCACTAACGTTTGATACTGATTTTCATATAATTACTTGATTTTGTTTATTAAGAAGAAAAAGAGTGAAAAGAGTAGAATAATTGTTCACTAACCTTTGCACTATAATTCGTGATAACCATCTCAGGAATCTGATTTTCTTTTTCCATTTCAGTCTCTTCCTTCAAGCTTTCCGGTTTTTCTATGTTCTTAGCAAAATTCTCTTCTCCTGTAGCCTTTTTGTCATCCTTGCTAGTACCCAAGGTTGCTTCCAAATCCATGGCTCCATCCAATGGCTTTCCATCTTCAAATTTTGATCTTTCCAGTCCTACATCTGATGAATTTTCAACTGGCAGTGTTTCCGCTTCGCATGCATGGGTTTGATTCTCTAGTTCTCTATGTTCTTCACCACTAGAGACATCGGTGACCTCTAGATTAGATTTCCCCGCCAACTGTTCCTCGACTTCATGTCCACTCTCATTTCCTGTATCTTCAGGCTTAGCTTTAGGGACATCTACTAACGGGCTATCTTCATTTTGAATTGATTTTTCATCCGTTATTTGTGGCACAGGAGTTTCTGAGTGCTCACAGGAACCCTGATCTTTTTCTGAAGTTTCATCAGTTATTTTCCTTTCTTCAATGAGTGTGGCCTCATATTCCTTCACTTCATCTCCTAATATTTCTTTCAAGGGAATCTCCTTGGTGGTCATCTCCATTTGATCTTCACTTCCCGCATTTGGAACTTTATCCTGCATTGCATCTTCTTCTTTCTCCATGTCCTTCTCGTGTGTTAGGTGAGAGTCCCCTGATTTCACATCAATTTCAGCACTGCATACACCACTCTCTTCATGTTCACTTCTTGCTAAGCTGTTCTCTTTGACGACAACAACATTATTTATTTCGTTCTTTCCCTTTTCGACTTCAGCATGAGCTTCAGTTTCCTTTATGTTTGTTTCTTCTGTTTCTGCTACACATGATGCTGAGGTTTCTTCTTCAATGTCCTTTTTGGACTCCTTGAGCTCAAGCGACAAACTACAGACATGGTCTTCTTTCACTTCTATTGGTGTTGTTTCTTGTTTTGACTCCTGTATAATATCAAACAGACTAGAATCATTATTTGGCTTTGCTGTTTCCTCTATGGACGCTGTTTCCTAGATGATTTAGCTACTAGCCTTTAAAACAATTGGATATTTATATTGATGGAAGATTGAGTTCAGAAACATTGAATAAGTGGAAAAGTTAAGATGTTAGTGAGTCATACTATCTACTTACCTCTGTTATCGAGACCACTGCTGCATTCTTCTCTTCTTCACCTTTTTCTTTCATCGTATCCGTCATTAGTGATGTCTGATCTTTCTTGTTATCTTCCTCCTCTAAAATTTGTTTTTCTGTATTCTCAATGGTGCCGTCTGGTTCCAGATTTTCAGAGACCTGAACAAAAAATAATATTGGGAGATTGGTGAAACGTGAAGGTTTTCAGCTTCCAACTTGATCTTACGACTTCCAAAGAAAAAAAAAACTTTATTTTGAGAACTAGGCTCTTCAAAGTTTTAGAAGTAACATGAATTTCACCTCTACTTCAGGTGTGGCTTCATTTTCATTTTCTTCTGTAGCTTTCAGTGAGTCATTGATGATAGCACATTCTTCCTTCACGATCAATGTTGGGCCTTCATGAACCTGCATGAAGAATAAGGTGTACTTTAATTAATAATTACAATGATGATCTCTGAAAGAGATTAAAATTGTTTTAAAAAAAGGTTTTAAACTGAGTTAGTATTCATTCATGCCCTAAATTTAGACCTCTTTGGTTTCTTCCTGATTTAAGTTATCTTCTACGTTCTCCATGGCATCCTTCGGTAGTGCACTTCTGTTCTCTGACTCCTGCAGTATACTCTCTTCTTTGTGTTCTAAAGCTTCATTTTCCACTGGTTCAACATTGGAGAACTTGTTCTGCTTTTCGTGCTCATTGTCCATTAGTTGTCCAACGAACGAGTCAGTAACATGTAAATCATCAGCATTCTCGTTTGAAATCTCAACTTCCACGGTTTCATTACTCTGACTTGCTTTAGGCTGTAGGTGGTCAGTTGGTGAGTCTTCCCTAGTTTCTCCCTCGGATCTCTCGTCATGGTCTTTGACTGATGTTGCTTCTGCGATGCTTGTGTTTGTTTCTGCAGTTTCGGCACAGATGGCAGTATTGACATCCTCAGAAACTGCATCTAAAGGACACATATGGTTCTCCTTTTCGGGTTCATTCTTTTGCTTGAAGCTCTCCTGGATTTCGTCCTTGTGGGAATTTTCCTCTTGATTCTTCTGTACGACAACAATATTTTCTACTTCACTAGTTTTTACTTCAGGCATTGGAACAATGGATTCCTCGTCCTTTCTCATTTCAGACAATCCCTTTGTTATGGCCAGCTCCTTGTCTGTCACCTGTATGACTCTCACGTCCGCCGCAATGTTTTCTGAGTGCCTGTGAGGATCTTGATCTTCTTCTGAAGTGTCCTCGGCTATTTTCCTCTCTTCAATGAGAGTCGTATCATATTTTTCCAAAGGCATAGTAGAATGTTCCTTAACATCATCTCCTAATACCTCTTTCAATAGAATCTCCTCGGAGGTCATTTCCATTTGATTTTCACTTCCTGTGTTTGGAAATTTATCCTGCACTCCATCTTCTTTTCGGGAAATCTCGATGTCCTTCTCACTTGTCACGTATGATTCTACTGATTTTACATCAATGTCTGCACTTTCTAAACCAATCCCTTCATCTTCACCATCAACAACATTATTTATTTCATTAATTTCCTCTTCTTCTGGTTCAGCTTTAGCTTCCTTTAAGTTTGTTTCTGCCGTTTCTGCTGCTTGTGATGTACAATCGAAATCAGCAGTATCGATGTGTTTGTTTACTGCTGTTTCTTCTTCAGTATCCATTTTGGACTCCTCGAGCTCAAATGAAGAGCTGCAGACAAGTTCTTCTTTGAAATCGATTATAGTTATTTCTTTTTCCGCTGTACCTGAAGCTGTAGTTTCTGATCCTCTACAAACCTGCAGGATATACAAAATTTCAATATAACTCTGACAAAGTTCTGGATGGTTATGGACTTATAAGACAAATTCCAATAGGCCATGGGTCATCTTTGTGCTAAGTTCATGAACTGAACATTTTATTCTTTGAAATCCAAGTTATCGTGAGGTTTGCTAGCTAGCATCAGTTGCCTCATGACACCTCTCTTATTAAGGATCTCTGTTTTTGGCCTTATCTTTTGTGGTTTTGATCAGAATTCACTCAGCTCTATATTTTTACACTGTGTAATGGATAGCCTATCACTTCTGATTGTACTGTTTTGCATTGTACGCATGTGTTTGCCAATAATAATGGTTGTTTGTTCCAGGTCTATTAATGGAAGTAGTTCGGAAGTATATTATAAGATTGAAGTTTGAAGATTGGAGAGTTAAATAATTTTCTTACCTCTTCAATTGTAATCTGATTATTGTTGGTGTCTTCCTCCTTTAGAATTTGTTTTCCATCATTCTCAACTGTGTTGTCCGGTTCTAGCTTTTCAGCGACCTGAATGAAAATATATTCATAGATTGGTTAAACATGGACGTTTCAGATTTTAGCAAATAGATTGAAATTGAGTTAGTATTCATGATAGGAACTCTTTTGATTACCTCAGCTTCATCCTTGTCCACAGTTTCCATATTTAGGTTCTGCTTTTGCACTTCATCATTTTCATTAGTTCGGATATCAGGATCCGATTCAGAGGATATCTCTTCAAGCTGCACAATCTCCACTTCTGTCTCTTGAGCATCACTCTTAATATTTCCTACAGTCGTCTCAGCTGAGCTGATATTTGAAGCATTTACAATCTTGTCGGCGTCGTTCAAGCTCGTCTCTGCTGTTACTTCTTTTACAGCTTCAATACAACTCTCCTCATGACACGGTTTCGAGTCATCAATAATCTCCTCAGTTTTCTCTTCTGCTTCTCGATCTTTGCTACGCAGACTTACAGGATCTCCGGACTCTTCAGCCTGTCTCATTTCTTCTAATTCTTTGGTGATGTGGGATGCTTCTCCATCATTGGTTGAATGTTCTTTGACCTCCAAGTTTTCTGCAACTATCTGCTCTTTGGACTCTGCTTCCATGAAACATTCAGTTGCGACAGAACTGTAGTCTTCCACCTGCGCATAACATAGATAAAATGTTTAACAATATAACATCCGAAAATTTGTTTGAATATCTATTCATTTTGAAAGTGAAAAGTGTAATTATTCATTTTGTTTTTTAACAAGAAAAAGAGCAGAATAAGTATTCACTAACCTTTGCATTATAAGTCATGATAACCATCTCAGGAATCTGATTTTCTTTTTCTATTTCAGTATCTTCCTTCAAGCTTTCCGGTTTCTCTATGTTCTTAGCTAATTTCTCTTCTTCGGTAGCCTTCTCATCATCCTTGTGAGTACCCAAGGTTGCTTCCAAATCCACAGCTTCATCCAATGGCTTTCCATCTTCAATTTTTGATCTATCCAGTCTTACATCTGACGGATTTTGAACTGGCAGTGCTTTTGCTTCGCAAGCATTGGTTTGATTCTCAAATTCTCTATGTTCTTCAACGGTAGAGACATCAGTGATCTCTAGATTAGATTCCTCGGCCAACTGTTCCTCAACTACTTGTCCACTTTCATTTCCCATATCTTTAGACTCAGCTTTAGGGACATCTACTAGCGGATTATCTTCAATTTGCATTAATTTCTCATCCATTATTTGTGGCATAGGAGTTTCTGAGTGCTCACGCTGATCCTGATCTTTGTCTGAAGTTTCGTCAGTTATTTTCCTTTCTTCAGAGAATGTTGCCTCATATTCCTTCACTTCATCTCCTAATGTTTCTTTCAAGGGAATCTCCTTGGTGGTCATCTCCAATTGATCTTCACTTCCTGCATATGGAACTTTATCCTGCACTGCATCTTCTTCTTCGGGAATCTCCATGTCCTTCTCGTGTGTTACGTACGAGTCCCCTGATTTCACATCAATTTCAGCACTGCATACACCACTCTCTTCATGTTCCGTTCTTGCTGAGCTGTTCTCTTCGATGACAACAACATTATATATTTCGTTATTTCTCTTTTCTCTTTCAGCTTCAGCATCAGCTTCAGCTTCAGCATCAGCTTCAGCTTCCTTTATGTTTGTTTCTTCTGTTTCTGCTGGATATGATGCTGAGATTTCTTCTTCGGTGTCATTTTTGGACTCCTTGAGCTCAAACTCCGAACTACGAGCCCAGTCTTCTTTCACTTCTATTGGTGTTATTTCTTCTTTTGACTCCTGTACAATATCATACAGACTAGAACCATTATTTGGCTTTGCTGTTTCCTCTATGGACTCTGTTTCCTCAATGATTGTGTAGCTCGTCTGTAAAACATTGAATATATAAGTTGATGGAAGATTGAATTCAAAAACATTGAATAAGTGGAAAAGTTAAGATGTTAGTGATTCATACAATCTACTTACCACTGTTATCGACGCCACTGCTGCAGTATTCTCTTCCTTAGCTTTTTCTTTCTTCGTCTCAGTCATTAGTGTTGTCTGATCCTTCTTGTTGTCTTCCTCCTCTAGAATTTGTTTTTCGGCATTCGCTACTGTGTTGTCTGGTTCCAGATTTTCACAGACCTGAACAAAATTAGTATCAAAAGATTGGTGAAACATGGAGGTTTTCAGCTTTCAACTTGATCTTAAGACTTTCAAAACAAACAAAAAAAAGATCTTAAGAACTAGTCTTTGCAAAATTTTAGAAGTAACATGAATGTCACCTCTACTTCAGGTGTGGCTTCATTTTCATTTTCTTCTGTAGCTTTCAGTGAGTCATCGATGATAGCACATTCTTTCTTCATGATCGACATTGGACCTTCATGAACCTGCATGAAGAATAAGGTGTACTTTTATTAATAATTACAATGATAATATCTGAAAGAGATTAAAATTGTTTTAAAATTGTTTTTTAAACTGAGTTAGTATTCATTCATGCCCTAAATTTACACCTCTTTGGTTTCTTCATGTTTTAAGTTCTCCATGGCATCCTTTGGTTCAGGTTCCTGTGCACTGCAGTTCTCCGGCTGCTGCAGTATACTCTCTTCTTTGTGTTCTAAAGCTTCATTTTCCACTGGTTGAACACTGAGGAGCTCATACTGCTTTTCGTGCTCATTGTCCACTAGTTGTCCAACATATGAATCAATAACATGTAAATCATCAGCCTTCTCGTTTGAAATCTCAACTTCCACAGTTTCATTAATGTAACTTGCTTTAGTTTGTAGGTGGTCAGTTGGTGAGTCTTCCCTTATTTCTCCCTCAGATCTCTCGTCATGGTCTTTGACTGATGTTGCTTCTTCGATGCTTGTGCTTGTTTCTGCAGTTTTGGCACAGATGGCAGTATTGACATCCTCAGAAACTGCATCCAAAGGACACGCATGGTTCTCCTCTTCGGGTTCATTCTTTTGCTTGAAGCTCTCCTCCTGGATTTCGTCCTTGTGGGAATTTTCCTCCTGATTCTTCTGTATGAAACCAATATTTTCTACTTCACTAGTTTTTACTTCAGGCATTGGAACAATGGATTCAACGTCCTTTCTCATTTCGTCTGATCCCTTTGTTATAGCCAGCTCCTCATCTGTCTCCTGTACAACTTTTGCATCCACAACATTTTCAGGGGGTTTGTATAGAGCTTGATCTTCTTCTGAAGTTTTATCAACTATTTTCTTCCCTTCAATGAGAGTTGCATCATTTTCTTCTGAAGGCATAGTAGAACCTTCCTTAACATCATCTCCCGATACCTCTTTCATTGGAATCTCCTCAATGGTCATTTCCATTTGATTTTCACTTCCTGCATTTGGAATTTTATCCTGCATTCTATCTTCTTCTCGGGGAGTCTCGATGTCCTCACTTGTCACACACAATTCTTCGGATTTTACATTAATGTCTGCGCTTTCTAAACCAATCTCATCATCTTCACCATCAACAACATTATTTATTTCATTCTTTTCCTCTTCTGGTTCAGCTTTAGCTTCTTTTAAGTTTGTTTCTTCCGTTTCTGCTGCTTGTGATGTGCAGTCCAACACAGCAGTACTGATATATTCTTTTACTGTGGCGGCTTCTTCAGTATCCATCTTGGACTGCTCGAGCTCAGATGAAGAGCTACAGACAAGTTCTTCTTTGACTTCAATTGGAGTTATCTCTTCTTTTGCTGTACCTGAAGCTGCAGTTTCTGATCCTTTACACACCTGTGCGGTAAACAAAATTTCAACATAAACATGATAATTTCTGGACGATCACGGGCTATATTATAAAACAAATTCCAACAGGTCATGAGCCATCTTTGTGCTAAGTTCATGAACGGAATTTTTTATTCTTTGAAATCCAAGTTATCTTGAGGTTTCCTAGCCGGCATCAGTTGCCTCATGGCACCTCTCTTATTAATGAACTCTGTTTTTGGCCTTTTCTGATTTTGATCAGAATTCACTCGGCTGTATTACTTTTTCACTGTTTAGTGGATAACCTTTTGATGTGGCATAAGACTTCTGGTTGTGCTGTTTTGCATTGTACGCATGTGTTTGCCAATAATGGTTATTTGTTCCATGTCTATTAATGGAAGTAGTTCGGAAGTATATTATAAGTTTGAAGTTGAAAGATTAGAGAGTTGTATAATTTTCTTACCTCTTCAATTGGAATCTGATTATTGTTGGTGTCTTCCTTCTCTAGAATTTGTTTTCCATCATTCTCAACTGTGTTGTCCGGTTCTAGCTTTTCAGCAAACTGAATGAAAATATATTGGAAGTGTTGGAATCCCTATAATTAAGGATAGAAATCTGATGGTATTGGAATCCCTATAATTAATGATAGAAATCTGTTGTGATCTCTTGTAAATAGAAACTAATCTCAGTTACTGATTCTTAGGAAATTAGGATATCAATTACTGATTCTTAGGGATTAGGATTTATTTCCTTTAAAATGATTATTTTTCTCTTTATAAAGCTGTAAACTAAAGCAGTAGCAATATAACAGAATTTTTCCTCTGAGTGTTTTTACATGGCATCAGGGCTATAGGATTCATTCGATCCTAATTTTTTCTCTAAATTCCCTTACTAAAAATTTCTGTGGTTTAGTCCTCCAATGGGTGATATCAATGAGAATTTCTCTGAAACTGAGACATCACAAATAACTCAGAATATCAATCAGGGAATCACTCAAGGTGAAATTAATTCCTCCCTTATAATCACCAATCATCGGCTAAATGGGAAGAACTTCTTGCAATGGTCTCAATCGGTTCTTATGGTGATTCGTGGTCGTGGCAAATTAGGGTACATCAATGGAGAAATCCCACGACCAACCATGGCTGATCCTACTTATGCCACTTGGGAACTCAACAATTCAATTGTAATGGCTTGGCTAATCAATTCGATGGAAGGCCATATAAGCCGCACCTATCTTTTTTTCAAAACTGCAAAAGACATGTGGGATGCAGTCAAAGAAAACTACTCAGATCTTGGAAACGCCTCCCAAGTATTTGAAATCAAGCTTAAGTTAAAGGACATCCGACAAGGAACACTCGAGGTAACTCACTACTATAACAATTTGAAAATTTTGTGGCAAGAACTGGATATGTATTATGAGGCAGATTGGGGTGAAGGCTTAGAACACAACAGGTTTATGGTCCATCTCAACAATGAACGTCTTTATGAGTTTTTAGCAGGACTGAACCGTGAGTTAGATGAGGTCCGTGGCCGAATTCTGGGTAGATCACCTCTTCCCAACGATCGGTGAAGCATTTGCAGAAGTTAGAAGAGAAGAAAAGCGTCGTCTTGTCATGATGGGAGATTCAAAGGAACCTAAACCTATGACTCCAATTTCTAATCGTCCTACTGAAACCTCTGCTCTCATCTCCAAAGGTCCACAGCCACAAAAACGTGCTGGAAATGATTCTGGATCAACAAGACCATGGTGTAGTCACTGCAATCGTGTTGGTCATACAAAAGAAAAATGCTTCAAATTCCATGGCTATTCTGAAAAAAAACAGAAGGATAATAAGACTGCCATGTTATCCTCCACTACTGCTGATGATGTTCTTGATGTTCGCTTAACCAAAACACAGCTTGAGACTCTCCATAAGATACTTGGTACTCCCACTACTCATGGATCTCTAGCAACTCAAGGTACTGCCCTCAACATTGCTTTTGAATCTAATAATCAATCTCCTTGGATACTCGATTCGGGCGCCTCTGATCACATGACAGGTGACTCCACGTTGTTTCACACCTACACTCCTTGTCATAACAAATCCCGAATCCGCATAGCTGACGGTTCTTACTCACCTGTGGCTGGAATAGGAGAAGTACAAATGACAGAGAATTTTTCTCTCGATAAAGTCCTATATGTTCCAAACTTGTCCTGTAATTTACTTTCAATTAGTAAACTTACTAAGGATGAAAAAGTTCTTGCTGAATTTTCTGCAATTGGTTGTGTGATACAGGAACAGAAATCGGGGAGGATGATTGGCACTGCTAAAGTTGATGATGGACTATATATTTGGAATAAAAACAGTACACAAGGGGGATTGGCTCTATCCACTGCAAAAGAGGACACTATTATGTTATGGCACCGTAGGTTAGGACATCCAAACTTTGTGTATTTGAAAAAACATCTTCCGCTGTTATTTCGAAATAAAAGTATTAATTCCTTGAAGTGTGAAATTTGCCAATTATCTAAACATACTCGTGTGCCATACCCATTAAAACCACATATTCAGTCCCAACCTTTTTCGTTAATCCATAGTGACCTATGGGGAGCCAGCCGAGTGAAAAATATTACAGGGGCTAGATGGTTTATAACATTCATTGATGATCATACTAGGGTCTGTTGGGTCTATCTACTCAAAGAAAAATCTGAAACACCCAAAGTATTCCAAAATTTTCACTCAATGGTTCGAACCCAATTCAACTCTACCATACATACCCTCCGTACTGACAATGGGAGAGAATACTTCAACTCTGTCTTAAGTCCATACCTTTCTGACCAAGGCATTATACACCAAAGCTCGTGTCCTGACACTCCTCAACAAAACGGGATCTCTGAGAGGAAAAATCGTCATCTTCTTGATGTGGCTCGAGCCATAATGTTCACTATGAATGTTCCAAAATACTTGTGGGGAGAAGCTGTCCTTACTGCCTGCTATCTCATAAATCGAATGCCATCAAAGATCCTCAATTTCCAAACACCTCTAAATACTCTTTTAAAGGCCTTCCCTCTATTTCATGTCCCTAATCTTCCAGCCAAAATATTCGGCTGTAAAGCTTTTGTCCATAACCATCAACCAAATCAATCCAAACTTGATCCTCGAGCCCACACCTGTATCTTCATTGGATATTCCCCTACACAAAAAGGCTATAAGTGTTACTCACCAACATTGCACCGAATGTTTGTCTCTCGAGATGTTACCTTCTTTGAAAATGAACCATACTTTGCAGCATCTCATCTTCAGGGGGAGATTTTTAATGAAGATGAGACCCTTAATACTCTCCTCATTATACCGCCTGATCCTACTACTACTATCCCAGATTTAGTTGTTTCCCCTATACAGCAAGAATTTAACACCGTCCTTCCCAATGACAATACCTCCACCGAAGTACAACAGCCACTTGGTCAAGAAAAACAGCAAATACAGGTTTACTCCCGACGGAATCGTTCTCCTGAAACTGATACAGCAGTGCCAATTACATCTCCAACCGAGGACTGTTCTGAAGCAGAAGTCCCACCTCCGTCACCATCCATCTATCTTCCAATTGTAGTTCGAAAGGGTACAAGGAGCTGCACTCAACATCCTATTTCTCGGTTTGTATCCTATGGAAATTTATCTAAGTCTTACAAAGCTTTTGTGACTAATGTTGATTCTGTAAAAATTCCAAAAAATATAGAAGAGGCTCTTGAATTAGCTGAGTGGAGACAAGCCGTGATGGAAGAAATGAAGGCCCTCAAAAACAATGAAACATGGGAAGTCTCGGATCTGCCTAAAGGGAAAAAAACCGTAGGGTGCAAATGGATTTTCACTACGAAATTTAAACCCGATGGCCGTATTGACCGATACAAAGCTCGACTTGTGGCTAAGGGATTCACCCAAACTTATGGTCTCGACTACAATGAGACGTTTGCACCGGTTGCCAAGCTAAACACCGTTCGGGTCCTGCTATCTCTTGCTGCCAACCTTGATTGGCACTTGACTCAATTAGATGTAAAAAATGCTTTTCTCAACGGGGAATTAAATGAGGAGGTGTATATGGATTTCCCACCAGGGTTTGAAGAAAACAAGGACCAAATGTGTAAGTTGAAGAAGTCCTTGTATGGGCTGAAACAGTCTCCACGAGCGTGGTTCAGCCGATTTGCAAAAGCTATGACTAGCAGAAATTACATTCAAGGACAGGCAGACCACACCATGTTCTACAAGCACTCGGAAGAGGGTAAATGCTGCATCCTTATCGTTTATGTTGACGATATAATAATAACAGGAAATGACTCGAGCGAAATTTTGAGATTGAAAGAATTTCTTGGTACAGAGTTTGAACTTAAAGACTTGGGGAGTCTTAAATATTTTCTTGGAATGGAGGTAGCAAGGTCGAAAAAAGGTATCTTCATTTCCCAAAGGAAATATGTTCTTGATCTACTGTCGGAAGTTGGTTTGATGGGCAGCAAACCAGCCGAAACTCCTATGGAGTTTAACCTCAAATTGGGAACTAATGAGGATGGAGAAGAAATCGACAGGGGGAGATATCAACGTCTAGTAGGAAGGCTCATCTACCTATCTCACACCCGTCCAGACATAGCCTTCAGTGTGAGTGTTATTAGCCAGTATATGCATGCCCCGAGGGAGAAGCACCTGGAAGCTGCATATAGAATACTAAGATACCTAAAAGGAACTCCTGGTAAAGGCCTGTACTTCAAGAAGACTATCAAGCGAAGCGTGGAAGTCTACACTGATGCAGACTGGGCAGGTTCTGTTAATGATAGACGCTCTACAAGCGGCTATTGTAGTTATGTTTGGGGTAATCTTGTGACGTGGAGGAGCAAAAAACAATTTGTGGTAGCACGCAGCAGTGCAGAGGCAGAGTATCGAGCACTATCTCATGGTATATGCGAAGGAGTTTGGATACAAAGACTTATGGGAGAACTAAAAGTGCCTTTTACCAGACCTATGAAGATGTACTGTGACAACCAGGCTACTGTCAGCATAGCACATAATCCTGTGCATCATGATCGGACCAAACATGTGGAAATAGATCGTCACTTTATAAAAGAAAAAGTACACTCAGGAGAAGTATGCATCATCTACCTACCTACTAGACAACAAGTTGCAGACATGTTAACCAAAAGTTTGAACAGAAACATGTTTGAAGAACTTAGTGGCAAGCTGGGTTTGATTAACATCTACACTCCAACTTAAGGGGGAGTGTTGGAATCCCTATAATTAAGGATAGAAATCTGATGGTATTGGAATCCCTATAATTAAGGATAGAAATTTGTTGTGATCTCTTGTAAATAGAAACTAATCTCAGTTACTGATTCTTAGGAAATTAGGATATCAATTACTGATTCTTAGGGATTAGGATTTATTTCCTTTAAAATGATTATTTTTCTCTTTATAAAGCTGTAAACTAAAGCAGTAGCAATATAACAGAATTTTTCCTCTGAGTGTTTTTACAGAAAGATTGGTTAAGCATGGAGGTTTCAGCTTTTAGCAAATAGATTGAAATTGGGTTAGTATTCATGATAGGAACTCTTTTGATTACCTCAGTTTCATCCTTGTCCACAGTTTCCATATTTAGATTCTGCTTTTGCACTTCATCATTGTCTTTAGTTAGGACATCAGGATCCAATTCAGAGGATATCTCTTCAAGCCACACATTCTCCACTTCTGTCTCTTGAGCATCACTCTTAATATTTCCTACAGTCGTCTCAGCTGAGCTGATATTTGATGCATTTACAATCTTGTCGGCGTCGTTCAAGCTTGTCTCTGCTGTTACTTCTGTTACAGCTTCAATACAACTCTCCTCATGACACGGTTTCGAGTCATCAATAATCACCTCAGTTTTCTCTTCGGCTTCTCGATCTTCTCTACATAGACTTACAGGATCTCCGGACTCTTCAGCCTGTCTCATTTCTTCTAATTCTTTGGTGATGTGGGATGCTTCTCCATCATTGGTTAAATGTTCTTTGACCTCCAAGTTTTCTGCAACTATCTGCTCTTTGGACTTGGCTTCCATGAAACATTCAGTTGAGACTGAACGGTAGTCTGCCACCTGCACATAACATAGTTAAAATGTTTAACAATATAACATCCAAAAATCTGTTTGAGTATCTATTCATTTTGAAAGTGAAAAGTGTAATTATTCAGTAACGCTTGATACCCTTTTTATATCTTTAATTTGATTTTGTATTTTTAGAAGAAAAAGAGTGAAAAGAGTAGAATAGCTATTCACTAACCTTTGCATTATAAGTCATGGTAACCATCTCAGGAATCTGATTTTCTTTTTCTTTTTCAGCATCTTCTTTCAAGCTTTCAGTTTTTTCTATGTTCTTAGCTGAATTCTCTTCTTCAGTAGCCTTTTCGCCATCCTTGCAAGTGCCCAAGGTTGCTTCCAAATCCATGGTTCCATCCAGTGGCTTTCCATCTTCAAATTTTGACCTTTCTAGTCCTACATCTGATGAATTTTCTACTGGCAGTGTTTTTGCTTTGCAAGCATCGGTTTGATTCTCTAGTTCTCCATGTTCTTCACCACTAGAGACATCGGTGACATCTAGATTAGATTCCTCAGCCAACTGTTCCTCGACTTCATGTCTACTCTCATTTCCCGTATCTTCAGGCTCAGCTTTAGGGACATCTGCTAGCGGATTATCTTCATTTTGAATTAATTTCTCATCCGTTACTTGTGGCACTGGAGTTTCTGAGTGCTCACACGAATCATGATCTTTTTCTGAAGTTTCATCAGTTGTTTTCCTTTCTTCAATGAGTGTGGCCTCATATTCTTTCACTTCATCCCCTAGTATTTCTTTCAAGGGAATCTCCTTGGTGGTCATCTCCAATTGATCTTCACTTCCTTCATTGTGAACTTTATCCTGCATTGCATCTTCTTCTTCGGGAATCTCCATGTCCTTCTCGTGTGTTACGTATGAGTTCCCTGATTTCACATCAATTTCAGCACTGCTTACACGAATCTGTTCATGTTCATGTTCTGTTCTTGCTGAGCTGTTCTCTTCGATGACAACAACATTACATTTTTGGTTCTTTTCCTTTTCTAGTTCAGCGTCAGCTTCCTTTATATTTGTTTCTTCGCTTTCTGCTGTACATGATGCTGAGTTTTCTTCTTCAGTATCGTTTTTGGACTCCCCAAGCTCAACTGAGGAACTAGGAACATGATCTTCTTTCACTTCTATTGGTGCTATTTCTTTTTTTGACTCCTGTATAATATCAAACAGACTACAATTATTATTTGGTTTTTCTGTTTCCTCTATGGACACCGATTCCTCGATGATTGAGTTGCTAGTCTTTAAAAAATTTGAATATATATGTTGATGGAAGATTGAGTTCAGAACAGTTGAGCTATTAGTGAGTCATACAATCTACTTACCTCTGTTATCGAAACCACTGCTGCAGTATTCTCTTCTTTAGCTTTTTCTTCCATCGTCTTGGTCATTAGTGTTGTCTGATCCTTCTTGTTATCTTCCTCCTCTAGAATTTTTTTTTCGGAATTCTCAACTGTGTTGTCTGGTTCCAGCTTTTCACAGACCTGAACAAAAAATAATATCAAAAGTTCGGTGAAACATGGAGGTTTTCAGCTTTCAACTTGATGTTGAAAAAAAAGAAAAACTTCATCTTAAGAACTAGGCTCTTCAAAATTTTAGAAGTAACATGAATTTCACCTCTACTTCAGGTGTGGCTTCATTTTCATTTTCTTCTGTAGCTTTCAGTGAGTCATTGATGGTAGCACATTCTTCCTTCACGATGGATGTTGAGCCTTCATGAACCTGCATGAAGAACATGGTGTACTTTTTTTAACAACTACAGTGCTAACCTTGGAGAAGTGTTTAAAATTGTTTTAAAAGAAGCTTGAAACTGAGTTAGTATTCATTTGTGCTTTAAATCCAGACCTCTTTGGTTTCTTCCTGATTTAAGTTATCTTCTACGTTCTCCTTGGCATCCTTTGGTAGAGCACTTCTGTTCTCTGACTCCTGCTGTATACTCTCTTCTTTGTGTTCTAAAGCTTCATTTTCCACTGGTTCAACATCGGAGAACTTGTACTGCTTTTCGTGCTCATTGTCCATTAGTTGTCCTACGAATGAGTCAGTAACATGTAAATCATCAGCATTCTCGTTTGAAATCTCAACTTCCACCGTTTCATTACTCTGACTTGCTTGTAGATGGTCTGCTGGTGAGTCTTTCCTAGTTTCTCCCTCGGATCTCTCGTCTTGGTCTTTGACTGGTGTTGCTTCTTCGATGCTTGTGCTTGTTTCTGCAGTTTCGGCACAGATGGCAGTATTGACATCCTCAGAAACTGCATCCCAAGGACATGCACGGTTCTTCTTTTCGGGTTCATTCTTTTGCTTGAAGCTCTCCTCTAGGATTTCGTCCTTCTCGGAATTTCCCTCCTGATTCTTCCGTGCGAGACCAATATTTTCTACTTCACTAATTTCTCCTTCAGGCATTGGAACAATGGATTCTTTGTCCTTTCTCATTTCTTCCGATCCCTTTGTTATAGCGAGCTCCTCGCCTGTCACTTGTACAACTTTCACATCCACCACAACGTTTTCTGAGTGCTTCTGTTGAGCTTGATCTTCTTCCGAAGTTTCATCAACTAATTTCCTCTCTTCTAAGAGAGTTGCATCGTTTTCTTCTGAATGCATAGCAGAATGTTCCTTAACATCATCTCCTAATATATCTTTCAACGGAATCTCGTCGGTGGTCATTTCAATTTGATTTTCACTGCCTGCATTCAGAATTTTATCCTGCATTCTATCTTCTTCTTGGGGAATATCTATGTCCTTCTCACCTGTCATGCACGATTCTGCTGATTTTGCATCAATGTCAGCACTTCCTAAACCATTCCCATGATCTTCATCATCACTGACATTATTTATTTCATTCTTTTCCTCTTCTTCTTCTGCTTCGGCTTTAGCTTCCTTTAAGTTTGTTTCTAACATTTCCGCTGCTTGTGATGTGCAGTCCAAATCAGCAGTATCGATACGTTCTTTTACTGCTGTTGCTTCTTCAGTATCCATTTTAGACTCCTCAAGCTCAAACGAAGAGCTGCAGACAAGTTCTTCTTTGACTTTGATTAGAGTTATTTCTTCTTTTGCTGTACCCAAAGCTTCAGTTTCTGATCCTTCACACACCTTCACAATAAACAAAATTTCAATATAAACATGATAAAGTTCCAGAAGGTTACAGACTATTATAAGACAAATTCCAACAGGTCATGGGTCATCTTTGTGCTAAGTTAATGAACTGAATTTTTTATTCTTTGAAATCCCAGTTATCTTGTGGTTTGCTTGCTGGCATCATTTGCTTCATGACACCTCTCTTATTGTGGAACTCTGTTTTTGGCCTTCTCTTTTCTGATTTTGATCTGAATTTACTCGGCTCTATTACTTTTACACTGTTTAATGGATAGCCTTTCGATGGGGCATAAGACTTCTGGTTGTGCTGTTTTGCATTGTATGCATATGTATGCCAGAGATTTTTATTTGTTCCATGTCTATTGATGGAAGTTCGAGTTCAGAAATATATTATAAGTTTGAAGTTCGAAGATTAGAGAGTCATATAATTTTCTTACCTCTTTAAGTGTAATCTGATCATTGTTGGTGTCTTCCTCTAGGATTTGTTTTCCATCATTCTCAACTGTGTTGTCCAGTTCCAGCTTTTCAGAGACCTGAATGAAAACATATTGAGAGATTGGTTAAACATGGAGCTTTCAGATTTTAACAAAAATATTGAAATTATAAGACTTCTGGTTGTGCTGTTTTGCATTGTATGCATATGTATGCCAGAGATTTTTATTTGTTCCATGTCTATTGATGGAAGTTCGAGTTCAGAAATATATTATAAGTTTGAAGTTCGAAGATTAGAGAGTCATATAATTTTCTTACCTCTTTAAGTGTAATCTGATCATTGTTGGTGTCTTCCTCTAGGATTTGTTTTCCATCATTCTCAACTGTGTTGTCCAGTTCCAGCTTTTCAGAGACCTGAATGAAAACATATTGAGAGATTGGTTAAACATGGAGCTTTCAGATTTTAACAAAAATATTGAAATTGAGTTAGTATTCATGATCTAGAATCAGACCTCTTTAGTTTCTTCGTGTTTCGAGTTATCTTCTATGTGATCATTTAGCTCTTGTCGTATCCCCTTGTGTTTGTTATTTAAAGCTTCATTGCACTCTGAGCCATTTCCGGAGTTCAAGTGATATGCCTCTTTTACAAACATTGTGTTTTCATTGCCCATTTCACTTGTTTCAGATTTCAAATCTGTTGCCGCTGCTTCTGTGAATATGTGCTCTGGAATTGTGTAATCACTGCTTTGACTTGCTTTGGAGGCATCTTCACTAACTTTTTCCTTCTCCTTGACTGCAACCATTGCATCATCGACTTGTTCTTCGGGTTGAACATCAGAGAACTCAAACTGCTTTTCATACTCGTTTTCAGCTGATTGTTGAACTGATGAATCAGTAACATGTAAATCATCAGCATTGTCGTTTGAAATCTCAAGTTCCATAGTTTTGGTATTCTCATTTACTTCATTTTGTTGGTGTTCGGTTGATGAGTCTTCCCTCCCTTCTCTCTCGGATCTTTCTTCATGGTTTTCGACTGATGTTTTTTCTCTGATGCTTGTGCTTGTTTCTGTAGTTTCACGAGAGATGGCAGTATTGACATCCTCATGAACTACATTCAGGGGACATGAAGGCATCTCCTTTTCGGGTTCATTTTTCTGCTGGATTGGGATCTCTTCCTCCGGTTTTCCTTCAGGCATCAGGACAGTGGATTCCTCGTCCCTTTTCATTTCATCTAATGCCCCAGTTACTGCCGGCTTTTTGTCTGTGTCTGGTACAACTTCCACGTCCGCTGCAACCTTTTCTAAGTGCTTATACGCCCTATCTTTTTCCAAAGTTTCATCTGTTATTTTCCTTTCTTCAGTGGTTTCGTATTCTTCTGAAGGAATGGTAGAATGTTCCTTAATTTCATCTCCTATTGCTTCTTTCAAGGGAACATCCTCAGTGGTCATCTCCTTTCTATCTTCACTTACTGCATTCTGAATTTTATCCTGCATTCCATCTTCTTCTCGGGGTTTGGGAGCCTCCACGTTCTTCTCGCATGTTACAGAGAAGTCCATTGAATTCACATCAATGTTAGCACCTTCTACACCGATCACGTCATGTTCAGTTGTGGCTAGGCCGATCTCTTTGACCGCAACAACATTCTTTTCCCCTTCTGCTTCATCTTCTTTTACTGATGTTTCTTCTTCAGTTTCCATTCTGGATTCCTTGAGCTCAAACGAAGAGCCACGAACAAGGTCCTCTTCGAGGGTTTGTTGTATTTCTTCTTTCGACTCCTTTTCATCAAATGGACTTGGATCATTATCTGGCTTTGCTCTTTGCTCTATAGAGTTCATTTCCGTGACATTCGAGTTGGTAGCCTGTGTAGCAATTGAGTGCGTAAGTTAACAACAAATAATTGTACGAAAGGAAAAGAATTGTTGGACCTAAATTAACTATCATTGTTAGCTGACCTCTTCTGTCAGCTTCATTAGGCTGCTTTCAACTTCCTTCATGCTTTCCTTTGCAGTTTCATCTGTAATTGATGAATCAGAGATGTCAGGTATTGGATGTTCCTTCGTTTCCGGATTTTCTTTTCCAGTACCTGAAGCTTCCATTTCTGATTCTTCATGGACCTGCATGACAAAACACAATTTTGATTTAACTACGACAAAGTACTAGAAGGTAACAGATCAGATTATAAACAAGAACAAACTTGAAGTAGGATAAAGCAAAAAAACTGTTTAAATGCAGAGTGTGGTACAAGATGGTCCAGGTCTGCTGTTTTGCATGGTGTGCATGTGTGTGTGGATAATGATTGTTTTTGCCATGCCTTTCGTGGAAGTTCGAGTTTGGAAATACTGAATAAGTGAGAAGTTCAGAGATCAGTATGTCATATAATCTACTTACCTCTTTAACAGACATCGTTTCCCTCCCATCTCCCTCAGATCTGTCTTCATGGTCTTTGACAGATGTTGCCTCTTCGATGCTTGTGCTTGTTTTTGCAGTTTCACCAGAGATGTCAATGTTGGCATCTTTGTAAACTGCATTCATAGGATTTGCAGGCTTCTCATTTGGATTTGAAACATGTTCTGCTTCAGTAATGTATTCTTTAGGCATTGCAATTGCGGATTCCTCATCTATTTCCATTTCATCTGATGCCTCCGTAACGGCCAGCTCCTTGTCTTCTGCCTTTATTGCGTCCACTGCAACCTTTTCCGATTCAGAGTTTGCATCATCCTTACATAATTCATTTGACGTGCTGAAATCTTGGTCAGTTTTCTCATCGATCTCACATTGTCCAGTTTCTTCTCTTGGACACTCTTCAACAATATTCTCCATCCTGATATCAGAGGCTTGAGAATGCAGCTCTTTGGTTTTCTTGATGGAAGAAGTATCGAACAAATTCTCATCTTGGCTGGCATCATTTTCTCCATTGACGCATTTGTTCTCTTCAGGTTCATGTACGCGAGCAACCTCTTCGCTTTCAGCTACCATTGAGGGTAAGTTGTCCACTATTGGATTATGAGAATCCATTGAAGCTTGTTTCTCGAGTTCTTCAAGGCCATGATCCATGTCACCCTTTTCAATTCCGTCTCGAGTTCGGTCCTCTTCTTCGATCCGAACCACTGTTTTTTCTTTGTCCTCTAGTATCTTCTCTTCTTTAAATGGAGTGCCATCCACCTCAGTGTGTTCTAACATTCCACTGGTCTCATTGGCAACCATGGAAATCTCAGGTGATACTAAAAAACTTTCACCCTTAGAGATTCCAGTATTGCTTTCAGTGATGATATATGCCGTTTCGATCCCCTTATTATTGGCAGCTACTTCCAAGGTCAAGTGCTTGCTCTCTGCTGTTTTCTGCATGAAGAAAACAAAGCTTTTATTTTCATTTACATATGTGGTATTTATTCTCTGGAAGAATAAGCTTCTTTGGTAACATAAAAAAAATGGCAAACTTAATCTATTTCTGGCAATTTTTCCCTTTCCTATGTAATATTAAAGCTAGTTGGCTGTCAGATAACAGTTGGCAATTTTGGATATGAACTATAGACGTGAAAGAATAACGTGAACATTCTCGACACTTGGTCTATAATGTCTCGAGACACATTGATGAATTTTGTTAATTTGAATTGGATTTGAATCTTGACTTCGAGTTTGATTCTGTATAACACGGAATTTCTGTTATGCATGACCATATCTGTAATTGAAAGTGGTTTGAATTATGTCATGTCCGAGGTGGTTGTGCAAGTATCGTGAACACAATACCAACATTGTCCTCTTTGGGTGTCGACTAACCCCTCAAGGTTTTCATTCAATGGCGTGTCTCGTTGGATTTGAAACCAACACTTCCTACAACATATATAGTAGTCTATCTTGAAAACATAGTACCATTTGATCTTTGCAAAAAAGACCACTATAGATATGTGTGTGGTATAGGAGGTCTTAGGTTCAATCCAACTCAGCGCATCTTTAGGTGAGAAAGCTTTTACGAGGGTTAGTGGACGCTCAAAGAAGACAATACCGTTTTTGTGCTCTCAATGCCCGTGTAACACAGCCTATGGCTGGTCAAATGGTGATAGGTCTTGACAATTACAGTTTAGAAAAGAGATTTAGCTTGTCTTTAATGTTAGTGTTAGTATCGGATACGGATATGTGCCCGATACATGTTCAATTTTCTTTTTCCAAGTTTTCCTTGTATTTCTAAAGAGAACTTGTTGATGCATGAACCCTGCATCAACAGATCTAAAAATATATGCTTACTACCGTCTTTAAGCCGATTGAAAACCGGAGATTATATGCTTCATCAATCAACTAAAAGGATAGTTATAGAACTTAGAGATCCTCCAGTTTTAAGTGTTTCAACAACACCGAAAAACTCGAAAACAGAAGTGCTATTTAAAGATGAAACCTGATGCATGATCTTTCTGGTTTAATCTGTCATCAAAGACATCTGATCTTTGATGACGGAGAGTGTTCTAAAGTTTGCTTAAAGCACAATACGTGTAAGATGAAAGAACTTTACCACTATTGAAATGGGTTCTTGAATGATCACTGCTTCAGTTGCCATTTTTTCCTGCACAAGTTATCGAATTCTAGTTTGAGAGCCTATCATTTCAAACATTCATAAACTGTGAATCATGTAAGATGAAAGAACTTTACCACTATGGAAATGGGTTCTTGAATAATCACTGATTCAGTTGCAATTTTTTCCTGCACAAGTGATCGAATTCGAGTTCAAGAACACTGGACAAAACGGCCTATCATCCTGAAACATTCATAAACTGTGAATCATATAAGATGAAAGAACTTTACCACTATGGAAACAGGTTCTTGAATGATCACTGCTTCAGTTGCCATCTACTTTCCTGCAGAAATAATAGAATTCGAGTTTGTGTTCGAGTTCGAGTGTACTAAAGAAAACTCCCTATGATCTGAAACATTCATAACCTTGAATTGGTTGATGATTGTTATATATATATATATGTGCATAAATATTGATCTGGTAATAAGAGGAATGTACTGTTGATAGTAAGCTGACAAATGCAACTTGGTATTTGCTGATATAGATGCTGAGTTGGACACATATGTGGAATTGGCCCTACTGATTGGTCACTCACATGGCAAATAATGTAAAAATATATTCTCTTTTGGTTTAAGATCAAATTCTGATTTAATAATTTGAAAATTTTTTGAGATGTTTTCAGTTTCAGACAAAACCCTTTTAACAGTTCCTTGTTTGTAGGCTTATGTTATTAGAGCTGTCTTGTTGGGGGGTTCCAACACCTTTTTCTTCACAATTAACCTTAAATTTGTGATCTTAAGCTTCACTTTAACTCCATGACTAAAAAGAAATTCCTCTTATAGTCTTTCAAAATTTGACCAAAAGTTATAACTCATAACTCGTATATTCATATCATTTTCGTGTATTTTATTATATTATAATCGTGTTTAAAATATTTATATTTAATTTAATTTGATACTTTTTCTGATATGGTGCCTGCGCTATTTTTTTGGTCTAATGTAATACTTGCATTTGACAAAAATTATATATTTTAATACTTAAAGTTAACTCTTTAGTGTTTAGTTCAAGTTTAGAGTTAGATTCTATAAAAATATAATTTTACTAGTTTGAATTTTTTTTATAATTCTGTTAATAAAATAAATCTAGTGTCATTTGTGAATTTGTTTAATTTTGCATTTAATTTGTCAAATATAGTTCGATTGATATGACTTAATTTAGGTTTTAGGCTTGATTTGATAAATGTTAATTGTTAATATTATCAGTTAATTATGAATTTTTAACAAATCAACTTTAGAACTCAAGTTAAACACTGAAAAATTAACACTGTTACTTTTAATTACCAAAATGTATAACTTTTATTAAATACGAGTATCACATTTGGATAAAAATAAACAATCATGTACACTTGACATATTCACATTCCTTTACATCATGCTTTTAATTATTTACATTGTGGTCATATCATATATGATATTAAGAGCACATGGTCCATTAATTTTAAGGTTAAAGATTAAACTTGTCAATCTCAAATATCAAATATATAAATCATGCTCGATAGAGATAGCTCCCAACTTTGATAGTATTGTCGATTTTGATTTGAGAAGTTTTACGATTTTATTTATAAAAAAGATCTCATTATGCACAAGTTCAAATCTGTCTCACTTTCTCCATATATGATAATAATAAATTCTGAACTCATATTACAAATTTAAAATTTATGAAATTCGAATCTCAATATCTGTGACTCTGAGATTGCAACTTCCTACTACTAAAAAAATCTAAAATTTATTGCCTCTACATGAAGCATTAATATTGATATTAAGGTTCTTCCTAATTTACCTACTTGAAACAATGAAAGATATCAATTTCAATGGTTACTTTGATTGTAAAAATGGGCATTGAATTAGAGAATTAAAGAAAAATTCAAGATCAAAAGTGGTTGTAAAACTTCATGATTAATTCTTTGAAAATAATTGATGATAATTGTCAAAGGTAAATTTACGTATCTAATAGGGAGAATTTTCTAATTATTTTAAATATAATTGTCTTATATAAAATAGCAGTCTAGTGAGGTCGCATCATTTGGTGCCCCAATAATCTGTCTCACTAACTCTTAACTTCCAATAATAATAATTTTTATGAGAAAAAATTATGGATGCTTTTTACATTTTTGACTATCGGTTTCCAGATAATATAAAAATACGGTAAAGGCATTATAGAAGTCTCTATATTAATAGTTAAATTATATTTTATCTTTTTTATTCGAAAAATAAGTAAATTAATCTGTGTACGTTAAATTAATGAGCAAATCGATTATTTTTGTTAAAATTCATATATTTGTATTGTTAAAAATTAGTGTAGCTAACGGAATAACTAGATAATGGTACGTGATGTGCCATGTGTACTTTATGCAGACCTACAAAGATCAATTTTTAATAGTAGAAATTGATAGAATTTTTAACAGAAGGTTGATTTGTTCTTTAATCTAACATATATGAACTAATTTACTCATTTTTTAGTAGAAGGGTAAAATACAGACTCTTAGTATAAAGGTCCTTCATGGTACTTTTACTAATTTAATATATTGATTTATATATGACTCATGTATAAAATACAAATTATACATATATGTAGAGCTTTAAATAGAATATTTTTGTTGATTGAGTCTTAACTCAGTTGGCATCAGTATTGTTGTTAGTACAAGAGGACAATGATTCGAGTGCATTAAATAGTTGAAAATGGGTTATGGGTAGTTCTTTTTTAGACATTATATCAAAAAATAAATATTAAGAATCGTGATGCTACATTTATAGGAAATGAAATAAAAAAAAAGTGAATATTTTATAATTTTTAGTCTGAATTTAAATTTAAACTCAAATTTAATAATTAAGCGTGAGAATAATTTTTTATTAAGCGAATGATTTAAATAAATGTATTTTCATTTAGAATTAAATTTTAAATTTTAAAAAAATTGAGGATAAATTAGAAGGTTGAGTTTATCAATTAAATACGTAAATGGAATTGAGTTGGGTGTGAAAATAACAGTGAAGCGACAACTTGGTTAATTCCATGCCTCAATTATTATTGTTTTGGTACTTCTTTTCTTTGAAATTTGTAATTTTAGGTACGACACATATTAGTTAGAAATAGAAATAATGTAATAAATTAATTTAATATATTAAATGCATTTATGATATTTATGTTTAATATTTTTAACATTGAATGCGTTGAATTTGTAACTAAAAAATAATTTAAATCTCGAAATATAAATAAAAATCCAATAGTTGGTTGTATGAAAGATTATATAATTTGCAGATAAAATCAATAAACACCTGTTGAAAGTGGTGAATGACAAGTTTCATCAACATGATAAAAGCTTTAGCCTTAACATAATAAAACATTATGACATGTTGATAATTGGCTTTGTCACAACTCAAGCACATGGAGTGATTGCAAGCACTTATAAAGAAATCAATCCCGGATGGCCCAAAGCGACGAGCAAAAAACAGAAAAGGAACCGAGTATCCAAAAAACTAGAGAGAATGACAACAAAATCATACCTAAAATCACTTGCAAAAGCAAGACTACATGTATAAACAAAACTAAAAAATGTGTTATAAGAGCAGACAAAAACTTCTAAAAGTAAAGACTTATTAAATAATAGAAAATAAAAAAAAACATATAAAACTTAAGACAACACACGTCCAAATCAACTAGTCAAAACAGAAACCAATTAAAAAACCGGCGAAGAGCTACCCACTTTTTTAAGAGAAAAGTACCAGTGGACGATGGAGTTTTAACGACGATAGGCACCGTTAGCTGTCCATCACTACTTGTGAAAACTGGAAGAATACCTACAAAATAGATTTGCAAACTGAAAAGAGAGAAGACATATGAAAGGAATGAAGAAAAAAAAAAGACAAAAATCAATTTGAACATTGACGTTGTCGCTGGATAAAACGAAAAAGAAGAAGCAAACTGCTTTCAAAAATAAAAACAAAAATTTTTAGGATTTCAAATAATTGAGTTGAATTCAAATAAAGAAAATAATTGAATTGATCTGTTTGGACTTTCATTTAGCAAGGCGTAATTAAGGTCCTTAATTAAATAAAATAAAATTCTATTTTAATCCTTCCAATACCAAATTCTTGATTCAAATTAGGCGATGAAATAATCAAATTTCATTTTCTATATAAAGTGTTAAATCGAAAGCAGAAGGTGAAGCAAACCGACCAAAACAAAAATAAATTGTCTTGGTCCGCCGCCCTCGACGTGGATATACAAAGATTCCACCAACTTGTCTTTTGCCTTTTGAACTACTATCTTATACATTCATTGTCCATTTCATGAATCCATTTTATTTGAATTTTTAATTTATTTATATTTTATATTTGTGATTACACACTTTTTCAAACACTCCGCTTATTTATTTATTTATTTAGATTTAATTAAAGAAAGTGGATTCATCTCATTTCAATTGATTTATGTAATAAATTAAAAATATATAAATTATTTTTAAAAAAAGTTATCACTTTTTTAAAATTTTTAAAAATAATAACTGAATTTTTTTTTACCGAATTCAACCTTTCTAATTTAGATTAAAAAATTTATTGGAAAGGTGATAAGACCATTCACCAATAGTTTAAGAAGGACCAACATGTACACAATTTTGATTGTGCAAGAAATTTCAAAATTTTAGCAAATTACAAATTTTGTTCTAATTTACTTTTGGCTCTCAATTTTTATATAAAAAAAATATAATTTTTAGGTGATGGTATGATACGATATTAAAGCATCGTACCATCGAAAATGTTATTAAATTTAAGAACTATTTTGGACTCAAAGAAAATTCGAGGATCAAATTGAAAAAATATTAAATTTAAAGATTAAAGATTGAATTATTTATCAAATAGTAGTTTTGCAGTTCCATTAAGAAAGATGAGCACATAAAAGAGACAGTGTAAAAATTGAATAAAAATAGAGGCCCCACCCCTACTGTGATTGTCCCTTTCATTTGGTCATAGTCGGTCAATCAAGAGAATGAATATTGATAATTATAGATAATGGACGGTTCTTTATTGCCTTCATTTCCATGTCATTGCCAATTATTCTTATTTTGTAACCACTTCGCTAAAACTAGAGAGGAGAAATTCGATTTTCTTCGACATATTAACTTGTAATTTTGCAAATTTTTAAAGGATTAAAATGCATATTTAACATTTTTAAGGGTCAGGTTACTGTCTACACCCTTATTTATGTCTCGCATTCATAACTCTACTACCAAGTCTTTATAGTAAGTAACTCACATCCTAGTAAGGCACTTTATGATCTTAGTGCTAACCTTACGTGGTAGGATATTTGCTTAACGATATCCATATTAAAATTTCTATATATGTAACTCTTCTCCGATACTAAGAGATGTTAAGAAATAACTTTTATAGTAACTTTCTGTTAAATCTCTTTTAAAATTATCAAATCTTTCAAATACTTTTTGATAATCATTACCGACTTTCGACATACCGTATGAATCGTTTTTTCTCTTTAATCTCACATTTTATATCAATAAATATAAAAATATATTTAAAATAATAAGATAGAATTGAATGTTTGTTTATTATGCGCAAAGAAGAAAGGGTTTTGGTTCCTAAAACAATACTCTAACTTGGACTCTTGAGAAAAAGTTGAGCATGCAGTTAAATTAATATTATGTGGAGAGGTGTAAACTCTATATAATTTTAGGGAAAGAGGATGGTGGGCAGCCTAAAGATGTGCAGGTGGAGCCATGTCAGCTCACATATATATTATTACGATTAATGTTTTCTATTGGAATGGGTGCATGGTTAATGTTGGGTGGCCATGCCGTCCATTTGGCACCGGCCCACCACCGCCAACGGTGGGGCCAAGCCAATCCAACGTCGTCATTTTCTTTTTGAGCATGGTTCATTCCATACCACAAACAAGAAATAGGTGACAACTACCGACGTTTGTTTTTAATTTTCGCTGGGGTTTCTCCTAAACATCAAAGCTAGATGGAATATTAGATTGGCAAGGGAAGAGACGGGTAATATATGGTATTGTCCTAACAACTTCATTTTATTTCTTTTATTAATTTTAGTGCGTTAGATCAAAGAGTAAATTATTTTTCTATTAAAATATTTATCCTTTTTACTATTAAAAACAAGTCCTTACAATATTGGGGTATGTCGAATTTGGAATGAAGGGCTTCTATTGGGGGTGTTCTTAGAGATTCAAATGCAAATTGATTATGGGGCTATGTGATGAGTTTCGGTAACGAGTCAATAAGTCAAAACAAGAGTGATGTTGGAAGGATTATTCTTAACTTGGGATAAAGGGTTTTGAAAAGTTGAATTTGAGTGTGATAATGCTTCGTTGGTTGAATTACTTTTATTTGGTGAAGGAGCTAGTAGTAGTTTAGTGGAATTGCGACTGTTACATCAAGTTTTGCGTCGGAAATGGGAGATTCGTATCTGACATATCTTGAGAACTCTTAATGATGTTGCTGATCACATGACTAAATGTGCTGATACAGGTAGCTTTTTAATACGTTTATTTAAATCCCCATCAACTTCTATCATGAACTTGTTGGGAAGAGATCGCAACATATCTATTTACTATTGATTATGGTTTTATCTAATGTAATCGCTTAATGCTGTCCTTTGCTAAAAAAAAAGAGAGACAAAAATAAGTCCTTATATGTTAGTATGCATGCTACATATCATTGTTTAGTTATTTTGTCAATTATGTTAGTTTTTAATAGTAGAAATGAATAAAATGTTTAACAGAAAAGTATTATTTGATTTAATGTATAGAGATTTAATTTACCCATTTTTTATATAAAAAAATAAAATGCAATCTAACACTTAATACAAGGATTTCTATAGGTTTTACACTTTTTTTTTATTCCACCTAATTTGGAAACATTGCTAAAGTGACCAAATTGAGTTTGAAATTTGTTTTTTTTTAGAGTACACGTTTGAGTTTTTATACGAGGAAACTGTCCAAAAAGAACTACAACTTTACAATACTAACTGATATCTATCCCCGAGCAAATTAATTTCGTATAAACTATTTTTGTGAGTAGTTGGTCAAGCTAAAAAAACCAACTATGACACTTGTCTCTATGCTAATATGTGTATGTTTTAGATCTTCGATCACCTTAATTAAGTTATTGATTTTTTCAAAAGTTATCGCCAAGTACCATAATCTTAAATCAAAATAAAAGTATCATTAAATTATTGAAACAATATTTAATTCGATAATCAATCCCTTCGTTCCATTAAAAAATATAACACATTCAACTCAAATTTTTAGACCAACTTATGAAAGAAACCACACCAGAAATGGAAAATGAACTTACAATCAAAGAGTGCATGGTTCAAATCATCAACTTCTTGTTCGCACCATTGACACAAACATTGCTAATCAGATCAAAGGATTTTCTTTAATCAAGAATTGTTTGGTTATTATAGGTTCTTCGGTTATTAAATAAAGTATAAGCTAAATATATGTAGATACTCCCAAGAGAGTCACTTTCCCTAAAATATTTGTATTAATTTGGAAAATTAATTTCATGATCTCAAAATATCAATAGATTCAAATGTATTTCCACATTTTAATATCGAATTTTTACGTTTATAACAAAACCACCACATTGTTGTTTCTTTGAAACTTATTGGATTGATTGGGAGTAAATGTCGAACTGATAATGGTATGCTCCTTCTGCCATCCCCAAAATTTTCACATATTTGGAGGATCACGATGTTAATATACACATTTAATACGAGCTTCATAGAATCTGAACATGATAGTTGGTTGGTAAGAAATGCTCAAACTTTTCCAGTGTTGACATTTCCAAGCTATCAATAATATGATACATTTCTTGATGTAAACATGCCAATGGCTGAATTTAACCTTATATCCCTCCATGAATAAGACATGAGAACGCTTCAACAAACTAATTTAAAATATTAGCAGGAAGTGACTACTTTATTATTACAAAAGCAGCTCCTTTTATTACAGATAAGATACCCAAATCAAATTTCTGTGTGAACAACCAGAAAACAAGGGAGGCTATTTGGCTGCTTTCTATCTACTATTAAGACAACATTTTTCACTTACACTTGGGTGTAATTGCCAATTGAGTCTTACTTCAGTTGATATCAACATTGTTGTTAGTATAAAAGATATAAATTCGAGTGCATAAAAAAAATTTCGGGTGTAAATGTCAGATGAATATATGTGCGAAAAAAAGTTTTGATCATTTTTTTGGTTAAAATATGCTCCAAGTCCCTGTACTTTTCATACATTTGAAATTTAATACATCTACTTTTATTTCAAGAAATTTAATCATTTTACTTTCTGATTTCTAAATTCAAGTTCATTACACAGTCAATTTTTTTTTTTTATTTCAAAATGCTACACCAATGAATTTAACAGAAGACATTTAACAGTGTTGACAATTGGACTTGAATTTTGAAATCTAAAAAGTATAGGGACTAAATTCTTGAAAATAAAAGTAGAGGACTAAATTCCATATGTGCAAAGAGTAAATGGACTTGGAGTATATTTTAACCTTTTTAAAAAAAACATTTTCTAGATCCTTGGAGGGTTATATCTTCATATACATATCCAAAACTATGTCAAATACAAACAGTTGAAGAAAACTAAAGAGCCGGAACAAAAATAGGCAAATACCTTGACCCTTGAGCACAAATATATTGTAAACTGGATAGCAGATTCAAAAGAATGTAAACATTCACACTCAATTCACTCATAAACTTTTTTAAGGACCATGAATATGAAAATGAATTACAGCATGAACCCTAGACTTAGCTCGGTTTATATCTAGAGTTCGAATTCTAACATCTGCAATCCCTTCTTCTATTAGTTGCAGTTATTACAACAACAAACTGGTTTAGCATATGTTTATTCAGAGAGCAATGCAACTCCTCTCAATTCCAGAACATGAAGCAATGAAATATTTACAGCAAACAAGCAATATTTTTGGTGTGTGTGTATCCATACATACATACATAAATTTATATACATATATATACATACACACAGAGAGAGAGAGAGAGAGAGAGAGAATATGTACTTCAATCAATCAATTCATCAACCAGAAGTTACCTCTATAACTTTATGCAATGCCCATGTTCTTGCAATGTTAGAAACCTTGTTCTCCTCAACCACCATTTGTCTCATTTGTGAATAGTTCAAAATAAGGAACTCAACAGCCTCAGCTTCAATCCCAGGACAATTCATGATATCAACACTTTGTAAACACTTGATGTTCTTAGACATAGAAAACAATGTCACACCAGTTATCTTCCTACATCCTCTTAACTTCAAATCTGTCAGATTATTACATGAAATTAGCATTGAAGTGAGCTCTTTATCAACCAATAACTCATTATAAGACAAGTCTAATTTCCTCAACATCCTTAAATTTTGTCCCAAGGTAGCTAACAATCCTATCTCTCTTTCAACAACATCACAGTTTATCAATGCTAGTTCTTCAAGACTGTTATACAAGGCAGTCCCAAGTGTATTTAGACCTTCACCTGTAACAAGACAACAACTTTGAAGCTTAAGTGTTGAGAGATGTCTTAAATTCATCGCAACAGCTAAGAGATGAGTGTTGTTGAGGTCTAATGGTAATCTAAGGTCAAGTTTCTGCAAATTACACCGGCAAGTGTTTATGAATTCAAGTAAACCTTCTTTGCTTCCTCCATCATAAACCAATAGAGAATTCAATGAACCACAATTTTCAGCCAATTTTAATAAAACCCCATCAACAATACTCCTACATTTCCTAAAGTCAACTTCTTGAAGACCTTTAACACACAAGATAAATGATGAAAATGATTCACCATCACCAACACTTGCACAGTTCTTTAGCTGTAATTTCTTGAGCCTTTTACAGTTCCTCCATAGCCAACCAAGACCCTCATCACCTGCTTGAATCCCAGACAAAAACAGGGTTTCTAAACCGAATTCTGCATCCAATTCCTCATTTAAAAGCGACCCAAATTTATTAACTCCACTGGGGCATATATACAAACACAAATCCTTCAAACAGGGAAATGACACAATCCAGCTGAGATAAAGAGGTTTAGATAAAGAAACAGTGATACAAGTAAGTTGGGAACAAGATCTTGATAGTGAAAATAAAGAAGAAACAGAAACTGGACCAGCTAAGAACCTGAGATGATGAAGATTAGAACAAGAAGAAGAAACTATGAAAAGAAGGTGATCAGTAAAAGCAGTAGCAGTGCTTGAATTGGCGTTAGTGATTGAATCAGATAATACAAGAGAAAGAGAAGAAAGTGAAGGATAATAAGAAAGAAGAGAAGACAAAGAAACAAGCATTGAATTGTGAGGAAGAAACCTGAGAGAAAGTGAAGTTTTTGAGCTTCTATAAAGGTTAAGCCAGCGCTTTGAAACTAAAGACACTGTTAAAGCAGCTGATGGTGTTGATGGCAGCCTTTTGAATATTTCTTGTAATAATTCATCACATAACATGGTATCCATTACTGCAAATTATTCAAAGTTTTCTGGGGTTTTTGAATCGAAACACCCACATCAAGACTTCGAGTGTTTGACAACTGCTTTTCTGGGTATCATCTAAAAGGTTGAATTTTGATGATCAGGTGAGAGAGAGAAAATTGGGTTAGATTTGAAGTGTGAGTTGAGAATTTGAATAAGCGCAGATTGAAGCGCGTGTTTGACAAATGTAATTGTTGGGAGTTGAAAAGGACAGATTTCTCCATTGTTCCAACCTAAAAAAAGACGACTATTAGGGATTGAAAACTCGAATGTTCCTTCAATTATAAGTAAAAATATGCTCGAGAATTTGTATTAAGAGTTAGATTATATTTTATTTTTTATTAAAAATGAGTAAATCAATTATTATATGTTAAATTAAATAATATATTAGTTTTTCTATTAATAATTTCATCTTTTGTTAAAAACTTATGTGACTCACAGAATAATTATAATGTGACTATTGGCATACCTTATGCATCCCTTATTGACTTACATGGATCATTTTTAACCATATAAATGAATGAAAATTTCAACAGAATGATCGATTTATTTTTTTATCTAACATACAGGCACTAGCCCATTTTTTTAGTAGAATGGTCAAAATACAATCTTAACTCTTAATACAAGAGTCTCTCTCGTACATTTACCTATGCTATTAATATTATTTATGAGATTTGAAATTTTGAATATGACTTGATTGGTTAAAATATGTCATAAATCTTTGTGTTCTTCACAAATTTAGAATTTAGTCTTTGTGCTTTTATTTTTAGAAATTTAGTCTTTTTATTTTTTAAATTTCAAAATTAAAATCCAATTGTTAACCCTATTTTTTTTGTTAATTTTATTGTTGTGACATTTTGAAATAAAAAAATTCTCACTTAATAGTCATATAACTAAAAAAATAATTTGTAATGAACCTGAATTTAACAAAATAATTTTAATAGTGTTAACTATTATGTGATGTTTGGTTCGCTGTAATCGGTATGCCATTACGCCTCTATTCCGTAGGCCCACCAATTCCGTCGTTTGGTTGTGTGTAATACCCTATTACAGGCTTATTACATTACCCCCTATTCCGTGCAATCTGCTGCTTTCTATTCCCGAAGGAAAACTCAGTTTTGCTTCTGTTTTGTTTCTCCCAATTTCTTTTGCCCTGTTTTACCCTCCCAACCCGAAAGCCACCTTCACCCTCTCCCTCCCAACATCAAACAGAATCGCCCCTTACATTTTCCTTCTTCTGTCCCGTTAATTTTTCTGCTTGTTTATTGTTTAAGCTCCAGGAAAATCGAAGAGGCCTCATCGTTTTCGAGCAGGAACTAGGGCTCTGACAAGGTTTTTGATCTCAAAATTCTGACAAGGTTGCCTGTAAGTGGGGGTGTTTCTTTAACTTCAAACCTTGCAAATTGAGTCTCTTGTTTTGACTTTCTTGTTTGGTTCTTGACTAGGTCTCAAGATTTCCTTGATCTCCATCCTTTCTGGGAATGTTTTGAATTCCTTTTTGTCTGAAACTTGTAAAAAAGTGTTTGCTTTTACCAATTGCATTGGTTTATTGATTGATTTTCATGGAAATTGAATGGTGTTGTTTGGTTTTATTGAAATATGGATCCCTTTTTGTTCATCCTTTCTGTATGTCTTCGATTCTTATATGGCTCCAACTCTTCATTTTTCTTGAAATTTTTGTGTTCGACATGTTTTTAGACATGGGTTCGGGGTATCAAACATTTATACCTGAATCTGAGCAACATAGCTTTGATGTACCTGTGATAATATTTTGTGTGTTTTATGTGGATTTTCTGAATAGTCTTTCTATTTTTAGTTGCAACATATTCTTGCTTGATTTTGGATATTCCGTGGACTTTGTTGTTCGGTTCTTGATTGGCGTCAACTTCGTTTGTAGTAATTCTTGATTTTTAGTTTATGCACATATGCGATACAGAACAGTTGCTACATTCATAGGCTTCCATAGGCTTATGCATGGCTCTTGTTTGCATTCATAGGCTTCCAAGACAAATTGATGAACAGCTTGGTAAACTGATCATAATATGGGAATTCTCTTCTTTTGTTACAGAAATGAAATTTAGTCGTGTATATATTGGTTGTGCCATAATTTGTTTTAAGGAAACTTCACAAGTTAGTTGATTCATTTATTTTGATCCCAATAAACCTTTCATTCTTTTTCGTGCCCTATATTCCCAGATCTTCCATATTTTTCTTCTTATTTCTCCTTTTCCCAGTCATAGAAGCTTACTATTGAAGTGTTAGGACAATATTTACCAGAACAACCAAGAAAAAAAAGACTGGTCTTGTTTCACATCAGTATAAGAAGTAGAGCAACTTGAGTTTGTACCTGTGTTACTTATGCTCAAGTGTGTTCCAACACATGTATGTTCAATTTTCTATAATTTCCATGTATATGTGTTGGAAATAGGTGTCAGACACACATACTTAAAGAATAATGAAGAGTTGGAGTAATGTAGATTTTCACTTGGTTGAATTCAGAAGTGTTGTTTGGTTTTGGAGAGATTTTCAAATTTTAACATAAAATTACTGATCAATACTACTGCGAAGAATTATGACTTTTAAAGGCTTTCTTTGTGATCCATAAACATCACCACTTCTTTCTAAAAATTTGCAACCAGTGGTTTGAAGGGTTATTAGAGGCTGATTTAACATAATAAATTCTTGATTTTCATTTCATCATCATTTTTATCAGAATAGCTTGGTAGTTTAGTCTTCATTTAGCATTTAGGAAGGCAATTTCCTTGATCGGCTCAGGAAAGGAATGGCGATTTGGAGGTCTTTTAGCATTTGAGAATTCACTTTTATTGGCTATTTGAATTTCAGCCCATGGAGATGTTAAATAAAAAATGACTTTGCACCTTCTTAGCTATGTCTTTCACCTTCAAATTATAAGTCTGATGGAGGAATATAATCCAAGAAAGTGGCATGCTTTATCTTTGAAGGTCGTAATTTGAGAAGTTCTTTCTCATTTCTTGAACCCTATTTAGCGTACCATTTTCTTGGGCATGGCCAAAGTATCTGTTTGAGGCTCCACTAAGGAAGTGAAATGTGAAGGGGTATTGCTGAAGGCAGTAATGCATGATTTGCCTATTATGATCTAATATATGGTATTACTGAGTGAAGCATGCTGGTGAGTTTAATAGCCTTTAAGACATGCTACAAGTTCTCTTGAACATTTGTCTCTTTCTGTGGTAAGCTTGAGCCTTATTTCTAGTGGTTTGTCTATCACTGGTTTTCTCTCCTCCTGCCAGTGGTTATTGCTTGCTCTTACTATTTCTGAAAGTAAACCTCTCATAGAGTTTCCTTTCTTATGCTTCATGTGCTGCCAAATGTGTGAGTGTCTGGATAGTTTTACAAAACATTTTATGATGCCTGAAATTGTAATACTGGACTTGTGCATCACAATTAACAACAGATCTTCAGCTTCATTTTTTTTTCAATTTTACCTTCTTTTTTTCAATTGTAATACTGGACTTGTGCATCACAATCCATGGAACTTTTCTATTCTGCAGATAAAGCCAATCCCAAGTGGAAATCTGCCTCCTAATTTTGATCCTGTTGAAGGTTGCAAGCTTAATTCTCTGCCTCTGAAAGGTACCTTTTTTTGAAGCAATGTAGGAATGGGATAGCAATGTAGGGTGTTGGATTTATTTTTTCTTAATCAATTTATATATATATGATTTTGAATTCGGTTTTATTTAAAATATTTATTTCGATTTTAATTTTAAATTAATTTCTTCGATTTTACCTTAGTTTAATACAGTTAGAGTTTTTTATTTATTATTGAAAAGAATTAAAATTAAAACCACATTGATAAACTAACCAATTTTCCTAAAAACAATTTACTTTTACCTTGACTTTAGTAATGGAAAAGTGTGAAAAACGACAAAACACTATCAGAAGTCCATTCATTTCCTTTCGTTAAAGTAAAACTTTTTATTTATGCTTCATACCTATAAAATTATAGTATATTGAAACCCATTAAATTCGAGATTTTTTTATCACCCCTAATTGCGTCAATTTATCGTACATTTTATATATATTGAGAGAAATTTATGCTTAAAACCTAAAATATGGAACCATCTAAGTTTTAATAAATTCCCTATTTTCTTTTTGATATATGAAAATAAAAAAAAATTAGTTCCTACAAATATATAATCTTTCATTTTTTAAATGTTTAAAATATAAAATTTTAATAATATGAGTTGGCTACTCAACTCAATTCTATTTTATAATTAAAAAATGTCATGATTTTGATAGGATAAGAAAGATAATAAATAAAGGTTCCATTTAAAAGCATGATAAAAGAATATATATAAAAATAATATCATTTTATAATTATGATGTTTAAAATATGCTTTTTATATATATAATAGTACGAGTTTGAATTTTTTTATTTTAATTGACGAGAATATTTTGTACTTGTTATAATTATAAATTTAACAGATATCCTTTCATCAAGCTGTAATGAAAGAAAAGAATTGAATTTCAAGATTTTCTCTCTTCTTTTTTTTCCCTTTATCAAGCTGTAATGAAACAGATATCCATATAAAGAAATGAATTTTAAGTTGCAAAGATAATTTTAATTTCTATTTTTTGCCTCGTAAAGATTCTAAATTTGTATTGTTCATTTTTCTTTGATAGTGTGTTATTGCTTCCTATTGAAGCGGCTTGTTTGATTGCTTCCTCCACCCACAGTTGAGCGTCTTCTTTTCACACAATCACTGTAAGTTTTTTGGCAATTAAATTATTTAATTTAATTTTACTGTTATTGAAATTATGATTGGAGAAATGTGACCATTTTACTATGATTTGACAATATGGAACACATTAATATCTTGTAGTAATAACTCGTCTGCCTTTAATTGCACAAAGTGTGAGGCGTAAAAGAATTAGTATTGCATTGACATGGTTGCAAATCTGTAGAATTGCGAGTTGGTTCTTACTTACATTGGGTGCCAGTCATAGCCTACATACTTATAGACCAAGGATTAGGTCCTATATTTTAGATTTTTATGCACAACGGGATTATGTGAAAAGGCTTATATATGCTAGTGATGAGACCTGTATTGAACAAGTTAGGATGAATAGATTTGCCTTTTTTAAACTATGTGAGATGTTACAAACGTTAGGGGGATTGAAGTCGTCAAGGAACATGCTAGTTGATGAGAAAAGTGGCAATGTTTTTACATATCATTTCCCATCACCTTAAAAAATCGAGTTATCAAGCATCACTTCAATAGGTCCGGGAAAACTGTTAGCAGATCATTTCATAGTGTTTTAAATGCTATCATACGCTTACAAGATGTGTTATTTAAAAAGGCAGAGCCAATTATAGCTAATTCTTCAGACACAAGGTGGAAATGGTTTAAGGTATTGGACTGAGTTTTATATATAGCTTGTACAGAATTTAGTTGATTTAGATTTAAATTTAGTATCCTAACTCAAGGTTTTATAACATGTGATATAGAATTGTTTAGGTGCTCTTGATGGAGCCCACATCAAGATTAGGGTTCCAACAGTTGATAAACCTAGATATCGAACGCGAAAAGGTGACATAGTAACAAATATGCTAGGTGTTTGTACACCTGATATGCAATTTGTTTATGTTCTTCCTGGTTGGGAATGTTCTTTTGCTGATAGACAGGTTCTTCGAGATGCCATTAGTAGGAGACATGGACTAAAAGTTCCTCATGGTAAAATGGATAGTTAGAGGACTTTGAATTATTCATTAAGGTCAAACTTTTTGTGGTGAATTAATCATTTTTAAAAAAGTTTTTTTATAGGTTTTTATTATCTAGTTGATGCTGGATACACAAATTGTGAGGGATTTCTTGCACCTTTTAGAGGACAACGATATCATTTGAACGAGTGGCGTCAGGGTTATCAGCCAAGTTCTCCGCAAGAGTTTTTTAATATGAAACATGCCTCAGCACGTAATGTTATTGAAAGATGTTTTGGGTTATTAAAAATTAGATGGGGAATACTTAGGAGTCCATCATTCTATCCTGTAAGGGTGCACAATAGAATCATTATTGCATGTTGTTTGCTCCATAATTTTATTCAAACCCATATGAGTATTGATCTTATTGAAGCAGATGTGGGAGAAGGATTACCTAGTAATGTGGTAGATGACGATGAACCGAATATCGTAAATATTCATCCATCGGATGCTTGGGCTACTTGGAGGATGAAACTAGCCAACCAAATGTTCAATGAATGGCAAGCATCTAGAAATTAGTTAGGTTTAGGGACAAAATGATTTTGAGTTAATTTGTTTATATTATGTTATGTATCTAGTTTGTGAAATTTTGGTGGTATTTGAATTGTTTTTTGTATTGTACTAAACTTGTTGAATTATAATTTAATTTCTTTTCATTCATCATGTGTTATAATTTTATACAGTGTTGAGCTTTTGATTCATGATATTGAACTTAAATTTAATTTTATAAAGTGTTCACCTTTTGATTCATGATATTAATAGTAATTAATATAATTTGTTTTTTTTCTTAAGATAATTATGTCAGGTGTTTCAGAATCAAATGCTTTTTCTCAAGCTTCTTGAGGAACCAAAAGGAAATGGGTTCCAGAAGAAAATGTACCATTGGTTTCCTGCATGGTGGACTTGCACAATGTTGGAACATTTAATGCTGATACCGGGTTTAAAGCCGATTATTTAAACGAGCTGGAAAGAATGCTAGAAAAGGCTTTATCCAATGCAATGTTGAAGGCTAGACCTAATATTGAATCGAGGATTAGGTTACTAAAAAGGGATTGGTCAATCGTGTATGACATGCTTAATGACCAAAACAATAGCGGTTTTGGTTGGGACGAGCATAGGCAGCTCGTTGTTGTTGAAGATGCGGTTTGGGACTCTTATTTAAATGTAAGAATTATTTCAAGTCTTTATTATCTTATTTTTACCAAACTTATAACTAATATGATTTCCTCATTTTTATAGAGTCATAAAGATGCCGGTCAATTCAGACATCGCAGTTTCCCTTACTACAACAAACTTACTGCCATATACGTAAGAGATCAAGCGACTGGGAAAGATGCTCAAACAGCCACTGATGTTATTGAAGAAATAAATGTTCAGGATGTACATACTGCAGATATTAATGAAGAAAGAAACGAATTCTATGACTGCGAAGCTGATGTCTCTTTGGATGAGATGGATGTTTCTGCTACGGAGCCGCAAACAGATAGAAACCAAGGGGGTTCCTCATCTTCAAAGAAGAAAAAAAGCATTCTGATGCAACTGATCATTTTTCTTCTTCATTTCATGATGCTACCACTTTATTGGCGGAAAACATGCGGGCCATTGGCGAACAAATCAGTAGGAGTATTGCCTCTGATGTGGTAGTTCAACAAAAGTCAGAAGAATTCCAGATCATCCAAGAAAAAGCTATAAATTTATATTCAACCTTATGTGAAATAGAAGGTTTAACAGTGGATGAGCGGTATCGAGCATTGAGTAAAATTCCAGATCATCCAACTCAAATGCTCGTTTTCTTTAGTTTACCTTTTGATGTGCGGTTGGAATTGGTCAGAAGATTTCTTGCTGACCATTAAACTTTTTATTTCTGTTGATGATATTTTCATAACTTTTTCTGTTTGTAATATTTGGGATGGTATGTCATTACAATCTTCTAACTTTTTGATGTTCTAAAACTGTATAACATATGGATTATGACATAGAATTTCATGAATTTCATTTAATCTTTTGTTAATATATGAAAATTATGTTTATGCAAAATATAATTCTCAAGTTATTAATTACTGCTAATATTTTTTTATTGTAGAATAATTAAATTATTTGTTCCACTAATGATATTTTAGCACATTAAAATATGTATTGCAGTTTAAAAATAATAAAGTAGATTATAAATTATATTTAATAATAATTATTTTAAATTATATTTTATAGTATTATATAGTATGATTTTAGTAAATTCATATAAGAATATTTAATACTAAAGAATTTTATCAAATTATATATTTTTATTAAATTATATTTAATAATAATTATTTTAAATTATATTTTATAGTATTATATATTATGATTTTAGTAAATTCATATAAGAATATTTAATACTAAGAATTTTATTAAATTATATATTTTTATTAAATTATATTTAATAATAATTATTTTAAATTATATTTTATAGTATTTTATATTATGATTTTAGTAAATTCATATAGGAATATTTAATACTAAGAATTTTATTAAATTATATATTTTTGTTAAATTATATTTAATAATAATTATTTTAAATTATATTTTATAGTATTATATATTATGATTTTAGTAAATTCATATATTTTATTAAATTATATATTTTTATTAAATTATATTTAATAATAATTAGTATTATATATTATGATTTTAGTAAATTCATATATTTTATTAAATTATATATTTTTATTAAATTACATTTAATAATAATTATGTTAAAATATGATTAAATTATTTATTATTTATATTAATAATCTTATTAAAATTTAATAACAATAACAATAATCATCTACCTACAAAAAATTCTGCTAAGGGTATTCTAGTCATTATAGTTTTTTCCTTATGCTATTACAACATCATTCCATTCAACTAAACACAAGAATACTATTACGCATCTATTCCATTCTATTCAACCAAACAAAAGGATTATCTATTACGCCTCTATTACATTACGCATTTATTCCATTACACCTTTATTCCATTACAGCAAACCAAACGTGCTCTTATATTTGAATTTTAGAATTAGAAAAGTAGAAATACTAAATTCCTAAAAATAAAAGCACATATACTACATTTCCAATTTATGAAAAATACAAATACTTGTGACATATTTTAACCTGACTAGATTTTACCATTTTAGTTAAAGTTTTATTTATTTCTTACATAAATTTCTAACAAATATATATATTCACCCATATTGTAGGTATATCTAATGGGTTGGGCTACCGGGCCTGACCTGACGGCCCGCTCGAAAAATGAGAGGGTTCGGGTAAAAATATAGGCCCAAAATATGGGTTTGAGTAAAAAAATGAGGCTCGTTTAGAGAACGGGCTGGGCTTGGGTAAAACTCTTTGGCCCGACCCGAATTATATATTAAATATATTTTTTATTTTTAATCAAATATACTTTTTAATCAAATATATATTAAATATATACTTTTTTGGTGTTGTAAAATTTAATATGGGCCGGGCCGGGCTTAGCAATTTTTTTTCGGGGCGGGCTTGGACAAATTTTTAGGCTCATATTTTGAGCCGGGCCGGGCATTGGCCTAAAAAATGGGCCTAAAATTTTTTCTGGGTCCGACTCGACCCGACTTATGATCACCTCTATTTGACAGGGTATCATTTCAATTACGAAATTACTAAAATACATTATCATATATAAATTAAGTTATACTTTTATGAGGAAGTTTTTGTCTTCTTATTTAATAAATCAATAAAAATTTGATAATAATGAGATTTAAACTCCCAACATCATAAATGATAAACAATCAGTTTTATCATTATAACCAAAAAAATCAATTGATTTTATGTGAACTTTTAATATGTATATTTGTTACTTTCAAAACAAATATATTTGTTACTTACATAATAAGGACCGATCTCTTAGTGTGCATGGCCTTGTGAATTTAATGTTTCCGACGGTCATTTTTCTTCCCCAATGGCTATAAATGGTAATAAACTTATTCCTTGGTATAAATGGACCTCAAGAACACTTCAAGATAGAGGAGAGGAATATTTAGGCATAGTAATTAAGAGAAAAGCTTCAAATTTTTTGTTTCTTTATTTTCTCTTGCACATATCTATTAGGTACTTATTATTATTCTCACATCTATTCTTTGAGAAAGCTTAACATTTGTAAAGACACACATTTGAGAGGTCTTTATTGTTCACATATTTCTTTGTATTACAAAAAGCTACTTAAGGTTTTTGAGATGGAAAACCTTAAATGAATTGTAAAAGGTGTTAGTTGAGTCTTGTAAAAATTAGAGGTTCTGGTTAAGCTATAAAAACTAGGGGGAATGTTCTATCTTAGCCTTGTGAAAATATAGGGATTGTAAATGTTATATTTTCTTCTTGAAAGATATCAATTCAAGTATAGTGAATTGGGAGAAAATCCTTAGTTGAGGTATACTAAGGTAGTAGATATAGACAATTGTGGCTGAACCACTATAAACCCAAGCTTTTCTTCCTTTTTCTCATCATTTAGAAAAGTTTGTAAATAGATTTAAAATATCAATTCACCATCTCTTGATATTTTTAAGCCTAACAAATTTATCAATTAAATCAAGTGGAGTGATAAAAGATTTATATAAAATATTTCTCAATCTCCACCACTTTCTACTAGGATTTTGTCCCCTTAATCCAATTATTTTGTTATTATTATTGTAATTTTTTGAATAAATTTGTTAAATAAAATTCCATAGTAAAATTATTATCTTTTGTATAAAATACTATTTATTCAATTAATTAAATTATTTTCTCAACTCAACTTTAATTCCGTCAAAATCATGATGACTTTACCATATTAGAATCTAAAAGTAAATAAATTTTAATTCTCTTGTTTTGTAAATCTACAATACCCAATTAATTTAATTTTCAATTCAAGCTCAATTATTTAATTAAAATTAATTAAATAATAATTCAAAGAAATTAAATTAAATTCTAAGTTATCTATTATTCCTTTCAAGAAAATGCATTTATTGCTGATAGTAATCAAATATTCTATTTTTCTTTTGTTGTTTTCATTTTTTTATTGTATCAATTCTAATGCAATCCATACGTGGCTGTGTTTGAGCTACCGAATGAACCAATCGAAAATATATAATTAGAGCTTAAATAATTTATAATTAAGTTTAAACTCTTCTTTTATTAGTTACAACATTGTTTAATTATGGAGTCAATCCATTAAATATACCATAATTAAACTCTCAATTATATACCATTATGAAATCAAATTAGGTTTATGTTTTGTCCAATGACCTAGTTAAATTCGTAAGCTCTTTCAAGTAACTTTTATGGCAATCCATCTCATACTACATTACCTAGTCTTTATTAAATGAATTACCTCTTGGGTGGTAATGATATTGTCTGTGATTTTCTACTGACACAAAGCTCACCTAATTGGGAGCTATGAGTAACAAGGTATTTTTTTATAAGACTAACCTAAATTTTTTTATTAATTACGTAAATGGCCTATTTTTTTTGATAAAACACGTCAATGATTTAAAATCTACAGTGAAAATTGGTGGAGCCAAAGAGTTTGGCGCCACCAACATGCCACGTTAGCAACTGGGTTAAAAAATTATTTTTTTGGTGGAGCCATATAGAATAACGCCACCTATATATATAACAGGGAACACTAAAATTTCTGAAAATTTGGGGGCTTTAAAATTTTTTTCTTTTTCTGGTGGAGCCCAGTTTTCAATGTCGCCTGCCAGATTTCTGTCTTTTTTATTATTTGTTTTATAATATTTTAAATATATATATTTTTTGGAGTCATTCTAAATGGTACCACCGGTTCATTTAAACTTTTTTTATTATTTGTTTATTATTTATTTTATAATGTTTTAAATGTATAATTTTTTTAGTGGAGCCATTCTAAATGGCGCCATCAGTTTATTTAAACATTTTTTTAAAATTTTTTTATATTTAAAATTTTTAAAAAATAATTTTTTATTTTGTGGAATCTCAAATCGAACTGTATGGTGAGATCATCAATATCGGCTGCATTCGAGCTAAAATTTCTATCGTGCCGGTACTTACAGCTTGGGATCAGCAGTGTTGGCCATATTTTACCATGAGCTTTGTCGAGCAACAAAACACGGGATAAGTAACATGGCCGGTTGTGTGGGATTGCTATAGTCCTCGGTGCTATTAACTTGTAGTTCGAATGCTGCCGATATTGATGATTTCACCTGTGCGGTTCGATTTGGGATTCCACCAAATATAATATTATTTTTTTAAAAATTTAAATATAATTAAAAAAACATGTTTAAATGAACTGATGACGCCATTTAGAATGACTCCACCAAAAAAATACACCTTTAAAATATTATAAAACAAATAATAAACAAATTTTAAAAAAAATTAAATAAATTGGGGGCACAATTTAGAATGACTCCTCCAAAAAAATATATATTTAAAATATTATAAAACAAACAATAAAAAAAGACAGAAATCTGATAGGGGACATTGGAAATTGGTGGTGTCAAATTATTTAACTCCACCAGAAAAAAGGAAATTTTTTTAAAGCCTCCCCATTCTTTAGAAATTGCAGTATTTTCTTGATAATTATACAGGTGGCGCCATTCTACATGGCTCTACCAAAAAATTAATTTTTTTATTCCGATTGTTGACATGGCATGTTGGTGGCGCCAAACTCTTTGGCTCCACCAACTTTCACTGTATATTTGAAGTCATTTACGTGTTTAATAAAAAAGTGTCATTTACGTAATTAATAAAATTTTTTGGGTTAATTTTATAAAAAAGCCGAGTAACAACATGGCGTGTTTGAGTCTATTCATAAATGTTCTAGTAAGAATCTTATACAACATCAAATAAAGGCTTATTGGTCTAAATTAGCTAATCGGCCTAGGGACTATAATATTTGGGATTAAAACCAATATAGTTTTATTAATATTGAGTTTGATTATTTCCCCTTCAAAAACACCCTTGACCATTCTACATATGAAGTCCTCGACCATATCCCACTAGTTTTGGAAGGATTGCGGTGGAGGCCATCAACATTAGGAGCCTTGAGGGGGATCATCTCCAAGAGGGCACACCGAATTTCATTGTAACATCCTACACCTAGTTTGGAGGACGACCGAATGTAAAGCACCACATTCATTGTCAAAGCAATGCAAACAAACGTTCCTACAGTCATATTTCATAAAGTTTTAAAGTTAAAGCATGCTAATCAATGTATTGAATATTTATAGATCATTATAGGTGAAACTCAAACTCAAATGGACCCACATATGAAGTTTCAGGGTCAAATATGGTCAAATATAGGGCCAAGTTACGAATCTTAGGTCAAAATACCAAAACATGGTAGGATGTCTCGAGACTTATGGTTCATGTCTCGATATTTGCAACCCTTGGAGCTGAAAATTGGTTACTGTCTAATAGGTCTCGAGACTTGCTCACTAAGTCTTGAGACATGTTCATAGAAATGTATGTACAAGTTTAAAATGAAAAACATGTCTCGAGGCTTGTTCATCCAATCTTGAGACTTAAACCTAGAAATACACAAAAATATCATTCAAAGTCATGTACTTATTCTCCTAAATGCATTCTAATAAGACAAACACGAAACCAAAAGCATACAAGCACATTTAACAAGTTAAAGCAAATCCATAACATACAATTTCATAGTCATATATATACATTTAATCAAAATTTGATCATGCAAGTTGTTGGGGACTGACTCGTATAAACAAAGAACTAGAAAGAGTAGAGAAGGTCAAACACACAAATATTTATGTGGAAAAACTTCTCTTTAATGATGAGGATAAAAAATCATGGACAAATGAGACTTCACTAATGAGAAAGTAATGGGAAAAGTACAAGATGGAGATAATAAATAAAAAAAAACCCTGAACCTGAATATAAAACCCTCCAACTAAAACACAAAATTCTTTTAAAGCTCTATTAAAGCTATTTCTTAATTGTGTAATGTTGTATTTTTCATCAACCTTTCTAGAGTTACTAAGACCCTTTTATAGGCCAAATTCGGAGGTCAAATATGACTAAAACATCCTAAATTAATCAGAGTTTGACTCGAAAAAATAATCAGAGTTTAATTGGGAGAAGAAACCCAATTTATGGGGAACATGTCACCACATCATGACATCATATGTCACCTCGTCGAGACGTCATGTGTCACGACATTGGGATGTCTCTTGCTCGTGGCAACGCCGACTCTGTTTCATTCAAAATGCGATGCACACTCCACACAAGTAAATTGCAAGAACTTAAAAACATATATGCATATATACCATCAATTCTCAATATAAAGTCATAAACATGAGTAAAGAAAGTTACCAAAAGAGTGTCCAAACATGCAACATTATATCAAATAACCAAAGACAAGTATCTGTAGGATAAGTCAAAGGACTAAGTACATGCCATACCTAAAAAACTATTTAAAAGACTTTACAAAAACCAATGCTTTGGAATTTGATACTGCTCACGAATCACTTGTAACTTACGCACGAAACAAAATTATGCATGTTGAGCTTTTCTATTAAATGTAATATATCTCATTATTATACTTAACACTCCCCTTCTAACTTATCAAACCACTTAATAGATTTTTCAATTACCTTGGAAAGCGCGTTTGAGCTTGGTATCGACTTCCACGTCACAGCCCCCTTTTCTTTTTTGGTTTTATTTTTCAAAATTTTCTCACTATCATCATGAATTTATGATGATACAATGAATAATTTACGTGTTGGTTTTGTATCAACGCCTCTCAATTCTTTTTACATTTCTACCGTTAATTATTTATTTTTTTTAAATTATAGATAAAAATGTGTTATAATATGCTCAAAGTATTTTTTATATATTTAAAAATTAATATTTATACTTTTATTTTTGAATTTAAAAATTTAGATTCAAATACCGTACAAATTCTTTCGTTAAATTTATTGATATAATATTTTAAAATTGGAAAAAAATACTCACCTGATATCTATGTAATAAAACAAATGATATTGTAATGACTTAAATTTAATATAAAATTTTAACGGTGCTAGCAATTTTTAAAATTCAGATAAACTTTTTAATTAGAATAAAATAATTAGGCTAGCTAATGACATTATAAACTTCAAAGTACCAAATTATGTTAAAATTAAAGTATAGAGATTAAATCTTAAATTTGAGTAAAGTATAGGAATCAAAACTAAAATTTAACCATGAAAATTAGAGGGATTAAAATTGAAATTTAGCTATTATCTTGTCATTTCAGAAATAAATATGCTTTATAGGGGATAGATTAAAATTTCTAACCCCTATATCATCTTGTTTTTATTATAAATTCTTAACTTTTGGTACCAAACTTTTTAAAATTTCTAACTTTGGTTGTTTATAATTGGTTTCTAAACTTTTGTGCTTTACATTTGGTATCAAAATTTGCCCATCTTTGAAATTGTATACGTGAAACATTTATGGTTTAAATATAAAATTGGTATTTGTATTTATCCTTTTTTTTTAGATTGGTACTTATTGTTTCTTTTGTCTCGGATTGGTACTCGAATTTTTTTTCCGTTAATTAAATCGATACTTTTTTATAACAACATTAAATTCAAGACACGTGGAAGAATAAGATTGTGACATGTAGCATTAATGATATCATAATATAAAAATATTTTAAAAATAAATTTTTTAAAATATCATAATTAATATTTATATAACCTTGTTTTATTTTTATGACTTATCACGATGCCGATGGGTGCATTTTTCCTAGGCCTACCGATAGATTTCTGAACTTCACCAGCAGCTGAAACATTCACCGGCTGAGACTCAAAATTAGTAGCCGATATCGTCGGTTTAACCTTAGGAGGACGCCCGCGACCACGTTTTGGAGCCGAAGAACCGTCAAGGATGTTAGAAGTAGCAGAGGGAGCAAACTTATAAGACTTCCTTACCATAACAAGTTGACCGCTTTTCAAGAGCTTCAAATTTTGAGTCAACAACTCGTCGTGATTCGATGGCAACCGTTTGTGAGCTAAAATGACCCTTTTGCTTGATCCATTCTTCTCTTTCAAAGCACCAATGGCCTCGATTATCATGTCTGAGTAAAGAGGGTGGTCAAAAACCGGAGGCAGCAGCAGGTGGAGCGGGGACCCATGCGGGGACAGTGGATGGGGGAGAAGGGTCTACGGGGATGGAAGTTGACGGAGAAGAGTTCATTTTATGGTTACGGGTTAAATTTTGTTTTGGGGAAGTGATAATAATTATGGGAGCGAGAGAAATAAAATTGAGTTTTTATTTTATTTTAATTTTCTGAATAATAAAAATTGTTTTAATTTTTAAATATTAATTAAGGATAGTGGGTTGGTTTAGTTGTTTTAATTAATTTTTAAATAACTCTATTGGTTTTTAATAGATATTATTAATGTTACATATCACAATCCTATTCTATCACTTGTCCTGAATTTACAAAAATGAACCAATCTGAAAAAAGTTGACAAATTCAAATTCAATTTAGGGGTAAACTAGAAACATTTGTAAATATTGTTAGTGCCAATTAACAACGGTGGATGCAATGCTAGTTGCAGCATAAGGAACATGTAGCAGGATAATTTTACTTGCCTTAATTAGTTGCCATGTTTTGATAAAATCTGCTTGGAACTTAATTGTTGATCTTCCAAGGCTTTTAGTAGCTCATAAGAGAAGACTTTAGAATAAAGCCAAGAACGAATTGGATTTAATCTTGCAATATAATTGAAATTCCCTTAAATAGGTCCCTGTTGAATATACACTTTATTAAAGATCTTTTTAATGTCTATTTTAGTGAAATTAGGGATTAATATTGAGTGTAATTTAACAAGCCTTTTACGTTTTTATATTGGATTATAACATGAACATTGAACAAAATTTTAAAATATATGGACTAAATTCTAAAATTTTGAAATGCACGAGGACTTAATAACATATTTTAGCTAAAAAAATCACTTTTTCTTCCATTTTAAATCTTTCCTACCAAGGAAAGAAAATTTATATTTTATTCCTTTTTACTATTCTACCTTCAACTTTCCATTTTTCCAATTTTTTTAGTTGTACCAAATAACACATAAGGATTTGCAAATAATTTTGAAGTTAATATCATTTGAGAAATTATTTTTTAATCTTATATTATTTGAATAAAAACACCCAACATTTACAGCAAGTATTATTTAATAGTGTATATATTTAAAAAGTTAAATTTAATTTTAAAAATATTTAATTAATTTCATAATAATTCATTTAAATTATAAAAATTGAATGGGAATTTAATCGGTCCATGAAAATAATTTTTAGTCAAAATTAAGGTATCCATCATCGATAATAATAATTAATTATTTTTTCGTAAATATTAAAAAAAACAACTAGCAAATTAAATATGCTTTATATATATTCATGTGAGCGTAAATTAAACTCCCAACTATAAAATTAAGAGACGAGATAAACAACTATCATATTACATAATTAGCTAATAACAATATTTTGCAAGTAATTCAATAAAAAAAAATGTAGATTTTAATGCTTAAACCAAGGCACATTAATGTTACACTTCCAAGGCTTGACTACTTTTCAGGTAAGGTCTAAAAGCTTGTAGTTTGGAGCTAAATGCTCTTCGGAATGTTGGGTAATTTTCTTTTCTAACTTTACTTGATTTTACAACATTCTTATTAGTAAATTTTTTTAACATTATTATTACATGCCACATTCAAGCTTAATATTCTTGGTATATTATGCTATTTTCTTATACCTATTTTCTGTTATGAAAATTAATTCTTTTTGATACTTTTAATAATATCACTTTTTAAAATTAAATATAAATTTTTTTTGCAAATGTAATATTTTTTACTATTACAACTCAATAAGATTTAATTTCATATTTTTTTCATCCTCTAATTCAATTTCCATGATTTATGATGTTTTTTCAAATTTAACCTATTGCTGCTGTCCAAAATTGTATTAGTGTAAGATGTTGATTACTAAGTTTATAACGCCCTTATTCCCTTTCTCTATAATATTTCTCATCACTTTCACTTATTTCCCTTCACTAATATATCAAGAACATAAGACCTTATATAAGAAAACTCTACTATAACATCATTTTCATGCTTTTTCAATAATATCAAATTTCAAAATATATTGAAATCTTGATGTTCTTAACTTGTCCTCTTAGTTTCAAACTTTAACTTGATTTTCTCTATCCTCCAGCTTCTATTTCTTGAATCTAACTTGATATTCTAGCTCCCCATAGTCTCCTTGTTATCTTTCTCTCTTGATGGATATGGCAATTCTTTTGATTTCTAAGTGAAAATGGTGAATATTTGGTGAAAGGACCAAATTGTAAAAAAAAGAAAGTTTTTTTTTCTCTTCATATGTTGGATGCATGGGAAGAAGAAGATGATTCTTCATCTTTCCTTCCATATATATACTAAATAGAATAATAATAAAATAATAAAATATCAATTAAAAATCAAATTAAAATATTAAAAAAATTAATATTTATTTATTTATTTAATCTAAAATATCTCCAACATCATCATTTTCTTCGGATTTCTCTTTCTTCTAATTGACCATTTTTCCATTTATGATCTTTTAAAATTCCATCCTTGAGTCATCACTTAATTTGGTAAAATTACGATTTAGTCTCTCATAATTCTTCACCTATTCAATTTGGTCCCAATTCATCTGTTTTCCTTAATTTCTAGATTATTCTACCCTTAAAATATTTACACTATTGGTCCTTCAAGTTTTTTTATATTTACACTTTAACCCCTCAAATTTTGAATATTTACTCTTGGGTAACAAAAACTTTTCTCACTTTTGTGATGTAATTCTTTCTTGAATTAATATGTCATAATAGACTTCCCAATGTTGACATAACTCAAAATTACCCTTTTTATCACTTTATTTCCTTATTTTACTATATTAGGGATATTATCTTACTTTCTTATTGTAGTAAATTTTCAGGGTATTACAAAACATCTTTTAAAATAATCTTCCTAAAATTATCAAAATAAAGATGTACATCTCTCACTACTTCAGCTGCCACATTTGTCCCGTTCCCGGTCCGTAATGATAAGCTCTTATCTCTAAGATCTTTCATCTCCTCGAACCCCTGCAGAGAAACACAAACATGATGAGTGGCTTTTGAATCAATGGCCCAGTGGTCTTTTGAGTCTTTCACTAAACAAGCTTCTATCACCAAGAGTTTCATATCTTTTCCTTTGGTAGCTAGGTATTCTTTCCACTCTTTACGGTTTGCCTTGAAGTGTTATTTCTTGCTACAAAAGAAGCATTTAGACTTAGATAAGTCGTTAGGCTTTCTAGTTCTCTTCCTTTCCACTTGTGGTGGCCTAGAGACCTTAGCCTTGCCTTTCTTAGTGTACTTTCCCTTCTCTTTTAAGGAAGAAGCGACGACTATATTCTCTTCTACTCTTTGAATCGGTTGACTGTTGTTCAACATCAAATCATAGGATTGTAACTTCTTCATGAGCTGTGTAAGAATCAGGTTTTTGCTACCAAGGTTATATGCGGCCCAAAAACCAACAAAATCCTTGGACAAGCTTTTGAACACCATCTTTGTTTAGGTGTTTTATCCAAATTGACCTTAATGTCCATGACCTCGACAAAGTAGCCCATAAGAGTGATCATATAGTCTTTGACTGGAGTTTTAGGCTTTTGTTGGGCCTTCATTAAGCCAGTTATAGCAGATTGTCGAGTTAAGATAGCTTGGCCTCCGAACATGTCTTCTAGCTTATCTAGAATCGCTTTAGCAGTCTTACAACTCTCCAATTAGTTATACAGGGTGCTGGTCATGCTTGCCAGCATATAGCAACGAGCTATCTCATCAGACTCTTCCTAGCGTTTTCTAGCCTTAGTTTGAGTGGCCCGAGGGCACTTAATATCAAGAACTGTTTTAAGTTTCTCATAGCTCAGGACAATTATCAGGTTCCTTTTCCATTCCTTATAGTAGTTTACATTCAACTTGTTTTCAGTGAGTATATTCAATAAGGGAGTTGCTTCCATTTTCGAACTGAAAATAAAAACATTAATATATTAATATATTTGTATTAAGCAAATGTTTGAAAACATTTTGCAACATTATGATATGCATTAAAATGATTCATGAGTCTTACATTAAACCTAGAAAATATTTGTAAGTTGTTGCAACGATAATTTCCACATCTATTGAATCAAGCCACAGTGGGGTGATATGATCAATGAGTAAGAATATGGATTTCCATCCAATTAATACATGAACCTAATTCCTTAGGCATTCACACATACTAATAATGGTGAACGTTTTGTCATTATTCTGACTTAAGTATAGCTCCGTAGGGAGTTATTTAACTAGAATATCTTGAGTGTATAACCATCAACTCAAAACCTATCGCATCATGCACCACAAATGAGTCATCGTGGGACAATCTCACCGAGTAGCATGCTTTGACTAGTTTTCCTCTTTTGAACATAGAATTTCTAGATCTATCACATGATAATGCCTACCACAAGGGTCAATCCTACTGTGAGGTAGTGCACTTGCCATGCCATCACAAAAGACCATTGATGGAGGTTGTAGGTCTTGTTTAAGGACCTTCTCCCACTCAATATTTTAAAAAACATGTAAGGTTTTTATAATTTCTAGTTTCAATCATGTATGATCAATATATACATGATAAGTACATATGACATTCTTTTCTAAACTATATGGCATGCTTATCCCATATATGCATGACATGCTATGATAATTTTAGAATATTCACATTCAATTATTCACAAGAGTCAATCAAACAATTTTGATTCTCCATAATTCTTCTTTTATGGGAAAAACCGAAGAAGTGAATGTGAACTGTGCACTAGGTAGGTTCCTAAGAAAGAGAGCTGAGTCGTATTTGACCACTTAAAAAGCAAGCTTTTCCTTACTAAATCTAATCGTAGACATGCAACTTCTCATTACCACACTTCTCACATTAAATGAATAACCTAAAGAAGTGAATGGAACAATACAACAAATGTATTTTTTTCATTACCACACTTATTATCTTTAATAGATTAACTGTGGATTATCTCATACATATATATTTATCACAATTATACCATAAATAATTATTAAACAAATATTTAAATAGATGGGTAATAAAATAAAATTTTTAGCCAAGGTTTCTATGGTTTTATTTTTAGAAAATAAATGAAAAACTAAAAAAAATTACATGTTTTATCGCCACAAGGCATTCCTTGTGTCTTCGACTGCCATCGCTTCATCTTCTCATTGTCATTGACTCTTTTTTGGAAAAATTACATTTATGTCCTATGTTCATTTTTGACTCACAAGAATTCTGCAATTAAAAAATATTCCTACGTAGAGATGATAGTCAACGGTCTATTTCCTAAGAACCATTACCTTGGCAAAATTAATAATTATATAACAAATATATATAATATCGCATTCGTTCACATTCATTCCCCTAAACATGCAAATAATTATAAGAATGTCACATCTTATAAAATATTAATCAAACAAGATGAAGAAAGAGATTCGGTCTTGGTTTGCACCATAAAAATATCATAATCTGGCTCTTAATACCAATTGCTAAAAAAATCCGATTTCAAAACAATTTTCCTGCACAATGGAAAATTAAAATTTTAAAAATTAACCCGGTTTGTGATATTTATAGCAATAAACCTTAGATCGAAATCATACTTGTGTTTTCAGATAAGTGGATCCTTGATGTTTTTCAACTTTCAACCAAACGATCTTCTTTGCTACTCTCGTATCACAACTGCTTTGAGTGTGGGCTCAAACTAATTGAATCGAAACACAGTCCAAAAATATAGACTCATTCTTCCTATCATTTTTAAGTAATCCGTATAGGATTGCAAATTTCCATTTTCCATTTCCATTTTTGGAAACCAACATTCATTTCCAAATGATTCCATTTCTCCATTTTAGAGAAAACCACAATCATTCCCGAATGTTTCCCATGTCTCTTTTTCTATTCATTCCGTTCATTTCTATTCAAACACGTAATTAATTTATGGTTTCAGTGAGCTAGTGGAGGTATCGATTGGACATATGTAGTTGAGGCTCAAATGATTTGCAATTAAGTTTCAATTTTTTTCCTATTAATTATAAACTCATTTAGTCACAAATTTATTCCACTATAGTATTGTGATTGAACTCTCCTTAACGACGTACCATTACAAAAGCAACTACCTAGTGGTTGTCCAATGACCTTGTCAAAAGTGTGTTACACTCATAAGATATCATTGATCTATTTGGGATAATATATGTTCTCTCAATATGATCTTATTCTATCTCATAGTAACCATTATATCTTCCTTTATGAAAAGTCAATCACTATCATAGTGATCAAGTCATCCATCACAAAGATGGACAACCCATAGCCGCATTTACTTTTCATCAACCATGTAGTTCCAATGAGAGGATATCATTTACCCATTTTTTAGACTATGAATTCCACTATTTTGAATAACGCTATATACTACAGAAGTCGTACACCAAACGCACTAACTTTCGGTTTCTTATCTATTTGAACTTAGACTTTTATTTGCACCAAAGTGTATGATTCACACATACATAGTTTGTCATCCACTCAAGATTTAGGTATGCCACACTGTGAATGTCACAAGTGAATAAATCCATAAACGGGTCCAAGATATATTCTACTTGGGTTTTATCCGATGTGCTGTCAGTCCAGTCAACCACGTCCATGTCTCTATCTTCTAGGAGTCATCTGCTCTGATGCCCATGATAAGACATCTCCCCAATTGGACTTGATAAAAGACATATCAGTCTTTGAATTAGTTTGCTCATATCTGATTAGACTAAGGAAATGCTTAGGTTGTCTACTAATACAAGTCATCTTTCTGTACTACGATCCGACCACGTAATAATGTTTAGAATTATTTAAACATGTAGATAACCAATGAGCAACATTTTCTTCCATTTTGCTTTGCATGCAAAAAATATGTGAGGGCAATATACAAATTATTATTGTAATTCATGAATAATGTTATTAACTAATTTATTCGAAAAATAACAAGTGTACTTAGACGAAAATACTACACTTGGGGCACCAGATCCAATAGCGAAAACTCTAAACCACCCTCAGCAGAAAGATCGATGTTGGTCATGTTGGGCGGAGGTTTGTATGCCCTAAATTACGAATCTAGATCTGAAGCATTGTCTGAACCGTCATCATCAGAATCGCAAGTTTTTGGCTGAGTTGGAACCTACTTTGGTTCATAAAAGAATGCTACTTTTAAGCCATCCGACTTGGACTGCCGAATTTGATCGAGGCCTGATTTTGATTCGTCAACAGCATCAACTGCCCCTTTGTATGCACCTGCATCTTTTTCCTCAACTGCATCTTTATATTCATCTTTAACCAAAGGGTTTGATGTACCATCACTGAACCTGATCGTAGGGAGTATGTCATCAGTTCTTCTATACCCCATGTTACAGTCAACATCTGTACTGGATTGTCAACTGGTGTAGGTTGATGGCCCATTGATACAAGTGATTCCACTCAGGACATCGAACCACCAAAGAATATGGTGGCCGGGTGTCGAGGTTCAGGTTAAGCTTATACATTGACTGATAATGGCCGCCGAAGTTGAAATCGGTGCTTGAAATCGAAGAATGTCTTCCCATTGATGCTTCGAGGACATCATAATGGTATCTTTGTAACAAAGCAGTGAACCCACTACACAACTGTGTTGCAGGACTTTATTCTTCTACTTCAATTCCTGCATTAGTCGCAAAAATGGTCGAAAATGGGCCAACTCCATCAACCTTGGCAAACTCAACATATAAATCAATTATAGCATTTCCACTTGAGCAATGTGAAGATATGACCCCCTCTAGCTTGAGCTCGTCTTTCATATCAAATAACTCATACTTAAAGGGGTTCACTAATGCTATATCTATATTGCAAGCTCAAAATTCTTCCCCAGCTTGAACCCTCAACTTTCCTTCTGATTTTAATCCCTACGCAATTGAATGGTACGGTTGAAAGCCAATTCCACAGAATGGGCTCTTGCACATACGACCCCAATGTCCGTATTACAAAATTGATCGTCATAGTAAATTATGGATTTCACTCGTCACCTCGTTTAAATTTAAAATTAAAAAATATTTAGAATAAAAAAATCTTCAAATGGTTATCCAAAGAAATACAGATGACACTTGCAGTGCAACTCTTCAAAAAAGAACAAATTTCCTGTATGTCTAAGAATTCAATACTTTAGTAGTTTAATAGCAAAAAAAGAACGATAAGAGAGGTAAGACGTGCTTCAAAACTCATTTCAGAAGATGCATTTTCATCGAATAATAATAATGAAAGGCTTTCTGTGCTCGAAAATGCATTTAAATAGAATCAATTTCAACAGACGCATGCTTTAAAGGGTCTTCAGTGTGCTTGAAAAAGTGCTTGAAAATGTACCCGTGATTCTTAGGGGCAGAGCACTTTGGCAAGGTTTGAGTGGTAGTGGATAGAAAGCATGTTCAGTTAGGCGAACTTTCCTGCTGACATGGCAGGAAAGTGCACCTAGTTGGATGCGCTTTCCTGCGCGCTTTCCATTAACTACAAAGAAAGCACGTCCAACTAGGCATGCTTTCCTGCCGAGTCAACAAGAAAGCTCGCCCAGCTGGACGCGTTTTCTATCCACCACCACTCAAAGTTTGACAAAAGTGCCTTGATCTCGAGAACCCTGGTTAAGATTTGAGGTTCATCTTTTAGATTTTCGATGAAAACCCTCTTCTGCGACGCTTTTTTAACCACGAGCTTTTTTTTATCTTTTCAGTCTCACCCATCCCCCGTGCCTATAAAAGGGGGGAACTCCTAAGATATTCCATCTTTAAATCTATCATCTCTTTTAGTCATCATCCTTCCACTTTATAATATTTATCCCTCTCGGTTTTCTTTCCCGCTTTAGTGTTAAAAAATTCTGTCGACAACAAAATTTCCTGTTTGATGTATTCTTGAGTCATCAATGATGCAATATCTATATGAGATACACATATTTCATATGTCTTGCCGAGATGAAACTATTGCCTTAAAAACTTATCCTGTAGAAGTCGAGTTCCAGGGTATTTTTTCTTTATACGATCATGGGTGGAAGTCTACATACAGGTCTTGGTCGACAATCAATATGAGGTCATGGATCAAAGTATAACGGGGGAGCCAGTTGATGGTTGTTATACGGGCACTGACCGCCACCAGACATGCGAACGTCTATACTAGAAATACTGTAGCAAAATAGATAATTAATGAAACAACAATATCCGCAAGTATACCGGTCAAATTGTAGTATAAAAGAATGTTACAACGAAACACTACAGAAAGTATTCCGAGGATTGTACGCAAAGGAGATTGAATTAAACTAAAATTAATTATCTACGCTAATAAGTTGAAATAGTACCTATTTAAAATTATATTACAAAAAATAAAATAAACATCAATTAATATAATCAACCTAAAAATTAATTAAACTAAAAATCAAATAATTAAACAATCGCAAATAACCCAATAAAATAGGCAGGAACTTAACTCACTTTAGTGATCCTAATTCACTTCAGTGATCTTAATTTACTTCAAAACTCAGTTTTTATCGAGTTAGCTATTAATTAACTAGTTATTACCTCTCGACCTCTAACTAATTAACTAATCGATCAATACATGCTTGCCACTCGACCTCACTTTCTTGATCGAGATAAATTATGAGTACTTGGTAAACTTATTCCTCGATCTCGTTTATCCTAAATTACTTCCTACGGGTGTCACTCCCTAGGGTTTAAATGTACATAATTTAAACCAACCAACCCAGATTTCAACCCTCATTCATTTGTTAATTATTCACACATCCGTTCGTTAAACTCCTTAAGGAAATTAGCTACTCATGAATCAAAATACAATAATTCCTAAACTCATATTTAACATGCAAAACAACAAATTAAATAAAAGTAAGGAGTATAGAAAGAAATCCATTTTCGATATTGATTGAAGCTTAAAAGCGAAATCTCCTTTAACAATTGCGAAGATCACCTTGCTTGCAATTGGAATCAACAACGAAATAATGAAAAACTAATATATTAAAGCTTTAGATCGAAATCGAATCCAAGTTAAAATAAGAACAAAAGTATATAAAAGACTAAATTGAAAAGAAAATAAAACTAAACTAAAAACCTAAAATACTAAAACGACTTACTTGGACAAGTCTCCTCAAATGAGACTTAATATGCCTATTTATAGAGTTTATGCTCAAACCTAATCAGGGTTACTAAGCAACCCAAAATTCTGATTAAAATACATTGTGTGGACTAAAATAACCTTAATTAAAATTTCCTATTTGTCACTCGATGTCGCGACACTACCTTCATTTTTTTTGGTATTTTGGTTTTGAGGTTCAGTGTCACGACACCACTTTCTAGTGTCGCAATGCTGTAGTCGCCCCTTAACTCTTAAGCTCGAAAATAGTGCTCTACTCACTAGATAGAGTCGTTAGATCATCCCTAGACCTAGAGTGGCCCATTAGGTCATAACATAACTCAAAATTGCGTAAAAATGATTATTTTGTATAAATTAAACACAAAGCGGTAAAAACTAAAAATGGTGAATAAAAACGCTATAAAAAAGCTCGTTAAGTGTCGAAAAGATCTTAATTTGCCATAAAAAATTATGGCAGATCAGGAACGAGCTCAAACTTTTTAGATACCCAGAGATATTGCCTTATAAATATCATATAGAAGTTTGAGGGCATAATCATAGGGAAAAATTGTGGGGATTCCCACTATAACCGGCGTAATTTTTTTCTCTATTTCCACACAATTGATATCTTTAACGTTCTTTTTTATTCGAAGGATGACACTGCCGTAGACGCAGAAGGACTCTCAAGCGGGCAACGACTGTGGTAGTGGAGTAAAAGTGATGCTTCTTTTGAGTCGACAACAGTTGTCATTATTAAACAATTCATTAATAACTACAACTGTTGCCACACTGGTCCAAGTTTGACCTCTACTTGGGTTGTGTTCTTTATTGCTTTTCAGATTAGCTTTTGCATATAAAAGTGTTTTTCCCCGAAAAGTAATAAAGTACAGACATCATTTCAGAAAAATTTTAAACTTAAAAAAAGCACTTTTTGGTAGATGGAGAAGTTAAAAATTTTAACTTCTCCATCTGCCAAAAGTACTTTTGACTTCTATTTACATTTTTAACCTTTGTCTTCTCCCAAAATTTTTAGTATTTATATTTGGTATATAAATATTATCCCTTTTTAAAACTTTAATCTAAATATATGTAATATTTTAATTTGTTAGGTTTATATTTTCTATGTTATGCTAATATCTAATATGAGTTATATATTCAAATACATTTTAAAATAAAATAATACAAATGTGTTAAAAGCATTAATTAAAAATAAAAAATAATTTTTAAAATAATACAATTGTGTCAATATCTAATTACAAATATTTAATCATTATATTTAAATATTTAAATATAGTTTATATATTCTAATTAAATTTAATAAATAATTAATATTAATTACTTAGAAATATGTAAAATTAATATTATATATTAAAATATTAACGATAAGTTATAATAAATTATTTTTTATAATTTTGCTAAAATATCATAATATTAACTAATTCGAACATTATTTAAATACATATTTGTAACTTTATAATATCATGTCTAAAATGGACATTTTATTTCTCAAAAGCACTTTTTGACAGCAATACCAAACACTCAAATTTTTCAAAAGCACTTCTCTAAAGTACTTTTCCACAGCACTTTTCAAAAGCATTTTTCAAAATCAATGAAGAACTGGCCCTTAATTGGAACATCTGCTCTTTGCTTGAGAGCACTCTTGTTGTGTCTACCTCGGTGTCAGCCTTCGGATAAGAATGAAAGGCTAAAGATATCAACTGCTTGGAAAAAGAGAAAAATATTATGTTGATTAAACTGAAAAGCCCTTCGTTTTTCCCTATGATTATGGCATCAATATTATATATGGTATATATAAGGCATCATTTGTGGGTATCCAAAAAGCTTGAATTCGTGACTGCATTACAACCGTCAATTGACCTCTAGTTATACTCGAACCTAAGATCGCTTCACAACCGCCGACTGGGACCACCACTTAGATTTCGACCCGTGATCGTATCAAACATTGTCACCCCAAAACCTGGCTTTTATAAGATGGGTTTCTGAGGTAATAGTCCTATCCCGACATAACATATGAAATATATGTGTTCTAAGATGCATTATCACATCCCTGCCCTCTTAAATCTACCTATAAACTTTCACGGTTTTACTCTCAAAACCCTAAACCCTAATTCCTAAATAAAAAACCCTAACCCTAGAAAAACCTTGAAAACGATGGTCGAGAAGAGAGAGACACACTTTCACACACTCTCTACAAAATCGATTTGTTTCCCTAAATCTTGAAAAAACGACCTATTTAGCCAATTAAAAAAATTGACATATATTAATAATTTATACCATCTATTTTATCTGCTGGAGTTGAAAACAATAATGTACTAGAAATTCAATAAAAGGATGTCTTATGTAAAATATTAGATTTTAATGCTTAAAGCAGCAAAGCCACGCTAATGTTACACTTTCACTAATTTTCAGTTAACCTCTAAAAGTTTATACTTTGGAAATAAATACTCTTCGGAAGGTTAGATAATTCTTTTTATAACATTATAAATAGTACAACTTTTTTAAGTGAAAGTTTTGCCATAGAAACACTGATCTTCATTTATTGAAATTAGGACCACACCCGCACAAAAAAGAAAGAAGTACACGACTCTCACGTGTGATGTGGAATTGAACACAATTTTAAAGGCGGACGTCTTGCTTCTTGTTGCATAGTTCATTAATAAGCATATCTAACGTCTGCCAAGACGATCCATCACTGTCTGCCATAGCCATCTTAGCCAACTCTGCAACTTCTTTTACTCTTTTCCTCACTTGTTTCCCCATCTCTCCTTCCATTAACTCCTTCACCATCTTCATCAACCCATCCCATTTCACAAACCCAGGTTTCATCCCATTGCATGTCGAGTCAACTCTTAACCCTACCTTGATTTCTTCCACCACCATTCTCGCATTCAGTGCCTGCTCAGCTATCATCGGCCATGCAAGGATCGGGACCCCATAACATATGCTTTCCAACGCTGAATTCCACCCACAGTGACTCAAAAACCCTTCAATACATTGATATTTCAGTATTTGCCTTTGATCCACCCATTGTTTCACCACAATGCCTCTCCCTTTAACCTTTTCTTCAAACCCTTCATCCAATATTGATTCAGATTCTTTTTTCCTTAACACCCACAAGAAGTTTGCTTTTGATTCTTGCAATCCCTTCGCTATTTGTTGAAGTTGTTTCGATGAGACCTCGGCTTGAGAGCCGAATGCTACGTATAAAACGGAGCACCCTTGAGCTAGCTTTTGATCTAGCCATTGAATCCAAAAGGGTTTCTTTTGAGGTTCAAGTTCGGGTTCAGCTAAGCACAATGGTCCAACACACCAAACCTTGGGTATTTTCTCACTGTTCCAATTATCAATATAAACTTTTTCCAACTCGTAAAAGCTGTTAACAATAAACCCCAAACTGTTTGTCATTGATTTCACTTGATCAATGAAAACCTCCATCGTAGGACCATTTGGATTAGGCATCACTGTATTGAAGTCGTTTCTTGTAACCTTAATCCATGGAAACCGAGTCACTGTGATTAACTCATCATCTGATTCAGCCCCATCCAAAAGCCTGTCCTCAAAAACAGCTCTGGACACGCATGAAACAAATTGGTTCATGCCACTAAACACCAACCTTGGTAACCCAAACTTTGTTGCAGACTCAAGGGTCCACCATAGGAACCCATCTGACACCATGAAGCTAACTGGTTGAGCCTGAACCAGACCCTGGAGCTTTTCTTCGACCATGGGTTGCATCTGCTTTGTGGCTTTACAAAATGAAAAAAATAGCGACATTGAAGGTAATAAATCAGTGCTCTCAACACCAGGTGGGATTTCAGGGGCGTTTTGAGGGAAAGGGATGTCAATGATACAGACGGATGTGTCGGCAAGAGACTCGGAAATAAAGGGTCGGTTTCCGGTGGTGGTGAACATTGTCACCGCCATGCCACGGCGGAGCAGGAGGCGAGCTAGGTTGAGAATTGGTATGATGTGACCTTTTGACATGAATGGAAAAAGAACTACATGATGGATTGAAAATTTTGATGAATTTGTATCCATTTGGCTTTCCTCTTACTCTTTCTATGGCTTTTTCGACCTGTGGTTTCTGCCAGTTACTTGAAAATTCCCGAGCAGGTTTTATAGGACTCTTACCGCACGTATGATTCACTTGAATTGAATAGCTTGATTTGAATTATATTTTAATATACTAATTATTATATTTAATTTAATAAAAACAAAAATATATAATTTAATAACATTTTAATATAATTATTTTTATATTAAAATATATTTTAGTTTTATATTAAATTATATTAAAATATTTCAAATATTTTATTTTTATATTTTTTAATCAAGTTTTAAAGGACTAATCTGAAAATTAATTTTATTTTGTTATTTAAGTTTGCATGGAATAACTATTCTTTGATGATAAAAAAATAATTATTATGGGAAGACAAATAATAAAGAAATAATTGTGTTAATGATTAATGAACTGACATTGTTCTATTAGAATAATACTAATTTTTTTATAATTATTTACGGTTTGAGTATAGTTTTATTTGGATCGAGAGTGGTATTCAAATAAAACTTTTTTAATAATGCCGCTCTAAGATTCGATATTGTTATTCCAAATGCTTGGTGGAAGAAATCCACTTTCACTTATTTTATCTATTTGTTGATAGAATAATACTATTATTTAAATGTATAATTGAAATGGTGTACGGTCGATTTAATATCAATTCAGTCAACAAAATTACAAAAATAACTTTTTATATTTTAAATAAATCATATTATTACGAGGGTACTTTTTTCTTTTTCTTACTATTTAAAAAAATATATATTTGAACATATGCCACCTATATCTATAAAATATTTTTTTATTACTTTAAATAAAGTTTTATTTTGATATTTTTATACATTTCAATCTTATTACACAAATTGTTTCATCCACATTGTATATATATATTAATTATGTCGACTGAATTAATGCCATAGGTTAACTCGATACCAATAAAAATAAATGATAATATCATATAAACAATTAAAATATTTTTAATATTTTTAATTATGATGTATTTAGCTATTTATTTTTTACTCGTAATTAAAACTAATTTTTATTTTATTATTAAACTTTACGTTTTAATTTTTTATATATTATTGTGTATTATTTTAAATATTTGATTTCTAGTAATAGAATTCATTTATTATACACGTATTTAATGTGGCTTGGCTGGTTTAATCTTTAAAATTTAACTTTTTGGGTCTCTTTTCAGGAAATAAAATAGACCCATGAGCATGGCAGAGTCTCTGTCCTTATGTTTATGTGGTTCATAATTCACAATCACTTTCCCCCACCAACGTGTCTTTTAATGGGAGATTTCCTATAGATTATAAGATGTATCTGTGATGTGATTGTTCTTTGTTTTATTTTAGGTTTTTTACTAAAATAATACCCAAAAATAAAAAAATATCAAAATAGTATTATTTTTTTATTTACAAAAATGATATAAAAAAACATAACAGTAAAAAAAAAAGATTGAAGGGTGAGGTGACAGGACTTGGTGGAGGGCCTGCCACAGGCAGCATCAGTGATGCCAGTGACAGAGGCGGCATCAAAGGTGCCACTGCCACAGGCGGCACCAGCCCTTATAATAGTCCCCCCCCATTCGGCAGAAGGAGAAGAAAAAAAGAGCAAAGAAAAACGAAAGAAAAAGAAAGAAAAGGAAAGGAGAAGAAGAAGAAGAAGGAAGGAGGCGCAGGAAAAAGAGAAAGAGAAGGAGAAGAAGAAGAGGGAGGGAAGGAAAAAGAAAGAAAAAAAAAGGAAGGTAATTTTTTTTGGTATTATTTTTTTATATAATTTGTGTAAAAAACTCATGTTATGTACATTATATGTTTTATTATTTTATTTAGCATAAAATTTTTATGAAATTTATTTAGCATGTAAAAAACTAATGTTATGTACATTCTATGTTGATTAGATATATTTTTTATGAATTTATTTAGCATGTTGTAATGAGTTTTTTTTTACAAAAAATAGCATTAAAAATAAAATACTGAAAAATATGTTTATGAAGAAATAAAATACGAAAATAGTATATTTTTTGAAAGTAATAAAATCTGCGAAAAAAGAAAAATACGAAGAAAGGGTCAAAATAAGGGTTTTTTTGCTAAATTTATTTAAAAAAACACAATTGTCGAAACCATTTTTATTTTGAAAAACGGGGTTGACTTAGATTTTTTTAAAAAAATGAAAATAGGAGTTGCCACCGATCCTTTTTATTTAGGTATGATCGGGTCACCTCAAAAAGTTATTATTTTTAATAAGCTATTTGACTTTATTAAAACAACGATTTTGGTCCATGAAATTCAGAAAAACGGGTTTGGGAGTTGGTTACGTACGAGGAAGGATTAGCACCCTCGTAACGCCCAAAAATTGGTACCTAGTTAATTAATTAATGTCTTAATGTCGAAAATTAAAAACTTTGAAGAGATTTAAAATACGATCTTTTGTTTTTTTTTAAAAACTTATATTAAACAAGTTACTCGATAAGACCCTCTCATTTTGAAAAGAGAAAATGTCACACCCAATGAGTTAGGGCATGATATTTCACTTCCTCAAAAACGAGCTTGTCCAAAAAAACTCGTGCAATAAAATTTAAAAGGATATTCAATTGTTTAAGTCAAATGAAGAAATCGTAGCCCAATACGTTAGGGCACAATTTCTCAAAATTCTAAACATTGAATATTACCTTTATTATTTTTAGAAAAAAAATCATCATCTCGAGAAAACAACATGTCATATCCAATGCATTAGGACACAACATATTGAATTCTCGATAATGAGTTTTTATTTATGTTTTGATTAAAGAGCATTCTCGATTATTCAGATTCAACGAAAGAGTTAGAACCCAATACGTTATGGCTCAATCCTCTCGAAGATTCCAAATATCGAGTATTGCCTTTATTTTTCAAAATTTTCTCTTTATACGAATTTGGGTAAAAATTATTTAATGGAGTAAGAATTGTGATAATGTAAATATAAATAGCATGATCAAGAACAACAATAATAATAATAATAATAATAATAATAATAATAATAATAATAATAATAATGAAAAGATAAATAAAAAAACAAATCAATCATATATACACAATATCAAGTAAATAAACAAATAAAACCGAAGCATTTAAAGAATATAATAATGATAATAATGGTCATGTGAATAAATAAATAAACAAACATCAAGTAAAGCAATAATAATAACAAAGAAAATAGATAAAAATTATAAAATATAGAAATATATATATATATATATGTACATATAAGAAAAATATATATGTATGTGAATTATAAAAAATAAAAAAAAAATATAAATATACATATTTTAATATGTAAAAAAAATAGAAGTATGTATATAAAATTATGAAACATAGAAAATATATAAAAGTATGTGTATATATATATTTATAAAAATTAAAAAATGTGTACGTATATGTATATATTATAAAACGTATGTATGTATACATGCATATATATAACAAAATTTGAAATTTAAAGGCATAAAAAAGTAAATAATAATGATACAAGATTAATGATGGCACATAATAGTATTAATAAAAATAATTAATTTAATAATAAAAAAACTAAAATAACAAATAAAGGATTAAATAGCATCAATAATCAAAGACCAATGAATTTAAAATAAAAAAATATAAGGCAAAATAAAATATAAACAAATTTAAAAATAATGAACTTGAAAATGAATAATAAGGGAAAAAGAGATTTGAAATCAACAATATACAAATCAATAAATAAATTATACACAAACCAACAAAATAAGAACAAGCCACAGAAAATAAGAACGCAACAGAAAGAGAAATTTGAGTGAATACTCTTAAGAATTATTATTACTCCCAACTCAAGTGTTTTACAATGAAGGGAGAGGCCTCTATTTATAGTTGAGCCTCCCCAAATCCAACGGTATAGATCAATTACATCAACGGCTAAGATTAAATGGTATCTACAAATTAAATCTCTAATATTACAAAATCATATCTTCTAAGATTGCATATCATATCTAAGATTGTATATCCTTGAAGATTATATTTCCATATACGTCAAGCTTGTAGATGGACCTTCAACCTTTTCAAGTAATGGGCCATTCCGATCGGGCCAAATGATATAATTTTGGACTGGACCTGGACTTTATTTTATTATTTTGGGTTTTTTTTTGTGAGCTCGGACTAAATTGGCCTATTACAACAATAAATGTATACATTTAAAACATAATGTAGTAAAATAATATAAAATAATAAAATACGAAAATAGAAAATTTTTTGAAAGTAATAAAATTCAGGAAAAAAGAAAAATACGAAGAAAGGGCAAAAATAAGGATTTTTTACAAAATTTATTTAAAACACACACTAAATGTATACATTTTAAACATAATATAGTAAAATAATATAAAATAATAAAATACGAAAATAATATATTTTTTAAAAGTAATAAAAATCGGGAAAAAAGAAAAATACGAACAAAGAGCCGAAATAAGGGTTTTTACTAAATTTATTTAAAAAACACACTAAATGTATACATTTCAAACATAATGTAGTAAAATAATATAAAATAATAAAATACGAAAATATCATATTTTTTGAAAGTAATAAAATCTGGGAAAAAAGAAAAATACGAACAAAGAGCCGAAATAAGGGTTTTTTACTAAATTTGTTTTGAAGTTGCAGGCATCGCAATGGCTCGATTGATTAACGACGATCCTCACATATCTGATGCGGCTAATAATATGGTAATATATTATTATGTTTTAATCACGGGTTCTATTAAAAAAGGATATACCTAATATATAGAAATAAATCATGTTATCCTAATATTTTTTTCTATAATTTAACACTATCAGGGCTCGTACTGCGTATTAAGAGGTTGGTTCAATGGTATAGGATATCTCTCGGATGAACGATTGATGCCTTACTTGGAGCAAGCTGGATTCGGGTCAGCATTATTGATCCGGACGTTCGACTTGCGGTACTATTTAATATCTGCACTAGTGGAGCGATGGCGCCCGGAGACCCACACTTTTCATTTTCCGTGTGGGAAGTGCACAGTGACCTTAGAGGATGTTGCACTGTAGCTTGGGCTCCCAATCGACGAGAGTCCCATAACGGGAGTAAGTGCATTTGCTGAGCCGGCTGCACTATGTTATAGCCTACTAGAAGACTCGCCAAATGGTGATGAGTCAAATTTTATGGGCTTAAAATTTACATGGCTGAAAGGCAAATTTGGACACTTATTAGCTAATGCCATTGAAGGAGAGTTGATGTGCTGCTCGAGCGTACATCATGCATATTATAGGGGGAGTACTGATGCCCGATTCAAACAACAACAAGGTTCACATCATATACTTACCTCTATTAGCTGATTTAACAAATGTTCGCTCGTATATCTAGGGCTCCGCAGTTCTGGCAGTGTTGTATCGGGAGCTTTGTCGGACGACAAAGCCTGCTGTCGTAGACATGGGCAGATGCCTTACATTGTTGCAGTCCTGGGCACTTTATCGGATGCCACTTTTGACATCGGTTTCTCACCAACCATATGTTTATCCACTAGTTAACAGGTGATAAAATATAACTTGTCATTAATTTCAATTGATACTATATTGACTGATGTTACCAACCATACTATATTTGTTTTTGTAGATAGAGTATTTATCCGGGTATCAGGAGGTCGTACACTGTCCCGATATACCGACTGATGATCGAACAATATTCCGGGGAAGGGGTAAGCTATTCTAATATTCGTGACATGTTACTTTCTATATCTTACTCACACCGTGTTAAATTATAACCATGTTATTAATCATGCAGTTTATATGAATGCCATATCGTAGACCGGAAATTACAACTATGATACCCTCGTCTACCTACGTTCATTCGCATATGTGGTGTACTAACGTACCAATTATAAATTTCAATGTAGTCGAGTGGTACCATGGGGATCGAGTGCTACGACAGTTTGGTTGCGTCCAATATATCCTGGATCCGCCATGCGATGTGGGGGTGGTTCACGGCATCAACAAGATAGGAAAATCGCAGTTGAATTGGAGGGTTAAGCACCGGAAATTTGTTGCGCTGTGGAACAATCGGGTGGCTCGAATACCTCAGATGGTTATGGCTTCCAATTTGTAACTATCATTAGAGTACATACAATGGTACTCTAGTTGCGGAAAGCCATATCTACTTGGAAGGCAATCGAATGTGGTCCCCCCACACATGCAGCGACCTGGGGCATACGAGCCAGTGGCTGATATGGAGGTGGAGCCTGAGGCAGATCCTGATCCGAAGCTTGATCCCGAATCAGAGCCTGAGCCGAAGCCCGAGCTAGATCCCGAGGAATCACATTCACATGGGGATTCACATTGTTATCATTCAGATTTGGCAGGCAATGACTATTTTTTCAGCTTGTCAGGGGGCGAATACCATTACGAGTTTGATATATTTGGATCGTACCCACCGCAGTACAACACTCCCAGCCCTTATCCATAGTATCATGGCACTCCTTCCGGTTCAAGTTCGTTGATGCTTATTGAGCCAAATGATTTTCTTCTATGTTTAACACACCCCCACCTGCGCCTAATGAGGATGTTGGTCGTCGCGATCACCCACAACGTGAACGTCGACCTTCGCATAGGTATACCCCTAGGACCACACCATCGAACCATCAATTTTAAGGGTTTCTTGCACTTTTTTGTACATTACAAAGTTTGTACTTTTTGTATAAATTTAATTATTCTAATTTTAAGTATGCTTACAACTCTTATTTACTTCCCTTTTTGCATTATATTAAAGCTGAATTTAAGGTTAAATGGATCCATTTTGGATATAATTTTAATTATTCCAAATGAATTATACTTTTTATAACTTAATTTGGAAACCTATAAATAATTGTTATACTTTTTTGCATTATATTAAAGTTGAATTTAAGTTAAGGGGTCTTACAACAACATTACAACATTACAACATTACACATAACAATTTTACAGCATAAGCTCAATTCCGACCCGATCCTGACGATTGTCTAACATGATAGTTTCACTGAGGGCATTTATTCTAATTATGACCACTTAACTTACATAATCCACAATGCTTACTGTAGGATTTCTCCCTAATGTCTATTTCATTATGGATTCTGGATGACTGCAGACGACCTCTTGGATTCCTGCGTAGCCCTCTGTCTGGGACAAGCTCGAAAGTCGTCGGAGGTACCTCCCACGTAGACAGATCAGGCAGGACGGGGAACTCATTTTCCCAGACACGCAATGTGCACTCGAACATGTACACATCATCGACGAATTGTTCAACATTAAGGGTCACTTTAGCACACACTGCCACGAAATACGCACATGGATAATGAAGTGTTTTGAACCTCCTGCAGTAGCACCGTCTATTCCAGAGATCAACTCCATAGGACCTAGGTGGTATACCGGGTCGACGACCGATGGTCTCAGTAACTCGAAACGTTTTCAGACGTCGTGAATATATTTCTACATTTATCGACCTCGCCATCCAACGGTTTGCAACCATTACATCCCTGACATCTTCGACAAACACGTGTCTCGCCTCCATCTGGTCGACTTGTTGCTGACCCATTCTTGGCATCAAAGTAGCCAACCTGTAGAATGTAGCCGAGAAGACAGATGAAATCAGAAGATGTTGTTTTTTAAACAACACAGCGTTGACCCCCTTCACTAAGTTTGTGGTCATTTGACCATAACGAAAGCCCTTATCAAAACTTTGGGCCCATTGCCACGGCTCTATTGTACCCAACATTGTCGGAAAGATGTGTTTGTTTAACCCTCTATGTCACTCTCAAGTCAAATCATTCTTTGGCAGAAAATATGTGGCTCTAAATCGTATGCTGTATACGTATTAAGAAGAGATAAGTTTCAGTAACTCGATAACATAAAACATTACAACTTATATTGAAAAGATAATGTTATCACTTAACCATTGCCACTACTTGTCTCTTCCAGTCTGCATTCCTATAATCTCGATGGAAGTTAGCAGCAATGTGACGGATGCAGTAAACAGATCTCCATGGCACACCGGAATGCCTAATTGCTGCAATTAAACCTTTCCCTCTATCGGAGATGATGCAAATATTATCGTTGCTAATAACATACCTCCGCAGGTTAGTAAGGAAGAATTCTCAAGATTCCAAGTTCTCTTTATCTACGATGGCAAATGCTATCCGGAGCACATTTCTATTACCGTCTTGAGCAACCGCAATAAGTATGATCTGTATATATTTTCCATATAGCCAGGTCCCATCCACCTACACAAATGGCTTGCAGTAGGGAAATTCCCGCACACATGGATCAAACATCCAGAACATCCGATGGGAAATTCTTTTTCCCGGCTGTAATTGGTCGTCCGAGTTGTAATAAGGTCTTGTCTATAACTCAATCACAGTCCCCGGTACGTACTCCCGCATAGCAGCTATCCATCATTGTACCTCGTTGTATGATGAATCATAATCCCCATACAATTGCTCCATTGCCATCTGTTTAGGTATCAACGCCTTTCGATATGATACTCGATATTGGAATCGTGCTTGCATTTCGGCAATCAATACCGAAGCTTTCATGGTCGGCATGTCCTTCACCATTGGCATGATACACGTACAGATAGTTTTCGAATCATGTTTTCGATGATCTTCTGTCATACGTGTTGATGTACATGTATAAGGCCTAACAATTTTCCGTATCTCCCACATCTGCGAATTTTCAATGAATGCAGCTCGTACCTGCCAATTGCAGCCTTCCGCTGCCTTCCAACACTCCTCAATATATATTGTCGGTTTAGACACTGCGACTTTATAATCCACTGATATGTTCATACTATACCGTTTAATAGCAAGTACGCACTCTTCTTTACTTTCGAATCTCTGGCCTACGAATAACTCATCATGATCAGAATTTACGGCCAGCCGGTGAGCAGAAACTATTTTAGGGTACTCCGAAAACTCAGCTACATGTGTTGCGTCGGGGTCTATGAGCGACATGTGTGGCCCAGGATTATTATGTATCAAAATACGTCGCATTTGGTTCCCGACCGAAGAAGCGTTAATGTTTTCATCGTTATTCACATCTTCATCGTCAATATCATCAGGTACATCATCCACATCGGGATCACTGTCACTATCGACCTCTTCATCACAATGATCGCTACCACCGTATCCATCATCACCAACTACATCAATATCGGGTGTAATATTCAGATCGATACCCATCCCACCTATAGCGGATTCACTATCAATGTATGATATTGGAGCCACCATGCACGGTTCTTGAGCTCCGTGTTCTTTATCATATGCATTGACATCTTCATTTTGCTTCATACCGGCTAACTCAGCAAATAAGTGAATCAGTGCATTTTTGTCACTTCCATTCCCACAGTAAAGAGCGACCATTGTCTCCACATCTTCGTCGTCTACAAGTTCCATTTCTGTGAATTTGATCGGATTTGTCGAAACTGGAAAATTGTAGAAAATTTTTTATATCCTTCTCCCACAACGTCTAACAATTTTTGCATTAATCCTTCCTTTCATATCATTCAACGAGACATTTCTATTAAATCTCATTGCTATTTGTTGCCGGCAGTCAAATATACATCCAACAGTTGTTGTCAAGATGATTCCATCGAAATAAATGCATACAAAAAACTTATCATCCATCTTCAATATTCAATCTGTCAAAAAATAAACAAAATTTCAAAAAACAATCTCGAACAGTAAATAAATTACTTAAATAAATTTTTTTTAATGTTTCAATATGCAATTTTTTCATTCTTAAGCTCATACTATTTCAGTTATCATTTTGTACATGAACAACGTTTAACCACTAATCCTAATAACTAACATAATAATAATAATAATAATAGTTTTTTACTAAAAATAATACTAACTAACAATAATAATTAGGGTTTTACTAAAAATAATAACTAACAGTAATATAATGTAAAAACTAACAATCATACTAACTAAAATAATAATTAGGGTTTTTACTAATCCTAATAACTAACAATAATAATATTATTAGTTTTTTACTAACAATAATACTAAGTAACAATAATTATTAACTAACAATAATAACTAAACTTATACAAAAATAACTAACAATAGTTATACTAACTAAAATAATTATACAAAAATACTAAAATAATAATTACGGTTTTTATTAATCTTAATAACTAACAATAATTATACAAAAATACTAAGTAACAATAATTATTAACTAACAATAATAACTAACAATAATAATACTAACTAAAATAATAATTAGGGTTTTTATTAATCTTAATAACTAACAATAATAACTAAACTAACAACAAAAAATAATAAAAATTATACAAAAAAACATAATAACAAGATAATCCATTATTTTTTTTAAAAATACCTTATTTTTTCTATTTTTTTCTTCCCTTTCTTTCTCCTTTCTCTATTCTCTTTTTATCTTTTTCTTTTCTTTTTCCGACACTGCCCTCTTCTTCTTCTTCTTCTTCTTCTCCTTCAGTTGAAGTGAATCAGGGCAGTTATAATTGAAGTGGTGCCGCCTATGGTAGTGGCACCTTTGGTGCCGCCTGTGGCAGGGCCTCCACCAGGATTTCGACTTTTTTTTAACTGTTATGTTTTTTTATACCATTTTGGTAAATAAAAAAAAGTTATACTATTTTGATATTTTTTTAATTTTTTGGTATTATTTTGGTAAAAAACCCTTTTATTTTTTAATTATGATTTTATCAAAGAGTATCAATGATAATAAAATTAATTATTATTGTTGGTCATTGATTGATTTCGATTAAAAAAATTATTTATGTTATTAATTTTGGTACAAAACATGTTAATAAATAAATATAAATATTTATATTTATATTAAATACAAGATCTGAACAAATAATATAAACAAATATTCATATTGTGTAAAAACATCAAATTTAAACAAAATAAATTAAACAAATAATTATATTTATTTAAAAAAGAAAATATTAAAACAATTAAAGAAACAAGATCTTGAAAAATCAGAAATCGAATAAGGGAATCGAGTTTTACTAGATGTTGATGCTTGTTTTCACAATTTTCTTAAGACAGATTCGGCTACTCCTATGGTACTTAGAGAAACGTTGGTCGTCTGTCTCTCAAGATATAACAACAAAATGATTGTGACAATAGTATCTTTGCAGTGATTAACGAACAAACCTTGCCTTAGAAGAACAAACCTTCTTCTATCACCAAAACTTTTGAAAATTTGGAGAGAAAAAAAAGAATTTTTTAGAGTGAAATAAATTCGTTGTGTGTCTCATAAGAATTCTGCAGTATAAAAAGAATAAAATACATATTGGGCTCCATTTCGTGCAAGTGTACCCCAAACCCTAGTGGATTTAGATTTGCACCCCATTGCGCACCAAAAAACACATTAGTTTAGTCATTCTCTGAACTAAATGCAAGTATTAAAAAAATTTGATTAGAGCATCATAAGATTTTATACTATACATGAGGTATTGAAGTTTGGTACAATGTGTATCAAATAATTTTCAAGCATCATAAGAAAAAATTTTAATTGTTTTATAAATGATTTTTACTATTGATTTATAAATATTATTATGAAAGCGAAGTTGTTTTAATACTTGTAATAGTGCTTATGATAATAGTTAGTGTGATGACGATGATGGTAAATATCTTTAGGTATATTTTAATATGACTTATTTTATTATAACGTGTTTATTATAATTGGAGATTAATCATGGCAAAAGCATGAATAGATAGATTTTGAATTGAATTGAAATTCATGCATGTTTCTGATGGCGGTTATGAAAAAAAATTATGTCAGATTTTTATATTTGAGATGTAAACTTTTATCCATACAAAAGTTATTTAACTGTGAAAGATCCACTTGAATTGTGAAATAATTTAAAAGAAAGGTAAGCATCGAAATATGATAATTTTATGATTGGATACACCTGAACTAGCAAGATCTCCTATCTAAAGCTCATTATAATCGAATGCACCTAAAGTTGCAAGACTTTAAAATTGTGGAGTAGTATAACTCTACAATATTTAGAATAAGTTCTCAATTAAAAATTATGTGAGAGAATATTACTAATGAGATCTTATTAGAGAAAAATTTTCAATTCCATGCTTCAAATGTGCTCCTGCAGTAGCAATACTATGAAAAAAAAGTTTTGAGAAATATTGAGTTAATATCATGTTTACTTGTAATTAAATAAAATAATGAGTTTTTAAAACCCATTGTAATGGCCCGATTTTGCAGTGGTGTCGAAAAAGACGATTTTGAAATCTCATTTTTGCAAACTGAGTTAGCAATTATTAAATATTAATATTTACGAGGTTAATACAAAAATGTATTAAAGTTTGGTCAATAAATTTTTGTGAATCAATAGTTAATTAAGGTCCAATGACTAAATTGTAAAAGCCTAATCGCTATAGAGTTTTAATTTTCAAAAGGCTTGAAGACTTAAATGATAATTAGATGAATGTTTAAAATGGTAATTAATCCACTTTGCAATAGGAACTAGTTGAAGATGATGGAAGATTCCACTAATTCTTTATTAATGATTATTTAAACTAATTAAACCATGATGAACTTAATTAAACCAAGTTAATTAACATTTAAGCAAAGTATAAAAGGGTAAGATAGTAGAGATTTATCAACTTTTTCTTCTTCTCTACCCTCCAAACATAAGAAACCAAAGGAGTAAGGGTTTGTTGCTTCGAAAACATTTGACCATTAATATTAAGGTGATTCCAAGTAATTTTCTTGTAATTTTTTTATGAATTTAGAGTTATGGGAGCTTGATTTATCTAGCCCATGTACCAATTTGTAAAACTGTTAAAGTGTGTGAAAGTTTTCATTGTTGATTTCTTGAAGAATTAGGCTTGAAATTGATAGATTTTAAGCTTAGAATATAAAAGAAGACTAGATTGTAAAGTTAATTTAGTTTGTTTGTTAGCTTTGTTACATTAGGGACCAAATTGAATAAATGTAAAAATTCTCATGAAATGATGTTAGAAGTAGAAATTATAAGTTCCCTAATGAGAATATATAAAAACGAATTTTAATCCGAAGCTAGGAATTGAAAGTTATGACTATCTTAAGTTTAGAGACTAAATTGAATAAAATACAAAATTTTAAGGGTATCGAAAAATCGAGTTCATTTAGGTTCAAACACATCATAACATAGAATGAAAATATTTGGTACTGATTGAAAATGATTATTTAGATAAAAAATCGGACTAAAGAAGAGTTGATCTAGGAAAAGCTAAAATTGTGAATTAGCCCTTAAATTATCCACTTTACGTATTTCTGAACAAGTTCATATAAAACTTAACACTTTATTCTATTTTATATTTGAATTATGTTGGAATTTATTTATTTTTAAGAATTAAATAGAATTTAGTGAATTTGGCACATATGGTTTAAATTGGGCTGAACTGAGAGTTACATGAATACATGATATTATGAGTTAGTACATAGTACAAATGTAAATGTTGGTTGATTACTAGACTGGTAAATGGAATACGTAAATGTGTTCAAATACTCATAATATATGTATAGGAAAATTATGCCCGTGTGAACTTAGTAAAATATTAGGATACTTATGGCATGCCATTAGGGTTATATGCGCATTTGATTAATGATTTTACATGTTGTTGCGAGATCTAGCATTTGTATTCTTGGGTTATATGTATCGTTGGTTTAGCCAAGACGGGTAATTTCGATATAATGTCAGATTGTGTGAGCAATACTATTATAATGTCAACTTGTGTGAACAAACCTGATATACTGTCAGCTTGTGTGAGCAATTTATCTCGTATATCCGAGTCCGCTTTACTATAGTTCCATTAGGAGATATTCAATGTTTTGAAATGGAATTTTAATGGTGGAATGGAAATGAAATGGTACTTGTTGGTATTTGATATGTGGTATGTTACATGAATCTGTTTAAGTTTCAATAATACTTATGATTTGGAAAGATGGCTAATGAAATTATTTGGTGATGTTGTTAAATGTTTAGATATGTCATAATGTGCCAATGGATAGTTAAGTTGATTTCCAAATAGATTAGTTAACCATGCCTTATTGATCAATGTATGTATTAGTTTTTATTTGAACTTACTAAGCATTTTGAATGCTTACTTTGGTTGTTTTCTCTCCCTGTAACTTTTCACTTTGTAGAACGACCAAGTTGGATCAGCGAAGAAGCACACACTATCTCAAGACGATAGTTATAAATTCATTTTGAAACTTGACTATGTTCCATGTACTTAAGGTCCCTAATATGTAAATGACCACTTTGAGAATTGGTAATCGTATGTTAATGGTAATGATGATTTATCTTGAATATAATACTTGGTATGAAACTTTTTGGTGCATATTTTGGTCAAACTTGATGTTTTTGTGAATGGTGAATTCTTTTGATTGGTTTGGTCAATTGAATGCATTTTTTTGTCGAAATATGAAATGTTGTTGTGTTCATAGCTTAAATGATTAAGCATATGGTTTAAGGGTTTAATTGTTTTGAGCTAGGTAATGTGACATTGGTACACTAATGATCAAATTGGTTATTCATGTTTGATTTATAAAAATGGTATGTTTTGGCTGAAAAATATGGTTTGAATGTGTATATAACACCCCTTGCCCAACCCGGTCATTGGGTCCGAGCTATAGGATGCCACAATTATTGTTGGAGCAACTACTGTCAAATATACTGTAAATAAATCAATCAAACATTCAAACATGTCATAAACACATTCTTATTATGATACACAATTAAAATAGAGTCTTAATTAAGCCTACGAAAGCTCTTTTCTTGACTCAAGCATGAAACGAGACCAAATTGTAAAGTTTTAAACTTTTAAGGTCGACGTCGTAAAGTCACTTCCTCCATGTCGTGACATCACTAAACAGTTTTTCACATCATAACTTCAGGCCACTCGACATCTCAACATCATATACTGTCGGTCAACGTTGTGAAGAGGAAGATTGCTCGTCAGGACATGAACTCTGTTTTTGGTAAAATTAAGGCCATTTGGTACCTATTTCATGTCTACATTTCAAACTTCACATTTGGTGCTTATTCGCACAACTTTAATTGCATAAAAATCATTCCAAACACATACCAAAACATGTATAAACATCCACAATCATCTTTACATCAACTATACTACCAACTCAACCATTAAACATAACATTCCAGTACTATGACATTCAAACCAATCCATTTGGTAATTATTATCAAACATTAACTTAACTCAAATCTTGGCACCGTCACGATGCAGAAGAGGCAGTGTGGGAGTCAAAAGAAACTATGAGATCTCAATATCCCCACCTTTTTCGAAATAAAAATTTCGAAGACGAAATTTCTTAAGGGGGAATCGTAATGTCCCGATTTTTAGTGGTACTACAAAAGGCAGTTTTGGAACCCCATTTCTATAAACCGAGTCAGTAGTTATTAAATATTAATATTTATGAGGATAATATAAAAATGTACTATACTTTGGTTAAGAAATTTTATCGAATTAATAGTTAATTAAGGTCCAGTGACTAAATTGTAAAAGTCTAATTTATATAGAGTTTTAATTGTCAAATGGCAATTATATGAAAGTTTAAAATTGTAATTAATCCACTTTGCAATAGGAACTACTGGAAGATGATGGAAGATTGCACTAATTCTTGATTAATGATTAATTAAACAAATTAAAACATGATTATCTCTAGGTGAAAACATAGATAAGTGAGAATGAAAGGAGACCTTATATAGTAAAAATTTAATTGTCCCCGTTTAGTTTAAGTTAGATCGAGAGATTAATTGGTCTAAATCGTAATAGGGTAAATTATTAACCGAGAGGTATTAATTAATCCAATTAGAAAATTATTCCATTCAATTCCCTAATCTAAGAATTAGTTGTCAACATGGGAATTAATCAACGAGTACTTTTTTCCTTGATTACTTTTTTAATAAATTTTGGAATATTTACAATTTAGTCATTTAGATATAATTTTAACTTAAAACCTTCAATTTGTAACTTTTCGTACTATAGTCTATTAGATATTAACTAGTTAGACTTTCTATTTTGCATGCTTGTTTTTCTTGATTCAATTTTATCAACCTGCCTACTATGGGTTTGATCCTTGTAATATTCCAAACGTGCTCCATTGTAGACTTTAAAAATATTAGAACTTGACCTGTTACACTTGCAAAACACAACACATTTTAGTCTTTGTTTACAAATTTCTCTGATCAATGTATGTACACCGAGGCACGGTCATTAGAATATTGGAAAGAGAAAATATTTGTAATTTGTTATTATTGTATACATATTGTGTGAGTAATAAAGTTATTTCGATTTTAAGTGTCAAGAATTAGTATTAGAGCTAGCTTTGGATCTATATCACGATAGAAAACATGATTCAACCACATATAAAAAAAAACTAATGAAGACAAATGATAGTAATTGGAGCATCCACATGAAGGTTTTGCTCGACTTTCAAGATTGTTGGGATATTACTGAATAAGGGTATGTTGAGCCCAAAAATGTAATTATCGAAATGAATTTGACAAATGTAGAGAAACGTGCATTAAAGGAAGCTCGAAAAAAATATAAGAAGACATTGTTTTTTATTTTTCAAGAAGTTGACGAATAAAGCTTTGAAAAAATTTTAGATGCAAAGACATCAATGGAAGCCTGGGGTATTTTGCAAAAATCACTTCAATGATTTGAAAAGGTATATTTACAAACACTCAGAGCTAAATTTGATATGTTAAAAATGAAAAATTTAGAAAGTATTGATGACTATGTCACCTGAGTAATAGTGGTGGTGAATGAAATGAAAAGAAATGGAGAAATTCTTGATGACGTTAGAGGAATGGAAAATATTTTGCGATCATTAACTCACAAATTTGAATATGTGGTTGTCTCCATCAAATAATCAAAAGATTTGGTCACAAATTTTTATCAATGAACTTGTGGGTTCTCTTCAGGCCCATGAGCAAAAAAATGAAGTAAACTGATGATACTGGATATAACAGCCCACACGGCATAGACCGTATTGGTATGTTTTTTGGCATATAGATGAATAAGCCAAGGTAAAAGTGGGTGAGATTGGTTAACTATATGCTATAAATCTGGGTGACGTATTGCGCGGATTCGACAATATGACCATTTGCGGAATGCCTTGTTGGAATTTTCCATTTGGCGAACTCTAGGGTTTGATAGACTCTTTTGTGTGACAATTTTCCAATCCCAAATACTTGGGGCGAACTCATTAGTTCATGGATTGATATACTTGTTTTCCGTGTTTTAGCGTGAAAATAATAGTTCGATGAGTATCATTAGAGTTTAATTGAGACCTAGTTAGAATTAAACTAGAGTACTGTAAATGACAACTTGATGTGTTTAGGTAGTTGAGTGACTTGTTTAGTTGATTTATTTTAGAGTACAAGCAACGTTTTACTACTCACTAAATTGATTAATGGTAGTAGTTAAGTTTGGTAGATGTTTAGACAAGCCTATTCTCGAGTTAGTGGCTATAGTGTGATTTTTTTACCCCCCACTAAGCTTTTTCCTTGCTGTTTGTGCTATATAAATGTGTCGATAGCTGGCATGTTTCACCTTTGTTTTTCTCTACATTCTTTTCCAAGTCACTCGAAAGTTTTAAAGTATCTTCGTTAGAAGAAGAGGAAGTTTTGGAAAGCCTTTAGGTTGTTGTCAAAGGGATTTACGTTTTTGTATTAAGCATGCATGATAAAATTAGATGCATTGTTTGATGTTTATATTGTTTCTTTTTTAGCTCAAGAAGCTAGTGGAGGTCCGAACAATCGAGGCAAAGGACCAGTAGAGTAGATTCTATTCTGAAGTTGTTGGTGAGTTCCTTCTTACTTACTTTGGGTTATGAAACTTCCATGACATGTGGGTTATGTACAGTAAGTTGCTCTTACTGTAAATGAGTTGATGTGTTGTGTCTGGACACGTGTGTGACTATGGACATTGTAAAAACACCCTCTTTGTTGCACGAGCCCATTACCAGAAAATTTATGATATGTGAAAATTGTGGAAAGAAAATTTATATGTGATGCCTCCAGTAAGTGTCGTGTGTGGATATGTAATGCGAATGTGCAAGTATACACGTCGAATCAAGTAATAAAATGATAAGTGAGATTGTCTCCTTAGGGATCGACATAGGTAAAAAAATATGGTTAAGTTATTACTATAAACTATACTAATTACGCTTATGGAAAAGTAAACAAAATAATGATTTGAAGTGAAGTATTAATGTATGAAATATAGAAATCAAATAACGAATAAAATGTTGTGGCAATTCCATGAGACAAAGTTGAGAGGCTTGATGTTGCTGAATAGGAAGGTTGAAATTACTTGGATTATATCTTAATAACAAAATAATGTCATGGAAAAATCTTGACCAAATTACTGTTCAGAGTATAACTACTGCATTCTGCTTCTTTCGAGAGCAAGAATTAAAGCTATCATTCTAAGTATTTGTATGTCTACAAGTCTCAAGAACAATACCTAACAATATTCTTTCTTACTCTGTACAGCTCACAAATTTATATCTAGAGTGCTACGAGTATTCACTTGAGTACACGCTCATATCATTCAATTACGATCCAACTTACTTAAACTTTTCAAAATTAAATCAAGTCTAAGAATATACCATGCATTCATCTGTGTCTAGAGCTTGCAAGCATATATTTAAAATAATCCAAACCGAATAAAATAGTCGACCTACTCGAAATATCATTATGATCATTAAATGTATCAAGATAGATCTAGTAATTCTAACCCAAATGAAATTAGCTCATGGGTTGGGATTTAAATTCCAAAATCAGGATAACATTCAACATCATCTTTAACAATTTAGATATCACAGAAATTAATTAACAAAATGAAGGTAGAATTGCAGGAAGCTTTCGCCACTCCAGTTTTTACTTCGACACTATTTAATCATGTAAGACCCAAGGCTGATTGCTCGTCTCTTTCCTTACGTCTCTACTCTCTTCTTAAGCTGTTACCATCTCTCTTTTCTCTGGAATTTTTCATAAGTTTTTCCGAAGAGAAAACTGCTATCCAAATCCCCCTCCCAAAATCCTCTTTTTCTTCTTTCTTTTCTCTATCCTCTTTTATAGGGTAAGTTCCCCTCTCTTAGCACACACTTTTCTCCCTCTTTTACAAATGGATTTATCTGGTACACGTCCAGCTGGCTGAAAGTGACGAGGACTCAGTGTTACGTAAGCATTTTCTTGGAATTGCCATGGCATTTGTGTTGGCAATCCATCCAACCTTTTGCCATGGCAATATTTCACTTCTTTTTCTTCTTCTTTTTTTCATCCTTCCTACACCTGCTGCATACAACAACCAATTCACTTCTTCCAACAATAAAAGTAACATGAAATGACATTTAAGGCACAATCCAAGCGTTATTATGCAATGTTCTAAAAATAGCCAAAAAAATGAAAATATATTTACTTAAGTACAGGCATTTAATCAATCTTAGAGGTGCAGAATATAACTATTTTCAAGAGTTATCAATAAGCCAGCTATATTGAGAATTGGACTGGTAGATCACACCCAACCTTCGGGAGAACATATGTTCGACTTAATGATGATATGAAATGAAAATGAAAATGAATATGATTGATATGTGATTCTGATTGATATATGATTGATATGGGTTTGAGGCTGGTGCAAGGATGGGTCGTTGATAACCATGCAGGTTTGTAGGAGAAGTGTATAGGTTGGTAGAATGTGTCTGGCTATGTGTTCTGATAAATTGGCATAATGTTTCCGCCAAGAAACTGTGGATTCCATTTCCATATTAAATTCATTCTCAGGCATTTTGATAGTAGAAGAAGGATCTATCGAAGGGTACTATGCCAGAGTTACGGTTACGAGTGAGCCACTTGTTTATTTTGTTATTAAGCATGGCTAGGTGGCGGGTGGAGTATACATATGTTTTGTATTTAACCTGTCATTAACTACGTCGTTGTATTATTTTACCTTAAATGAGAATTGTCCCTTCTTTGAAAGTGTATGCCGAACCCTATTGGTTTGCTAATCATGAATTTGACATATACGTCAGAACTAGGCAGTAGTTGAATAATAGATTTTTCTTTTACAGCTTCTATTATTTTCCCTAAAGACGCGATATCAAATGAAAGAAGAGAGATGACTTTAAAACTAAGGAAAATGTTCATAAATTTTTTTCTAAAAATTTTAAGTTAAACTAAGGATTTGAATTCGTCAGTAATGCCCCAGTCCATCAAGCGATCTGTCTGGTTGAATAATACACGTCATGTCTTCTTGACGAGTTAAGGGGTGTTATATTGGAAATTTGAAGTCTTGCAAAGCAAGTTATCTATTAATGAAGGTAGAGCTAGTTGTAGCTGTAGACAAGGTACAAGTAAATGTGGAGGATACAAAGGTGGTAACAGAAGTGGAAAAGAAACATATGGGCAAGGCAATCAATCATATGGTAAAGGCTAGACTATTGAAGAGTATCAGACGTCTAGTCGTGGACGAGGATTTAGAAGCCAAGGCCGAGGCAAAGGCAAATGAAAAGACAGATTTCAACAAGGAACTAAATCTTAGGAAAAAAAATTTAATTGCAATAAATATCGTCATTTTAGTTACTAGTGTAGATCAACTCCCAAGGTGGAGAGAAATAATGTATTAGTAGTAGTTAAGGAAAAATACGACAATGTGGAATCTAGTGTATTTCTTACTAAAGAAAGTGAAAATTGAAATAAAAATATTTGATCTCTTGATAATTGTGTCAGCAATCACATGTGTAGCCAAAAGAACTATTCTCAAAGTTGGACGAGACTATTCATAGACAAGTAACTTTTGGAGATGAATCACATGTTGCAGTTAAAGGTAAAGGTGAAGCTACAATTACTCAGAAGAATGGAAAGAAGAAGTAAATATCAAATTTTTATTATGTACCAACTTTGAAAAGCAACATCATCAACCTTGGTGAACTTTTGAAAAAATGATGTAAAGTAAGTGTCGCTCGCTCACCCTATAAAATAAAAATGGAGAATTAATTGCCCAAGTTGATATGACAGGGAATCAATCATTCACTATTAACATTGAATTAGAAGAAGTGAAGTGTATGAAAACTGCTATCAAAGATGATTCATGGTTGTAGCTTTTAAGGTTCGAGCATCTTGGATTTTTTGGCTTGAAGTTATTGTCGAAAGCAAAGATGGTGAACAGATTGCAAAAAATTGATCATCCTGATCAATTGTGTGAAGTTTGCACCAACATAGATGTTGGAACATTTAGAAGATATGTATAATATTTCAAAATTTACAAATGAAAGGTTACAAGTGACCCAAGAGGTATATTACTTGGCTATTGATCTAGAGTTGTCACTATTCATAGTGATAAGGTATGTCTCTTAAATACCAAAAGTTATGTCACTTGGTTATTAACCAAGGGTTATCATTGTTCATAATGATAAGTTATGTCTATTAAATTCGAAAGCAATGTCACTTGGTTATTAACAAAAAGTCATGATTATTCAAGTAGGCATCTATTGAATAATTAAATTTATTATTAAAAGATGTAACTATCTATTTGGATAGTTCTGTTTTTATGAAGAGACATGAGAACTCCTATAAATAGGAGTGGACTTCCATTTGTATGATACACCAAAAATATAGAAATATTTGTGTAATGCCCCTTACCCAACCTGGCTATCGGGCTCGATTAAGTAATCTTACGACAAAACTAAATGACTAATGATCACTTTATTATACACAAAACTCTAATATTTAAAACATCATTCACATGTAAACTAATATATATAATTTCATTTCAGAACTCTATGGGGATCTATTTATGAACTTCAAACATATAATACGATTAAGTCTAAAAAACATTAATTTTTAAAGCTAAAATGAAAATTTCGTAGTTGGTATTGATACCCAATTGATACTTTACAAAAAATTAATACCAAAATTCAATTATGTTTTCTTAGTAAAACAATGATATCAATAATTAGTTGATGGTATTGATATTTTATGAAAAAGTATCGATAGTCAATTGAAAATTGATACCATTTTGGCATTATGTTTTGTTTGAGTATTGTTCATTTGGTCAAGTATCGATACCAAATGCTAAAGTATCGATACTTATCTCAATAATTGTAAAACTCTCATCTTAGCAAATGCAATTCATGCCAAAAAGATACCTGATCACAAAAGACAATAATTTTGTCTATTCAAACACTTAAATAACTAACCAATACGCCATTCTAAGGCACTACGATCAAGTTCATTCATTCAAGTAGCCTAATTTAAAATTCACATAACAATAATCATCAATTCAAGTTCCATTCACCAACCATAATAGCAATAATAACACATGCATAAAAACTTGCCATACCAAAACATTATAACCAATCTTAACCTTAAAGATTCACCTACCAAAAGCCAACTTAAGTATACATTCAAAGCTAACCATTCAACTAGATATAACATTATAACATAGCATTTGACATATTCACAACATAAGGTCAAGTGATATTAGTGATTTTAATTAAGTGTATAATGTTTTAAGTGATGTCGCTAGTGGACGAAATTGTAAATGAGATAAAAGTAAATTAAATAGTAAAATTGATTTTTGTGAGTAAATATATTGAAATTAGTATGATGGAGTGCCTATGTAAAATGGTATTGAATTATGAATAATTAATGAAAAAAAATGAGAAATAAGAGAAGTAAAGAAGTGAAATTTAGCAAAAGAAAGGTAAATACTCATATAACCTCTATTTATTTTTCAAAGGATTAAATTGAAACATATTGTAAATTAAGTGTAGAGAATGCAAAATAAATTAAAAATAATATTAGTGTGGGATTGATGAAGCAAAATAAAATTTAAAAATATTATAAGAATTAAAATGAGTAAATTGACATGTATGAGACATGATAAATGAAAGAGGAAACAATTGTGAAATGTACAAGACAAATTGGAAAGTGAGATTAATTAAATAAAATGTGAAAGTGTAGAGAAAGATGTAAATAAGTATTCGCGAGTTAGAAATTATTTAGTTAGTAATTAAATGAAATTAGTAAAGTGAGTATAGTAAGTGATATAAATCATGATAGAGTAAATAAGCCACAAAGTATGATAAAGTGATATTGAAATGCATTTATAGGGGTGTTATTAAATTGTATAGGACTAAATTGGAATGATTGTAAAGTTAAGAGTAGTGAAAATTGATGCAAATGAGGGCTAAATTTCAAGAGTATAAAAATATAGAAGTGTGAAATAGAGACACTTAAATTTAATTCTAAAAGATATTAAAGTAGTAAATTAATGAATATTGATTTGTAAGAAAATAAGGATTTAAAATGCACATAGTGTAAATGTCTTTATATGCTATTAATTGATAAACAGTAGCAATGGAAACCAAAATATAAAGGCCCAAGTAGACAAGATATGAACACGTTGGATATCAAGTGAAAGTGGCATTTCGGAGCAAATTAGTGATAATGGCTCTTCGAAGCATTCCATTATACTGATTCTGAACTTCGACGCATTTCAGTGTTAATTTCGCATATCTTGCTTGTTCAATCAAGCCTACAGTGGATTAAATGAAAAATGATTATTTGTATAAAAGTAAGAATGATTATCGAATCAATGAAATTTTGAGGACGAAATTTATTTTAAGGGGGGAGAAATGTAACATCCTCAAAACCCCCTTGGTCGTAAATAATATGTGATAAAATCTTAGCGAAATAAGGTAAGATAAAAGAAAACGAAAGTTGCAATATATCAAAAGAGAGCTAAATCAAGAAGCATGACATGATGTATTAAGGAAGGGACTAAATCATAAATATGAGAATTTTTTGGCTCAAGTGTAAATATTCAAAATTTAGGGGATATAGTATAAAAATAAGAAATTTGAAGGACCAAAAGTGAAAATAATCCAATTCACTAAGATATGGAATTGGCATGCAGGGATCTAATTGAATAGGTGAAGAATTGTTAGGGACTAAATCATAATTTTCCCAAATTAAGTGATAATTCAAGGATAAAATTTTGAAAGATCATAAAGGGTAAAATGGTCAATTAGCAAGAGGGAGAATTCTAGAATGTAATGATGATGTTGATGATATTTAGGTTATTTTTTTAATTAATTAGTTAAATATTATTTTATTAATATTTTACTTAGATATTTATTATTATTTTATTTAGAAAATGGTAGTATAAAAGGAAAGGAAGGATGAAGGAAATTTATCATCTTGCCAACGTGAGTGAAAGGGTGAGAAAGGAAGTTTTCTTTTCTTTACAATTTAGTCATTTGCCATGAAAACCTACATTTTTACCCAAAATTTTTGAAAATATCCTTAGATATTAAAGAGTGAAGATAAAGTAGAGATTTTAGAGAATATGTTTACTAATTTAGAAGCAAGAAAATAGTAGATGAAATTGGAGAAAATAGAGATGATGTCACGATGACAAGTTCGCCATGTCACGACTTGGAAACCCCAACGTCGCAACGATAGTTCAAAATTTTTTATGAACTATACAATTTGGCCTTTGATCAATTGTGGATGTTTTAATGAGCTCCTTTAACTCATAATTAGTTCTATCATAAATTCAATTATTACTGAAATGAGTTAATGATCTATATTAATTAAATAATATGATACATTGATTTGAAATTTTCAGCAGTTGCTTCAGCAACGAATGTGATATCCTGATGCCTTGACTAGGCGATCGGGTCGGGTATGGGGGTGTTACATAGATATTCTCATATATACATATAAACAAGTAATTCAGTGAATATTTCATACCTTTAGACATATTGAATATGCATCACATTTAAATCCATAAACCAGTTGTATATTCCATTAACATTTAGCCCGATAAACTAAGTATCTCGACTCAGATACTCGGGTAACTACATCACACCAGAGGCATCATAGATGCATAATAGGGGCACTGAAGTGCAAACAGAGGCACAAATGTGCAAGCAAAGGCATCGTAGTACAAACAAGGACACCAAAGTGTATACAGAAGCACCAAAGTGCAAACAGAGGCATCGGAGTGCAAATCTCGTACAAGTGCGCATACTAACCCTATTGGCATGCCAACTGTATCCGAGTGATTACTACATTCAACCGGGCATTACATGTAATTTCATTATCATTTAATCTCACTCATTGTTCAGAGGTACATCATTAATTCTAGACACATACTATACTCAATATATATCATCTTCAAATAAATACAATTTCAAACATTGAAACCATCAAATATTCGCTTACGTTCGTACTCATTTGCAATAGTTAATGTCACATAGGTAATTAATAAATTACTCACATATGAGTACTAATAACCAACAAATAATAGGATAATAGCTATAAGTTCACATGTACAATTAAAACACTATAAACTTACCTACGATCACTTCCGGTTAATATGCAGGGACTACTCCGTAATTTTCCCTTTTCCACGATTCTTGTCTTTTTGGTTCGATTCTTGATCTATATAATGATTAAATACAATACATTAAGTTCACATACATTCCACATCAATTTAATGCATATGACCCTTAACTTTTCATTAATTATCCATTTCCCTAAATTTTCACATTCTTCACAATTTAGTCCCTAAACCTAAAATCTCCAAAATTTAACAAGAATTTATAACAAAACATACTATCCAAATTTTACTCTACTATATTTAGCGCTTATCTATTCTAATTTCACAAAAATACCCTATCAAGTTAACATTTAATCAATTTAATCATTTACTCAAAAATAACAAAAATTACTTTATAACTAATTCTAATCATCAACTAAAACTTCCATTTTATCATTTAACATCCAAAATAATAAGAATTCATCAATGGTGAAATCCACAATTCTTAACAGTTTCAACAACGAAGGTACAGGTTAGCTAGACCTAGTTGCAACGATTTCAAAAACATAAAAATTAAGTCCAAAAATCATACCATGCAACTACCAATGCCTTAGCCGAACTTGGAGGACTCAAAAATGGATTTTTCTTCTTCAAAATCGGTGGAGGCAACAATTTGGTAGGTGATGGTTGTTTTAATTTAATTTATTTTTGTTTTATGATTAATTTATCATATTGTCCTTTAATAAAACATTCAACTTAATTTCTAACCTTATACCATCCACTTACCTTTAACTTGGTATAATTACATTACATAACCTTCCACTTCTACTTAATAATTCAATTAATCATGTAATTCCATAATAATTAAGTTTTACATCTTTCACGATTTAATCATTTTTATTCTATTAACTAACTAAACGTTAATATTTCTTCACCAAAATTTAATACGACTCTAATGTAAATCTATAAATATTAGTTAAATAATAAAAACTCGACCCCACATATCATAATTGTGGTCCTGAAACCACTGTTTTCGATACCACTGAAAAATAGGATATTATAATCTGTTTCTTTTGATTCTTCTCCATCTTTTGTTATTCTTATATTGTTCTATAAAGAATTATTATGAAAATTCTTTATAGAAATTGACATTCTTGCTATGCTCCATTCAATGTTCAGTGGATTATTTTCATCAATGTAAAACATAGACAATCATTGGACTTCATTGTATCCTCGAGGTTTATTTGTTAGTAATTGTTTTTCACACTAAAATATAGGTGGGGACAAATAGAACCTTAAAGAAAGTGGCATTGGTACATGCCTTAACACATTCGTTAACTTCTCATAAGTTTATTTTATCCCCATACACCAACAATAAAATGAGTTTTAAAGTTGGAAAACCCCAAAGAGCTAAGAAACAATTGGAGATTTTACACTCTGCCATAACAGGTCCTTTTGACATAACATTACTCGACGGAAACATGTACTTTCTTACCTTTATTGATTATTTTAGTAGAAAAGGTTGGATATATTTTATTAAAACAAAATCAAAAGCACTTGGTAAATTTATAAAGTTCAAAGCTATAGTGGAAAAACAGAGTGGATATTATATTAAGATACCCTGTTATATTATACATCGATAATGGCAGTAGGAATGATCGTAAAGTAATAAGAAAAATAAGAACACGCAGATTTTATGTGGAAAACCCTTACCTGAAAAAACCATGGGCAGATGAGGAGAAATTCACTATGTTGAAAAAAACAAAACAAGATGTTTTTGACTACACACACTTTAAGGATTAGGCATGATTCGTACCACAAGGGCTCTGCCTCCACACACCGGTCAAGTTTAGTAGTGGATGGGGATTTGTGGCGGGCTACAGCCCTCGGTCCTTCGCCTCCATAGATCTCACATTTTGCCTCTCTATTTTATTTCTTTAACAAGTGAGTTGCACCTCAAAATTTTCAGGTTAGATCAAACGAGATTCTATTCACACAACTCTAACATACTCAAATTTGATAAAGGAGCAAGTATACCTCGAAGTTGTTTGAAAGCTTTTGCAAGGAGCATGAAATCATTCACCAGTTCACAACTGCATACACGCCACAACAAAATGGAGTAGTTGAAAAGAAAAACCATGCTATTCTTGATATGGCAATAAGCACGGTAAAATGTAAGCATTTACCAAGAATTTTTTGCACTGAAGTTGTTCAATATGTTGTTTATTTCTTGAAACAATGTCCAACAAATAGTGTGAAATACAAGATGCCAAATAAGGCCTAGAACGATCAAAAGCTAGGAGTTAGACATTTCAATATTTTTGGATGCATCGCATATGCCCACATTCTTGATCAGATGATAAAGAAGCTTAATGAAAAATGAGTGAAGTGCATCTTCATTAGCTATAAAAAAAGACCAAAGCATATAGACTATACAACCCTCTCACCAAAAAAGTTATTATTACAGGAGATGCGTGAAGAAGAAAATAAAATTAAGTGATTATTTGCAGTGATGATAAAGATAATGACTTTATAATTCAAAATGAGCAAGGTGGTGATCAAAGGCCTTCATCAAGTCTTATCGCAACAACTTCTAATCTACATCGCCATCACTAGCAACTCAAAGAAATCACTTATGAGAATGCACAGTCTACGTGACATTAATAATGCTACATAACCCATAAAGACAACACTTGATTATTACTTATTCTATTTAATGAAAGAATGTGATCTAATAACATATGAAGAGGCTATTGAAGTTGTCAAATGCAGGAAGGTAATGGATGAAAAAATTACAGCAACAAAAAGAAATGATATGTAGGAGTTAATGAGTTTTCTAGAAGAACACAATTAAACAGGGTCAAATGGGTATACAAGATAAAGACCAATAAAGAAGGTAAAGTGGAAAATCACAAGGCAAGACTAGTTGCCAAAGGCTACAAGCAAAGACATGGAGTAGGCTATGATGAATTATTTGCTCCAGTAGCCAGAATCGATAATGTAAGGCTTCTCATAGCAATTGTAGCACAAAATAAGTGAAAGATTTATCAAATGGATGTGAAGTCAACATTCCTTAATGGCTACGAAAAAGAAGAAGAAGTCTACATCAAACAACCACCTAGATATAGCGAACGATGATAAGAACGCCAAGTCTATCACTTGAAGAAAACTTTGTATGGATTGAAGCAAGCTCTAAGAGCATGGAATACCATAATAGATGAGTATTTTCAAAATAATAGATTCATTAAAAGTCTACATAAGCACGCTTTATATACGAAGAAAATTGATGATGGTGATATCATGATCATGTGCTTATACATAGATGATATGATATTTACAAGAAATAATCTAGGTATGTTCATTAACTTTAAGAAAGCTATAACTAAAGAGTTTGAAATGATGGATATTGGTAAGATGTCATACTTTCTTGGAATCAAGGTGAAACAAATGAAAAATGGAATATTTGTGTCTCAAAAAAAGTATGCTGAGAAAATTTTAAGCAAATTTAGAATGAAATATTCCAAAAAGGTAACCACACCAGCAAAACCAAGCATGAAACTAATTTTGATTCAATGAGAGAGTTGGTAAATTTGATGTTGTTTAAAAGCATCATTGGAAATTTAATGTTTTAAACCATCATACGATCGGATATAATGTAGGCATTGGGATTGGTAAGAAAATTCGTGAAAAAGCTAAGAGAATATTATTTGATTACAACAAAAAGAATTTTAAGATATATCAAAGGTGTAACACCCTAAACCCAACTCGATTCACCAGGTCTGAATCTTGGGTGTTACTACATAAACTTAACCATTTAACAAAAACAGTTTACAATTTATTATTTCTTTAAAACTTGTTCTTTGGCATTTCAATTGAAAAACTTATTATATGGAAACAAGGGAAGTATTTAAAATAATTGGTTACATCAATATTGATACAAATTTTTACAAGTTAGAAGTTTATTTAAGACGGACTCAAAATGGTGTATTCCTAGACTACGCTACAAATCCACTGTATGCATAATACCCCACTCTGCCACCACCTTGGCATTGTCACTCCAAGCGAAGTCTTTTTTGAATTACCTGAAAAGCAATAACAAATCTTGTAAGTACGAGAGTACTTAGTGAGCTCATTATAACAATACCTTGATGGATACTTTGCAATCTTGTATGAACTACTGTGAGTCAACCATTATTCTACGTCATTTACTTCAGCTGATACCACAACCATTTTATTAGTCTCTTATATGTCAGTTATCATGTTATTGTCATGCTTAATCTTCCTTATCTAGTTAATTGAGGAATCCCTCCAAATGTCTCATAAATCTCTTGTCCCATAATAATTTTTTAACAAAACTTACCTTTAAAATCCACTTCCAACAATCCATGCCTTAACCCTTTCAACCAGTTGTTTACTGACATTTATCACAGGTGAATATATATATTTGAAAAATGCTTACAGAGAACTAAATACCATCAAATTATACTCGGACATATTTTAGTTCAACACTACACATCTTCATGCTGAAGAGTACATCTTAGACCATTTAGATAAATTCCATATCATTTTATATCATAATCCCATAACTCAAGATGACACTAACTCAGATTCAAAATAATTTTATAAAAAAGTACAATACCACTCACTTTCCATATTTACAAATCATCATGACAGATACCCTTCTTAACGTACAGATACACATATCTTTTTCACAGAAACCCTTAAGACTTAATCACTCTTAACCCAAATCATATCAATACCTCATCTTAGCCATACTTACTACAAAACTAAAAGAACTTACTCATATCTTACTATAAAGACAGACATTCAGGTTCAAATCTTACCAGAAATTCCTGACAGTTCACGCCACATAAGCCTAACAGAGCACGCCATACAGGCAATCATATAGAATCTCATGTTTACTGTCTCAGTGGACTTCACAGAAGATGCCATGGGTCTTAATCTCATGGTCTTACATACATTCATTCAATCATTTCATATCTTGCCATAGATCTTAACCACATGGTCTTACAAACATTCATTCAGTCATTTCATATCTTGCCATAGGTCTTAACCACATGGTCTTATAAACATTCATGTATCGCAATCTGCCTTTCCAGTCTCATCTTACTAGAGGTTACGCCATGAATGGTTCCAATTCATACCAAGCTGTCATGGGTCTCTACCTCATGGCCTTACACTCTTTTCCAGTCCGTGATATGCTAGTCTGGTTAGCATTATATCTGCCCTATTAGAGGCTTCACAATAGAGCATTTTTCATTTCTCACTTACCAAGATGATCGTATTTCTGTCTGACATTTCTTTTTGCACCATAACTATACCTGTACTTTTACCAATCAGTATTCTTCTCAACTGAAACTCTACACATATCGCAGTGATACTGTAATAGCCCACTTTCAGTGATTTTGGGACCACGATTCTGACAAGTGAGTCGGTATTTTATTTATTTATTTAATGTTTATAAGTATTTATTAGATTCATATTAAAATTTGCTTAAGAAATTTTACCGTTTAAATCGTTAATTACTTGAAAAGGGTTAAATTGTAAAAGCTGTAAAAGTAAGTTTCTATTAGTTAAAGGTGTCAAATGGATAGGGAGAGATAAATAAGTGGACTTAAATGGTAAATATACCTTTTAGTCTTATAGTGGACAATTTCAGTGACTAATTTCATGAAATTTAATTAGTTTTTAAAGGGAAAATGGTAAATAAGTAAAAAAAATAACATAAACAAAACAAATTAGTAGTCATTTTCCTCCTTCACCCATTTTCAACCGAAAAAAACCATAGAAATAGCTTGGGAGAATTCGGTTCACAACCTTGCTTGCATGATAAGTGATTTTGATCCCATTTTTAATGGATTTTATGCTTTTGAAGTCGTTTTAGCTTAATTTAGTTAACTCGGGGGTTAATTTTTGAAACTGTTAAAAGTTTAGGGATTTAACATGAATGAATTAAGTGTGTTAATGACTTAATTGATTAGATTCTTCAGTTTAATAGCTAAATAAAAGTATTTTGTTAAGTGATTTTTAGTAATTTTAATGTTTAGAGATTAAATTGTTTAAATAGTAAAACTACATGTAAATATTGTGAAATGATGATAAAATGGGCTGATTATGGAACCTATGAAATTAGACTAGCTGGTATTTCGATTAAATTTGGATAATTCGTAAGTTTCGGGATTTAGGACTAAATTGCATAAAGGTTAAAATGTAAAGGGTAATTTTGTATTCAAATTGATAAGGGTTATAGGCTTGAATTAATTATGTAAGCTACTTGAATTATTTAATTAAATGAAAATCATTATTTAGATCAAGAAACGGGCCAATCGAATTTAAATCGTTGAAAAGCTAAAGTATCGGACTAATCGTTGGCTTTGTTTTTACAACTATTTTTGTTGAGGTAAGTTCATATAATAGTTAATTTATTTCTTGTAGAATTGTTAAATGTTAATGAATAATTATTTTAGGTAACTTAAATGTTTAATGTGTACTATATGCTAATTTGGATTACATTGCTATAATAATCAATTAATGAAATTGTTGATAATGTGGATTACATGTATGTGAGTATGAAATGTTATAATGGAAATGAAGTTCAAGGATAAGGATATGAAAGTGTCTCGTTTGAACCTTGTGAATACTTAGAATACAAATGACATGTCATTAGGCGTTATACGGCTTCGGGTACTGGTCATGGATGTCCTATCGGTGGCTGAGGTCCTGTATTTGTTGCAGATTCTCCACAGCTCGTGTGAGCAGTATCGTGTAACTTAGCATCCCGACCCACATCTCGTGAGAGCAGACCCATTTCACATCTCGTGTGAGCACTACATATCACGGTTACAGTTACAGATACTGGCACACTTTGTGTGATCATGGGTCCCGTGTATCTAACGTTGATTTATTTGGTTCAACGGGTAATAAAGACTTAGTCAAGTGAGCTTAATTATATGAAATGTTATGTTATGTGATCATGAAAAATGAAATGGAAGGTTTTGGCATAATGTTTTGATTTGGATGAGTAATGCAAATTGGTATTGTTGTGAGTAAAAGGTATATTTGATATGTTAATATTATGTGTTTGATGACGTGATAAGATTATGTGTTTCCTTTTGATCTCACTAACTTATGGGACTTGTGATGTGTATAGGATTTAATGAATTCATGAGCATGATACTGAAGTTATGAATCAAATATATATAAATTGAGCCTAATAGGTTAGTTTACATTTATGATTATACAAGCTTACTAAGCATTATTTACTTAGGTAGTTTTTTTTTCCTTTTTTGTAGATCACCAGAAGGCTCGATCGGTTGGAATCTAGTCGGAGCACATTCACACTATCCATCCATCACTTTGGTAGATGCTTTTTATTTTTTATGGTTATAAATGGCATGTAATATGAGCTTTATGCTATTTTGTCAATATGGTATGGTTTGAGTTTATGTCAAGCTTGCTTGTATATATATGCCCTTAATTTTTTTTGGCTTGTAAATGGTTATGAAATATGTGGTGTTGATCTCTTAATTATGCCTCTTGAAAGTAGAAGGTTTATGGTATAATGGAATGTGTATGAATGGTTATTTGGAAGGTTTGCTATATGTTTAAGGTGTGAACTTGTAGCATTGTAAGTAAATTGATTTGGTGTATGAATTATGGTGCCAAGTGATGGCATATTGGTTAGGCACATAGGTTGGTTGATTTTGGCATGTTTTAGGTGTGTTTTATTATGTTTTAATGTGTGAAAGTTTTTGGAAATGATTTGTCTTGGTGTGTAAGAAAGGGTTGTTGAATTGGCTTGCATTAGAGGTCATTTTGGAAGCACACAGCCAGAGAAATAAGCTGTCACACAGTCGTGTGCCACACACGGTCACACTACACGACCGTGTGCCTTATTGTTTTTAAGTGCAGGATGGTCAGTCTAGTGACACGGCCGTGTGATGTTATTTTGAATCCTTACACGGGCAGACACACGGGCTGGGACACGGCTGCGTGTCCCATATTTTGAATTATACACGGTTAGCCATACGGCCATGTTTCTGAGTCACACGGCCTGACCACACGGCCGTGTAACCCTTTTTTCCAAAATTTTAATTTTTTTCTAAAATTTTCTATTTTGTTTCAAATTAGTCCCTGATTATTCCCAAACTATTTTTAAGGTCCTGTAGGGTCAATTTAAGGTCCGTAAAGGTATTTATGCTTTGAATAAATATTGGAATGGAATGTTAATATTTAAAATTGATTAATTGTTTCTATGTGATGTTAATTGTTTTGATTTATACTATAATACTCAGTAATCCTAATCCAGCGACGAAGACGGGTTAGGGGTGTTACAGATACATACTTTACCCTTACTATGATCATATATTTACTGATTTCTATAGTTAGTATCGTCCTTTATATATAAATACCTCTACTTAAGAAAGCCATGGTAGAGACTCACCTGATTCTTACTTACTGCAGTTCAAACTCCAGATCTAGATATCCATCTCGAACCAGCAGCAACCACTGCTTAGAAACATAATTTCACTATTACTACTCTTATACATACAAATGACTTACCCTCTCATTCAATGACAATCTCATGCAAGAACATTATACTTACAATCTTACTTTTCAATTACCACATACAAATTTACTCATTCAGAACTTAACATACAGGACTGAAATACTTACCCTAATGAGAAATAACCATTGATCATAAAAGAACCATAGCTTTTAGATCATAGATGAGAGATACATTCAAATTTGAGGAAAGTATCGATAAATACCACTTAAGGGAAAAGAAAAAGAAAGAAGACCCCTTTCAGAACTCATCTCTCACATATAAATATGACTCAACTTACTTAGTGGAATTTAACAAGTGTCATATGTTTCAGAACTTGCCTTCTTAATGGACTAAAGTTTCCAAGAGAAATATTAATAATTGTCTTGCAATCAAAATTATTCAGCTTAGCTATGTAGTTGATTTCTAACCAAGTTACTTAAAATCTAACTAGCATGGTATTCCAGACAAATCAAACATACTATACCTTTGGTGAATATTCAATCCATACTTCCCCTTTATCTCGTAACACGAACTTCTCCTAATATAACAGAATATCATGAAATCAAATTCTTACTAACTCATGTGGCAGTTACTATATGCTCACACGTATACGCCTAAATAATCATTTGGGTGGATAACACTACGCCAGACAGACTATTTACTGCTATATGCGAAAACTTTATACTCGCCAGATCTAGGGTGTTACAAAAGGTACGATGGATCGTGGTCTATTTTATACACACTCATAAAGTTCAAAATTGGTTGATTATTCAAACAGTGATTATGGTGGTAACTTGGATAAATGCAAAAGTACACATGGATATTTATTTCATATTGGCTCTGCAACATTTTTGTGGTTATCGAAAAATCAACAAATAGTGGCCCTCTCAACATGTATAGCAAAATACATAGCTGCTACAACTTGCACTTGTTAAGCAATTTGGTTGAAGAATATTTTGAGCGAACTATATCTTATACATAAAGGTCCAATTACGATTTATGTTGACAAAAAATCCACAATATCTCTTGTAAAGAATCTAGTGTCCCATAGTTGAAGCAAGCACATCAATACAAAATATAATTTTATTCAAGAGTAAGTGTAGAATAAAAGTTTAGAGCTAATATATTGTTGGACAAAAAACCAATTGACAGATATTTTTACGAAGCTATTGAAAGCAAACGTATTTCACAACGTAAATGAAAATCTCGGTTTGAATGAGAGTGTTAGAAGTTAAACCGATTTCAAAGTCGGCAAAGCATGGAAAGTGATTAACAAGACTTTACAAAGTGTGTACAGGGTGGCTAAGAATTGGTTTAGTGGCAAAACAGAAACGTGGCAGTTTGCTGAAAGTTGCTTTAAGGATTGAAATGATGATAATGACAAGTATAGACTTGCTGGAAGCTTCAGAAGCTTGTTACCGGCCTTTAAGTCAGTTAAATAAGGCTATAAATAGGCCTCATGTTGGTGTAATATAAGCATAAGTTAGTGAAGAAAATATGTACGAGTGCTGTAAATAGTAAGAGGTAGGCATGCGAGTGAAAAGAAACTAACAGCAAGTGTATTGGAAGAAGAGAAAATAGTAATTTTTTGGTATTGTGTGAGTAATAAAATTATTTCGGTTTTAAATCTCAACCACGCTTCCAACAATTTTAATGGCGGACGACTTGCTTCTTGTTGCATAGTTCAATAATAAGCAAGTTTAACGTCTGCTAAAACGATCCATTACTGTCTGCCATAGCCATCTTAGCCAACTCTGCAACTTCTTTCACTCTTTTCCTCACTTGTTTTCCCATCACTCCTTCCATTAACTCCTTCGCCATCTTCATCAACCTTTCCCATTTCAAAAACCCGGGTTTCATCCCATTGCATGTCGACTCAACTCTTCGCCCTACCTTGAATTCCTCCACCACCATTCTCGCATTCAATGCCTGTTCAGCTATCATCGGCCATGCAAGGATCAGGACCCTATAGCATATGCTTTCCAACGCTGAATTCCACCCACAGTGTCTTAGAAACCCTTCAACACATTGGCGTTTCAGTATTTGCCTTTTATCCACCCATTGTTTTACCACAATGCTTCTCCCTTTAATTTGTTATTAAAATTCTTTTTTTCCTTAAAACCTAAAAGAAGTTTGCTTTAGATTCTTGCAACCCCATCGCTATTTGTTGGAGTTGTTCCACTGAGACCTCGGCTTGAGAGCAAAATGCTACATATAAAATCGAGCACCCTTGAGCTAGCTTTTGGCCTAGCCATTGAATCTAAAATAGGTAAACAATAGGTTATATTTTAGTCATTTATGTTTGAAATGTTATATTTTAATCACTTACACGTCAATATTTTAGTCACTAAGTTGTTAATTACCGTTAACGGTATAACGGTAAGTTGACGTGGCACGTTTATTCATCATTTCAAACAAAAATTTTAGGTTAAATTATACAATTGGTCCTCATATTTTTTTCATTTTGAGCACTTTTTTTTTCTTTTATGTTCTTTAAACTTTCTTTTTTTTCTTCTTTATTTTCTATTCTCTTCTACTTCTTTTATTCCCCTCCCTTCTCCATCTCTTTTAACATAGATTTTTTATGTTTTTCATTTGTTAAAATTTTTTTATGTTTATGGAAAAAGAAAAGGTAAAAGTTGAAACCAAAATAAAACTTGCATATTCTCACCCCACAATTACAAACCCTCATTGTCCATTATCGCTTTAACGAACCAATTTGATCTCTCAATGGCCTAGTCCACAAGCTCGCCTCACTTGAAGACCTCGCCAGTCGTGACTTATGGCAGTCCACCCTCAACAAAATTTCCCGAGCTCGTTCCCTTAACCCTCCAAACCCCACGACCACCTTATCTATCTTACCTACAACATTCTCACCCTCTCAAAACTACATTGTTTCACGGATTCTTCAAACGAGCTCTACACTCTCAATGACTAAAATGACCACCATACAAAACTTATCATCAACTTTACCCAAACCAATTTGGTTCCATGCTCTCTTTCTCTTTTCGGTTCATCCATGTTCGGCTTCCACTCAAGCTTGCTTGGAAATATCCAAGAAGATTTAAATCAATTTTATCATTTACTTAATTTTATTCATCAGAAAATAAAAGAAAAGGAACGAAATAATCTACAAGATTCTGTAAAAGTTTGGAAAGAAAAAAAATTGTTTTGAATATAAAGAATTCAATTTATGTTAAGATTTGATTAATGATATAGTTTTTTTTATATTGATTAGTTAGATCAAATTTTAGTTTCAAAATTAGGTTATATTCAAATCGAAATTTGATTAAGAATTATTGATATTCGGTTTTGTGTGAAATTCAATTTAGGAATCATATGAAAGGAACAATAACTTGATTTATTTGGTGGGCAAAGACTATATTTTTGCAATAAAGAATATGAGAAGAGAGAAAAATAAATGGGAAGAAGAAAAAGAAAATAAAAAAAAAGAAAAAATTAAATTGTTCAAAAAAATAAAAGTATAGGGACTAGTTTTAACAAATGAAAAACATAGAACAACTACGTTAAAAGAAATGGAGAAGAAAGGAAAACAGAGGGAGAAGAAAAAAAAGAAAATTCAAAGAACATAAAAGAAAAAAAATTAAATTGTTCAAAACGAAAAAAATATAGGGGCTAATTGTATAATTTAACCTAAAATTTTTGTTTGTAATGGTAATTTAACATGCCACTTCAGCTTACTATTACACCGTTAATGAAAATTAACGCTTAGTGACTAAAATGTAAAATTTCAAATATAAATGATTAAAATATAAATAGAGACAAACAAAAAATGACTATTTTAATAATTTACCCAATCTAAAAGAATTTGGTTTGAGGTTTGGTTAGCCGGTTCAACTAAGCATAATGGTTTATTATATAAATAAAAATTTTCAAATAATTTTTTAAATAATTTTTTAAAATAATTTAATGAATATTTGTAATTCAATTATTTAAATAATTTTTTTAATATTTTTTTCATCATTTATAATATTTTAAAGTTGAATAATTAAAATTAAAATTTATTAATAACTTAGCCATCTTAATTATACCTTTTACAATTTCAGACCGGACAATTTCCTGAAAATATCACTTTGGAAACGACATATGGATCACATGTCGTTGCCAACTGCCAGCTTCTTAAAAACCCGTCATTTGAAAAAAAAAAGAAAAAAGAAAAAAAGGAATTTCTATACAAAATAGTAAAAAATAAAAAATCATCAAAAAAATTCCTTCTTCTCTTCTTTCATTCAAAGTTTCAATTTCAACCCAAAGAAAGGTTAGGAAAACCCAGAAAGAAAATGGCAATGGTGACTGTATCCAATTTAGTTTCATATCAAAAGGTGAATTTCTTTTCTTTATTTTAATATATATTTTCCTTTTTGTTGTTCATTAATTCTGGGTTTCTTTTACTTTGTTGACAGAGTCATGAATTCCATGTAATTTGCAGAAGGAGAGAAAAAGGAAGAGAAAATCAAAGTAATTACCCCTATAAAGTCATTGAAATTACACCCCCGCCCAAGTCCCTTGGTGTTCGTTGCTTCCCTCCTGTGAGTCCCACTTTCTTTCTTGTAATTTGCTGTCTGAAATTTATTTAATTGGAATTATATCTCTATAGATTTAAGGGGGGAAATTAAAGCCTTTGAATTTAGGTTAAATTAATGACTATTCAAAATATATTATGAATCAAATTACATTTTACCCTTTCTACTCAAGAAAAGGGTAAATTAGTTCTTGTAACAAACTAGTCATTTGTTAAAAAATTAGTTTCTGTACATCAGCATGAAGCACACGTGGCATGTCATCGGCATGTCATCTATTACTGTCTGATTATTCTTTCTGTCATGTCTATTTTGAACAATAGAAATAGATGAAATTTTTAACAGAAATAACAAATTTACTTTTTGATCTAACATAGAGAACTAATTTGCTATTTTTTAGTAGGGGGATAAAATGAAATTTGACTCTTAGAACAGAGGCTTCCTTGGTACTTTTACCTTCAAGTTGGTTATGTTTTGCCTCTTACTTGGAAAAAGGCAATCGAAATATTTCCAATCAATGTTGTTTCTATGGATGGGAAAGCAAAGTTTTTACTTGTTTTACTCTATTTGTGAAGCAAAGTATAATTCTTTACCTATAAGGGATGGCATTTGGACTTTGGAGTGGTATCTTTGTTGTTGAGGATGTTATGAAGTAAAGTGAAGTCGAAGGTGTAAAGTACCGATCCCGATCTTTTTTAAGTGTTTATTCAATGGCGAGTGCTTGGAAACTGTTTGATAGAATAGTTTATAAGATCAGTTTGAATGATTAGTTATCCAATTTTCAGGTTTTGATGCTCTCATTTGGCTTGATAATGATATTAGTAGCGTGACGAACCGAGACATGAAGAACTTGTAATCAGGTTTAGGCAAATGAAGTAAATATGACGACTTGGACTATCAATCTCTCTTGCAGTGATGTTTGAGTTTTATGACTCTGTAAATGTCAATGGCCCTTAATCGAATGCAGAACTTTAGTGATCATCTTGTTCAGTATTGCTACTTTGTTGAACTCGAAAACCTTTGCTGGTTGGGGTATTTATGTTCCATTTCCATGATGATGAAATATTTCTGTCTTCTGCATCAGAATTTGCAGTGTGGGGAGAGTGTGACGATCGAGGGCCAAACATATACGATATCAGCTGTAACACATCGGTACCAGCTTCGTAAAGGGAAGTATGAACCTAGTGAGAAACGGCTTGATGTTCAATCAACAGGGAGATACATCTTAAACTTATATCTTGAAAGCTTGCTAGAACAGTCTTGATGCTTAGTTTTCTGTACATATTTGTAATATGCTTAACTAGAGTTGGATAATGTGTGACCATCATTTGTATGAAATTATGATCTCATTATCTCTGTGCTTCAAATTGTAACGCTAAGCTGTGAGATTGACTTTAGTAATATTGAAAATAACTGTTAGTGGTGAGATTAAATATTATAATCGTAAGACTAAAATCAGTGGTAGGATATGTGTTTGGATTCAAACGCGTGGATAGCGGGGAGATTAGAATAAAAAATATCTATTAAAGACATTAAAATCTGTTTTTTTAACTTTTGTAAGTGGTTGAACTGGTTAGAAAACATGACACACAAGCTTTCTGGTTTGCATATCTTTTCCTTGCGTTTTCAGCCACCGTTATTTCAACTTGAAAACGACCATTTTAAACGTGATTAACACCATTAATTACATGTTCTTTTCTTTTCCAAAGGGAATTAAAACGACAAAGCCTGATAATCTACGTTACTTTAATTCTCATATGAACCGTAAAACGACTTACAGGGGTCCTCTGTTTTGCAAAGGAACTAGCATTCAATGGCCAATACCAATATTATTTACAGAGATTACATTTGTTGCCCTAAGTGAATTACCCTATAATTCTATGATCCTAAAGATTATATATTAAGCTTGTTAATCATTTCTTGAACCAATGCCAATGTAGTTCCATTAACTTTCTCTCCGTCTGCATCAATGGCTTGCATAATCTGTTCCATGAGTTCGTGTTTCGATTGTTTACTCGTCGAAGCATAATCTGAACAATCCCTCAAAAGAAACAACAGATCTCTAGCCATGTTCTTAGCTCCCCAAGTTCCATCAACACTAAGTTGAAGCAAACCAGGCATTACACCTTCCATTAATATCAACCCTCTATATTTATCTCTACAACTTTGACATATATGAAGAAGGATCCCAACAGCATGTTCTTTACATTGTGGGGAACCTTCTTCCATTGCTTCAACTATAATCCTGATTGAACAGGGGATCTCGGTTGTCTTGGAAATCGAATTTTCCGACCATGAAATGATGTTTCCAAGTAATGACATTGCCTTTTCTGTTAAGTCTGATGATTTTTCTGAAGTATGAATGAGTTGAAGCAAGGTATAGATTATACCAGAAGATGAAATCAATGGGATTATTTGATGACAAGTCGAGAGATTTTGAAGTGTAGCAATGGCGTCTATTTTTGCTTGATTGGTAAAAAGAGTGTTAATGACATTGTTGGGATCTGAATTTACCAGGTTTAAGATTTGCACAAGGAGTTGAATAGTCCCTGATGAAGCAATTATCAACTTGTTTGCCTTACATGAAGATAAGATCAACATTGCAGCCATTGAAAGTTCAATGAGTTCTTCATTTTGACATTGAAGAAGCTCTAACAAAACTGGAATAATCCCAGATTTTACAATCCTGATTTTGTTTCTGATACAAAAAAAAAACAAAAACCCAATTAAGAAAATTGTTTAAATAACGAGAACATTCATTGGATTTTGCAAGAGATAAACCGAGTTCAAACCTTTCACTTCCAAATGCAAGGCCAAGAAGAGCTAACAAAGAAGCTTCAATGGCTTCAAAGTCTTGAGATTGAAGCATTGAAATCAATGGTGAAATGATCCCAGTTTCAGCCAATTTATGCCTTTGTTTGCTACCGAGTTTACTGAGTTGAGTTGCAGCTTGAATCTGCAATTCTCTATTGCCATTGAAAAGGTTTTCAATCACCAAATCCTCCATTGGCAAAAGAGAAGGAAATTTTATTTATTTATTTTGTAAAAAGATAACTCTTTCTTGTATCAAATTAGGCAAATGAAGGAATACAAATAGGATTTGGTGGCGGTTGCTTGAACAAGTGAGTTTAGGCTTTTGCGGGCATCCATTGTTTCAACTTGAAGCAAGCTTGCTATTCTCTTTGGTCAGCTTTTACCTTTACTTTTTTTTCTTCGAAAGTCTTAATTTGGTAAAATAATACAAAATATTCACACACAATAAGCCATTCCTAAGCATGAATCATTAACTTTCCTTTTATATAAGCAAACACCTTAGCTTTTTAAAAAAAAAATCAAATTTTGCTTTATTCTTTCTATATTAATTGTAAAAAGTGAAAGTAAACTTTTTTTTTTTTTTTGCCTCTCTAGAGTTGAATTAAGTTTGGGTTTATCATTTTTTTGAAAATGGATTATAGGAGTGAAAATCCAATATAGAAATTGTTTTGTTGTTGGCATTTATGGTAGGGATTGCTTAAGAAAGTAAAAAGTGGTAGTAATTATATGTGTGAGATTTCTTGGGGTTATAATTTTAATTGGTTGGTTAGGGTATTCATTATTTTGGGAAACTTCTAAACCTAAACCTTTTATAATTCACATTAATATGTTTTTATAGTTTTTGGTTTATTATTTTTAATAATTTTATTATAGGTTGAGGCTATATTTGTTCTTTTTTATATAATACTTAAAATTATCCATAGTCTCTCCCTAATTCATAAATAGGAGGATAATGCATTTCAATATACTCGAATCCACATCTTTCTGCATTAGTAATAATACCCATATCAATCGAGTTAAGACTCAATCGACTATAGTTTATACTTAATTAATTGAACATTAATTCAGTTGAAAAATAATTAAATTATTTTAAAAATATTTTTTTCTTCTATTCTATCCTTCCTACGGAAAAAGATTATTTATAATGATTAAACATCATTATATATTGAGTTTTATTATTGTGATTATTGGTTACATGCTTTATCTTTTCCTCAAAATCAATGTAACGTTTGAGATTATTCATTATTTTTACATAAAAAATAAACCAATTTAATTTTATCTTAAAAACACCTCACTTGATCAATAAGGCTATATCTTACTATTAGTCCCTATAATTTAAAAAAAGTTATAGATTTAGTCTTTATACTTTAATTTAATCAATGTGAATTCTTGTATTTTTTTACATTTTAAAATTTTAGTCCCAACTTAAATAGTAACATTTAAATTCATTTACTAGCTCATATTTCATATTCTCCAATTGGTCATTCTAAATAACTATACTTCAATTTTCATATCCCAAGAAGATTATCTTCATAAATTTCCTAATTGTTATAATTATTCATAATAAAATATGGATTTTTTTTAGGGTTTTGAACTTGATTCCTTGATCCAAAGCAGAGAATAATTTACCATATATTAAAGTTTGGATAGTGGATGTCGTCCTTTATTAATATTTTTAATTTTGAAATAAGGAATGGAAGCTAAATTAAGCAACGATAATAGCATAATAAAAAAAATAAAAAAAAAGGACAAAAATGCATGGAATGGGCCCATTGAGTTACTTTCTAGCTTTACTTTAGCCGCTATTCGGCAGCATTGTCTTTACGGAAAATATTTCTCAAAATTTCATGATGATTCATTCATCTTTGGATTTTTGTAATAAAAACAACGATAATTGCTCCCATTCAGTTATTTTCTTAAAAAAATTATTACAAAATAATATAAATATGCAAACTAACAACTTGACTTGATGATTAAGACAGATATATTGAGTCTTTGATATTTAAGTTTCGTCATGTGCAATTATTATACGTGAGTCTTTATTCTATTTTGTACATGTGTTATGTGTAAATTTTATCCGATTCTTTGTACATTGTTCTACATTGTAGTTGATCGGACATATCTTTATACTTGTAATTTATTTATAATTTTAATCCTCTAAAATATAAATATAAATATTATATTTATAGATATTAATTATGATGTATCAATTTTATTGATGCTCTTCTAGGTTCAGTAAACTGGCTTGATTAAAAGGGTTTTTGCAAAGCAAAAATAAGCAAAGGAATCCAAGTTAGATTCTAAAAATTGAGGTGTTCAATTAGAATTTTTAAAAATTTTGAAAAGTTTAATTAAAACTTTTAAAAATTCTAAGAGATTTAATGATGATTTGCAAAATTTTGGGAGGCCTAATTAAATTTTTTTATAAATTTTGAAAGGCCTTTGATTAAGGATCGTGGAAACGAACTTAAGTTAGATGACTTTGGTAGGTTTAGGATGGTAAATGCATGAATTGTTTGAGACAAGCAATAACTAAGTTGGGGATTTGATAGTTAGCTTATTTGACATAATTTTGTTATTAATTCTAGTAATTTTTTTATATGGTTGCTATTAATTATAATAGTTGTGGGGTGTGCCTCGCATCTTCGAGCAAACTAGATATGAAATAGAATCGATGTCACGATAAGGAGGAGCATGACGTCGTGATGGAAGACATCCTGACAAGGCGATATGCCTCATCACGACATGGCAACGTGTATTCAACTTAGACCGGGTTTCTTCTCCTAGTTAAATCCTGCTATATTTTTCCAATTGAACTCTAATTAATCTAGGAATATTTTAGTTATATTAGGACTTTAATATTAGCATATTTATAGGGTCCTTGTAACCCTATTTAGAAAGTTAACAAAATATCTCTTACGTGAGATTTGATGAAGAGTTTTGGGCAAAGTTTTTTAGAGAACTTTGTATTCCGGTTTTGGGTTTTGCTTTTGGGGATTATTTTCTCCATCTTGTACTCTTCGTTGGTTTTTGCCGGATTAGTAAAGTTTTCTTTTCCCGTGATATTTATCCTCCACGTAAAATTTGTGTTTGATCTTCTCTACTTTTTTTGCTTGTTGTTTATACGGGTCGATTCCCAACAATAGTTTTTGTCTATTTTCTTTGTAGGTGCAACATGTGTCTAAAAGTATTAAACTACAAGTTAAAATATGAAGATTAATAAATAAATAAATAAAGGGCTTGAGCTTGGTGTGGGAAGCAATTTGGAGACATTTGGATTAAACCAATTTAAAATTCATAGTTATTTTTGTTTGAACTCCATTTAAGGAGGGAAAATTTGATGAGTGGTCACATGTTGTACTTATTTGTGTCAAATTCATAAATAGGATGAGATGTCTTTTTAAGTAAAATTACTAACATTTATATTGTTCTTGATACTTTTAAGGAAGTAATTATTTGGTGTTTCATATTTGTCTTTTTACTTAGTTTTAGATGCTTTTATGTTTAACGATGAATAAACTCATTGTGTGCAAAATGATGTAGACGAAAAGGGGAAAATGAACAAAGATTTAGAAAGCTAGCATGGAAGATCGTGACCGAATGCTGAGTAGAACATGACATTGCCAAAGTTGAGAAGATCAAATGAGTGCCATTTAGTATGGTCAATCGCAACATAAGGTTTAAGATTGTCATGACCGTTGTGACTGAGAAGGATTAAATTTATGAAGTACCAAGAGAATGTCATAATGTAGCAAGAGAGAAGGTGGCAACGTTTGACCTCGATTTGAAGCGGTTATTGTCAAAAGTCATGGGCATTTTTTGAAAATTAACTAGGGAGTCTGTGATGTTGTGAAAAAGGACATCACTGTGATCCGGCGATTCCTATACCTTCATTAACTAAAATTGTGGTTTTTTTCATAAACACCCTTTTTGAACTATTTTCAAGAGAGTTTTTGTTAGATATTTTAGAATTAATTTTGAGAGCTTTGTAGATTTGTATTAGATTTCTTATGCACTTGCTATTAAATTTAGTAGTTGCTTTGTAAATGTTGGATCGATCGTAAAAACAACAAAATAGAAGAGATAGAGAAGATCAAACACAAATTTTACGTGAAAAACTCTTTCGAAGAGGATAAAAATTACGGGTAAAGTAGGCTTCAGTTTTTAACTAAATGAGTAAACAAACGAGAGTACAATATGAAGAAAATAAACTTAAATGTACAAAACCCAAACCCCAAAAACAAAGCCCTAACTCGGGAACAAAATTCTCTTCATAGTTACCACGAAAACTCTCACCAAAACTCATATGCGACCACCTCTTGTCGTCCTCAAGAAAAATCCTTATTGATTGTCATATCTAAATGAGGGTTACAAAGATCCTTTAAATAGACTCAATACAAAGGGCTAAAATGACTAAAATAATCCCTAAGTAATTTGAGTCTAGCTAGGAGATGAAGTCTTGTTGAGTTGTACAAAACATGGCTGCATAACATCAAGAATCGTAGTGACATGTCGACTCTCCTCGTCACGACTTTGTCGCCACATCATTGCCAAAAACTGCCGTGTCGTCCCAGCGTCAGGCCTACTTTGGCCCTCCTTCGGTTGTTCGTTGATTCTCGTCTAAGTTGCCTGCAATGTGTCCGATAAATGCGAAGCACACCCCACAGGAAACAACTTTTGTTTCTTTTTATCCTTTTTGTAATTAATGCGTTCGATTAATGTAAGGCACACCCCATAGTAAACAACTTTGGTTTCCTTTTATCCTTTTTGTAACTTTCTTTCGGAAGATGGAGATTGGAGAAGGAAAAGCTTGGAATTGTGCATTAGCATTATTAGTTTAGATCTCGTACGCCATAATTGAGTTCTTTCGAACCTTAATATTATATTTTTAGTAGCAATTATGGTTGAATTGGTATATGTTAATGTTCGGTTGAGTACGATTCTAATGTCTAGCTAAATTGTCATGGTTTAGATGTGGCTGTGAAGTAATTTGACATAGACGAATACAAACGACCGGCAAGTAGATGAAGAAGAAGCAGTCGTCTAATGAAGATGAGAAAGGAAGAAGAAGATGCAGCTGCTGAAAGAAACTGAAAAGTTTTGATAGAGAAGAAACCAATGTATCTACAACAGTTCTGTTGTACAATCCTAAAAAAATTCATGGCAAAATGTTTAACCAAATGAACTGATAAATTTTTAAGGCGATACTACCAAAATTTTTAAGTGATATTAAAATTTCTAATGCAATACCGGGATTTCTAACCTCTACCAAAAGTTCTAGGATCAATTACAAATTTCGTCCTTAATAGTTTCATATTTTCATTTTTACCCTAATTCTTTTTCTGTTCGACTGCACTCTTATGGTTACCTTTTTATTCAAATGGATTATTTTTGGATGAAAATGTGGATGGGATTATAAGTTAACTAACGGTTAATGACTTTTATTGATGTGACTCACCATGTTTATTTAATTGCTGATGTGATAATATTTTGGCATATACCATATCAACAAATCATTTAAAAATAATTATAAATAAAATATAAGAGTTTAAAACATAAAATTTATAAAAATTTGAAAAATAATTCTTTAAAATAAAAAATAATGAAAAAACTAGAGAAATTTTGTAGAAAATTAATATATATATATATTTAAAAACCCAAACCTCCACTTTCCATGATGCTCCACTAGAACCCCGGATAATGGATAACATTTATGAAATTGAACAATTTTGAACATGCAAAACACAATTCCTTTGGGTTTTTTTATTAGTAGAAGGAAGAAAATGAAATGTTTTGATGTGCTCCGCCGCCGGAGAAGACGCCAACACATTGGTGAGGTGATACCGGTGTCGAGAAGAAAATGCAAATCATAAAATTTTAATAAAAATACTTATATATTAAGTACTTGAATTTGGTTTTAAATTTTAATTTGGTATTTAAAGTTTTTTTTTATCTAATTAGGTGCTTGTATTTGGCTTCTTGGTTCAAACTTTGCTTTTTGGTCTAAATTAGTACTAATGGTAAATGATTTATTTGAACCAATTTAAACTATGAAGTCATGTTCAAGTACTAATTTGAACCAAAAAGCCAAGTTCAAGTGCCTAATTGGATAAAAAAAAACCTTAAGCACCAATTTGAAACTTGAAGCCAAGTCCAAGTACCAAAATGTACATCCATCCCATAATTCATCCGATTAGGTACCAAAAGTGATACATGCACGGATGGGGTGAAATTTATTAAATTTCATTTACCGAAGCTGCTAATTTTTAAGTTTGAAAAATCAATTGACTTGCAATGCATTTTTAATTGGATCCAAGCATTTTTGGGTTGAGATGTTCATAGAATCCGAAGATCTATGTCTTAGATTCATAATGCACTTTGAATAACTCGATTTTGAATTCGGGAGCTCAAGTTATGACCGTTTTAGTGAAGACTACATGAGCAGAATTTTTGGACAGAATTATAACGAAAATTATTAGTTTCGAGCTTTTAATTCAAGTTTAAGTCATATTGGTTTCGATTTTTAGGCTTAATTTTTATTATATATGAGTCCAATATTGTATTTATTAGGCTTTATTATTTTATTATTTATTTATTCCGAATTTTGAATTTTTTTAAATATTGTAAGTTATTTAGGAGTTTTCTGTATCACACCCCAAGTCTGGCGGATCTGAGAATAAGGCATGTAGTTGTGAAGTTATGGTTGACATTTGTCAAGTTCCATTAAAGAGGATTAATGTTATATATAGTAAGAGAAAGGTTCATGGGGAAGTTTCTTTTTCCCTCAATATTACCCTCTGATTCTTTTTCTTAAATCTAATTGTATATCTTCCTTATTAAGTTGGAAGTTAAGGATCTTGATTTAATAAGTGGTTATTCCACCTCCTGGTAAGTAATATAGTTCTGCATGTTAAGTTTTTGAAAGGGTAAGGTTGTTAAGAGTTATATGAACAGTGGGTCATAAATATAAGGCCTTGCATAATTCAAATTATTTATTATTTTAATGTTAAATTTAAATTATGCGTATGGTAAGCAAATAATAAGGTATTATTATTATTAAGTTGAAAGAAATTCAATTGAATAATGGATATATGTATGGAATTGAAATGAATATTGACTTGAAAATAGAAAATTAAATTTGAATTGAATTGTGATTGAAAGTGAAAAAGTGAAATTGAATTGAAATGTGAATTTGAAAAGTATGTGTTGGTATTGAATTGTGTTTTGATTAGTGAATGGAAAAGTATAATTGATATTGAAAATGAATTCTTGAAATAAAGGTGAAAATTGGATTGTGAAATTGAAATACCCTATTAACTAGTCGGACTGAGTCGGATATAGTTGGAATGCCATAGGATTTGGAAGAGTACGGGATTTATCGGCTTTGCCGATCAGACACTTTATGTGTCGTACATCAAGCACTTTATGTGTTGTATCTCACGCACTTTATGTGTCGTATTAGGCACCTCGTGTGTCATTTCAGGCACTTATGTATCGTATACTAATCAGGTATTATGTACCGTTTTAGGCACAATGTGTCGTACTGGTGTGTTTGGGTTGGAATCCGTGTATCCGCCAAAGTCCAGATTGTTAATAGGGTGAAAAATTGAAATGAAGAAATCAAATGAATTTGATCGATTGTAGTATTGATTATGAGGAAATTTAAAATTGTGGTTTGAAATTGAAATTGAAATTGAAATTGAAAGGCATGAACTTAATGTTCATGTAGTGATTGAAATTGTTACATGTGATATGTGATTGAAATTGAAGAATAGCTAAAAATTATATTGTTATCGTTAATTAATGAAAGTTTATGAATTAATATATAAGAAATTGGATAATTACATGCTTGGTAATTATTCTTTATTGTTATTATAATTTGAATTATGGTAATACCACTGAGTATAAAATACTCAGCGTACGGTTGTTTCCATGCGCATGTTGAAAGAAGTACAGAGTCTCGGTTCAGCATCCAGAACGATCCCGACTTCAGCATAAAGATTTTGGTGATGTTTTCTTCCTTTAAGTGAAAGTGGCATGTACATAGGGATTATAATGGTTATTTTGGCATGTTATATAATTTTTTTTGTAAAGAAAAGTATTTGGTGTTTGATGATTAAATAGCAAAATGGTAGAAATTGTTTATGGTATTGGTATTGAATTGGAATGGCTTGAATAGTTTTATGAACTAATTAAAAATGATAATAGGGTTTTATTTATTAAGTAGTTAAGTTAATATGTCAAGTATGTTTTAAATATATTTGAGTATATAAATGCATTGGTTGAATTACTGGAATTGGTTTGTTTTAGTTTTAAATTTGCAGGGGGTTTTATGTAAAAATTAGCAGAAATACTGTCAAAATTTTAAAAAAATTTGAATGTAGTCAATTAGTAAGAATTTTTATGAATTTATGATTATATCATATATGTTTGTTATTTATTTAAGAATTATTTGTAAATTGTCTGAGATGTCCGGTAATGCCTCATAATCCTATTCTGGCGACGGTTTGGGGTTAAGGATGTTACAATCTATAACATACTTATATAAATGAACTTACAGGACTGATTTTTAGTAACGGTTCAGAGTATCTCAATCAGTAATCGACGTTATATCAATTCATTATTTCCATTTTTAATTACACACATCAATATAATCCAACATTGTAATTAGGTTCATATAATACATTTAAAAATGTACTAAAATTAAACCGAACAAACTTACCTGACTAAATTGCAGCAATGACAAAGGTACATTACACCAGCACAAAGCCAGACTAACTACATCAAAAATGGAATTTGAGGGACTATTCAATAATTTTTCTCTTTTCCGCGATTAACAGCTTATTCTCAATCTAGAATAATAATTTCATGCAATTAACTAATTCTAACAAAAAAAATACTCATTTTATGCAAGTAGGTCTTTTTGATATTTTTTATAAAATTATTCCCAACATTTTACTTTTATGCAATTTAGTCCCTAAGCCCAAATCATGTAATTTAACCAATTTTAATCAAATTTAAGTTCAACTCAATTGTATACGACCGTATTTCAGCCCATAATTGCTGTTATTTCACATCAAGTCCTTATAATTTAATCACTTTAATATTTTAGTCCTTTAACATTAAAATTACTACAAATTACTTTACAAAATAGTCTTATTTAACAACCAAGCTTAATAATTTATCACTAACTTATAAAAACAACTCAAACTCATTAATGACATAATCCAAAACATTTAAAATTTTTACAAATTAGTCCTTACGTTAGCTAAATCAAGTTAATATGAGTTCAAAAACATAAAAATTACCAAAAACGGGTGTCAAACACATACCAAATGGAGGAATCCTTGCTAGCCGAAGCTTGCTCTCACCTTCAATGGTGCTTCGGCCCTTTTTGGAAGAAGAAGACAGAATTCATAGACATTTTGGCTTTCATTTCATTCAAATTTCATTTATTTACTTAATTACAATCTTACCTTAATTAACTCATGAAAGTTTACCTAAATGAAAGCCAAAACCGTCCACTATGGATAATGCTGGTTTGTTTACCATTCAAACCCTTTTAATTTACCTTTTAACTAATAAATCTATTTTTTCATATTTATAATTTAGTCCTTTTTACTTAATTAATCATCCAGTCGTTAAAATTTCTTAACCAAATTTTATTATCATGCTAATGACCATGAAAATATTAAACAATTTATATTTACGGCCTCACACATCTAAGTTGTGATCCGAAATCACCATTTCTGATCATACTGGAAAACGAACTAATTAGTAGATCCTTATTTAATTAGGATTTAATTGTAATTTACCAGAATCTAGAGAATTCCACATCATTTCTATTATTAGGCCATTAGGAGGGTTCGATTACACAATTGGCCCTTCGATTAAATTCAATTCCAATTAAACAAACTTATTTACAATTTAGCCTTAAACTAATTAGGACTAAATAAATAAATAACCTAAAATTTGGTGGAATGATTGACATCCACCGCTTGGACTTTTTGACCATGGTTTAATCACCATTTTGGTCCCTTTACTATTTTAAATCTATAGCGATTAATTTTTACCTCTTTTACAATTTAATCCTTTTACCTTAATTAAGTAATAAATCATCAAAATTTTCGGACCAAACTTCAATTCACATATAATACGCCTCTAAAAATATTTAATAAAATATTTACGACCTTAAATTACGGAAATGAGGTCCCAATACCTCATTTTTATAAACCACTCAACTTTTGAACCGAACCACTTATACTAACTTTTAATTTAATTAGTTAGAATTCCTCAAATCAAAATTCAATATAAAAATTCATATAACTTAAATACTAATTATATGAACTTACTCGTATGATTTGTGGTTCAAAAACTATTGTTTTCGACACTACTAAAAAACGGATGGTTACAACTCTCCCTTATTAGGAAATTTCGTCCTCGACATTTTTTTCTAAAAATATAATCGAGTATTGTGACTTCTTCAATTACTCACCTAATTCCAATCAAGACTGTACGATAATTATTGGAGCTTGCTCTCATCTTCAACGATATTTCGTAGGAGTGTGCAAAATTCGGGTAAAATCGAAAAAAATCGGTTAACTGACCGAATTTGGTTAATCGGTCGGTTAACCGAATTTTTTCTATCGGGGGTCAGTTAATTATTTTTTAATTTTTCGGTTAACGGTTAATTCGGTTCGAAACTGATCGGTTAACCGAATTTTTTCGATTTAACCTAAAAAATTAATAAATAAAATTATAATATATAAATAGGTCCACTATTCACCTAAACCCAATCCAAACCCAAGTATCCAACCCAACCCAACCCAATCATAAAAATCACAAATAATTTAATAAATAAAAATAAAATTTCAATGATGTGTTAATTTCAAGACGGTTAATTCTGGTAATACGGTTAATTTTTAACAAAAAATAAAAAAAACATATAATTTTCGGTTAATTCGGTTAACCTACCGAATTAATCGAAAATTTTGAAAGGTTGGTTAATTCGGTTAATGTTATTTTGAGTCGGTTAACCGATTGAACCCCTAATATTTCGGCGCTTTTTGGAAGAAGAAGACATGAATTCATAGTCAATCTGACTTTTATTTCATTTAAATTTCATTTATTTACTTAGTTATTATTTTACCCTGAATTAAATCTAAACGAAAGCCAAAACCATCCGCCGATAATGTGGTTTATTTACCATCCAAACCCCTTTAATTTACCTATTAACTAATAAATCTATATTTTTCTATATTTACAATTTAGTTCTTTTTACTTAATTAACCATCCAAACGTTAAATTTTCCGAACCAAATTTTAATACGATACTAATGACCTCGTAAATATTACATAAATAATATTTACAGCCTCACACATCGAAGTTGTGGCCCAAAACCACCATTTTCTATCATACTAGAAAACGAACTAATTAGTAGATCCTTATTTAATTACGATTTAATTACAATTTACCACAATCTAGAGAATTCCACATCATTTCTATTATTAGGTCATTTAAGGAATTATATTAAATTCAAATTAAACAAAATTATTTACAATTTAGCCTTAAAATAATTAGGACTAAATAAATAAATAACCCAAAAGTTAGTAGAATGATTAACATCCACGGCTTAGACTTTTTGACCATGGTTTAATCACCATTTTGGTCCCTTTACTATTTTAAATTTATAGCGATTAACTTTTACCTCTTTTACAATTTAATCTTTTTACCTTAATTAAGTAATAAATCATCAAAATTTCTGGACCAAACTTCAATTCACATATATTACGACTCTAAAAATATTTAATAAAAATATTTACAACCTTAATTTACGAAAACAGTGTCCCAACATCTCATTTCCATAAATCACTTGACTTTTGAACCGAACCACTTATACTAGCTTTCAATTTAATTAGTTAAAATTCCTTAAATCAAAATTTAATATAAAAATTATTATTGACTCATATAATTTAAATATTAATTATATGAATTTACTCGTCAGATTTGTGGTCCTAAAACCACTTTTCTGACACCAATAAAAAACGAATTGTTACAACTCTCCTCTACTTAAAAACATTTGTACCCAATATTTTTATTTAAAAATAGAATGGAGTATTGTGACTTCTTCAATTACTCACCTGGATAATTATTGGAGCTTCCTCTCACCTTCAACGGTGTTTTCGGCCCGTTTTGGAAGAAGAAGACATGGAATTCATAGCCAATTTAACTTTTATTTCATTTATTTACTTAATTACTATTTTACCTTAATTAACTCCAAAGGAAAGCCAAAACAATCCACTATGGTTAACGGTGGTTTATTTACCATCCAAACCCTTTTAATTTACCTTTTAACTAATAAATTTATTTTTTCTATATTTACATATTAGTCTTTCTTACTTAATTAATCATCTAAACGTTAAAATTTTCTAACTAAATTTTAATACGATGCTAATGACCTTGTAAATATTAAATCCTCACACATTAGAGTTGTAGCCTAAAATCACCATTTTCGATCATACTAGAAAACGAACTAATTAGTAGAACCTTATTTAATTACGATTTAATTGCAATTTACCACAATCTAGAGAATTCTACATCATTTCTATTGTTAGGCCATTTAGGGAGGGTCCAATTATAAAATTGGTCCTTCAGTTATATTAAATTCCAATTAAACAAACTTATTTATAATTTAGCCTTAAAATAGTTAGGACTAAATGAATAAATAACCCAAAAGTTAGTGGAGTGATTGACATCCACCAACGCTTGGACTTTTTGACCATGGTTTAATCACCATTTTGGTCCTTTTACTATTTTAAATCTATAGCAATTAACTTTTACCTCTTTTACAATTTAATCCTTTTACCTTAATTAAGCAATAAATCATCAAAATTTCCAGACCAAACTTCAATTCACATTTAATACGACTCTGCAAATACTTAATAAAAATATTTATGACCTTAAATCACGGAAACGGGATATCAATACCTCATTTTCATAAACCACTCGACTTTTGAACCGAACCACTTATACTAACTTTTAACTTAATTATTTAAAATTCCTTAAATTAAAATTCAATATAAAATTATTATTGAGTCGTATAATTTAAATACTAACTATACGAACTTACTCTTCGAATTTCTGATTCTAAAACTACTATTTCCCACACTATTAAAAAACGGACTATTAAAACTCTCCCCTCCTAGAAAAATTTCGTCCTCAAAATTTTTATCTGAAAATAGAATCAAATATTGTGAGTTCTTCAATTACTTAGTTGATTCCAATCAAGATTCTACGATAATTCAACGGTGTTTCGGCCCGTTTTGGAAGAAGAAGACATGAAATTCATAGCCAATTTGACTTTTATTTATTTAAATTTCATTTATTTACTTAATTACTATTTTACCTTAATTAACTCATGAAAGTTTAGCTAAAGTCAAAACCGTCCACTATGGATAATGGTGGTTTATTTACTATCCAAACCCCTTTAATTTACCTTTTAACTAATAAATCTATCTTTTTCTATATTTATAATTTAGTCATTTTTACTTAATTAATCATTCAAACGTTAAAATTTCCTAACCAAATTTTAATACAATGCTAATGACCTCATAAATATTAAATAATTTATATTTATGGCCTCATACATCGGAGTTGTGGCCCGAAACCACAATTTTTTATCATACTAGAAAACAAACTAATTAGCATACACTACACCAAAACAGGTTTTTAGCGGCATTTTTTATGCCTTTAAGCGCCGCTAAAAGTATTTGCGGCGTTTTTGAAAGCACCGCAAAAAATGCTGCTGTTGTGCGTCGTTTTTAGAAATAAACGCCGCTATAGACCATGACCTTTAGCGGCACTTTTCCCACAAACGTCGCTATAGTTCAGGACCTTTAGCGGCACTTTTTCCACCAACGCAGTTATAGATCAGGACCTTTAGCGGCGCTTTTGCACAAACACCGCTATAGAACAAACCTTTAGCGACGCTTCTTGCAAAAAACGCCACTAAAAATATAACATTTAAAAAAAATTATTTTAATCAAATAATATTTATTTTTATGATAAATATTATATTATGTTTTATTTTTTAAATTTGAACTTTAAATATACTTTTAAGGATAAATAAAAAATATTATTTAAATTAAAATTTCTATGAAAATTTTAACTTTAAAACTAAATATAAAAATTAATGAATTTAGTTTTAGCATATAAAATAATAAATTAATAACACAATTAAAATCCAAAAGTTAGAACTCAAGTTGTCATAAATATTAAAGTAAAAATAAAAATTTAGAATTAAAACTAAAATAAATAATACATATGAGAAACAGACTGACTAGCTGAACTTGCCTATGACTATACACATTGCAAGGTAATAAAAAATACAATGCAGTCTGCTGCACCATCTTTGCTCTGCAAGTTTCATTGAAGGCATTCCAAGCTATATCCTGCAATATAAACATGCATTATTCATAAGAAAGATAAAAGGTACAAACCACACATGTAGGGAGAGGAAAAGTGAAAGAAAACAGAAATTTATGCGTGTAAATACAAAATGCTTCTAACATAACCTAATTGTGATTCATAATAAATATTACCTCCACTTTTGCTGAAGAGTAAGCTGGATCCAAGTTCTAAAACAGAACAAGTTTTCCAAACTCGTGTGCATCCCGTAAACTTTCTTCCCAAGGCTGAAACAATGTAGGAAGCAGTTTAAGATCAGCTTAAAGAATGTAGACTGATTTTCCCACAAATAACAGCAATCAAAGTAGGCTATGAAAATAATTTAAACAATTGGTTTAAGAGTGACAGAGGAGTGCTTACGAGTTCTCCAAACCATTTGCTTCTATCCTGTAAGCATGAATAAATAGCAAAATGTAAGTACTTCTTCACAAGAAATATCCACATCAAGGAGAACAACAGAGGGATAACAGGATAGTAAATCTGCAATAAGGAGGAAAGCAGAAACTTGCAAGCATGATATTGTACAGGATGATGAGGATTAAACAAATAAATTTATTCATCCAAAAAGAAATACGAGTACCAAGTAGGAGAAACAATCAAATGAGGCCACATTATTCTTCCAATAAATGTTAAAAGAAATTGAAATTTGAGATCATGTGATTTAAAAAAAAAAGATCCAACGCAGGAGGGAAAAAAATAGGCTATAAAGTGAGGTGAACAAAGAAAGAAAAGGTGTCACAAGATTTACCTAAAAGAAACATTCAACTGCAAGTTGTAATGGTATCCATAGGAAGAAGAAAACTGTAAGGTGTTAAGATAATTTAAAATGTAAAAGTACCAAGCAAAACCATGGGTCATATTCAGTTTCTGAAACAACAGAACAAACAAGTTATGAAAATTTTACAAATGAACACCTAAAATTCCAATCAATCAAAAGCAACTATAGAACTCCAGAGAATAAAATTTTAATCATGTACGTAGCTAAGATCTTTAACCAGTCAAATATTCCACAATGAGCCAAGATAAGAACACAACCTCATCTTGAGATGGTAGCGTGGAATTTTTGGACTCCTGTATAATTTGCTCTTTGGCATCCTCCATGCCTGACGTAGCTCCTTGTAAACCCTAGCCAATAGCACCTATGATAGCACACAAGTAATTTGAATAAAAACTTCACTAATGCTAGAAGTTTGACAAATTAGGTAACACGAAAAAAAAAACTAGGTAGAAAACAAAATACAAAATCTTTGTAAACAAAAGGCAAACATCATAAAAAAGGCTATGATGCAAGTAAACAAAATTCTCAGAGTATCCATATCTACTCAATACCAATTCGTAACATAACAAGCCCCAAATAATTACTAAAGGAGTTCACCAAAATTCTAGAAAAAATTGAACAAAAATTATAAGCAGTATTTATTCAACCTATTAATGACTTTTCAGGCTTAAAATACAAGTATCCCATCCCTAAATATTTACTTGCTGAAACATATATGTTCGGCATCAAAACCTATTATATAATTGTAGTAACAATGAAAAACCCCCAAATACCAAATATTTTACAATTAATAACATGCCAAAAATTTTACATTACATTAAATTTTACAAATACTAACCATTAAATTTAATTAATTTGAGGCAGAAGAAATGAGGTCCTTTCTTAAGCTAGAAATTCGAATTAAAAACCCTATGAATATCAAAACCTAACAAACAATCAAACCACAATATATTCTCCAACTAAAATTAAAAACAACCTTACATAAAAAAAAACCTAGGTGCTAACAATTATTTTACAAGTTAATTCAACAAATAAATGACGATAAATTGGAACTAAATTCAAAGATTGGAGGCAATAAAATGCGAAATTGAAAAAATACCGAAGTACCTGAATATTTTTCAGCACTCTGAAGGGATCCGAAATTCAAAGAAAAAGATTTGAAAAATGGCGTTTGAAAAAAAATACAATATAAAAAGACTGTTGAAATTTTTGGTGGAGTTGTTTTCAAGATGGCAAATATAAACTACATGGAATATGAACAAATAAAATGTCAAGATGGAAATCAGCATGGTCGGATGAATGGTCTGTGAAATCAACAAACTTGCAGAAGGAAACAGCCACGAGTGATTGAGAGTCGGATGAATGGGGTGGATGCGGATCTGAAGTGGGAATAGGATGAGCAGCCGTGGTGGCAGAGAAGCACATGGACAGTGTCATCCTCTGAGGGTGAAAGGAAGCGCAAAAACCAGAGAGAGGAAATGGCGCGATTTTTTAAATGGGAAGATTAGGGATTTCAGGGGGGAAAATTTTGGGTAAATGGCACGATTTTTTAAAGCATAATGATGTTTACGGCGTTTTTATAAAAAATGTCGCTATTGTTTACCTTTTGCGGTATTTTTTACTTAAATACCACAAAAAATTATTTCATTTTGAACAAAACGATGTTGTTTTACTTTACTAAAAATCTTTTATTGTCTGTTAAAAATTATTAGTTAAGTGATTTTATAAAACATTTATTATTATTTTTTATAAATTGAATTTTTATAAAAAAACCAAGTACTCTCAAAATAAATATCGTATATTTTAATAAGAAAAAAATGATTAAATAGCTGTAATTAATTATTAAGTTAGAATTATCCAATGTAAGCAATTAATCTCTCACATATCAAATTTCAATTAAAGATTGAGACGTTAATCATGATTTTATATTATTCATTTTCGATCTAATCTTTATTTTATTAGAGGTATTTTTTCCTAACTAAAATATAACTATTTTACTATATGTTCGACGTGGAATGATTTTAGTTTTTGTATTTCATTTTTATTTGTTATAATTTGGTCCTATCCAAAATTGATAGTTACATATCCATATCAATCTGTTACAATATTAATTTATTAATTTATTAATTTTTAAAAAAATCTAATATTTAATTATATCAAATGGTTTAGATTAAATATTTTTAAATATAAAAGCATTAATTAATTGTATAAAATTTCATCATTTAACAAATCTAAAGTAAACTTTAAATTCTAAACCCTAAATCACTAACTCTTAACCTCTAACCCCTAACCCCTAACTACTAACCCCTAAATCTTATTTAATATATAAATTAAAAAACATTAATTAATCTAAACCCTAACCCCTAACCCCTAAACCTTATTTAATATAAATTAAAATGCACTAATTAATCTAAACCTTAAACCTTAACTTGATACCGAATCTATAAACCTTAAATCTCTAACTCTTAATCTCTAACCCCTAACCCCTAATGCCTTACTGTTAACCCCTAAATCACAACCCTTAAACCAGAATCCCTAATCCATAGTCCCTAGTTCCATAATCTATAAACCTTAAAATTATAACTCCCAAACTGGTCTTAAATCCTAAATTAACCATATACCCTAAACCATATATATTAAACCCTAAAGTATAATGATAATTAATTAAATATTTTAAAATTAATACTATCGTATCTTTTACAATTATATATGAAATTATTTAATATATAAATTAAAAATCAGTCAGTCATGTACCTCAAAAATTTTAAAATTATTTTAAATAATAGTATTTTAATTTTTCCATTTTTAACAAATATTTTCTATGTTTTTTTATTTTTCTACGTGTCATTATTTCAAATTTATCCATTTTTAACAAATATTCAATTAAAAATAAATTGAATTTTAATTAATATAAATAAACAAATTAAATAGTAAATAGACAGATAAAATGCTTTTGCAGCGCATTTTCAAAAACGCAGCTAAATCCCAGCATTAGCGGCGCTTCTTGGAAAACGACGCTAAAAGCCTGAGCATTAGCGGCGCTTTTTTAAAACTGCCGCTAAAAGCCTGCGCATTAGCGGCGCTTTTTTAAAAATTCCGCTAAAGCTCTAAGCAATAGCAGTGCTTTTTAAAAAAGCCGCTAAAGCCCCGAAAGGTTAGAAAACGATGCGTTGGGCTTAGATTTTTTGCGACGTTTTTCCAAAAAACGCCGCTAATGCTCATTTTTAGCAGCGCTTTCCTGAAAGTGCCGCTAATGCTCAATCTTTAGCGGCGTTTTTTTGTCCAAACGCCACTAAAAATGCTGCTAAAAGCCTATTTTAGTGTAGTGATATATCCTTATTTAATTAGGATTTAATTGCAATTTACGACAAGCTAGAGAATTCCACATCATTTCTATTATTAGGTCATTTAAGGAGGGTCTAATTACACAACTGGTCCTTCAATTATATTAAATTTCAATTAAATAGACTTATTTACAATGTAACCTTAAACTAATTAAGACTAAATTAATAAATCACCCAAAAGTTAGTGGAATGGTTGAAATCCACCACTGCTTGGACTTTTTGACCATGGTTTAATCACCATTTTTGTCACTTTACTATTTTAAATCTATAGAGATTAATTTTTACCTCTTTTACAATTTAATCCTTTTACCTTAATTAAGCAATAAATAATCAAAATTTTCGGGGAAAAATTCAATTCACATATAATACAGCTCTGTCAATATTTAATAAAAATATTTACGACCTTAAATTACGAAAATGGGGTCCCAATACCTCATTTTCATAAACCACTCGACTTTTGAACCGAATCGCCTATACTAACTTTTAATTTAATTAGTTAAAATTCATTAAATAAAAATTCAATATAATAATTAATATTGACTCATATAATTTAAATGCTAATTATATGATTTACTCGTTAGATTTGTGGTCCCGAAACCACTATTTTCAATAATATTAAAAAACATTTTTTATAGTAAATATGTTATATGTGTGAATATGATATGTTTGAAGTACTGTATGAATAAAAATTTGAATGATATGTATGTTGGTAAAACTTGGAATAGGAAAGTACGAACCGGTCAGGTATGTGAATAAATTTGAGTAAGAGAATGATGATTAAAATATCCCTTTATGATGGCTCTTGTAAGACAGTCATATTGCTAACCAGATTGGCAGATTATGATACAAAAATAAGTGTAAGGCTATGTGGTTGAGACCCTTGGCATAATATAATATAAAGACACTCATGGTGATGCCTCTAGTAAGATGAAAGTTGGACTGGTAGATCACCACATGAGAATGTGTAAGTCCATGTGGCTGAGACCCATGGCATAATATGATATAAAAACACTCATGGTGATGCCTCTAGTAAGATGAAAGCTGGACTGGTAGATATGATTGTAATAGCCCAATTTTTAGTGATGTCAGAAACAATGGTTCAAGACCACCAAATCCAGAAAATGAACTCATAAATTGTATTATTTAATATTTACGAGCCAAATGTGGTTTTTGAAAAAAATTTAAATTAGTAAATTTGTGTTTATAAGGATTTTTTAAATTAATTGATTTAGAAAATGAGGTATCGAGACCTCGATTTTATAAACTGAACTTTAAATATTTTTATAAATATTTAACGAGTGTCATTAAGATAGTATTAAATTTTTGTTAGAAAATTTTAACGTTTTGGTAGTTAATTAATTAAAAAGGATTAAATTAAAAAAGGTGCAAAACTTGCTAAAGTAATTAAATAGCTTAAATTTAAATAAGGGAGGACTAAAAGGGAAAATTGACCTATTTTAAATGGCAGAGGCGGCCTAGCCTGAAAAAAAATCAAAGATTTTATGTGATTAAGGGCAAAATTGGAATTAAAATAAAGTTTATATGGCCAAATGTGATTCTAATAGTTTCTAGACATTTTATTCATCATTTTTTTTTTATCAAAAACAGCCATTGAAGAGGGTTTAAGCTGATGTTTCATATTTTAGCTTCATGTAAGTTTAATTCTTGCTTTTTCCTTGAAATTTTTATATTTTTGGACTTTTACAACTAGGTCTAACTTTCTATTTCATTAGTTTTTGGATTTTGTTGAAAGTTTTGGAAGTTACCGTTGATGAATTCATATGATTTTAGTTATTATATCATGAAATTGAGATCTTGGTGGATATTTAAAGGTATTTTATTAAGGAATTTTGGATGAAATCATGAATTGGGGGGTTAAATTGTGAAAATGCTAAATTTGTGGAAAATTCTAATTTTTGTGAAAAATATGTGCTGTTATAGTTACATATAAAATTTGGATAGGCTTGGAATAAGGGTTAAATTGCATGAATTTTATTTTCCGAGCCTAAGGACAAAATCGTCATTTAGTAAAAGTATAGGGGCAAAATAGTAATTTGGTCTAAGATGTGACTTGGATAGAATTGAATGTAAATTGTATTAAATTGATGTTAAATTTACTCATATAGATCCGGATAGACCAAATACGGAGTTAGATCGTGGTAAAGACAAAGTATCGGATTAGTAGATTTCAACTTACGAACAATTGTCGAGGTAAGTTTGCGTAACTAAATTGTGTATATTTATATTATTAAAATTGAATGTTGAATATGTAAAATGTATAAATTTCATGTATGTGTATATAATTTACCTCATATCTGACAATTTCAAATAAATGAATAAGTTCTGATAAAATGAATGAAACTCGATTGGATACAGGGTTGTGTTTCCCAAAATAGAAATGTTCCTGCATATGTTGTGAACGTACCGTAACTCGATAGAGCGTCCCATTACAAGCCCTCTCAAGCTTCCCATTATAGTGTTCTTGCGAGCTTCCCGTAAATGCTCTTCGGAGCATCCTGACTGGTTGTGTTTTGCATATGTTGTAGACACACCCACGCTCTTATGGGCATTCTGTTTATAGGTTCTTTGTGAACCTCCTGTTAAAGTGCTCTTCGGAGCTTCCCATTAGTGCTCGCTTGAACTTCCTGTTATATGGCTATCCGATGCTTTCTGATTAAGTGCTCTTCAAAGCTTTCCGTTAAGTGCTCTTCGGAGCTACTCATTATAGGATTTTTGTGATCTTCCCGTTATATTGTCCGGATAAGCTTCCCGTTACATGGCTCAATGAGCTTCCTGTTATAGTGTTTGAGAGAGAGAGCTTTCTGTTTAAGTACTCTAATGAGTACTCCCGGACATGAATTGACAGATTTCTGATTTGTACACTTTATGTGTACTACCTTCGTATCCATCGAGATTTCAAATGATTCAACGGGTGATATTCTAACATGAAGACAAGTGAAAATCAAAATGAAATCAATATCTGAAAAAAACATGAAATGCATGGAACTTGGTATTGGATGAGTTCATCTTCGTTATTGATATTTATATGAAATGAATAACTAACATATTTGATGAGATTGTGTGCTTAGGCTATGGCCAAGTTGTTTGGAATGCATGTGTATGTTTACTTAATGTACAAATGAATGGTAAGTTTATTTCCCATTATAAGAACTTACTAAGCACAAAGTGCTTACTCGGTTTTATTTCCTTTGTTTTATAGTACTCAGAAGCTCGTTAGGTTGGAAGCTTGGCAGAGATCACTCATACTATCCATCGGTTCACTTCAGTATAATTATGAAATTATTTTTGGATATAATGGCATGTATAGGTTTGGTTAGCCAAAATTGGTATACAAATATTTTGGTTGTAAATAGCCATTGGAATGGCTTGTGATGAATGTGTTTTGGTATATTAACATATGAGTTAATTTCATGTTTGGTATAAGTGCTTAATTTGGTTTATGAACATTAGTATGATATTAAGTAAATGTGGTCAAATAGATAAATTCACAAACATGGATTTATGAAGTGATATGATATGTATGAGACTTGAGTTTTGCATGATTTTAAATGTTTTGGATTGGCTTTTGGATGTGTTAAAATGTTTGTGTAGGTGAATGATCAAATGGGTGAGAAATAAAGCTTGAAAATGGCCCTATTTTGTCCACACAGGCAAAGACACGGGCGTGTGTCTCAGCTGTGTGTGACACACGGCCTAGCACATGGGCGTGTGTTCTAGCCATGTGTCCCCTGCATCTTAAAATTTAAAACAGAATGCTCAGTATTTTTCACACGGCCTGGCACACGGGCATGTGACTTGGCCGTGTGACTCCTGCACTTAATTAAGTTGCAAGTCAGAGACTTACACGGGTTAAGGACACAGGCATGTGCCTTATCTCATACGCCACACAGCCTGAGAAATGGGCATGCCACTTGGCCATGTGAGCCTGTAATGCCCCAGAATTTTTATTTTTGTTCTTGCGAAAGGGTGACACAACTGTGTATCTGCTTCAGTGGTTAAGTGTTCTAGGTGTGTGTATGAGGTCCCAAGTTCAAGCCTTGACTTGGGCAAATTTTGGTATTTTTATGAATAAAGCATTATCTCTGGTCAGTAGGCTTATAGTTAAAAGTTGGTAAAAATATATTAGAATGAGCTTGTTGGTTCGAATGGTAAGGAGTTAGCTTGTTAAAGGTTTGGAGTTCAAGTCCCTACGCAAGCAAGGGAATTATTTTTTGTTGCTTGGCCATGTGGCATGGTGGAGTCCTAGTCAAATTGAAATTTCGAGTAGTGGAATTGTTGTGGGAGGTTAGGGAGAGAATTAAGGAGATGAGTTACTAGATTTTTAGGCATTATCTTTTTGTTTAGTTTTTTTTTCAAAATTTCGGACTCTTCTCCACCTTTTTGACGTTTTCTCTCTTCTCCCCCACTCTCAGTTTTTGGTTTTCCTTTTTTTTTCTAAATAATAAATCCTTGCTGTTGAATTTCCTTTGAATTGCTCATCCGTTTTCGTTGTCTTTCTTCATCTTTTTCCCTTTGTGCAGGCGTGCAATTGTGTTGTACAGTAAATTTTCGTTTTATTAAACTCAAATGTTACTCTGGAAAAGGGATTAAGGGGTATTTTGTTAACTGTTTAGGAGTCGATCGTGAGGCTGGAATTAACATTTGTCGATTTGACTCGAAGTGGTGATCGTTTGGTAAGCGTATAGGGTATGCATTTTCTTGTGTTATTTGGGCAAGTGGTTTTGGCTTTGAATTCGTTCTTAACTTTGTTGAACTCTTCATTAATGAGGAATGGTTATTTTTACAGTAGCGAATCGTTTCGGTTTCTATCTTCCTCGTATTGATTAGTGGTGGAATTGTGCGAAGTTAGAAGGTTTTTGGTGATCTCGGGATTGTGTAAGCAGTGAAAATGATACAGGTGTGTACCCAAAATATTAAAAATGGGATTAAGCAAAAAGCCAAAATTGCTTGCTGTCGATAAATAAGAGAAATAAGAGAAAATGATGCGAAAAATTGTAGAGAAAGGAAATAAGGCTGTTATAAACTTGGAAATCAACATTCTCCACTAAAATAGTTTTGGACAGCAGTAGTAGTCTAACTTTGAAAAATCATCAAAAATAGTGAAAATTGAGTTAGAGGCTGAATTAAATACAAAATTAAATTTTATTAAGTCTAGTTTTTCATGGAAGAAACATTGTAAGCAATGAAATTGTAAGTTATGAAATATAATGAATTTTGCGAGACAAGGTCAAAATGGGTTTGGGTTCCCCTGTTTTGATTTTGGAAAAATCATCAAAAATTGTAAAAAATTAATTAGGGGCTTAAATTTATATGTTTGAATCCTTAACGAGTCTATTTTCAAAAGAAACAAACAGAAACATCATCGAATTTTGTACTAAGAGATAAATAATTTTTAGTAAGGAAAGGTTGAAGCAGTCAAACAGCAAAATTGTGATAGATTTGAAGATTTTACTTTACTTATTTGATAAACTATAAAATCTGAAAATTTTATGGTAGAAAGGTATTTAAGTCTAGTTTTGAACACATTAAGCGGATCTTAATTTAGAATTTTGTAGCTCAAGATATAAATAATTTAGTGACAATGACTCAAGTAGATAGCTTTTAATGAGCATATAAGTAAATATTAAAAACATATATGAATATTTAGCTAGCATGGGTTACATTAAAAATGGATCACACGGCCAAGGCCAATTTGGGCCGAGTGGGCCACACGGGCACACACAGGCGTGTGGGCCTATTTTTATCGGAATGTTTCCAAGGTTGCACGGGTCTCCTAAGTCGATTGTGAACCTATTGTAAGGTCGGTAAGCGCTACTTAGACCCCTAAATGTTTGAAATTGATTGAATGATATCTGTACTGAGCATGTTCATAAATGAACCGAATATATGTACTAAAATTGCATAATAGCATATCATCCATTGTATGCAGCATTACATCGGGTTGGGGTTGTCATTCGGAGGTAGTGTACTGAAAAAGCTTTAAGCCTAGTTTACTGGCAGCTCAGCTGCAAACTACTGTTTTGTGCCGCATTCGGTACTACTTGGAGTGTAGGGATGGGTGGGTTGATTATATTCCTACATGGAGTGTAGGGTTGGACGGAGATGGTATGTAGAGGCTGGATGGGTAGGATTTTGCTACTGCATAACTGTTACTGCTACTGATATGTGATAGGCTAAGGCCTTACTGAATTTTTGACACTGTACTGAGATGGGCTAAGGCCCAAACTGTCACTGATATTGAAAAGGGCTTAGGCCTAAGACTGTTCAACTGTGCACTGTGCACTATGAATACTGATTTTTTGTTTATTTCTGCGGGATTACACACCGAGTTTATGTAAACTCACCCTTTTTGTTTAATGTGCACAGGTAATCCCCAGACTTAGACAGATCGATGCGACGGAGGACTCAGCAGTGACCACAATACTTTTTAGACTTCATGGTTTTCAATTTATATTTTATGATTTAATTATTATTGATTATTTGGGTTGTAATTTAAAGAACCCATGGGACTTTAGTTTTAAATTTTGGGTTTTTATTATTTATTTTACTTTATAGATTTATACCTGCTGGTCGTAATAAATTCGATTTTCAAAAAGTTAAAAGTAGTTTCCAAATGCATGATCATTTAGACTATTTTACAATTTTTTTATTTTTATAATTTTATAATAATTTATTAATTAAAATCGGATTTATAATTGAAATGAGGAACCAAAATTCGACCACAATCCTTCTAATAAAGTTACTTGTCTTGACCCTAAACGAATACTCGAACAATCATGAACACATTTAAAGGATTATAAATTTATTTTGTTGATGGATATGGTTTTTCATAATCAACGAAACAGAATGGAAATTCTTGAGGTGACCCAAGTTGCCCCAACCTCTAACTCACAAGAATCAACGACTGAATTCCGTCTTCCACTCACTTTCTGCGACATATTCTGGTTCAAGTTTCCTCCTGTTGAGCGCCTCTTCTTTTACCAACTCGACGAGTTAACCCCTGCCTGTTTCAACTCAGTTATCCTCCCAAAACTCAAGCGCTCTCTTTCTCTCACACTCGACCATTACCTCCCCCTCGCTGGCAATCTCAAGTGGCCACCAAACGAACCTAAACCCATCATTTTATACACTCCAAACGATGGAGTTTCCCTCACAGTTGCCCACTCCGATGCCGACTTTAACATCCTCTCCAGCGATGGGGTCTATGACGCTTCTGAGTTGCATCCTCTCAAACCTGACCTCGTAACTTCAGATGTTTCGGCATCAGCTATAGCTGTGCAACTAACCCTTTTCCCAAATAAGGGGTTCTGCATAGGAATCACAGCTCACCATGCAGTTCTTGATGGCCAAACCACAACCATGTTCATCAAATCTTGGGCTTATATATGCAAGCAAGGCAATGAAGAGAACTCACCCTTGCCACCTGAGCTAACACCATTTTTCGACAGGTCTGTTGTCAAAGGTCCTGATGGACTTGACATGTTATATTTGAACCAGTGGCTAGCTAGTAGCGGGTCAGATTCAGATACAAGTAAGAAAAGCCTGAAAATCACGACAAGTGCAGGAGGAGGAGCAGCATCAGATCTAGTTCGAGCAACGTTTGAGATTACTCGTGAAGATTTCAAAAAGTTAAGGGAAAGGGTGTTACCTAAACTACCAGATAGTGGGAAAGAAGTGCATCTATCAACTTTTGTTCTTTCGTTTGCTTATGTAACAACTTGCATGGTGAAAGCTAGAGGAGGAGATGGAGATAGAAAAGTTGCTTTCGCATTCACAGCTGATTGCAGGCCACGATTAAACCCTCCTGTCTCACAAAACTATTTCGGAAACTGTAATAGACCTAAATTTGAAGTGGCGAAAGCAAGGGATTTCCTTGATGAAAACGGGTTTGTGTTTGCTGTTCAGAAAGCAAGTGGGATGGTTAAAGCTTTAATGGAGAGATGGGTTCTTGAAGGAATGGAAAAGATTCTATCAGATTGTTTCGATGTTCTTAAAGAAGCATCCGAGTCAAAGCTTCAAATTATATCTGTTGCAGGGTCGCCTCGATTTGGTGTTTATGGAACAGATTTTGGATGGGGCAAACCCCATAAGGTGGTAATTGTTTCCATTGATAAGAGTGGAGCTATTTCCATGGCAGAAAGTAGAGATGGGAGCGGGGGGATTGAAATTGGTTTGGCTTTGCATAAGCACGAGATGAACAATTTTTCTTGGTTGTTTCCTAGATGCGTTTAACGGGAGGGTTTATTTTAATTTATTTTGTTGTTTTGTAATGATATTTTATTAATATTATATGAAAATCATGCTTGATATTATGCTATTTTTCATTTAAGCAGAGGTCGATTTCTCGACTTTATGTTATTTAAGCAGAAAAGAAAACATGAGGAGGTGGTCGATTGCTTACCCCACTTTTATATATTTCTCCAAATAATACTTTATTTGATATATATGTTAAGGAAATTCCGAAAAACACTGATGACTGAGAAGGGCCTTTATTGGCTTCCACAAAAGCATGTGCATGCATTAATTAAGTGATGAAGCCATGTTAGCTGCAAGGGAGAATTACCCATAAATGCCGGTATGTTTGGAAAATTACCTGATTAGACTAGGTTTTCTAAAATTTATTGGATTAGGCCAAATTTGGAGAGAGAGAACGAAAATGAGTGTTTTCCACAATGCCTACCCCGCACCCCAACGGTCAAATTATAATGTCTCCCCCACCCCCAACGGCTATTTCAACGAAATTTTAACCTCCCGTCTTTAATCGGACCATACTTGAGAGATGCGAGATTTTTGCATATGGCATGTATGGGTAGATGGTGTAAATTGGACCCCATACTTATAAGTGCGTTGGAGGAAAGATGGAGACCCGAGATGCACACATTCCGTCTTACTATCACACTCAAGGATGTGTAGTTACAGCTAGGGTTACCGGTGGATGGGCCGATAGTGATTGGGTCAGTTGTCGCAACTAATTGGAGAGATGTCTGCGAGCAACTTTAGGAGAGGGTTCCAGACCTGATTTATGGAGCCTGGATAGATGCGATGTAACAACCCGATTTGACCCTAATCGGAACAGTGGTTTTGGGAAATCGAGTCTGAAAAATATTTTAATATTATTTTCTGTGTTAATTATGTGTGAATTTACATATGTGAAAGTTTCGTGAATTAATTTTATGTTTGTGTGCTTAATTTGAAAAAAAAAAGGCTTAATCGCGTAAAATGAAAATTTGATGGTTAATTAAGAAAGTGCCTAATTGTTGTTGTCTTTATAAGTTTGAGGCCTCATGTTGTAATTTAGCCAATAGTAATAGGTAGTGGATGGCATAATGATGATATGTAATTTATATATATATAAAATAAAAGTTAAAATAATAAAATAATAATATATGTTATAATAAAACAAAACATTAAAAGCCACCATTTTATGTTCATCTTTCTTCACCGAATGTAGAAAAGAAAAACAAGGTTTGAAAGCTTGAAACATTCGGCCATTTTGAAGCTTAATTCAAGGTTGGTTTTTGTTCGGTTTTTGATAATTTTTACGCTTTTTGAGATCATTGCTTTGAATACTTCAAAACCCATATCTTAATTTTGTGAACTGTTGATGATTTTGAGAAATGCCATTGATGAATGCTTGAGCTTTGTGATAGTTGATGATGGAATATGAAAGATATGTGAAAGATTAACATGTTTTGTCTTTAAATTTTTGATGAATTTGAGTAATTAGGGTTTAATTGTAAAAATAAAATTTTGAGGGACTAAAATGTGAAATAAATGAAATATGTGGGCTTGTATGGACACTAGGAATATTCGGCCCTTAAGGAGTGAAGTCAAATTTTGTGTTTTGAGCAAAAAGGACTAAATTGTAAAAAGTGTGAAATGTTAGGGGCAAAATTGTAATTTGCCTATTTATGTGTTTTTAGGTTAAATTGAATAGAATGATGTTTAAATAAACTTAATTTGAATATGCTTAGATCAAGAATTAAAGAAATCAGATTTGGATCGGGGAAATACAAAAGTGGTCGAGTAGCCGATTTAATAGTCGACGACATCCGAGGTAAGTCTATTAGCATATAAATGTTGTTGAATTTGCAAATATATATATGTTATTTGTTGAATTGAATTTTATGGATATATATGTGTATTGGCCGAATGTGTGATAAGCCAGGAAGTTTTATTTCGTGTTTGATTCGATCGAGATACGTTGTCCGAGAGCCCGTACGAACCTTAGGAATAGATAGGATACATATGTCATGACATAGGATTTCCGATATGTGTTATCGTGTAAGACCACGTCTGGGACGTTGGCATCGACTTGTGTTTACGTGTAAGACCATGTCTGGGACATTGGCATCGTATTTGATTCGTGTAAGACCCTGTCTGGGACAGTGGCATTGATATGTGATTACATGTAAGACCACGTTTGGGACGTTGGCATTGTACGAGTCTTTCGACTATCCGAGTATCCTTTTTAATTCTGAATGGTTCAACGGGCAAAGATAAGTTGTGTACGAATGTATAAATCAGGTTAAGTGACGAGGTATGTGATCGTTGATTACCTATTTGAAAAGTATACTTGAATTGATGATATGAAGTTATGTGAAATATGAATTATGTGATTGCATATTTGAATATATATGTATTCGGCCTTTGATGTATATGTGCATTGAGGAAAGTGATGATTGTATATATTAATGTTCAATTGATTATTCGGTAAAGAGGGAAGTTATTACAAATTATATAAGTTTTGATATATATAAATTGATAAATTGAATTATATGTGAAATTATAATGATTTATTACTAATTGTCTAGCTTAATTTATGTAAATGATTAAATGTTTATTTGCTTATGGCTTACTAAGCTTTAATAGCTTACTGTGTGTAATCGCTTTCAATTTTATAGATTTGGAAGTTGGTTAAGAGCACGGGAATCGTCAGAGAAGTCTATCACACTATCAACTGTTTTCGGTATTTTACTAAGTTTGAATTTAAACTTATGGCATGTATAGTCTAGTTAATATGTTTGATTTTTTGGGTATGTAAATATGAGCCATGCAAAAATGGCTCATTTATTTTGTTAAGCACAGTTTTTATACTTTTGATCAAGTGATAGATATGTTGATTTTGGTATTTCAGCTATGGCATATTTATTTATGTGAATTATGTTTGATATGTTTTGTTAAGAAGGTGGTAAATAATTCGGCATAGGTGAGCTTAGTTAAAGCATATAAGTGAAGTGAGTTTGGTATAATATGTTAATCTCTGAATTGGCCATGGTGTATATATATATTATGGTGTTTTAGTCATGTGCTTCGGTAATAAGGTAAATGATATTAAAGCTTAATTAATCTTGGTTATGTGTTATATATATATGATATGTGTGATATGTTTGGTTTTAGTCTTAGTGTTTCGGCTATGGTTTATTTATAAGTAAATATATGTGAATCTTGTTTGATATGCTTTGTTAAGGTATTGTTATGTAATTTAGTAATTAAGTGAACCCGGAAATGGCATATTTTGACTTATGATTTAATGGCTAAATCTTGTACAAATTATGAGGTTATTTATGGATGTCAATTTGTTATGAAATAAATTAGGAATGTGGAGTATTTAATAAAGGTACGATTTGCTCATGCAAGTGGACTTAATATTCGATTTTATTTTTGTAAAATGATATGAATTGTATGGATTTTTTTTTGATATGGCTAAAATGGTGTATTCATATGCGTAAACTTGTAATAGATAAATATGCATGTTTTTGGTCTTTTAAATGATATATATAAATGATTTCAAGGTAGATTTAAAATTTATGAATAAGATACATACAAATTCGGGTAATGATAGTTAAGTGAGCAATACAAGTTTGAATTTAGCTTTTATAAATTTATTGGATTAGTCGATTAAATGATAAGTTGATTTGTATTGAGCGTATATAGTTTATGATTGAATGATTTCATTGAAATGGTCATATGTGTATAATATAATGACATTAAAGGTATGTATGACCATAATATAATGTTACTAACGTTGTAAATGTGATTGGACATTAAGTTGTATACATATTGGTTTCATTATGTACATATACAGAAGTTATGAAATGCAATGTTTGATATTTAAATAGTGAAATCATGTACGGACATATTTTCTATATATGAAAAGTGAAGATATATGCTTGAATATGATTTAATTATGAAAATGTCATTAATACGATGGATTTAGGGAAATCGAATATTGAAAGTATTATATAATTTAACATGACTCTGATGTATACAAGTTTGGTTCGAATTTGTTAATTATAGAATATGTTCGATTGAGCTTTGATGTATGTTTAAATTGAATTAGTTTGAATTTTGAAATGTGTTTATTTGTGATACATGCTTAGTAAGGTATGATTGATTTGAATTGTAATTATCATTTTATATATTTGAATTTAAAATAAGTAAATTGAGGATATTCAAGTTTGATAATGTTATAAATGTATCGTTATTCTTTGGTGTATGAAAAGAGATAAATGATTGTGCTGAACTGTGTCTTGTTCGGTAATACCTCGTAACCCTAATCTGGTGACGGATACGGGTTAGGGGTGTTACATGCGAATTGATTGAAAAGAAATTTTTTTGGGCTCAATGCAAAGTCAAGTAAAGTTGGAAGAGTGTCATATTGAAGTTTGGTTTGGTAAACTTTAACGTTTGGCTAGTTAATTAAGGAAATAAGTCTAAATCGTAAAAGGTGTAAAACTTAGTCTCTATTGATTGCTATTAGTTAAAATGTGTATTTAATGTTTGTTTAAGGATCTAAATGGTAATTATACCCTTTTTAAGGTTATTGGACGGTTTGTGGAGGAAATTGAATTAAATTTATGTGTTTTATAATATTAATTTTAAATTAAACAAAAGTTAAAACAAGTAAAACAAGTTTTCGTCTTCTTTATTTGTTTTTCCATCGAAAAACCAAACATAAAAACACCATGGATAAAGCTTAAGCTTTGGCCAAATGCATGTAAGTGAATTTCTAATCCGTTTTTCATAAATTTTATGTCATTTAGGTTGTTGTAGTTTAATCTAGCTAGCCTAGGGTCTATTTTGAAATACTTTCAAAGTTTAAAAAATTTACCATTGATGTTCTTGAAGCTTTTTAGATGTTAATTCTTTAGTTCGAAGCTTGATTATGAAATAGGACTATTTTGTAAAGTGATTTTGAATGGTTTCAAATTTAAGGACTAAAATAATAAAATATTGAATTTAGCATGAAATTCTTGTAAAATTTCATTAATTATGGGTTGTAAAAGAGTAAAGGTGAATTCAGCCTAAGGGTTTTGGGCTTAATTTTTTTAAAAAAATAAGTTTCAATTTAGGGACTAAAGTGAATAAAAGGTAAAAGTTTAGGGAAAACTGCTAAATAGTCCTTAGCGTGGTGTTATAATGATGGAAGGAGTATGAGAATTTAGTTAAAGTATGAGAATTTAGTTAAGGCCCGTGTGAGCTTAGTGAATGATTAAGATACAAATGACATGTTATTAGGGTTTATCAAGCATTATGTATCACTGACCATATTATTAGGTACTTTGTACCGGTGATATATTTATGGTTCATGTGCATATCATGTTAATAGATAGTTTGGAATGATGTACTAACCTATTTGGTTATATAAGGTGATTACGGAATGATAAGCATGTATGTTATTTGCATTAAGTAAATTATGAAATGCTAGGTACATTGTGCTTAAATTTTATACGAACTTACTAAGCTTTAAGTAAGCTTAACTTGTTTCATTTTCTTCCTTATAGATTGTCGGATTCATGTTATCAATTGGATCGTCTTTGGAGAATCACACTATCTGTCAACTCTTTTGGTAGATTTTTATCCATTTTGGAATAGGGTATAAATGGCATGTAAATAGGTGTTTTGGTTACAAATGTACATATATGCAAGTTGTGGGTTGAAATAGTACATGAATGTTAAACTGGTATTTTGGCTAAGTTGGTAGCTTTATGGATATGAAAGTCTATTTATATGAAATTCTTTGATCTTGCTCTATAGGTTATAAGGTACTATGGAATGGATAGGTATGGCATGTAAATACATTAGATGTTATATGTTTGAGCTCTTATGTAACACTTCGGGTGAAGTAGATTTTGAATGGTTAAGTTAGGTTATGTGGTCCATAAGGTAAGGTTATGGTAAGTGTTTATAAATGCTACGTTTTGGTATTTGAAATGATGATAATGTGAAAATGTTTTCGTATGTGATTTTTGGTATGAATGATGATGAATGTGTGATTGTAAATGGTTCAATTGAGGTGCCAAGTGTGGCATATTGGTTAGGCACTTAGGATGGATGTTTTAAGGTGTGGTTTTGGAATGTATTTTTATGTTTTTTTATCAGGTTGATTTATGGTTAAATGCTTACTTGTGGCTTAAGTGAACCTAGGATGTTGTTGCTTGGTTTAGAAGGTATTTTAGGTGCACACAGTCTAATACACGGTCTGCCACAGGATAGTGTGCCATACATGGGCATATGGCATGGCTATGTGGTCTATTTAATTTAGGTGCTCATTGGTCCACACAGCTACAGTTTGTTACACGGCCTGGCAACATAGCCATGTGACCCAGTCTTACATAGCTTTAGTTTGTTTCACGGCTTAGACATACAACCATGTCTTCTAGCATCATAGGGCATCAGCCTGTCACATGGCCTGGCCACCCTACAATGTGACCCATGTTTTTACTTTTTACTTATTATTTCATAAAAGTTTCAAATTAGTCTTGATTTGTTTTCGAGTTGGTGTAAAAGCTTCGTAAGCTCAATTAAGGCTCGGTTTTGGTTATAAATCATATTACAATGATGTGGTTGAATGCTTGATGCTTTAATTTGATATTTAAGTTGAATTCTTGGATGATAGATGTTGTTAACTGTTGTAACATCTTGTAGCTCGGGTCCGACAATCGAATTAGGTTAGGTGTGTTACATTATAGGTTTATTAAAGTTCAATGGTTAATACTATGTCGTGCTACTGAACGTGTCCGACAATTTTCTAAACTTCACAATTGACTTCAATCGTCGTTCACAACCATCATTGCCCTTCCAATTGATTCCACTTCTTCTGGGATCTTGCCATTTATCACATTCCTTCATAATTTGGTTTCTTACACGAACACAACTGAAGAGATATCCTCGATTGAGGCTATTATAGGTTAAATTGAATAAGGCATAACATTCATCCCCTATTGATCCCTCACTTTGGGAATTGAGGTTGCATTTGAAAGTTTCTATTTTGTCATCGATTTTTATAATAACCTTGTTTTGCTCGAGATCGATAGTCGATTTAAAAGTGGCCAAAAAGGGCCTACCCAACAGAATGGGGATTTCCCAATTTTCCTTAAAGTCAAGGACTACAAAGTTTATGAAGATTATGAATCCTTACCTTAACTAATACATCCTCAAGTATACCTTTCGGGTGCACTAAAGATCTATCGATAAGTTGTAGCATTATTGAGGTGTTCTTGAGATCCCCATGCCTGAGGTTCCGATTGATCAAAAGGGGTATTAAATTTATGCTAGCCCCTAAATCATAGAGGGCCTTGCTAAAGTGTTGATCCCCTATCTCTATTGGAATTGCGAAACTACCTGGATCTTTTAATCTTGGGGTATCTTATTTGCGATTAGCACGTTATGCGAAGCATCAATGTCAATTTGCTCGCCTTTTTTCATTTTCCTATGTTGTTTCATAATTTCTTTTAGGTACTTGGCATATTTTGGAATTTTATTGATAAGCTCTAAGAGCGGTAGTTTGACATTGAGGGATTTAAATAAATTCAGAAAACATAACAAATCATTCTCATCCCTTTTTTGCTTGTCTAATAGTCTTGTCATGAATGGTGTTGTCTTTGTGCTTTGAGTTGAGACTACTAGATCAGGCACCGGTTCGTCTACCTCTTCGATTGGCTCTTGATCCTTGGCTTCTTCCTCCCCCGTGTGTTCATCGACGTCTTCTGGAATCACTTCCTCTTCATGGATGGGCTTGCTTGGCGAGACTTCAATTCCTTGCCCGATAGCAATGTGATCGCCTTTATGTGTTCCTTTCCATCTCTCCGAGGATTATTCTCCGTCTGGCTGGGGAGACCCTGACCACTTTGTTTTTGAAGCATCAACATTAACTGGCTCATTCAGTCGTAAAGATTATCCATTTTGGATTTGAGTCATCCACATGTAGCTTGGTTTCCTCTCCACTTGAGGTTCACATGATCTATCAAACCAAGATTATAGGTATTTGAATAGGGATATCGACCCCTATTAGCTACATAACTTGCTTCTTCTGGTTGGTCCTCATAATTTGGCTCCATTCTTATCGGCTTGACAAGCGTCTCCAAACGATTGAGCTTCTCTAAGATTTGTTGGAATCAATCATCGTCGTTTTCTTTGTTCACCTTTTCTTCGTCCTCATAATTTGTACATAAACCTCTCATTGGGCCATATGTACAAGTTCATAGTCATATCTTTTATGATTTTGTAGGCTCGTTTGTACGTATGAAACATGAGAGATCTGCCAGATGCTTCATCTAAGCTAGATTTAATGTGTCCATCAACACCGTTATAGAAAATTTGTATTTAGAGCCACGCTTGCAGTCTATGGTGTGGGCACTTCCCTATTATTGTCTTGAAACGCTCCCACTCCTCATACAAGGTCTCACATTCGTATTGGTTAAAGTTGGTGATTTCTCCCCTGAGTTGTATGGTTCTACTTATCAAGAAAAGTTTATAAAGAATTTTTTCTACTAGATTGTTCCACGTAGTAATGGAACCTGGTTCTAATGAGTCTAACCAATCGGCCGCGTTGCCACACATATAAAATGGAAATAATCGAAGACTCATAGCATCATTATATGCCCCGTTGTACTTGAAGGTGTCATAGAGTTGTAAGAATCGATTCAAGTATTGGTTCGGATCTTCCACCATGTTCTCCTTGAATTGCAGCATGTTTTGGATCATTAGAGTTGTGTCCCGAAAGCACCATTTTCGATCATACTAGAAAACGAACTAATTAGTAAATCCTTATTTAATTAGGATTTAATTGCAATTTACCACAATCTAGAGAGTTCTACATCATTTCTATTATTAGGTCATTTAGGGAGGGTCCAATTATAAAATTGGTCCTTCAATTATATTAAATTCCAATTAAACAAACTTATTTACAATTTAACCTTAAAATATTAGGACTAAATAAATAAATAACCCAAAAGTTAGTAGAGTGATTGACATTCACCACCGCTTGGACTTTTTGACCATGGTTTAATCACCATTTTGGTCCCTTTACTATTTTAAATCTATAGTAATTAAGTTTTACCTCTTTTACAATTTAATCCTTTTACCTTAATTAAGCAATAAATCATCAAAATTTCCAGACCAAACTTCAATTCACATATAATACATCTCTGAAAATATATAATAAAAATATTTACAACCTTAAATTACGAAAATGGGTTCCAATACCTCATTTTCACAAACTACTCGACTTTTGAACCGAACCACTTATACTAACTTTTAATTTAATTAGTTAAAATTCCTTAAATCAAAATTTAATATAAAAATTATTATTGACTCATAATTTGTGTATTAATTATATGAACTTACTCGTCGGATCTGTATTCCTGAAACTGTTGTTTCCGACACTATTGAAAAATGGACTGTTACAACTCTCTCACCCTTAGGAAATCTCGTCCTCAAAATTTTATCTGAAAATAGAATCGAGTATTGTGACTTCTTCAATTACTCACCTTATTTCCAAACTGAAAAATAATTATTGGAGCTTGCTCTCACCGTCAACGATGTTTCGGCCCTTTTTAGAAGAAGACATAAAATTCATAATCAATTTAACTTTTATTTCATTTAAATTTCATTTATTTACTTAATTACTATTTTACCCTTAATTAAATCATCGAATTTTAGCTACACGGAAGCCAAACCCCTTTAATTTATCTTTTAACTAATAAATTTATATTTTCCCATATTTGCAATTTAGTTCTTTTTACTTAATTAATAATCCAAACATTAAAATTTTTTAACCAAATTTTAATATGATGCTAATGACCTCATAAATATCAAATAATTAATTTTTAAAGCTTGACTCATCAGGGTTGTGGCCCGAAACCACCACTTCCGATCATACTAGAAAACAAACTAATTAGTAAATCCTCATTTAATTAGGATTTAATTGCAATTTACAATAAGCCAGAGAATTCCACATCATTTCTATTATTAGGCCATTTGAGGATGGTCCAATTAAAGAGTTGGTCCTTCAATTATATTAAATTCCAATTAAATAGACTATTTACAATTTAAACTTAAATTAATTAGGACTAATTAAATAAATAACCCAAAAGTTAGTGGAATGATTAACATCCATCACCGCTTGGACTTTTTGACCATGGTTTAATCACATTTTGGTCTCTTTACTATTTTAAATTTATAGCGATTAACTTTTACATCTTTTACAATTTAAATTTTTTACCTTAATTAAGTAATCCAGACCACACTTCAATTCACATATAATACGACTCTGTAAATACTTAATAAAAATATTTACGACCTTCAATTATGGAAACATTGTCCCAATACCTCATTTTCACTCAACTTTTGAACCGACCACTTATGCTAACTTTTAATTTAATTAGTTAAAATTCCTTAAATTAAAATTTAATATAAAAATTATTATTGACTCTTATAATTTAAATACTAATTATACGAATTTACTCGTCGGATTTGTGGTTTTAAAACCACTGTTTTCAACACCACTAAAAAACAAACTGTTACAACTCTCCCCTCCTTAAAAAATTTCGTTCTCGAAATTTAAACCAAATCATTACACAATTAACAATTCCAATTAAATTAATATTTTTTATTATTTAAATATTCAAATTAACTAGAAAATCGAATTTAATAATTTAAATGGTACCGTAATTTATTTAATTAAATATTAAATAAATGGATTTAATAGAAATTAAATAGAATAAGAATAGAATTTAATAGAACGAAATTTTTATCTAAAAATAGAAATTGTGACTTTTTCAATTACTCACCTGATTCCAATTAATACTGTACTATAGTTATTAGAGCTTGCTCTAACCTTCAATGTTGTTTCGGACCTTTTTTTTTGAAGAAAACGACATGGAATTCATATCCAATTTGACTTTTATTTCATTTAAAATCCATTTATTTACTTAATTACTATTTTACCCGTAATTAGTTTTAGTTAAATGAAAGCCAAAACCGTCCGCTATGGATAATGGTGGTTTATTTACTATTCAAACCCCTTTAATTTACCTTTTTAACTAATAAATTTATCTTTTTTATATTTACAATTTAGTCCTTTTTCCTGAATTAACCATCCAAGCATTAAAAGTTCCTAACCAAATTTTAATACGATGCTAATGACCTCATAAATATTAAATAATTAACATTTACATCCTCACACATTGGATTTGTTGCCCGAAACCACCATTTCTAATCATACTAGAAAACGAACTAATTAGTAAATCCTTATTTAATTAGGATTTAATTGCAATTTAAGAACTCCACATCAATTCTATGATTAGGTCATTTAAGGAGGGTCCAATTACACAATTGGTCCTTCAATTATATTAAATTCCAATTAAACAAACTTATTTACAATTTAGCCTTAAACTAATTAGGACTAAATAAATAAATAATCTAAAAAAGTTAGTGGAATGGTTGACATCCACCACTGCTTGGATTTTTTGACCATGGTTTAATCACCATTTTCGTAAACTATTTTAAATCTATAGCAATTAACTTTTACCTCTTTTACAATTTAATTCTTTTACCTTAATTAAGTAATAAATCATAAAAATTTTCGGACCAAACTTTAATTCACATATAATACGACTTTACAAATACTTAATAAAAATATTTACGACCTTAAATTAAGGAAACGGGATCCCAATATCTCATTTTCACAAACCACTCGACTTTTGAACCGAACCACTTATACTAACTTTTAACTTAATTAGTTAAAATTCATTAAATAAAAATTCAATATTAAAATTATTATTGACTCATATAATTTAAATACTAATTATACGAACTTACTCTTCGGATTTCTAATTCTAAAACTATTGTTTCCCACACCATTAAAAAACGAATTTTTACAACTCTCCCCTCCCGGAGAAATTTCGTCGAAATTTTTATGTGAGAATAGAATCAAATATTGTGAATTCTTCAATTACTTAGTTGAATCAAGATTCTACGATAATTCAACGGTGTTTCGGCCCGTTTTGAAAGAATAAGACATGAAATTCATAGCCAATTTGACTTTTATTTATATAAATTTCATTTATTTACTTAATTACTATTTTACCTTAATTAACTCATGAAAGTTTAGCTAAATGAAATTCAAAACCGTCCACTATGGATAATGGTAGTTTATTTACCATCCAAACCCCTTTAATTTACCTTTTAACTAAAAAATCCATATTTTTCTATATTTATAATTTAGTTCTTTTTATTTAATTAATCATTCAAACATTAAAATTTTTTAACCAAATTTTAATACAATGCTAATGACCACGTAAATATTAAATAATTTATAGTTACGGCCTCACATATCAGAGTTGTGGCCCGAAACCACCATTTTTATCATACTGGAAAACAAACTAATTAGTATATCCTTATTTAATTAGGATTTAATTGCAATTTATGACAAGCTAGAGAATTCCACATCATTTCTATTACTAAGCCATTTAAGGATGGCCTAATTATACAATTGGTCCTTCAATTATATTAAATTCCAATTAAATAGACTTATTTACAATGTAGCCTTAAACTAATGAGGACTAAATAAATAAATAACCCAAAAGTTAGTGGAATGGTTGACATCTGCCACCGCTTGGACTTTTTAACCATGGTTTAATTACCATTTTTTTCACTTTACGATTTTAAATCTATAGCGATTAATTTTTACCTCTTTTATAATTTAATCCTTTTACCTTAATTAAGCAATAAATCATCAAAATTCTCGGACCAAACTTCAATTCACATATAATACAGCCCTGTAAATATTTAATAAACGTATTTACGACCTTAAATTACGGAAATGGGGTCCCAATACCTCATTTTCATAAACTACTCGACTTTTGAACTAAATCACTTATACTAACTTTTAATTTAATTAGTTAAAATTCATTAAATAAAAATTCAATATAAAAATTATTATTGACTTGTATAATTTAAATGCTAATTATACGAATTTACTCGTTACATTTTTTGTCCCGAAACCACTGTTTCTGATACTACTAAAAAATATATTTTTATAGTAAATATGTTATATGTGCGAGGATGATATGTACGAAGTATTGTATGAATAGAAAGTTGAATGGTATGTATGTTGGTAACACTTGGTATAGGAAAGTACAAATCGGTCAGGTATGTGAATAAATTTGAGTAAGAGAATGATGATTAAAATATCCCTTTACGATGGCTTTGGTAAGGCAGTTATATTGCTAACCAAATTGGCAGATCATGATACGAAAATAAGTGTAAGACTACGTGGCTGAGACCCATGGCATAATATGATATTAAGACACTCATGGTGATGCCTCTAGTAAGATGAAGGTTGGACTGATAGATCACCATAGGAGAATGTGTAAGTCCATGTGGCTGAGACCCATGGCATAATATGATATAAAGACACTCATGGTGATGCCTCTAACAAGATGAAGGCTGGACTGGTAGATATGATTGTAATAGCCCGATTTTTAGTGATGTCGAAAATAGTGGTTTGAGACCACCAAATTCAGAAAATGAGCTCGAAATTTTATTATTTAATACTTACGAGCCAAATGTGGTTTTTAAAAGATTTTTAAATTAGTAAATTTGTGGTTATAAGGATTTATTAAATTAATTGATTTAGAAAATGAGGTATCGAGACCTCGATTTTATAAACTGAGCCGTAAATATTTTTATAAATATTTACAGAGTGTCATTAAGGTAGTATTAAAATTTTTTTAGAAAATTTTAACTTTTTGGTGGTCAATTAATTAAAAAGGATTAAATTGAAAAAGGTGCAAAACTTGCTAAAGTGATTAAATAGCTTAACAATTAAATAAGGGAGGAATAAAAGGGAAAATGGACCCATTTTAAATGGCTAAGGCGGCCTAGCCTAAAAAATATAAAAAAAATCAAAGATTTTATTTGATTAAGGGCAAAATTGGAATTAAAATAAAGTTTATATCGCCAAATGTGATTCTAATAGTTTCTAGACATTTTCTTCATCATTTTTCTGTCAAAAATAGACATTAAAGAGGGTTTAAGCTGGTATTTCATATTTTAGCTTCATGTAAGTTTAATTCTTGCTTTTTCCTTGAAATTTTTATATTTTTGGACTTTTACAACTAGGTCCAACTTTCTATTTCATTAGTTTTTGGATTTTGTTGAAAGTTTTGGAAGTTACCGTTGATGAATTCATATGATTTTAGTTATTAGATCATGAAATTGAGATCTTGGTGGATATTTAAAGGTATTTTATTAAGGAATTTTGGATGAAATCATGAATTAAGGGGTTAAATTGTGAAAATGCTAAATTCATGGAAAATTCTGATTTTTGTGAAAAATATGTGCTGTTATAGTTACATATAAAATTTGGATAGGCTTGGAATAAGGGTTAAATTGCATGAATTTCATTTTCTGAGCCTAGGGATGAAATTGTTATTTCATAAAAGTATAGGGGCAAAATAGTAATTTTACCTAAGATGTGACTTGGATAGAATTGAATTTAAATTGTAATAAATTAATGTTAAATTTACTTTTATAGATCAGGATAGACCAAGTACGGAGCTAGGTTGTGGTAAAAAAAAGTATCGGATTAGTAGTTTTCAACTCACGAACAATTGTCGAGGTAAGTTCGAGTAACTAAATTGTGTATATTTATATGCTTAAAATTGAATGTTGAATATGTAAATTGTATAAATGTCATGTATGTGTATATAATTTACCTCATATCCGACAATTCTAAATAAATAAATAAGTTCTGATAAAATGAATGAAACTCGATTGGATACAGAGTTTTGTTTCCCAAAATGGTAATGTTCTTGCATATGTTGCGGACGTACCGTAGCTCAATAGAGCGACCCGTTACAAGCCCTCTCAAGCTTCCCATTATAGTGTTCTTACGAGCTTCCCGTTAAATGCTCTTCGGAGCATCCTGACTGGTTGTGTTCTGCATATGTTGTAGACACACCCACGCTCTTATGGGCGTTTTGTTTATAGGTTCTTTGTGAACCTCCTGTTAAAGTGCTCTTCGGAGCTTCCCATTAGTGCTCGCTTGAACTTCCCGTTATATAGCTCTCCTGTGCTTTCTGATTAAGTGCTCTTTAGAGTTTTCCGTTAAGTGCTCTTAGGAGCTACCCGTTATAGGCTCTTTGTGAGCTTCCCGTTATATTGTCCGGATAAGCTTCCCGTTACATGGCTCAATAAGCTTCCTGTTATAGTGTTTGAGAGAGAGAGCTTTCTGTTTAAGTGCTCTAATGAGTACTCTCAGACATGAATTGACAGATTTCTAATTTGTACACTTTATGTGTACTACCTTCGTATCCATCGAGATTTCAAATGATTCAACGAGTGATATTCTAACATGAAGACAAGTGGAAATCAAAAATGAAATCAATATCTGAAAAAATACATGAAATGCAGGGAACTTGGTATTGGATGAGCTCATCTTTGTTATTGATATTTACATGAATCGAATAACTAACATATTTGATGAGATTGTGTGCTTAGGCTATGGCCAAGTTGTTTGGAATGCATGTGTATGATTACTTAATGTACAAATGAATGGTAAGTTTATTTCCCGTTATACGAACTTACTAAGAACAAAGTGCTTACTCGGTTTTATTTCCTTTGTTTTATAGTACTCGAAAGGTCGTTGTGTTGAAAGCTTGGCGGAGATCAGTCATACTATCCATCGTCTCACTTTGGTATAATTATGAAATTATTTTTGGATATAATGGCATGTATACGTTTGGTTAGCCAAAGTTAGCATACAAATATTTTGGTTGTAAATAACCATTGGAATGGCCTGTGATGAATGTGTTTTGGTATATTAACATATGAGTTAATTTCATGTTTGGTATAAGTGCTTAATTTGGTTTATGAATATTAGTATGGTATTAAGTAAATGTGGTCAACTAGATAAATTCACAAACATGTATTTATGAAGTGATATGGTATGTATGAGACTTGAGTTTTGCCTGATTTTAAATATTTTGGATTGGCTTTTGGATGTGTTAAAATGTTTGTGTAGGTGAATGATCAAATAGATGAGAAATAAGGCTACAAAATGGCCTTATTTTATCCACACGAGCAGATACACGGGCGTGTGTCTCAGCCGTGTGTGACACACGGCCTAGCACATGGGTGTGTGTTCTAGCCGTATGTCCCATACATCTAAAAATTCAAAATAGAATACTCGTTATTTTTCATACGACCTGACACACAGACGTATAACTTGGCCGTGTGTCCCCGTCACTTAATTAAGTTGCAAGTCAGAGAGTTACATGGGTTAGGGACACGGGCATGTGCCCTACCTCATACACCACACGGCTTGAAACATGGGCATGTCACTTGGCTGTGTGAGCCACACGGCCTGACTACACGGGTATGTGACCTTTGAACCTAGAAAAATTTTTAAAATTTTGCCAATTTTTTTTTAGTTTTTGATTCAGTCCCGACTCGTTTCTAATAAATGATTTGGGCCTCGATGGCCCATAGAATGGACAATAATGTTAAATTATAATTAATTTTCTGATACTATTGTGAAATAACATAAAATATTTGAATATGATCTATAAACTTTAGTAATGCTCCTAAACCTTGTTCCGACGACGGATACGAGTTAGGGGTGTTACAATGATAGTATGATAGTCTGTCCTTGCGGCTGAGACCCATGACATGATATGATAGTATGAATAGTCATGGTGATTTCTTTAGTAATATGCAAATCGAACTGGCAGATCAAGACATGAAAATATGTACAAGTCCATGAGGAAAAAATTCATGGCACTTTCTATAAAAGTCCATCGGGACAGTAAACACTTGAATTTCTATGTTGCCTATCTGGCATGATCTGCTAAACCTTTGTGGCGTATTCTATATAGCCTATGTGGCATATTTTGTATGGCCATTGTGGCAAATTATGAATTGTATCATTAGCATATTCGTTAATGTCCATATGGTAGAATATGGTTATCCGCCCCTATAGTAAATTCTAGATAAGTTTTGAGAGTTCTCTGATAGATAAGTTTATGATAAGGATATGTTACGTATGAATTTAATTTAATTTGATTAGTTCTGTGCTGTAGTCGTCGAATGCGGTTTAAGAAAAGTTCCTGGAAGAATATATGTATTTGTATTGTTAATAGGGGTATTTGCCATAGTAACCTACCAGTTTAGAATATGGGAGTATTCTTAGATATGGAAGATATAAGTATTCGTTTATTTGATTTTGTCTCTGTAAAATAGAGATGAAATTTTTGTCATTTGGTATTGGCCATGTCTAAATGGCATCATGTCTGGTTCTGGGATCTTATGGAATCTGAGTTGTTGCCATCTTGGGTTTTCTTATGTTTTGTAACAAAGGTGTTTGGAATATTTTTTAAGGACCTGGATAGTTCAGAATCAGTTTGAGTATATGTTGGCCTTTAAACTAGGACATGACCTGTTGGGCAAACTAATAGCATCATACTCAGTATAGGAATTTGCTAAAAATGTGAATTCAGTTAGTAAGTTTCTGCCAGTGAGTAGTATCTGTGAATATCCATTCTAGAAAATGTTTGTATGAAGAGTAAATTTGTATAAAGAGGGTTCGATAGAAATATTCCTTTGAGAAGTATCTTTCTTGTTTTATGAGAAAGAAGATAACAATATATTGTCTGATAAGACCTGAAGGTAGCCAATTAGTAAAAAAGAAAGTTGATATGTTAAGTATGGTGGTTGGCGTATACGTGCAAGACTAATATTATGAAAGTGTTTGCCCCAAAACATATACGACAGGTTAAGTATGAAACTGGCGTGCATGAATACAACTGAAATTATAAAAGTACCCACCAAGGTATTCTATATTAAAGCTCACTAAGTTCTCTTGAAATTACATATTGTCAAAACCATTTTTTTCTGAAATCGACTTTATTTTGCAAAAGAGAATGGGAGTCGGCACCAATCTTTTTTAAGAGGTGTGATCGGGTTACTTTATAATTTGATCGTTTTAATAAGAGATTTGATTTACTAAAATAAAGATTTTTGGTCTACGAAATTCAGGAAACGGGTTCGGGAGTCGGTTACGCACGAGGAAGGATTAGCACCCTCGTGGCCCTCAAAATCGGTAAGTAGTTGATTAATTAAAGTCTTGGTGTCGAAAATTGAAAATCCGAAAAGAATTTAAAAATACAATCCCTCTTTGTAGTAATATTTTTTCTTAAAAATGCTTGAATAAATTGAAATGCATGTTAAAGACTCTCTCATCTCGCAGTGACAAAATGTCACATCCTGTAAGTTAGGACACGACACCTCGAACCTTTGAGAATAAGCTTGCCTTTTATTTTTTATTTAAATCTTATTATTTTGATTTTAAAAGGATATTCGGTAATTTGAGTTCAACGAGAGAATCGAAACCCCGTGAGTTAGGGTACAATTTCTCGAAGCTCTAAACACGGAATATTGCCTTTATTTCCAAATTTTTTTGAATAAATACACATGTAATGTTTAAAACTATACATATTTATTTTATTTGGATTATAGTGTAAAGAACGAATATTTAAACACGGCTCGCGACATAATTGGAACAATAATAGCATTCGCGAATAAGCGAAATGACGATATATCGCGAATAATGAGATGACAAATAAGCAATGGCAATAATCAATTAAATCTAATGTTAATTAAACAATAAATAATAATAATAAAATAAAGTGGAATATACATGATAAAAATAATAGATATGAAAGTATAAAAAAAGGGGAATAAGTAACAAAGAAGAATTAAAATAATATAATGATGATAATAGTAGAATTTTACGTAAATAAGAGATTATAAACAATTATATAATAATAAACAAGTAAGTGAAGAAATAATAGATAAAATGGAATAATAAAAATTATGTATATAATATATATATATAAAGAATACACCATAAAGAAAAAAAAACGAGCCAATTTGAAATACTAAAAAACAATAATAAAAGAAATGATAGGAACGTAAGTAAACAAAAAAATGAATCATTAATAAAAATTTGATTAAAGATTGAAATTATACAAATAAATAAATAAACTAGACACTTTGAAATAGTACAAAATTTGAAGATAAATAGATTAAGGGTGGAATTGAAATTAAAAGGATGTTTTGGGCCTAAATCATAATAAAATAAATGCCTAAAGGACTAAATTGAAGTTTAAACGGAATTTTGGGCAAAAATCGGAAATGAAAATAAAGTAAAGGACAAAGTTGTAACGCACGAATAATAGGAAGGGACCAAATGGAGAAATAACCCAATCCTCTTGACATGTGTCCCTTCTCTAGTAGATCAATGAGCGAGGGACTAAATTGAAACACGCGACAAATTCGATGGCCAAATCTACAAAAAGAAGAAAGTAAAAAAGGACTAAATTGAAGCGCGACTCAAAATCAGAAGGACTATTCGTGCAAATAGCCCAAATGTTGAAAACATGCGGATCCTAGCTTTCGGGTCGAGTCGGGTCAGACGTGGGCCAAAGCCAAAACGAAACTGTTTGGGGTTTAAGGAAACAAACCAAAACGACATCGTTTCCTACCTCTATTTAAGTAAAAAATTTCCCAAAAAAATCATTTCATCTATATTTCTAAAAAAAAATCTGAAATCCTCTCCTCTCTCTCCGAGCCACCCATCGGCAGTCCTTAGCTCCGACGATTAGCCGCCGTATCGACCACCGGTTACAAGCGACGGCACCTCCGTACACGGTGGCCGAAAAGTCCAAAAGCCTATTTTTTATTATCTTTTCGAGTAGAACCGAGATTTGGGGTTGAAATGCCCAAAAAAGCCCTAAAATCCAAAAAGAAATGAAAGAACCTTTCGGTTCTGCCCTTCTCCGTCGCGGCCCTTAGGCGAACCCCCAAGGGTCCGTCAGTCTTCCAAAATGGAGGGAGAGGCAACGGTGATAAATGTAAGGTTTTGTTGTTTTATTTTTATGTATATATTTTCGAAAATAAAATATAAAGAAAAAAATATCACCTTTTGGATTTTTGAATTCTATTTTTGATTAATCTTGTGTGTATATCTTTCTGTAAAAAACTACAAACTGGTGGTGGTGGCTTTTATAGCCAGTTTACATACTTGTATTTGCTATTTTTTTGCTTGCTTTAGTTTCTACTACTGTCTCTCGTGCTGTTTCTTTTTTGGTTTGTTTGCATGTTTTAGCGAGGTCAACGGAAAGGCCTTTTCCATTTCGGTGCAAGGCGGCTAGGCCTCGGGCGATAGGCACACTGCGAAGGCACGTAAGGGGCAGCAGAGGGTACGGCACAAGGCATTAGGGTTTTTGTTTTCTTCTGAAAACAGTTTAGGTTGTGGGCTAGGGTTTTTGGTTATTTTGGGCCATATGGGCCTGCTGTAATTTGGACTGTAATTTTTTATTTTTATTATTTATGTTTTTGTTTGGGCCCAAGTAATTTGGGCTGATTATAGCTACCCCTCTTTGCTCATTGTCGTGTAACGAGGATAGAGGAAATATATTTAAGAAGGACCAAATTTTCTCGGCTTCCAAATCTCAACTTCTTTGGTCCTCGTCTTCTTCAAGTAGCCCCTTTCTGACCCATTATAACTTCAGAGGTATAGAATTTGTCGCTTCAATCTACTCCACTGCAACTTTGAGGAGATAAGATTAGTATCTTTAATTTGCTCCACTACATCTTCAAGGATATAAGATTAGTAACTTTATCCTGCTCCACTGCATCTTTAGGAAGATATGGTTTATAGCTTTAATCTGCTCTATTGCAACTTCAGAGAGATAAGATCTGCTATCTTCAGTCTACTCCACTGCAACTTCAAGTAGATATGACTTGTATCTTCAATCTGCTTCACTGCAATTTCAGGGAGATCCGATTGTAATTTGTAGCCTTAATCTGTTCCACTGTAACTTCAGGGAAATAAGATTCACTATCTTTAGTCTGCTCCACTGCAACATCAGGGAGATAAGACTCGTAACTTCAACTTGCCCCACTGCAACTTCAGGGAGATAATGTTTATAGCTTTAATCTACTAATGCAATCTCCTTGGCAACTGATGCAATCTCCCCATGGTAGACCAATAATACCCGAATCTCATGATTTACCTGGCCATTGTAAAACCATTGACGTGTGTTCCGCAAACACCCTCGTGGACTTCTTCTAAGATTTTTTAGCCTCGACAGCGTCTACACATCTTAGTAGTACCTGATCCTTTCTCCTTTTATATAGGATCTCCCCATTTAAGACATAGTCACTGGCCAGTCTTCTTAGCATCCTTTTGTCATTCTCAGTTGCTTGGTCAGGGTATTCACGATTCTTCACATACTGCAGTATATCATGGTACCAATGGTGATCGTCCTCTTTTTCTTCTTCTTCTTCTTTAATGTTGTAACAATGAGCCAGAGTCTCATAAATACTCATCTGGATAGGTTTTAGATCTCCTTGTTTGTTCACTTTGACCATTGAAGCCAAGGTAGCCAAAGCGTCAGCCATATGATTTTCGTCTCGTGGAAGATAGCAGAAGGTGATGTCATCAAACTCCTCAATTAACTCTAGGACCAGTTTTTAATAATTGATACACTTGGGGTCTCTCGTCTCCCATTCACCTTTGAGTTGATAGATCACTAGTGTAGAATCTCTATATACCTCTAGTACTTTGATCTTACGTTCTATGGCCGCACAGATACCCATGATGCATGCTTCGTATTTTGCCATGTTATTCGTGCAATCGAAATCCAATTTGTTAGTAAATGGATAATGATCTCCGTTTGGGGATACTAGGACTGTCCAGATCCCGTTACCCACAGCGTTTGAGGCTCCGTTGAAGTTTAGCTTCCAAGGATGACCCTCTTGAAAGTCTTCCTCAGTGGTTGCCACATGCATTAGATCTTCATTCGGGAAATCAAAGCTCAAAGGCTCATAATCTTCTAGAGCTCTACCAGCCAGAAAATCTGCTATTGCGCTCCCTTTTATAGCCTTCTGATTCACATAAACTATATCGAACTCGGACAACAGAATTTGTCATCGGGTCAGTCTTCTATTTAATACCGTCGACTCCATCATGTATTTTAGAGGATCGAGTTTTGAGATGAGCCAAGTTGTGTGGTACAACAATACTGTCTTAACCTTCGGGTTGTCCAGATCAAGGCGTAAAATAGCTTCTCGATTGGCGAATATCTTGTCTCACATTCAGTGAATTTCTTACTGAGATAGTATATTGCTCTTTCTTCTCTCCCTGATTCATCATGTTGGCCAAGCATGCATCCTATGAAATTCTCGAATACTGCCAAGTATAGTATCAGCGGCCTATCTGGGCTGGGAGGCATTAGAACTGGGGAATTGGACAAGTAATATTTGACCTTGTCAAAAGCCTTCTGGCACTCCTCATCCTAAACGCCTGGATTGTGTTTCTTAAGGAGACGAAATATAGGGTTGCATTTCTCAGTTAGTTGTGAAATGAAATGAGCGATGTAATTTAGTCTTCCTAAGAAACTTCAAACTTCTTTTTGAGTGCGCGACAAAGGCAATTCTTATATAGCCTTGACTTTGTCTGAGTCAATCTCAATTCTCTTTTCACTGACTACAAATCATAGCAATTTTCCTGACCTAGCCTTGAAATTACATTTTGCTGGATTGAGTTTTAGCTAGAACTTTCTTAACCTTAAGAACTGTTTTCTCAGGACTTGCACAGGCTCCTTTTCTGTTTTGAATTTTGCAATAATATCGTTGACATAAACTTCGATTTCTTTGTGCATCATATCATGGAACAGGGTTACCATGGCTCTCTGATATGTTGCTTCCACATTTTTCCAGTCAAAATGGCATCACCTTATAACAAAATGTTCCCCACATAGTTACGAATATGGTCTTTTCCATGTCTTCAGGATGCATCTTTATCTGTTTGTATCTCGAGAAGTCATCCATGGAGTAGGACAGTGAGTAACCTACCGTGTTTTCCACTAGAGTGTTGATATGCGGCAATGGGAAATTATCTTTTGGGCTGGCTTTGTTCAAGTTACTATAGTCTACACATATTCGTACTTTCCCATCTTTTTTGGGAACGGGGACTATATTGGCTACCCATTTTGAGTATTTAACCACGCGTAAGAAGCCAGTATCGAATTGCTTCTTGAATTCCTATTTTATTTTCAGTAAAACATCAAGCCTCATCCTTCAAAGCTTCTGTTGAACTGTCTTGCACTCTTCCTTTATAAGGAGTTGGTGTACCACGATATCAGTACTTAACCCGGGCATGTCTTGATATGACCATGCGAAGACATCCTTAAATTCTTAGAGTAACTCAATGAGGTCTCGCTTCGTCTCTGTGGTAATGTAAGCTCTAATCTTCACCTCTTTTTCCTCTACCAAGCTCACAATTTCCACTGACTCCTTGTAAGGTAGGATTTGTTTTTCATCTTGTTCTACCATCCTCAACAAATCAAGAGATAGGTTACAGTCTCGATCATCTTCAAAATCTTGAGAATCCTTCGTACACATATCTTACTCAAAAGGAGATTCTGAGTCAGTAACAGCGTCACTCATATCATTGATATCTGGAGACCTATTATAAGGATGAAGAAAAATCAAAAGAACAAAAGAATCTAAGAATAATTATTTGTCTGGTATGATTATGAATAAAATGAAAAGAATAAAAGAATATTTGCTCAAGATGATACGCAAAGATACATTTTATTGAAATAAGGAGGTTAGACATAAACATATTTCACAAAAGGATTCTTATTGCTCCTAGGCTTAGAGCAATAAGCGTGTTTTGAACATTACTCTGAATTAGCTCTAAAAACTACAGGAATCTCTTCCGTAGTCCAATTGTTCAGAACACTTCCAGGTATATAATGGTAAATGCTTGATAAATACTCTTCTCTGATTCCTTCTTTGAATATGTTGTTGATGTTTAGGTTTTCCAACATTTCCTCCTCAATTTCCCTCATTGACATCTTCTGTTCAGGGTAAATAGTTCCTCCTAATATAAATGTCCTAGATATATAGGGAAATGTCATTGGTTCCAATTGATCTCTTCATCACTTAAATGTGCTCTCCTCCTCTCTTGTTTCTTTTCCAGCCGCTTCTTTTTTTATTTCGCTTCTAGCTTAAATCCTAAGCCAAAGCAATCCCATTTATCTTTCAGCATCGGTGCCTCAACCCTTTCTTAAAAGTATCTTCCGAGTCTTCATCCTGGCAAGGCTCCTTTTCTGATTGTCAATTACAAGCCCATCCTTGTAGTTTTGGATATTTTGGGCATTGAGATTTTGTTTCTCTCGACGATGAAGGTTGCATTCACAAATTTCAGTGATCGAAAGAAATATTCTATTACTTAATCGTCAGCCTCTATGTATGGCGCGTCACTAGTAACGGATGCAAGAATGTCTTCTTCCGCATTTATCGTTACCAGTCAACCCTCAGTTACTAACTTTAACTTTTGGTGTAGTGATGACGAAACTGCCCCTGCTAAGTGAATCCAAGGCCTCCCCAACAAGCAATTATAAGAAGGCTTGATATCCATCACCAAAAAGTCTACTTCATACATGTTTGGACCAATCAAAAGAGGTATTTTGATCCTTCCCACTACCTTCCTTTCAGTACCGCCGAATGCTATCACTATGTTTTGGCATGTTTTTATATGAGAGCTATCCACAGGCAACCTATTCAGCATGGATAGGGGAAAGACATTCAAGTCCGATCCATTATCAATTAACACCCTTGGCAATGTGTATCCTTTATAGTGGGTGGTGATGTGTAGACCTTTGTAGATTTCATGCCCCCTGGTGGTATTTCATCATCATTAAAGAAGATGAAGTTGTCAGCACTTATATTATTAACTAGGCGGTCTAACTTGTTTACAAAGAGATCGTTAGTGACATAAGTTTCGTTTAGCACTTTCATCAACGCACTACGATGTGTCTCCGAACTTAAGAGTAAAGCTAGCACTGAGATGCGAGCCGATTTCTTATGTAGATGCTCTACAATGCTGTATTTATTGTGCTTTAGGAATTTCAAGAATTTTCTAGCCTCGTTCTTAGTTACTGGCTCGTTAACAGGCGATTCAAGTCTGGCCGCCTTTTCTTTCTTTTGTTCAACTACCAAGGCTATTCCTTTTGCGGGCTCAGCTTTTATATTTGATGGGTCGTAGCATCTCTCACTGTGCGTGCAGAAACCCATATCCTGGTTCTTTCTTAAAGCGCCAATCGGGTTCTTTTCTCCCAGAATCGTCACATTGTAGTCATAATTCCAGGGAACCCTATTGCTGTCTCATTTGTACTCTGACCACCGGGTAGTTGACTTTCTGGACCTTCTCCGTCGATCATTCTTCCGATGCGCACACATTTCCTTCTTTTAGGCCTTTAACATATTTATAAAATTCAATTTCTCTATTATCAATCTAGTTTTGCATTAGGGCCCTGAACTCGATGCATTCTTGGATCTCATGACCCCCTTCATTATGGAACTTACAGTAGTTCTTCATCTTTTTTAGATTTTCTTTTGAATTTTGCTCTATTAATCCTCTTTCTACCATCTTTTTCCAAACCCGTCTTAGTGGGGTATTTACTTTCGCCACATAAAATTTGGTTCTCTTTCCCCTACCTTCAATTATCGTATTTACCCCTTTGTCAAAATGACTGGGTAACAGATTTCCTGCCACATTAGGTCCTGATGGGTCATCGAACTTCACAATTCCCATCTTAATGAACCTTTCGATCAATTTTTTAAATGCGGTGATGTTCTCAATTGAATGTCATGTGATTCTCGCGTCGTATTCGTATTGAGCATTTGAGTCATACCATTTGGGGAATGGAGGTTGCATAGGTCTCAGGTAGAAGGGGGATACAACATGTGCATCAAATAGACTCTGATACAACTCCCTATATGTCAATGGTATGGCTGTGAACTCGGGTTTTTCTGTATTTGGCCTTGGGTTGGGTTCTTGCCTTGAAGGGCCCTGATGGCTAGTGGTTATTGTCCTTGGCGGGCTAACAGTAATTGGTTTTGAATAACCCTTGTTGTATGTGCTTACATTATTCACCTTATTTTCCTTCTTCCTCGGGGCTGATCTTTTAGAGTTTTCCCCCGCATCTATCTTACCACTTCTCACTGTGTTTTCAATCATTTCACCAGAAATTACTATATCTGAGAAACTCTTAGTAGCGCTTCCCAATATATGGTTGATGAATGGAGCTTTTAAAGTGTTGATGAAAAGTATTGTGGTTTCTTTCTCCAGAAGAGGTGGTTGGACTTGCGTTGCCACATCTCTCTACCTTTGGGAATATTGCCTGAAGTTCTCATTTTGTTTCTTCTCTATATTCTGCAACGTGATTCTATCAGGTGTCATATTCGTTACATGACTATACTGTTTCATAAAAGCCTGTGCCAAATCCTTTCATAGATTGATTTTGGCATGGCTTAGTTGGTTGTACCATTTGGCTGTAGACTCGATCAGACTGTCTTGGAAGCAGTGAATTAATAAGTAATCATTATTAACGTATCTTGTCATCATTCGACAGAACATCGTAATGTGAGCTTTAGGGTAACTAGTCCCAATATATTTTTCAAACTCTAGGGTTTTGAACTTTGGTGGGAGCACTAGATCTGGGACCAAACTTAAGTCCTTAGCATCAATTCCACAATGGTAATCGACGTTCTCCATTACTCTAAATTTTTATTCTAGCCATCTGCACCGGCCCTCGAGTTGTTTTGGCAGATATACCTTCGCCTTCTCTATTTCTGCTATATCATCTAGATAAGGGACAACAGGATTAGTTGGATTATCCCTTGGATTAGAGCTTGAGTTCATTGGGTAGTTTGTTAGTATCGAGGTATCGGTTTGATATTGTTGGGGTCTGATAGTAACGGGTACCCCTCGTGGGTACGTCTTTGGTTGGGTCTGAACATTTATCAGGGTAAAACTTAGGGGATAGGTATGGTCTTCATTATCATGACCCGAGTTAACCACGGTACCCTTCCCTTTTTCACGTTCTCCAGCCAACAACTGTGCCAATTGGCTTATCATACTTCTTTTGGATTCCAGTATCTGATCCCTTATCTCTTGTTGTACTTTCGCTAACTGTTCCTGTAGTTGCACTTGCAACTGGTCTTGCATCTCTTTTTGAATCAGTTCTAGCCTTTCCATTCTTTGGTCCATTACTTTGGTTTTGGCACGAGTACTGTAACGATGTTCGGTTGGTTGACTCTTGTTGGTTTCCAGATTAACTGAAATAATTTTGTTTAATTAAGGTCTTTTTGTGAAATTTAATACATATGATGCAATGTAATGCAAATGTAAGAAATAAATACAAAAAGAGGTATTAACTCTGATTCAATTATGTTAGAACAACTTTACTAGAAAACAAATTTATTTACATAAAACAGACTACATATACGGCTTTGCCCTAATGCTCAAAGGCTTAACCTTTTTAAGAAGCCAAGCTAACTCTTGACCCTGATCTGGTTCTGATTCATACTTCAAGCTTAGCACATCAGCCTAAACTGCTAATGTTTGTAAATGGTCAGCCACCTCTCGTATTTGAGCCACAGCTTGACCCATGATACGATCCCTATCCTTGACTTGAACTTGAGAATGGTGGAGTTGCTTTTTCCAATGCTCATTGTTTTCTTCAAGGAGTTCAACTCGGAGTTCACAATTTTGTAATGCGGTCTTGAGCTCTTCTATTTTCCTTTTCAGCTCTTCAATCTTGTTCAAGCTCGCTTTCAGCTCAAGTGTAGAGTTATGATTACGATACTGATGAACTGACTTTTCTAACTTTGGTACCCTGACTTTTAATCTGACATTTTCATTTTGGCATTCCAATAAGTCTCTTTCTAAAGTATTTTCTCGAACTTGAGTATCTTGGCATTTCTTTTCCAATTGATCGGCTCTATTCTTTTCTTCTTTGATCGTTTACCGCCATTGTTTTGATGTCTTTCCAAGCCCAACAGTCCTTATTATTAAGCGCAGCTTCTTGTAATCCATTTTTAAATTGTCTAGATCTTCCTCAGCCTTGTTCTTTCATTTTCTCATATTATCGGCCTCTAGTTTCTGAACGTCAACATCTAGTCCTAACTGCATATTTTCTTCTTCCAATTGCTCTATCTTCTTTCCTAACTCCAAAGTCCTATTTTTAAAATCTTGTTTGATGATCTCTAGCTCAGATGGAATCACTTGCAGGTGTTCTTCCAAGGATCGAATGGTTTCTTGATTCGACATAGGGATGTTGTCATTGACTCTTTGACCCCACCACCAACTATATTAAGGGATCGTCATCGGACCTACAGCCATTCTTTTCATTCGGCGGGTTTGATTCCAGGTATTAGACATTTCTCGAACCTTTTTATTTTAGTTATCACCCTTATACGAAAACTCACACTGGGCCAGCCCTTGCATTGCTGGTATAAACTGCCTCGATCTATACTACCTCAACACGAGTAGAGGAGTATATCCAACAGCTCCCTAAATCCCAAGTAGAGGAACCCAGTCAAAATCTCCAAACCGGTACAGAATCTCACCAGGGACCATCTGAGGGGTTCTCCATTTGACATCCTCATCTTGGAGATTCTAAAGTATCGCCATCCATTTTTCTTCCGAAATGTCGTCTCGCTTTGGTGTAGCCACTAATTCTTTTAATGAAGAGTAGTTCTCGGAGAAAACTCAATAAGAAACTTTTTCTACCCCCCAAAAGTGGCTATGAAACCATGCCAATAAGAGTTGCGCACATCTGATGAATCTTCCTTCAACCGCTCTTCGGTATGCATTCAATGATCTGAATATTTTGGTCAAAATTGCAGGGACCGGCGTAACCCTTTTATCAAGTCTGTCGAACAAATCATAAACAACCAGCCTTTAAATGCTTAAAGCGAAGACATTGACCCCTTTTTTTCATATCTGGGTGTGTTAAAATCAAATCTCGCAAGCTATTCCAAGGGATACATTTACCATCTCCCTTTGCTTGATCCGGCCTACAACCCATTGCTCACTCATCCCTGTTATTTTCATTAGTTTCTTTAGGAAGGTCGGGATGTTGGCGGCTCTGGAATAAACCTTGTCAGGTGCCCTAGTGCTTTAGAGAAAACAACCAGCCTATAAATGCTCAAAGCGAAGACATCAACCCTTTTTTTCATAGGGTGTGCTAAGATCAAATCTCGTAAACTATTCCAAGGAATACATTTACCATTTCCCTTTTGCTTAATCCGGGCTGCAACTCATTGCTCACTCATCCCTTTGATGTTCATTAGTTTCTTTAGAAAGGTCGAGACGTTGGCGGCTCTGAAATAAACCTTGTCAGGTTAAATTTTCAGGGAACGAAGTAAGGTCGTGTATTATTCCACAGTAGGTACCAAATCTACTTTTCCAAAAGTAAAGTAGCTGTATGCGAGATTCCAAAATTGAACCAGGGCTCGAAACAAGTGCTTGTCCACTTTAATGTCGAGTAGATAGGGCAAATTACCATAATTACAATAAAATAGCTCCTTGATTTCATCATCCCATTAGACTCATATCTTTTTCAATTCATGGAGATTGTTCTAGGTCACGCTGATACGAGTAAAGTCCCATAATTTTGATATGTAACCCTCCGTCAGACTTTCACATTTCTCTAATCGTGTTTTCTCAGACTATATTCGGACAGCCGTATTATCTTTCACTTTATCAAGAAATCCCTTCTCCATGGCAAGCTCTCTATTTAGTAACTGAATATGAATAAACACATTTTTTATGATGAAAATTTCATGCAACCACAATCAAAGCAAAATAAAATAAGTCAGTGCATTATACAAATCTGAATTAAGCAAGGAATAATAAACAATGCACCTATTTGGGTGACCACTAGGGGTTCGGTGTGGTTCTACCTAGGGTAGGCTCTTAGGGCTCACTATATGCGGTTCGGTTCTAAAGTAAGGGTACTTGAACCGACAGATTCCTCGATCCTCACCCATTATAGGCTCATATAGACCGAGTTCAGTTCAGGGGGATACATTTCCCTATGGCTATACGGAGATGAAAATCTCACGAAGACATAGGTACTGATGTATCCCGAAAGTGATCCATTATCCTATACGGAGGTGAAAACCTCACGAAGGAATAGTTTCTCACTCCCACTTAAAAGGGTAAAATCGACCGATTATACGATACAATATGCGAAGATTAAAAGACTCGAACCAATAAAACAAACATATCAAAATGATGCAGACCATAAAAATGAAATGCAATGAAAGGATCGTAAGTTTAACCCAAATTATCAATTTTCGACAAAAAGACAAGAACTAATCAACTCGTGGCTTGACTCTCTTATTTTGTTCCCTAGTGGAGTCGCCAAGCTGTCGAAACCTTTTTTTTTTTGAAATCGACTTTATTTTGAAAACGAGAATGAGAGTCGCCACCAATCTTTTTTAAGAGGTGTGATTGGGTCACCTTGTAATTTGATTGTTTTAATAAGAGATTTGATTTACTAAAACATAGATTTTTGGTTTACAAAATTCAGGAAATGGGTTTGAGAGTCGGTTATGCACGAGGAATGATTAACACCCTCGTGATGCCCAAAATCGGTACCTAGTTAATTAATTAAAGTCTTGGTGTCGAAAATTGAAAATCTGAAAAGAATTTAAAAATACAATCCCTCTTTGTATTAATATTTTTGCTTAAAAATGCTTGAATAAATTGAAACGCATGTTGAAGACTCTCTCATCCCGTAGTGACAAAATGTCACATCCTGTAAGTTAGGACACGACACCTCGAATCTTTGAGAATAAGCTTGCCTTTTATTTTTTATTTTTTATTTAAATCTTATTATTTTGATTTTAAAAGGATATTCGGTTATTTGAGTTCAATAAGAGAATTGCAACCCCGTGAGTTAGGGTACAATTTCTCAAAGCTCTAAACACTGAATATTGCCTTTATTTCCAAAAGTTTTTGAATAAATACACATTTAATGTTTAAAACTATACATATTTATTTTATTTGGATTATAGTGTAAAGAATGAATATTTAAACACGGCTCGTGACATGATTGGAACAATAATAGAATGATAACGCGAATAAGCGAAATGACGATATATCTAAAATAATGAGATGACAAATAAGCAATGGCAATAATCGATTAAATCTAATTTTAATTAAACAATATTAAAAAATAATAATAATAAAAGAAAGTGAAATATGCATGATAAAAATAATATATATGAAAGTATAAAAAAAAAGGGAATAAGTAACAAAGAAGAATTAAATTAATATAATGATGGTAATAGTAGAATTTTGCGTAAATAAGAGATTATAAACAATTATATAATAATAATAATAAATAAGTAATTGAATAAATAATAGATAAAATGGAATAATAAAAAATATTATATAAAAAAATATATAAAAAGAATACACCATAAAGAAAAAAAAACGAGCCACTTTGAAATACTAAAAAAAATAAGAAAAGAAATGATAGGAACGTAAGTAAATAAAAAAACTGAATCATTAACAAAAATTTGATTAAAGATTGAAATTATACAAATAAATAAATAAATAAATTAGACAGTTTGAAATAGTACAAAATTTGAAGATAAATAGATTAAGGGTGGAATTGAAATTAAAAGGAGGTTTTGGGCCTAAATCATAATAAAATAAATGCCTAAAGGACTAAATTGAAGTTTAAACGGAATTTTGGGCAAAAATCGGGAATGAAAATAAAGTAAAGGACCAAGTTGTAACGCGCGAATAACAGGGGGACCAAATGGGGAAATAACCCAATCCTCTGGACACGTTTCCCTTCTCCAGTAGATCAGCGAGCCAAGGACTAAATTGAAACACGCAACAAATTCGATAGCCAAATCTATAAAAAGAAAAAAGTAAAAAAAAGACTAAATTGAAGCGCGACTCAAAATCGGAAGGATTATTCGCGAAAATAGCCCAAACGTTGAAAACACGCGGATCGTAGCTTTCGGGTCAGGTCAGACGTGGGTCAAAGCCAAAACGAAACATTTTGGGGTTTAAGGAAACAGACCAAAACGAAGTCGTTTCCTACCCCTATTTAAGTAAAAAATTTCCCCAAAAAAATCATTTCATCCCCATTTCTAAAAAAAATCTAAAATCCTCTCCCCTCTCTCCGAGCCACCCCTTAGCCGGCCTTGGCTCTGACGATTCACCGTCGTGCCGACCACCGGTCACCAGCGACGGCGTTGCAATACACGGTGGCCGGAAAGTCCAAAAGCCTATTTTTTGTTCCTTTTTTTCGAGTAGAACCCATATTTGGGGTTGAAATGCCTAAAAAAGCCCTAAAAATCCAAAATGAAATGAAAGAAACTTTCGGTTTTGCCCTCCTCCGTCACGACCTTTCGGTGAACCCCCAAGGGTCCGTCGGTCTTCCAAAACGGAAGGAGAGGCAACGGCGATAAAGGTAAGGTTTTGTTGTTTTATTTTTACGTATATATTTTCGAAAATAAAATATAAAGAAAAAAAATCACCTTTTGGATTTTTGAATTTTGTTTTTGATTAATATTGTGTGTATATTTCTCTGAAAAAACTACAAACTAGTGGTGGTGGCTTTTATAGCTAGTTTGCATGCTTGTATCTGCTATTTTTTTGCTTGCTTTCGTTTCTGCTACTGTCTCTTGTGCTGTTTCTTTTTTGGTTTGTTTGCAGGTTTTAGCGAGGTCAACGAAAAGGCCTTTGCCATTTCGATGCAAGGCGGCCAAGCCTCGGGGGTTGGGCGCACTGCGGAGGCACGTGGGTGACAGTAGAGGGTGCAGCGCAAGGCATTAGGGTTTTTGTTTTCTTCTGAAAATAGTTTAGGTTGTGGGCTAGGGTTTTTGGTTATTTTTGGCCATATGGGCTGCTGTAATTTGGACTGTAATTTATTATTATTATTATTTATGTTTCTGTTTGGGCTCGGGCAATTTGGGCTGATTACACATATGTTAATTTTTGTTTCAGGTATTGTTGAATGCACCAGGAGGGACAAGCCAGGAATACTCCAAGAAAGCGGTGACTCGGGTTATTATGCATACAGTGAACTATTTAGAAAAGTGACGTATAGTAGGATTACGCCTTAAAGAGTCTATCTTTAGCAAACTTTTGTGTTGTAGTAAGTTATGACAAGTCTGATGTATTATTTTATTTTTAAATACTTTTCTTTGTTCCTTTAATAATGAGATCTTAGATAAAATAATAAGAAAATTGTTTTAAGTGTATATGTTGATTGTTTTGAAATTTTTGTTAAGTATTATGTGTAGTAACACCCGAGATCCAAACCTGATGAATCGGGTCGGGTTGAGGGTGTAACATTATGTTTATTTGTCAACAAGAACGTTTAGTTTAGAACTACTTCTTATTTCGATTAATTAAAGTTTGAACATACTTGAGAGTTTTATTTGGATGTGCTTAGCTAGCCTATATAAAGTTCTCTTCATTATTCATTAGATAGACAATTGTTTTTATTCATTAATAAAATTTACAACTTTGGGAGTTAGCTTCTTTGCGCTAGATTGCTTTTTTGTGATTTTTAGTAGTTTTCTTCTCAATTTTTTCCAATGAGTCAGTGTGAATTCATTCGTCATCCTTCAATTTGTCAAGGATTATTTCTTGGAAGGTTTATTAGAGTTATTAATTGAATTTGTTGGGGTTTATATCTTAAAAGGTTTAATTGAACACTTATTCATCTATGTGTCATATCCATCGATTTATTTGACTCATCTTCCACTTTTTATTCTATCATTTCTTTATTTATTATTTTGAATATTTATTGTTTATTTTAAATTTCTTATTTTAGTTTTTTTTTTCCTAAACGTGTTTGGTTTCTTCTTTTAGGTTAAACTCAAACCTTTATTTCTTGAGTCGAACAACTTAAATACGATCTTTTTTTCATTTGTCCTTATCAAAAAGTCACATCCGTCCCATCTAAAATGTCATTACTTTTTGTCACAAGCGACTTTTTGCATTACTCATTCTATCTGATCAAATCACCCATATATTTACCTAACAACCTAAAAAATAGGGGTATGGCATATTAGAGCATGCATACAAGATCCCAAAGGACTTCCTCCCCTTTCTAGTCGGACTGACATTACATGCATCACCTTTGTGTCCTATTCTTTTCTTTTTTACCTAACACAACCTTTCAGTAACTTTCAACACATAAACCTAAATCTACAGTGTGAATTATGTTGGAAAAGTTTAGTTTAGAGATCAATTTTATTGCACAATAGAAAATTATTGTTTTTTTTTTAAATTGAGCCTTAATGTTATTTATAGAAATAACCTATTACTAAATTAGTATTAAAGTTGCACCCAATTATCACTTTGATACTTAAAAGAATTTCTTTTTCAGTTTGGTACCTGCAGTTTCCAAACGTCATCACGTTACCCTAGTCGTTACTCTCGTTACAAAAAAAAATGAAGCACGCCATGTCACCCAATTTTCTATTTTTTTTTCTGAAATAAATGCAAAAAACTAGAAAAAAATATTGTGAAAATTCAGAAAAATAGAAAAAATTTAAGGAAAAATCTAAAAAATAAAAATCAGGAAAAATTATAAAAACTATACCTTTCCAAAACTTAAAAATATAGTTATCTTTTAAAAAAATATAAAATACAAAAAGAAAAAAGAAAAAAAATCATTAAAAATATAGAAAAGAACACAGAATAATATAGATATATATATGTGTATAGTACTTTTTATTAACATTGAAAGTTTTAATATTTTATTTTTTCATAAAAACAATTACACAAAGCTTGTCACTTATTTTAAAAAAAATAATAATTATGATCTCAATTCTATAAACTAAATTATTCTTATACTGAAAGTTTGTCTAAATCAATTTCTTGAATCAATTTAAAAATTAAAATATTAAATAAGTAAAGGCTAAATGGAATTCAAAATGAATGTTATTCAAATGGCAAATAATCTCAACATTGTATTTTAAATCTAAAAATTTCTCATAATTCTTTAAATTTGGAATTAATCAAATAAAAAAAATAGTCAAAACTAATCAAACTCGAAGGCATCTAAATTTAAAATAATTAAACTCAAAATGAACTCAAATCTCAAATGAAAAAGGTTCATTGAAGAAAATTATGACACGGAAATCTATCGCAATGGCAGCTCCATATAGAACCAAAAGTGATTGAAAAACAAACATAAGCAACTTGTAAGATTAAAGCCCAACGCATTTTGTACAATTATAATTTAGTACTTGAATCTTGACAAGCTTTGGAAGAACATATTGTGTATAAAAAATAAGTATATTTTCATAATTTCTGGAATTTTTTATAATATTTGTATATTATTTTTTCTTTTTTTTTATATTTCTGTTATTTTTTAATTTTATTATGAAAAATAAAATTTTAAAAAAATAGAAAAACATTGGTGGTGATTAAAAAGTACTGTATATATATTTATATATACATATAATTTCATGTTTCTTTTTTCTATATTTTTAATGATTTATCTTTTTCTTTTTAAATTTTCACTATTTTTAAATTTTATGTTTTTTAAATTCAAGAACATTTTTATAATTTTTATTTTTTCTTGAGATTTTTCCTCATCTTTTACTATTTTTTCGCTTTTTTTTTTGTTTTCTGCATTCATTTAAGAAAAAAAAACAAAAAATTGGGTGACGTGGAGCACTCCCAATGGGCCACATCATCTTCTTTTGTAACAACAGTAACAGTTGGGGTATTGTGTTTGACGTTTGAAAACTTCATGTACCAATCTAATAAAAAATTTCTTTAGATATTAAATTGATAATTGGGTGCAACTTTGGGAAAGGGGGCAAATAGTACGCTAACCCTTTTCTAAAACTAAGTTGTATATTTTATAGCAGTAAACTATTTACCAAATCAGTACTTGTGTTTAGGGCTAGGCGAACTTAGTCATTTCTTGACTTTTTACCAACACAATCTTCTCTATTATTTCCAAATCCGTGACTTAGTTAGAGTATAGGCTCTAAATTCACCAACCAATCCACTAAAAGTAATTTTTAGGTTCCGAATCTTCATCTATTAATTACAACATTATTTAGTTATGGAGTTAATCCGCAAAAAGTATCATGATTGTAATCTCCCTATTATATACCATTAGGAAAGCGACTTATCAAGTGCTCATCAATGAGCTTTTTGTTGGATTTGATACTCTAAGTGTAGTATTTCCTATGAACTCTTGTATTTTTTTGAAAAAAATTAGTTTTAATAATATCCATTAATTACAGTAATACCATTTGTATATTGTCCTCAATGGTTTTTGCATGTAAAGCAAAATAAAAGCAAATATTGGCTCAATAGTTATTTAACGTTTAACTAATACTAAGCGGTATTGTGTGGTTAGATCGTAATACGAAAAGATAACTTGTATTAGTAGATGAATATAAACATATCCTTAGTCTAATTAGAAATGAGCATACCGATTGAAAGACTAATATGTTGTCTATCAAGTCCAATCGGGGAGATGCTTTGTCTTGAGTATCGAAGCGGATAACTCCTATAAGATAGAGACAGATGTGACTAACTGGACTAACAGCACATCGGATAGGATCCAAGTAGAATAGATCCTAGATCTGTTTATGTATAAGTGACTCGTATACTTTGATGCAATTAAAAGTCTAAGTTCAAATACTTAAGGAACCGAAAGCTAATGCGTTGGGTATATGACTTCTACAGTATGTAGCATAATTTAGAATAGTAGAATTCATAGCCCAACTAAATAGGTAAATGATATCCTCTCACAGACATTACATGATAGATGAAAAGTAAAAGTTATCACAGGTCGTTTATCTTTGTGATAAAGGACTTTATTACTATTTGATAGTAATTGACTTTTCATGAAGGAACATGTAATGGTTACAATAAGATAAAATAAGATCATATTAAATTAATAAACACGTTTAATAATAGTTAAAAAATAGGCTTTTTTACAAAAGAATAATTAATTACAAAAATAGATTGAAGGAAAATTTATTTATGAAATTGAGATATTGTTTTTATCAACTTTTTGTTTTGGTAACAATTTTTTTTAATTCAAAAGGGTTTTACCTAACACATTGATGACAATTATTTAAATTTTTACATTTTTTTCCATCGTATATACCCCTAAAAATATAACACCATGTTTGGTTGGGTGTATTGGCTATGCCAATACACCCCTAATCGGTGGGCCCCACCTAATCCCCCTCTAATCTGCCGTTTGGTTTAATGTATTGCTAATCCCCCTCTAATCCGTTACTTTCCTAATCCCCGAAATTCTCTGTTTTGTAATCCCTGCCTCCTCCTCAGTTTACACCCGTTTTACAGCCTTAGCCCTAATTTGCCCTCCCAACTAGAAATCCACCTCCAGCCTCTCCCTCCCAACATCAAACAGAACCTGCGAGCGAAGTCACCTCCACCCGACTCCACCGTCTCAGGTCTCCGGCCCCATTGTTTCATGCTGTTCTGTTTCAGCTGTAGGAACTATTTTCTCATCAACAGATACAGTTTTTACATTGCAAGTTGGTCAGTTTGCAAATCTCCCCCCCTCGTTTTTGCTTATTATTTCACAGAAAGAGATTTTTAGATTTGATTACTTCCTTATAGGTCCTTCATCAAGATGAAAATCCTTTATTATACAGCCTAGTGTTTGGAGAAGGAGTAGTGAATGATGCAACATCAGTAGTTCTTTTCAACGCAATTCAAAAGATCGATGTTTCGAGAATTAGCAGCCGAACATCTCTCCAGTTGATTGGTGATTTCATTTACCTGTTCTCGACAAGTACTGCTCTTGGAGTTACTGTGAGTTAATTACTCTTGAAGCTTTCTTCTGACCGTATGTCATTTATTATAGTGTTAGGAATTTTAGCTTTGATTTTTACTGGAAAATCATATATAAATAAGTGTGGGGTTGGTGATAGGGATTTTAACTTTCGAGTTCTTAGTGTGGGGTTGGTGATAGAGGGCTTCAAATTCTGGAAATTGGAGACAAAGAGTTAGTTTCTGCCATTGATGAAACTAATTTAAGGGTAAAAACAAAAAATCAAAAAGGGGAAATTTGGGAGAGAATTTACTTACAGATTGAAAGGGAAAGCGACGATGATTGTGGAATTTGAACTTTGGGGCATGAAAGCTATGGCAAACGGATTGAAGTTCCATTTTTTTACACCATGTTTGGTTTGGTTATTCCAACAAAACCAGCCACCAGAAACCTACTAGACCTTGTAAATTTCCAGTCCACCAGAAACATACTATTAAAGGATTACTTGATCATTGCAGTTTCAGTTTCACATTTATAAATGGAACTTTTGAATTTATACTTTATTACTGTACTTTCTACTGCATTTTTTAGCAATATAATTTGTGACTGAAAGCATGTAAAATAATTCCATGCCTTTCTTCTATGTTTAATATCCCCTTTTTCTCTTTTGCTCCCTTTCACTTATGGGCCTCTTCATTGCTATATGACTCATCTTTAAGACGTTGCTTTTCTCTTAATTTTATTGCCTTGCTGTTTACCTTCTAGTCTGGAGTGTGAGAAAGTAATCTTATTTCCTTTCAGGAGGAGCTAGAAGGAAAATTCTTTAAAGACAGAAGACCTTTTGATTTGCAAGGTTGGTTTTGCATTTGTTTTCATGATGTTATTCTTTCAATCCATTGTCTCGAGGCTGATTAGCATTTTCATTAGATATAAGCAAAATATGCTTAAAATAAATATTGTGAAATAAACTGAAATAATAAAAGCTGAAATAATAAAATATTGTGAAATGAACTGAAATAATAAAATAAATATTAATGTATAATATATCTAATACTTAAAATAAATATTGTGAAATAAACTGAAATAATAAAAGCTGAAATAATAAAATATTGTGAAATGAACTGAAATAATAAAATAAATATTAATGTATAATATATCTAATACTTAAAATAAATATTGTGAAATAAACTGAAATAATAAAATATTATAATAAAAATAAAAGCTGCTGCGTCATGAACTCTTCAAAGAAGGGTTTAGGTCGTTGAATATGAATGCCTATGCTGATATAATGCATGCATATCTCAATAAATGGTTGAGTGGTTATGTAGTGTTGGCATAGATGCCACTGTATGTTGATTCAAATATGTGCTTTATTGGTTTTCAATTCTGGATCATGCCTCAATTGATTGAGACAAAGAATTGATAATTTGCATTTATTCAGCTGTATTTTTTGGCTATGTTTGTTTTTCATAGGCATGTCTGTCCTGAAACATTGTCAAAATTTCCTCCGATGAAATTAGGACATACATTTATTAGTTGCCCTTTTTTGCGTTTCAACTCTAAGCAATATGAGTATTGCCTTTTCTTTGAAACAAATAGTTTAACCAGCCACAGACACATGTAGAAACCTATGATATCATGTAAAGTTACTAAAATATTTGTGCAAACCTTTTTTTTAAGTCTCAGAAAACATGAGGGCATCATCCACTTCATAATATAGAACAGGGGGCCTTTTGATATGGATTACTCATCAGAGTATCCGCATATTGAGAAATAAAAGGAATGAATGATTTAAACATGGCAATTCATACAAATGTAGATTGTTCTTGTCTTTGTTGACTGCATTATTTGGTTAACTTTATTAACCTATCATCCATGTCTGTATGCACGCTATGTTAATAATTACTTAATTTTTTTAAAATTAAAAAAAATATTTCTATATTTTCTTAAAAAATAAAGTTTTATATCATTTTAATAATTTTTATAAATTTTTAAAACACATGAATGTCGCACTAACAAAATTAAAAGAGTTGTGCAGTTAAAATATTTCCCTAATGTCGAATTATCAAATAATATAATGGTATTTATATATCTCCTAAAAAATCTCACTGCAAAATCACATGATGATTTGTAATATGTAAATCCAAATAATTGTAAATAAATAAATAAAATAAGGAAGCACGCAGCTATAATATTTTATTATTACCTCCCTGTGTTATATCCTTTCAATATATAACCTTAGATTTGTAGTACTAATTTATGATTATCATAATCTAATCCCAATTATAATTATAATAAAATTAGTTCATCTAAATATACACTACCTGTATCTTGATGTGTAATATACTAAAAAGCCCGACCTCGCATATCCCGGACCTTCAAGAGTAAATAAAATTTTTTATAACTCTCAAATTTGTCTATAACGGTAATGATATCAATTAAATTAAGATTCGACCCTCTATTATTATTGTATTTAATATTATTACCTATAAATTAATGTGTTTAAGCATAGTTTTAAAACTTGAAGTACACATATACCAACAATTAATTTTAGGTCAATTATAACAATTATACATACACCAACAATTAATTTTAGGGCAAATAAAAATAAACCAAGAATTAATTTTAGGTCAATTATACATACACCAACAATTAATTTTAGGTCAATTATACATGCTTTATAATTTCTTTATTGTTTGGGTGATTGATAAAGAAATGAAATTAAAGTTGAAACGATATCATTTAGTAGATACTATTTTGCTTCGTGTGTTCTAAATTTGTATTGTTTATTTTATTTGATAATGTGTAATTGCAACTTCAATTCATTGATAGTGTGTTCTAATTTTAATATTGTGCAGTAATGGCCCGTCTGCCTTTAATTGCACTACGTGAGAGGCGTAGAAGAATTGGTATTGCATTGACACTATGGTTGGAAATCTGTAGAATTGCGATTTGGTTCTTATTTAGAATGGGTGCCAGCCTTAGCCTACAGACTTATAGACCAAGGATTAGGTCTTATACCTTAGATTTTTATGCAAAACGGGATTATGTGAAAAGGCTTGTATATGCTAGTGATGAGACTTGTATTGAACAAGTTAGGATGAATAGAACTGCCTTTTTTAAACTATGTGAGATGTTAGAATCGATAGGGGGATTGAAGTCGTCAAGAAACATGCTTGTTGATGAGCAAGTAGCAATGTTTTTACATATCATATCCCATCACCTGAAAAATCGAGTTATCAAGCATCACTTTAGAAGGTCCGGGGAAACTGTAAGCAGAGCTTTTCATAGTGTTTTAAATGCTGTCATACGCTTACAAGATGTCTTATTTAAAAAGCCGGAGCCAATTACAGCCGATTCTTCTGACACAAGGTGGAAATGGTTTAAGGTATTAGACTGAGTTTTATATATAGCTTGTACGACATTTAGTTGACTAAAAATGACATGATTATTCTAACTCAAGGTTTTATATCATGTGATATAGAATTGCTTAGGTGCTCTTGATGGAACCCACATCAAGATTAGGGTGCCAACAGTTGATAAACCTAGATATCGAACCCGAAAAGGTGACATAGCAACAAATATGCTAGGTGTTTGTACACCTGAGATGCAATTTGTTTATGTTCTTCTTGGTTGGGAAGGTTCAGTTGCCGATGGACGGGTGCTTCGAGATGCCATTAGTAGAAGATATGGACTAAAAGTTCCTCGTGGTACAGTGTATAGTTAGAGGAATTTGAATTATTCATTGAGATCAAACTTTGTTTGCTGAATTAATCATTTTTAAAAAAAATATTTTATAGGTTGTTATTATCTAGTTGATGCTGGATACACAAATTGTGAGGGATTTCTTGCACCATTTAGAGGACAGCGATATCATTTGAACGGGTGGCGTCAGGGTTATCAGCCAAGTTCTCCGCAAGAGTTTTTTAATATGAAACATGCCTCAGCACGTAATGTCATTGAAAGATGCTTTGGCTTATTAAAACTTAGATGGGGAATACTTAGGAGTCCATCGTTTTATCCTGTAAAGGTGCACAATAGAATTATTATTGCATGTTGTTTGCTCCATAATTTTATTCGAACCCATATGAGTATTGATCCCATTGAAGCGGAGGTGGGAGAAGGATTACCTACTAATGTGGTGGATGACGATGAACCGAATATCACAAATATTCATCCATCGGATGCTTGGGCAACTTGGAGGATGGAACTAGCCAACCAAATGTTCGATGAATGGCAAACATCTAGAAATTAGTTAGGTTTAGGGACAAATTGAGTTTCAATTGATAAGTTGATGTTATTTTATGTATCTAGTTTATGAAACTTTGGTGGTATTTGATTAAAATTCTGTATTGTACTAAACTTTGTTGAATTATAATTTAATTATCTTTTCATTCAGCATGTGTTATAAATTTAAATTTAGTATTGAACTACCGATATAATATTATAAATTGTTCACCTTTTGATTCATGATATTCAAAATAGTAAATAATGTTAATTTGTTTTTTTTCTTAAGAACAATATGTCAAGTGTTCCACCAACGGGTGCTTCTTCTCAAGCTTCTCGAGGAAGCAAGAGAAAATGGGTTCCAGAAGAGGATGCAGCCTTGGTTTCTTGCATGGTGGATTTGCACAATGTAGGAACATTTAATGCTGATACCGGATTCAAAGCCGGTTATTTGAACGAGCTAGAGAAAATGCTAGAAAAGGCTTTACTAGGAGCAATGTTGAAGGCGAGACCAAATATTGAATCTCGGATTAGATGCTTAAAAAGGGAATGGTCAGTCGTCTACGACATGCTTAATGGTCAAAACAACAGCGGTTTTGGTTGGGACGAGCATAGGCAGCTCGTTGTTGCTGAAGATGCAGTTTGGGAATCCTATGTTAAGGTAAAATGTATTTCAAGTATTTATTTGCTTTTTTACAAAACTTATAACTAATATGATTTCCTCGTTTTTTTCAGAGTCACAAAGAAGCCTCTCAGTTCAGACATCGTTCTTTCCCTTACTACAACCAGCTTACTGCCATATACGCAAGAGATCGGGCGACTGGGAAAGACGCTCAAACAGCTGCTGATGTTCTTAAAGAAATACATGCTGAGGATGATCGTACTACAGATATGAATGAAGAGAGAAACACATTCTATGACTGCGAAGCTGACGTCTCTTTAGACGACATGGATGTTTCCGGTATGGATCCGCGAGGAGATAGAGATCAAGGGGGTTCCTTATCTTCAAACAAGAGAAAAAAGAAATATGATGCTCGTGATAATGTGTATGCTTCATTTGAGGAGGCTGCCACCTTGTTGGGGGAAAAAATCCAGGCCGTTGGCGATAGAATCAGTATGAGTATTGCATCCGAGGTGGTAGTTCAGCAGAAGTCTGAAGAAAAGATGGAAGAGAAAGCTTCAAATTTATATTCAGCCTTATGGTCAATTGAAGGTTTAACCGACGATCAGCGGTATGATGCTTTGAGTAAAATTCCCAATCATCCAACTCAAATGATCGTTTTCTTCAGTTTACCTTCTGTTGCCCGATTGGAATGGGTCAGAAGATTTCTTTCTCACCATTAAATATCAATGTTCAAACTTTTTGATGTTGTAAAACTTTTGAACATATTGATTATGATGTACAATTTCATTTTCATCTAACTTTTTCTTAGTATAAGTTAATTATGTTTATGCAGAATATAATTTTCAAGTTATATATTTAATAATAATTATGTTAATTTATATTTTACAGTATCATATATTATGATTTGAGTAAATTAATATAAGAATATTAATTATTAAGAATTTTATTAAATTATATAGTTTAATTAAAATATATTTAATAATAATTATGTTAATTTATATTTTACAGTATCATATATTATGATTTGAGTAAATTAATATAAGAATATTAATTATTAAGAATTTTATTAAATTATATAGTTTAATTAAAATATATTTAATAATAATTATGTTAATTTATATTTTACAGTATCATATATTATGATTTCAGTAAATTAATATAAGAATATTAATTATTAAGAATTTCATTAAATTATATATTTTAATTAAAATATATTTAATAATAATTATGTTAATTTATATTTTACAGTATCATATATTATGATTTCAGTAAATTAATATAAGAATATTAATTATTAAGAATTTTATTAAATTATATAGTTTAATTAAAATATATTTAATAATAATTATGTTAATTTATATTTTACAGTATCATATATTATGATTTCAGTAAATTAATATAAGAATATTAATTATTAAGAATTTCATTAAATTATATATTATTAATTAAAATATATTTAATAATAATTATGTTAATTTATATTTTACAGTATCATATATTATGATTTCAGTAAATTAATATAAGAATATTAATTATTAAGAATTTCATTAAATTATATATTTTAATTAAAATATATTTAATAATAATTATGTTAATTTATATTTTACAGTATCATATATTATGATTTCAGTAAATTAATATAAGAATATTAATTATTAAGAATTTTATTAAATTATATATTTTAATTATAATATATTTAATAATAATTATGTTTAAATATGATTAAATTATTTATTATTGATATTAATAATCTTATTAAAATTTAAATAACAATAACAATAATAATTTACCAAAACAAATTTCTGCTAATTATAAGAATTTTATTAAATTATATTATTAATTAAAATATATTTAATAATAATTATGTTTAAATATGATTAAAATATTTATTACTGATAATAATAATCTTATTAAAATTTAAATAACAATAACAATAATCATTTACCAAAACAATTTTATGCTAAGGGTATTCTAGTCATTTTAGTTTTTTCCATTATGCTATTACACCTCTATTCCATTCAACCAAACACAAGATTACTATTACGCCTCTATTCCATTACATTCAACCAAACAGTGGATTAGCTATTACACCTCTAATCCAATACACTTCTAATCCCAATACACCTCTAATCCAATACGCCTCTAATCCAATACAGCGAACCAAACGTGCCTAAATATTTTGAAAAGTAACATTAATAAAAAATTATTCTTTTGATATTGGTAGAAAGTTGGACGGCGCCGCCAAAATTTACTTATGGAATAAAAGTTCCCATCTTATCCCGCAAACTTTATCTTTTGTGGAATGTTTTGTGACACAATGTTTTTTTAAAAAGTTATTTTAACATTTTATTTTATTTAATTTTAGAATTTAAATTTTTTAAGTCACTTAAAATGAATAAAAAATTAATAGTTAATTTTATTGATGTGGCATATACGTGAATTATCACATTAATAATTAATTAATTTTTTAAAATTAAAAAATTATAAAAATATTTTAAAAAAATTTAAAAAAATTTAAAAATATAATATACTTTTAATATTTTTTAATTTTTAAAAATTAATGAAAAGCTAATGTGACATTCGTGTATTCTAAACCAGTATAATTAATAAATATTAACTTTTTCATTTATTTTATGTTGATTTGGCAAACAACTCAAATTTAGAAATTAAAATAGATGAAAAATTAAATAGAAAATTAAACCAACTATTAAGCCAAATTTTACAAATTTTTTTATAATTTTATAATAATTTATTAATTAAAATCGTATTTATAATTGAAATGAGGAACCAAAATTCCACCACAATCCTTATAATAAACTTACTTCTCTTGACCCTAAACGAATACTCGAATAATCATGATCACATTTAAAGGATTATAAATTTATTTTGTTGATGGATATGGTCTTTCATAATCAACGAGACAGAATGGAAATTCTTGAGGTGACCCAAGTTGCCCCAACCTCTAACTCACCAGAATCAACGACTGAATTCCGTCTTCCACTCACTTTCTCCGACATATTGTGGTTCACGTCTCCTCCTGTTGAGCGCCTCTTCTTTTACCAACTCGACGAGTTAACCCCTGCCTGTTTCAACTCAGTTATCCTCCCAAAACTCAAGCGCTCTCTTTCTCTCACACTCGTCCATTACCTCCCCCTCGCTGGCAATCTCAAGTGGCCACCAAACGAACCTAAACCCATCATTTTATACACTCCAAACGATGGAGTTTCCCTCACAGTTGCCCACTCCGATGCCGACTTTAACATCCTCTCCAGCAATGGGGCCTATGATGCTGCTGAGTTGCATCCTCTCAAACCTGACCTCGTAACTTCAGATATTTCGGCATCAGCTATAGCTGTGCAAGTAACCCTGTTCCCAAATAAGGGGTTCTGCATTGGAATCACAGCTCACCATGCAGTTCTTGATGGCCAAACCACAACCATGTTCATCAAATCTTGGGCTCATATATGCAAGCAAGGCAACGACGAGAACTCACCCTTGCCACCTGAGCTAACACCAATTTTCGATAGGTCTGTTATCAAAGGTCCTGATGGACTTGACATGTTATATTTGAACCAGTGGCTAGCTACTAGCGGGTTAGATTCAGATACAAGTAAGAAAAGCCTGAAAATCACAAGTGCAGGAGGAGGAGCAGCATCAGATCTAGTTCGAGCAACGTTTGAGATTACTCGTGAAGATTTCAAAAAGTTAAGGGAAAGGGTGTTACCTAAACTACCAGATAGTGGGAAAGAAATGCATCTATCAACTTTTGTGCTTTCGTTTGCTTATGTAACAACTTGCATGGTGAAAGCTAGAGGAGGAGATGGGGATAGAAAAGTTGCTTTCGCATTCACAGCTGATTGCAGGCCACGATTAAACCCTCCTGTCTCACAAAACTATTTCGGAAACTGTAATAGACCTAAATTTGAAGTGGCGAAAGCAAGGGATTTCCTTGATGAAAACGGGTTTGTGTTTGCTGTTCAGAAAGCAAGTGGAATGGTTAAAGATTTAATGGAGAGATGGGTTCTTGAAGGAATGGAAAGGATTCTATCATATAGTTTAGATGTTCTTAAAGAAACATCTGAGTCAAACCTTCAAATTATAACTGTTGCAGGATCGCCTCGATTTGGTGTTTATGGAACAGATTTTGGATGGGGCAAACCCCATAAGGTGGTAATTGTTTCCATTGATAAGAGTGGAGCTATTTCCATGGCAGAAAGTAGAGATGGGAGCGGGGGGGTTGAAATTGGTTTGGCTTTGAATAAGCACGAGATGAACAATATTTCTTGGTTGTTTCCAAGATACGTTTAACGGGAGGGTTTATTTTAATTTATTTTGTTGTTTTGTAATGATATTTTATTAATATTATATGAAAATCATGCTTGATATTATGCTATTTTTCATTTAAGCAGAATTTATGCTATTTAAGCAGAAAGAAAACATGTGGAGGTGGGGTGTTCAAAATTCGGGTAAAATTGAAAAAATTCGGTTAATTGATCGAATTCGGTTAATCGATCGGTTAACCGAATTTTTTCGGTCGGGGTCAGTTAATTATTTTTTAATTTTTCGATTAACAGTTAATTCGGTTCGAAACTGGTCGGTTAACAGAATTTTTTCAGTTTAATCAAAAAAATTAATAAATAAAATTATAATATATAAGTAGGCTCACTATTCATCTAAGCCCAATCCAAACCCAAGTATTCAACCCAACCCAATTGCCCAACCCAATTATAAAAATTACAAATAATTTAATAAATAAAAATAAAATTCTAAAACTAAAACTAAAACTAAAGTCTAAAAGTCTAAAAATAATTTAATTATGTAGTGATTCAATTCGGTTAATTCGGTTAATTCGGGTAATCCGGTTAATTCTGTTAATTCGGGTAATTCGGTTAATTTTTAACCAAAAATAAAAAAGACATAATTTTCGGTTAATTCGGTTAACCGACCGAATTAACCGAAAAAATTTAGGTTCGGTTAACAGTTAAAAATTTTGAAAGGTCGATTAATTCGGTTAATGTTATTTCGGGTTGGTTAACCGAATGAACACCCCTATGTGGAGGTGGTTGATTGCTTACCCCACTTTTATCTATTTGTCCAAATAATGCTTTATTTGATATATATGTTAAGGAAATTTCGAAAAACACTGATGACTGAGAAGGGCCTTTATTGGTTTCCACAAAAGCATCGTACAAGCATTAGTTAAGTGATGGAGCCATGTTAGCTGTAGGGGTGAATTACCCATAAATGCCGGTATGTTTGGAAAATTACCTAATTAGATTAGTTTTTCTAAAATTTATCGGATTAGGCCAAATTTGGAGAGAGAGAACAAAAACGAGTGTTTTCCATAATGCCTACCCCGCACCCCAGCGGTCAAATTATAATGGCTCCCCCCCAACGACTATTTCAACGAAATTTTAACCCTCTGTCTTTAATCGGACCATACTTGAGAGATGCAAGATTTTTGCATATGGCCCCGTATAGGTAGATGGTGTAAATTGGACCCTACACTTATAAGCGCGTTGGTGAAAAGATGGAGACCCGAGATGCACACATTCCATCTTACTATCACACTCGAGGATGTGCAGTTACAGCTTGGGTTACAGGTGGATGGCAGTTGTCGCATTAATTAGAGAGATGTCTGCGAGCAACTTTATTGGTTTCCACAAAAGCATCGTACAAGCATTAATTAAGTGATGGAGCCATGTTAGCTGCAGGGGTGAATTACCCATAAATGCCGGTATGTTTGGAAAATTACCTAATTAGATTAGTTTTTCTAAAATTTATTGGATTAGGCCAAATTTGGAGAAATAAAACAAAAACGAGTGTTTTCCATAATGCCTACCCCGCACCCCAGCGGTTAAATTATAATGGCTCCCCCCAACGACTATTTCAATAAAATTTTAACCCTCTGTCTTTAATCGGACCATACTTGAGAGATGCGAGATTTTTGCATATGGCCCGTTAGGTAGAGGGTGTAAATTAAACCCCACACTTATAAGCGCGTTGGTGAAAAGATGGAGACCCGAGATGCACACATTCCATCTTACTATCACACTCGAGGATGTGCAGTTACAGCTTGGGTTACAGGTGGATGGAAGTTGTCGCAGCTAATTAGAGAGATGTCTGCGAGCAACTTTTGGAGAGGGTTTCGGACTTGATTTATGGAGCTTGGATAGATGTGAATTGGATGAAAAGAAATTTTGTTGGGCTCAATGCAAAGTCGAGTAAAGTTGAAAGAGTGTCATATTGAAGTTTGGTTTGGTAAATTTTGACGTTTGGCTAGTTAATTAAGGAAACAAGACTAAATCGTAAAAGATGTAAAACTTAATCTCTATTGATTGCTATTAGCTAAATGCGTGTTTAATGTTTGTTTAAGGATCTAAATGGTAATTATACCCTTTTTAAGGTTATTGGACGGTTAGTGAAGGAAATTGAATTAAATATATGTGTTTTATAATATTAATTTCTTTAGTTTGAAGCTTGATGATGAAATAGGACTATTTTGTAAAGTGATTTTGGATAGTTTTTAAGTTTAGGAGCTAAAACAATAAAATATTAAATTTAGCATGAAATTCTTGTAAACTTTCATTAATTATAGGTTGTAAAAGAGTAAAGATGAATTAGGCCTAAGGGTTTTGGGCTTAATTTTGAAAAAAAAATTAAGTTTCAATTTAGGGACTAAAGTGAATAAAAGGTAAAAGTTCAGGGAAAATTGCTAAGTAGTCCTCGGTGTGGTGTTATAATGATGGAGATAGTATGAGAATTGTGTTAAGGCCCGTGTGAGCTTAGTGAATGATTAAGATACAAATGACATGTCATTAGGATTTATCAAGCACTATGTGCCAGTGATTATATTGATCAGGTACTATGTATCAGTGACCATATTATTAGGTATTGTGTAACAGCCCGGTTTAGACCCTAGTCGGACAGTGATTTCGGGACCACAAATTCAAGTTAGAAATATATTTTAATATTATTTTTGGTGTCTACAGCATGTTAATTTATATGTGTGAAAATTTTGTGTGAAAATTTTATCGTTTGTATGCTCGATTTTATAAAAAAAAACTTAATCGCGTAAATTGTAAAAGTGGCATTCTAATTGTTAAAGTGCTTAATTGCTTTGATTAATTAATTATGGAGTCCTTAAAATGAAATTTAGCCATTGAATACATGAATGAACGGTAATGGCATGCATTATATGATTTTATTATTAAATCATTAAGGTTATATTGGTAAATGGATAATAAAATGTAATTAAAATAAAACAAAATAGGAAATGGCCATGCATGTTCATCTTTTGGCCAAATATTGAAGAGAAAAAGAACCATTTGAAAGCTTTAAAGATTCGGCACTTTGAAGCTTAAATTGAGGTATGGATTTTGTTTGGTTTTCGATAATTTTTACTTTTTTGAGATCGTTGCTTTGTATATTACCTAGCCCATGCTTTAATTTTCAAAATTGATGATGAATTTGAGATTTTCCATTGTTGATAATGTGATGAATTTGTTGTTTGATGATAAAAAATAAATCTTTAATGTTTGATTATCATGTTTAATTAAGTGATTTTTTTATAAAAATCTAAATTAGGGATTTATTTGTGAAATTTGAAATTTTTGGGGTTTAAATATGAAATGAATGAAATATATGAGCTGATAGGGACCATAGGAAGATTCGGCTAAGGCATGGCTTTGATGAATTTTGTGTATTTAGTGTATTTTTGTATTAATGACTAAAATGTTAAAAATGTGAAATTTGGGGGCTAAAGTGTAAATGCCCTAATTAGGTGTTTATGGATTGAATTAAATGAGATGTGTTATTAAATAGCCAAATTTGAATTTATTTAGATCAAGAAAAGAGGAAGTCGGATTTGGATCGGAGAAAATCGAAGGTTGTCGAATAGTCGTTTCGATCCGTTCCTGTCCGTACGATGTAAGTTTGTAAGTAAATAAATGTAGTTAAATTTGAATGTATATGTGTTATAAATGCCGAATTGAATTTTAATGAATATATATGTACATGCCAAATTATTTTTAAGTATGGGAGAATTGTTTACGAGCTTAATTCAATTGAATTACGGCATCCGAAAGCCTGTACGAACCATAGGATTCCGATATGTGATATCGTGTAAGACCACGTCTGGGACGTTGACATCGATTTGATATTTACGTGTAAGACCATGTCTGGGACATTGGCATCATATATGATTTCGTGTAAGACCCTGTCTGGGACAGTGGCATCGTTATTTGATTACATGTAAGACCACGTCTAGGACGTTGGCATTGTACGAGCTTTTTGAGCTATCCGAGTATTCTTTTTTATTTCGAATGGTTTAACGGGAAATGATGCGACAAAATTGAATGTGAGTTTGAATTAAACGATTCAAATATGTTTGAGTTATATGAAGTGTGGAAGTATAGGTAAGTATTGTGGTATAACATGAAAATGTGAGCTAATTACTTAAATATGATTATATATATGTGTGTTCAAGATTGGGAGTATTCAACCTACTTGTATGAATTATAAATGTTCTTTGGTAAACTATTTGCTTATGACTTACTAAGCTATTTAAGCTTACTGTGTGATTGCTCGTTCGTTGTTTTATAGATTTTGGAAGCTAGTTACGAGCTTGGGGATTGTCAAAGAAATCCCTCACACTATCGAACGATATTTTTGTATTTTTAAAACTTGAATTATGAACTTATGGCATGTATAGGCTAGCATTTGTTTTGATTGGCCTTGAATTTTGTATATGTGTTTGGCCATGTGAAAATGGCTTGATTATAATATTATGGCTTGTGTGTATGTGGTATGACTTATACTTATTTTGGAGGTATGTTTTATGTTTTACATGCTTGAAGGGTTTGGTTTTATGATTCGACAATGAGTAATAAAAAGTATGATGAACAATCGACCAACAAATTAGCTCATATGGAAATGTGTTTTATGGTATAACTTGTGTAGTAGATGGATGTGTATTTGAATCGTGGTGCATGTATCTATAAGCTATGTGATGACTTTGCTATAAAACGATAAATTAGTATTTGGTGTGGCTTATTATTGACTTATTTTGGATGTACAATTTGTTTAATGAATTGGCTTGAAGGTGGTAAATGATGTGTATGCATTTTCGGTCTTATAGGTAGCATATTTAAGAAGTATGATATGTGGTTATTTTGTGTGTTATATGATGACATGATTCAAAATGAATAAATAGGTAAGAAGACAGAAAGATGAGTATATCATTGATGGTGTAATGGTTATTTGGCTGCAATTTGAAATGTTAATTAACTACATGTTTTAAAATGGTTTGGCTTGATCATTTGAAGCTAAATTTAATGACCGAATATAGGGATAATTGATTTGTTGTGTTTATGTGTTGGGGCATGATAATTAGCATGCAAATTGGTGTACTTAAAATCGTTGCTTATGTTCAAAAATTGTTTAACGTGACTATGGTATAATGCACATAGGTTGGTAATGTTTACAAATGTATTTGGCTGTATAGTGAAGCTTGCCTATGTTTTTTTTTATTTGTATTGCTAATAAGGTGTGTGAAAAACTTAACCTAAGTAAATGTGCGCATATGCATAACATACAAATTGCTATTTTTTTATAAATTAGTTAATGAATTGGGTTAGCCATGATTTGGTATTTGAATTTAGAAATGGCTTCGTTTTAGAGTGTTATGCGCATGTATATATGTCTTATAAAATGATATATTTGATGATTAGTTAAAGATATGGATTGTTATGACTTAGTATGCATATATGCATAGTTTATAAAATAGCATGGCTAGAAGTTTGCTAATGAAATAAATATATGCAACAGATGATTTGACATAAGCTTTGTAAATATGATGTAATGATATAAGCTTGAATATATTATAAATATTTGAATGGTATGAATATGATAGTAAATAGGTTCGAATAATGGGTTTGTAAAGCATGCAATATTTTATTGATGTATGATAGCTTGGTACAAATTTTAAAAAGGTTAAGAGTATTGATTGATTGAATTTTAGAGTGCCATGATCTTGGGTCATAAGGTTCGGCTATTGGAGTTATATAGTATATGTATTATGATATGATGTATATTAATTGGGTCGAATAGGTGATTAAATAAATAATATTGATATGTTTAAATTTTAAAGCATAAATTGCTTATGTATTAAAAGTAGTAAAGCATAATTGGTTTTTAGTTGGTTAAGTGATCTATATGTGCGAATGTGAATTATATGATTTAGCTGCTAGTTATTATTCGAGTTTAAAAATTTTTGGATTGAGTTAATATAATTTGTGCATAAGTTAAAATGAAAGACTGTTCTGAGTTGTGTTTTGGTCGGTAATGCCTCGGGACCCTAATCCAGCAACGGAGACAGGTTAGGAGTGTTACACTTTGTATCGGTGTTATATTTATGGTTCATGTGTATACCATGTTAATAGATAGTATGGAATGATGTACTAACCTATTTGGTTATGTTGTGAAAGATATAAGGTGATTATGGAACAATAAGTATGTATGTTATTTGCATTAAGTAAATTATGAAATGTCAGGTACGTTGTGCTTAAATTTTATACGAACTTACTAAGCTTTAAGTAAGCTTAACTTGTTTCATTTTCTTCCTTGTAGATTGTCGGATTCGTGTTATCAATTGGATCATCTTTGGAGAATCACACTATCTGTCAACTCTTTTGGTAGATTTTTATCCATTTTGGAATAGGTTATAAATGGCATGTAAATAGGTGTTTTGGTTTCAAATGTACATATATGCAAGTTGTGGGTTGAAATAGTACATGAATGTTAAACTGGAATTTTGGCTAAGTTGGTAGCTTTATGGATATGAAAGTCTATTTATATGAAATTCTTTGATCTTGCTCCATAGGTTATAAGGTACTATGGAATGGATAGGTATGGCATGTAAATACATTAGATGTTATATGTTTGAGCTCTTATGTAACACTTTATGTGAAGTAGATTTTAAATTGGTTAAGTTAGGTTATGTGGTCCATAAGGTAAGGTTAAGGCAAGTATTTATAAATGCTATGTTTTGGTATTTGAAATGATGATTATGTGAGAATGTTTAGGTATGTGATTTTTGGTATGAATGATGATGAATGTGTGATTGTAAATGGTTCAATTGAGGTGCCAAGTGTGGCATATTGGTTAGGCATTTAGGATGGATGTTTTAAGGTGTGGTTTTGGAATATATTTTTATGTTTTTGATCAGGTTGATTAATGGTTAAATGCTTACTTGTGGCTTAAGTGAACCTAGGATGTTGTTGCTTGGTTTAGAAGGTATTTTAGGTTCACACAGTCTAATACACAGTCTGCCACAGGATAGTGTGCCATACATGGGCATATGGCATGGCTATGTGGTCTATTTAATTTAGGTGCTAATTGGTCCACACAGCTACAGTTTGTTACACGGCCTGGCAACACAGCCATGTGACCCAGTCTTACATGGCTTTAGTTTGTTTCACGGCTTAGACATACAACCATGTCTTCTAGCATTATAGGGCATCAGCCTGTCACATGGCCTGGCCACCCTACAGTGTGACCCATGTTTTTACTTTTTACTTATTATTTCATAAAAGTTTCAAATTAGTCATGATTTGTTTTCGAGTTGGTTTAAAAGCTTCGTAAGCTCAATTAAGGCTCGGTTTTGGTTGTAAATCATATTACAATGATGCAGTTGAATGCTTGATGTTTTAATTTGATATTTAAGTTGAATTCTTGGATGATAGATGTTGTTAACTGTTGTAACATCTTGTAGCTCGGGTCCGAAAATCGAACCAGGTTAGGTGTGTTACATTACAAGTTTATTAAAGTTCAATGGTTAATACTATGTCGTGCTACTGGACATGTCCGACAATTTTCTAAACTTCACCATAGACTTCAATCGTCGTTCACGACCATCGTTGCCCTTCCAATTGATTCCACTTCTTCTGGGATCTCGCCATTTATCACATTTCTTCGTAGTTTGGTTTCTTACACGAACACAACTGAAGAGATATCCTCGATTGAGGCTGTTATAGGTTAAATTGAATAAGGCATAACATTCCTCCCCTATTGATTCCTCATTTTGGGAATTGAGGTTGCATTTGAAAGCTTTTATTTTGTCATCGATTTTTATAATAACCTCATTTTGCTCGAGATCGATAGTCGATTTAAAAGTGGCAAAAAATGGCCTACCCAATAGAATGTGGATTTACTAATTTTCCCTAAAGTTAAGGACTACAAAGTCTAAGTTCATGTAATAGCCCGAATTTGGGCCTAGTCGAAACAGTGGTTTCGGGACCACAAATGTAATATTTTGAAAATTTCTACAGTAAGATATTATCCTTGGTATAGTAAAATAAGGAAATAAAGTAACAAAAAGGGAAATTTTGAGTTATGTCAACATTGAGAAGTAAATTATGACATATTAATGCAATGAAGGATTAAATCGCAAAAGTGAGAAAAGTATTGTTGCCTAAGAGTAAATACTCAAAATTTGAGGGGTTAAAGTGTAAATATGAAAAAGTTGAAGGACCAAAGGTGTAAATATTTTAAGGGTGGAATGATCTAGAAACTAAGGAAAATGGATGAATTAGGACCAACTTGAATAAGATAAGAATTATGAGGGACTAAATCGTAATTTTACCAAATTAAGTGTGACTCAATGATGGAATTTTAAAAGATTATGAAGGGAAAAATGGTCAATTAGAAGAGAGAGAAATCTAGAAGGCGATGATGATGATCTAGAAGGCGATGATGATGTTGGTGATATTTTAGATTAATTAATTAAATAAATATTAGTTTATTAATATTTTAATATGATTTTTAAATGATATTTTATTAATTTATTATTATTCTATTTAGTATATATATGAAAGGAAAGATGAGGAATTATCATCTTCTTCCCCATGCAACCAACGTATGAAGAGGAAAGAAAGAAAGAAACTTTCTTTTCTTTACAATTTGGTCCTTTTATAAAAATTCACCATTTTCACTTAGAAATCAAAAGAATTTCCATATCCATCAAGAGAGAAAGATAACAAGGAGACTATGGGGAGTTAGAATATCAAGTTAGATTCAAGAAATAGAAGCTGGAGGAGAGAGAAAATCAAGTTAAAGATTGAAATCAATTGAGCAAGGTAAGAACATCAAGATTTCAATATATTTTTGAGTTTGATATTATTGAAAAGGTATGAAATTGATGTTAATGTAGAGTTTTATTATATAAGGTTTTATGTTCTTGGTATGTTAGTGAAGAGAAAATAAGAGAAAGTGATGAGAAATAGTGTAGAGAAAGAAAATAAGAGTGTTATAAACTTAGTAATCAATATTTTACACTAAAACAGTTTGGACAGCAGCAGTAGGTTAACTTTGAAAAATAACCAAAAATTGTGGGAATTGAATTAGAAGATTAATAAAATATAAAATTAAATCTTATTGAGTCTAGTTTCTCATACAAGAAACGGTGTAAGTAATAGAATTGTAAATTATGAGATATAATAAATTTTGTGAGACAATGTCAGAATGATTTCGGGTTCCCCTGTTCTGACTTTGGAAAATCATCAAAAATTGAAGAAAAATAATTATGAGTTATAATTTATATGATTAGAATCCTTAATGAATCTATTTTCAAATTAAATAAACGGAAACATCATCTAAATTCTTTACAATTAGATAATTCAATTTTAGTGAAGAGTGGTCGGAACTGTCAGACAGCAAAATAGGGGAAACTTTAAAAAATAAACTGTACTATTTGGCTGAACCAAAAATTCTAAAAATTTTATGGCAAGAAGGTATGTAAGTCTAGTTTCAGGGAAAATTAACGGATCTTAATTTGGATTTCTGTATCTCAAGATATAAATGATTTAGTGACTATGACTCAAATGGACAGCTTTGAATAAATTTACAAGAAAATAGTGAAATTATAGATAATGTTACTTATAAGCATGTTATGTAAATTAAGGATGTGGAATGGAGAGGAGGAGGAGGAAAATAAATTTATGAATATTATGCTAGCATGGATTTGCATTTCAAATGGTTAATTTGCATGATTTGGGCTCAAGGACTAAATTGAATAAAAGTAAAACTTTAGGGGCAATTTTGGAAAAATGTCAAAAAATGACCAAATTGCATGAAATGAATTGTTTTATTATTTAAATTACTAAATTGAATGAAATATTAATTTAGATCAATATTGGGTGGAAATTCGAGAAAAATAGAAATTTTTCAAAATGTCCCCGAATTTTGGTATTTTTGCAATTTAGCCTGGTAAGTTCGTATGAACTATATTTTGTATAATTTTAATTGAATTGAATGCTATTTGGTAATGAATATTATATATATGTGTGTTTGGAATTGAATTATTATTGGATGTTTTGAAATGATTATCGGAAGCTCAATTGGGTTGGAGATATATCACATTATCCATTGGTTCTATCGGAAATTTTGGATGATTTGATTCTGGTTATTGTATAAGTTAAATTGGTTAATGTTAGCTCATAAATGTTTTGATTTTGATTGGTTATAAATATGAATGCTTGATGAAATAAAATGTCTAAAAATTAATTTGTAAACTCTGGTAATGCTCTATAACCCTATTCTGGGGAAGGATACGGGTTAGGAGTGTTACAGTTCAAATACTTAAGGAACCGAAAGCTAATGTGTTGGGTATATGACTTCTACAATATGTAGCATAATTTACAATAGTAGAATTCATAGCCCAACTAAATAGGTAAATGATATCCTCTCACAGACATGACATGATAGATGAAAAGTAAAAGTTATCACGGGTTGTTTATCTTTGTGATAAAGGACTTTATTACTATTTGATAGTAATTGACTTTTCATGAAGGAAGATGTAATGGTTACAATGAGATAAAATAAGATCACATTGGGAGAATAGATTTATCCCAATGAGATTAAGGATATCCTATGAGGGTAACACACTTATGACAAGGTCATTGAACGAACACTGGTTAAGTAGCTTTCGTAATGGTAAGTAATTAGGGCTAGCCCAGTCACGATACTATAGTGGAATGACTTCGTGATTAAATGAGTTTATAATTAATAGGCGAAAAGCTGAAATTTAATTATAAATCATTTGAGCATTAATTCATATGTCCAATCGGTCCATTTGCTAGCTTGTTGAAACTGAAAATGAATTGTATGTAGAATCAAATAAATAGAAATGGATGAAAATGATAAAGATAACGAAATGAGTTATATTTGCAAATGATAAATTTTCCCCTCATGTTATTATACTAGTAACCAAGTGAGGCATAAATGTTATATTTATCAGTTCAAAAGTTTTTCAAACTCGTACTTTTGTATAGACTAAATTTCTTTCTCACCTATGTGAATAAACACATTTATTTTGTTTATAATAATAATTCATAATAAGTACAAAATATATTTAGATTAAATATGAAAATTATTTATATTAAATTAATAAACAGATTTAATAATAGTTAAAAATAGGCTTTTTTTACAAAAAAATTAATTACAAAAATAAATTGAAGGAAAAACTATTTATGAAATTGAGATTTTATTTTTATCAACTTTTTGTTTTGGTAACATTTTTTTTTCAAAAGGGTTCTACCTGATACATTAATGGCACTCATTTAAATTTTTTTCATTTTTTTCTCCCATCATATATACACGTGAAAATATAAGTATTTTAAAAAGTAGACATTGATGTTAGCTGACGCAATGGTAAGATCACTAAAAATTTCATCTTTTGGTAGAAAAGTTGGATGGTGCCTTTGTTTATATTGAATAAAACGTGTTATATAGTGTGTGGAGCCCGTAGCCTTCACGGTTTGGAAAAAACGGAGAAAGTTTCGTGCTGGATTCATCCCCCTGAAACAATAAGCGTCATTCATTCATTCTTCCTTCCTTTTCAAAGTTCCCATCTTATCCGCCCAACTTTGATCTTTTGTGTTGTGACACAATGTTTTTTTTTTTAAAATAGAAAATATTTTTAACCTTTTATTTTATTTTATTTTTAAATTTATATTATTTTTCAAATCACTTAAAATAATAAAAAAAAATTAATAGATAACTTATATGTGAATTATAACGTTAATAATTAATTAATTTTTTTAAAATTATAAAAAATATTTTAAAATTTTTTATTTTTTAAAAATTAATAAAAAATTAATACAACATATACATGTCAATCTATGTGTATTCCACATCATTGTAATTAATAAATATTAACCAACTATTAAGCCAAATTTTACAAATTTTTTATAATTTTATAATAATTTATTAATTAAAATCGTATTTATAATTGAAATGAGGAACCAAAATTCCACCACAATACTTCTCTTGACCCTAAGGGTGCGTTTGGTTCGCTGTATTGGATTAGAGGTGTATTGGATTAGAGGTGTATTGGGATTAGAGGTGTATTGGATTAGAGGTGTAATAGCTAATCCACTGTTTGGTTGAATGTAATGGAATAGAGGCGTAATAGTAATCTTGTGTTTGGTTGAATGGAATAGAGGTGTAATAGCATAATGAAAAAAACTAAAATGACTAGAATACCCTTAGCATAAAATTGTTTTGGTAAATGATTATTGTTATTGTTATTTAAATTTTAATAAGATTATTATTATCAGTAATAAATATTTTAATCATATTTAAACATAATTATTATTAAATATATTTTAATTAATAATATATAATTTAATAAAATTCTTATAATTAGAAGAAATTTGTTTTGGTAAATTATTATTGTTATTGTTATTTAAATTTTAATAAGATTATTAATATCAATAATAAATAATTTAATCATATTTAAACATAATTATTATTAAATATATTATAATTAAAATATATAATTTAATAAAATTCTTAATAATTAATATTCTTATATGAATTTACTCAAATCATAATATATGATACTGTAAAATATAAAGTAACATAATTATTATTAAATATATTATAATTAAAATATATAATTTAATAAAATTCTTAATAATTAATATTCTTATATGAATTTACTCAAATCATAATATATGATACTATAAAAGAAATTTTGAAATAATTAATATTAAATATATTTTAATTAAAATATATGATTTAATAAAATTTAAAATAATTATAACTAATAAATTATATTTCCAACTGAAACAAGCCAAACAACATAAGCAGTATTAGAACGGGGATTATTAAATCGACTTTTGTAGTATAAAGTTCCAAAAAAATTTTCTTTATCTGTAGATAGAGAGAATCATGTTCATAAAACATATAAAATTTGACGTTGATGAACTGCAGTCTCTTCCATTGTTAATGCAGGTTGAAAGGCTTGATTTCAATAGTGTTACGGCCTTTGTATTTAACTTCAAATAGAAGTTTGTACAATTGCTCCAATTAATATTTTTTTCTTTGCTTCTATTGGCTGGGTTAGAAATTCAAAACAATATTTTTGAAAGACTTGTATAATTTCATCTGCTCAATAATTGGAAAAACTCAATTTGATTTCTTCCTTTAATTGTCTCTTTTTTAAGTACTAATTATCAGCAACAGGCAGGGCGATTTAATGTGGTCAAAACAACCACATCAAGCACTCTCATCTCTTTGTTTGCAGCAAAGATGAACTCAACAGCTTCAAACCATGGCAAAATAAGTACAACATATATAACCAAAACAGGATATGCTTTCTTCAATAACATCTCAACTTAAATAACGGAACATTCATATTATGTTCGGAACACAAAATAGGTAACTTATAAAGTACTGAATAAAAAACAGAAGTGTCCACTGCCATGGTTTATGCAAAGTCCTACCAATTCCTCAACGATTGGCCTTGGCAACTCTCTCGATTTCGTCATTCTTCTTGATGGCATAGCTGCACAAACAACACGAGAATGATGAAGCAAGCTGTCGTAAATAAATGGGATTGCAAGGACAGTTCCTAGTTTCAAAGCAAAATAAGGTTCAAACACGGGAGTTCAAAGGCTGTTATTTACCTGTTAGATGATCCCTTTGCTGCGTTAATAAGCTCATCAGCTAAACATTCAGCGATAGTTTTAATGTTTCTGAATGCAGACTCACGATTACCAGTGGTGAGGAGATAGATGGCTTGATTCACTCGACGAAGAGGAGAAATATCAACAGCCTGACGCCTCACAACACCAGCAGAACCAATACGAGTAGCATCTTCACGAGGTCCACTGTTATATCAATCAAAAATCAACAAGGATTATCAAAGATTGATCCAACAAAGATAACCCAGAATTGGAAGATGTTTTAATTAACATCATCTGCTACTTTAAAGGTTAAAGTCAGCTAGTGATACATTTGAAAAAGGAAATTCTTAAAGGTCATATAGGCCACCTGTTGATAATGGCATCAACAATGACTTGAATTGGGTTCTGATCAGTCAGGAGATAAATAATTTCCATAGCATGCTTCACAATCCTGACTGCCATAAGTTTCTTTCCATTGTTTCGGCCATGCATCATCAATGAGTTTGTAAGCCTCTCAACAATGGGGCACTGAGCCTTTCTAAAACGCTTAACTAAGTACCTCCCAGCAGTGTGTAAAACATATGATAGATTATACACTACTCCACATGTAAAACATTCAACTAAAAGGTTACATGGTACTTTTGCCTCAACTAAACCTATATCCAAAACCACACATTAGAATTTCTCGACAAACAAGCCATAATAAGACCCAGAAATACTGAAAATCGAACATCTTGAAGATTATAGATGCTACTTTTTAAGTAACTTCAGATCAAAACTAAAATCCAAAAATCAAGTGACTTTAGATCAAAATTAAAATCCAAGAAAAGAGAAACAGCATAAAACAAATATTCAAACAAAAGCAAGAAAAGTTGTATAAAATGAATTGATCTAATGAAACAGAAACTCCAAAAAATGAGAATGCAATAGATCAGAAGTTCTCCGCAGTTGTCAAGATTATTAATCAGCTGTTCATTTTTAATGCATGGACAGTATCCTCAGAGACCATTTCACAATTAAAACTCCTGCTTGGCCACGACAAAACAGAAAGTTCAGCCACAGAACTTCTTGCTTAGAAATTAAAATCCACCATGTAATTACGACATTATAAACTCAATCATACTTTATCATTATATAACGGCTTCACCACACATGAAGTTTGAATGGCGAAATAAAGGGAAAAAAACAGAAGCCTAATCCACGCATTTTTAACTTTCTACTCCAAACTAGACTTATTTCAACAGACAACTGAAGAATACAAGATAGAATGATAATGCAGGAGAATTGATAATTTATCCCCAAAAAAACCCTAATTTCAACAGACAAAACCCACCATAGTTGAAGAACACAAATTTATTTTTTGTCAACAAAACAATCATGAGGAAGAAAATTAAAAATCCAAATTAAGTAAAAAAGAGAAGAAGCACTTGCCGCTTCTGTTGATGTTGGTGAAAGATGCCAAGATGAAAGTCGGAGAAAGATCTGAGCGGGTGGAGGTTTGGTTCGGTGGCAACTTCTGTTGATGTTGGGAGGGAGAGGGAGAGGGAGAGGGTGGGGTAGAGAACGATTTCTGCTGGGAAGGGTAAAACAGACACCGATTAGCTAATCCTTTCTTTTGGAAGGGATTGGAAATCAGCGTTGAAGCAGAGAAAATGAGGATTGCGTACGTAACGTAATAGGCCCGTATTAGGGCAATACACCCAACCAAACATGGGATTAAGTGGGCCCACCGATTAGGGGTGTATTGGCAACCAAACATAGCCTAAACGAATACTCGAACAATTATGATAAAGGATTACAACGAAATAGAATGGAAATTCTCGAGGTGACCCAAGTTGCCCCAATCTCTAACTCACCAGAATCAACGACTGAATTCCGTCTTCCACTCACTTTCTCCGACATATTCTGGTTCAAGCTTCCTCCTGTTGAGCGCCTCTTCTTTTACCAACTCGACGAGTTAACCCCTGCCTGTTTCAACTCAGTTATCCTCCCAAAACTCAAGCGCTCTCTTTCTCTCACACTCGTCCATTACCTCCCCCTCGCTGGCAATCTCAAGTGGCCACCAAACGAACCTAAACCCATCATTTTATACACTCCAAACGATGGAGTTTCCCTCACAGTTGCCCACTCCGATGCCGACTTTAACATCCTCTCCAGCGACGGGGTCTATGATGCTGCTGAGTTGCATCCTCTCAAACCTGACCTCGTAACTTCAGATGTTTCGGCATCAGCTATAGCTATGCAAGTAACCCTGTTCCCAAATAAGGGGTTCTGCATAGGAATCACAGCTCACCATGCAGTTCTTGATTGCCAAACCACAACCATGTTCATCAAATCTTGGGCTCATATATGCAAGCAAGGCAACGAAGAGAACTCACCCTTACCACCTGAGCTAACACCATTTTTCGACAGGTCTGTTGTCAAAGGTCCTGATGGACTTGACATGTTATATTTGAACCAGTGGCTAGCTAGTAGCGGATCAGATTCAGATACAAGTAAGAAAAGCCTGAAAATCACGACAAGTGCAGGAGGAGGAGCAGCATCAGATCTAGTTCGAGCAACATTTGAGATTACTCGTGAAGATTTGAAAAAGTTAAGAGAAAGGGTGTTACCTAAACTACCAGCTAGTGGGAAAGAAGTGCATCTATCAACTTTTGTGCTTTGGTTTGCTTATGTAACAACTTGCATGGTGAAAGCTAGAGGAGGAGATGGAGACAGAAAAGTTGCTTTCGCATTCACAGCTGATTGCAGGCCACTATTAAACCCTCTTGTCTCACAAAACTATTTCGGAAACTGTAATAGACCTAAATTTGTAATGGCGAAAGCAAGGGATTTCCTTGATGAAAACGGGTTTGTGTTTGCTGTTCAGAAAGCAAGTGGGATGGTTAAAGATTTAATGGAGAGATGGGTTCTTGAAGGAATGGAAAAGATTCTATCATATAGTTTAGATGTTCTTAAAGAAGCATCTGAGTCAAACCTTCAAATTATAACTGTTGCAGGTTCGCCTCGATTTGGTGTTTATGGAACAGATTTTGGATGGGGCAAACCCCATAAGGTGGTAATTGTTTCCATTGAGAAGAATGGAGCTATTTCCATGGCAGAAAGTAGAGATGGGAGCGGGGGGGTTGAAATTGGTTTGACTTTGCATAAGCACGAGATGAACAATTTTTCTTGGTTATTTCCTAGATGCGTTTAACGGGAGGGTTTATTTTAATTTATTTTGTTGTTTTGTAATGATATTTTATTAATATTATATGAAAATCATGCTTGATATTATGCTATTTTTCATTTAAGCAGAGGTCGATTGCTCCACTTTATGTTATTTAAGCAGAAAAGAAAACATGTGGAGGTGGTCGATTGCTTACCCCACTTTTATCTATTTGTCCAAATAATACTTTATTTGATATATATGTTAAGGAAATTCCGAAAAACACTGATGACTGAGAAGGGCCTTTATTGGCTTCCACAAAAGCATGTACATGCATTAATTAAGTGATGGAGCCATGTTAGCTGCAACGGAGAATTACCCATAAATGCCGGTATGTTTGGAAAATTACCTGATTAGACTAATTTTTTTAAAATTTATTGGATTAGGCCAAATTTGGAGAGAGAGAGAACGAAAATGAGTGTTTTCCACAATGCCTACCCCGCACCCCAATGGTCAAATTATAATGTCTCCCCCCTCCCAACGGCTATTTCAACGAAATTTTAACCCCCGGTCTTTAATCGGACCATACTTGAGAGATGCGAGATTTTTGCATATGGCATGTATGGGTAGATGGTGTAAATTGGACCCCATACTTATAAGCGCGTTGGAGGAAAGATGGAGACCCGAGATGCACACATTCCATCTTATTATCACACTCAAGGATGTGTAGTTACAGCTCGAGTTACCGGTGGATGGGCCGATAGTGATTAGGTCAGTTGTCGCAACTAATTGGAGAGATGTCTGCGAGCAACTTTAGGAGAGGGTTCCAGACTTGATTTATGGAGCCTGGATAGATGCGAATTGATTGAAAAGAAATTTTTTTGGGCTCAATCCAAAGTCAAGTAAAGTTGAAAGAGTGTCATATTGAAGTTTGGTGATAGGATTATTAATATCAGTTCTTGCGTAGGTTTAGACAATAGACCCACCTCGGCCGGCTCCATCGTGGCCTTCTTGCCTTAGATTTCTAGGCGCTTGTCATGGCCTCCTCGTATGCGGTAACTTGCCCCTCGCCTCTTCACCTAGCAAATATGGCTTACCATGGATCCTAAACCAAGACGTGTACTCCGACTAGTAGGCTAACTTGAGAGCGACAATAGCCTCACGAGTAGGTAAAAACTCGTACCTATTATTCCATATGTTGATATATTAGGCGTGGAATGTAGTCCAATTCCCATCCGTCCTCCCCCGCAAGTCAAACGATGCAAATCACGAGATTTTGGAGTGCCACTTGAGTCAATTGCCTGAACCCGAATTGTCGCAACACTCTATCCAATTAGTGCATCTCCATGGTAGCGTACACTACCAATGACACCTTCACGTGCTAGATGTCTGGGTTGACCAAGAATTTCAACGCGATGCACTCTTAAATTGCCGGATAGGAGTAAGAAATTCATTCAAACTATATTAAAATAATAAAAATTTTAGTTATCAATATACTACTAATTTTAAAATGAACTACATTAATATTATATAATTCAAATTTAAAAAATACATACTTCTGCTTCCTATCGTTGGTCTAATAGAGGCCACATATCTCGAAGCTCATCAGGTAGTCCCACGTAACTCAACCCATGGTTCCACCTGTAACACCCCTAACCCGTATCCATCGCCAGAATAGGATTACAAAGCATTACCGGAGTTTACAAATTAATTTTCAGACATTTCATTTCATCAAGCATTCATAATTAGAACCAATCAAAATCAAAACATTCAAAAATACCGAAGTTTACTGAACAATTTCAATTAATTTATGTCAATTACTGTTCATAATTGAAATTAATTATACACCATCATACAACAAAATTAGCTTTTTAAACTCACTTGATATTTATAATTTCTTTTCATACATTAATATAGAAAATAAAATAATTCATTTACTTCAATTTGGTCATTTTCAACATTTTTACAAAATTGCCCCTAAGGTTTCACAATTGTTCAATTTAGTCACTGAACCTAAAACATGTAAATTAGCTATTTTTAAAATAAACTCATATTAGCTGAATATTCTCATTTTTTTTCCTCCTCCACTCCATTCCACATCCTTGGTATATACATAATACCACTATTTAATTGTTTACTTATAACAAGCTGTTCACTTGAGTCATGGTCACTAAATTAATTATATCTTAAGCTACAGAACTCCGAATTGAGATCCACCAATTTTATCTGAAACTAGACTCGCATATATTCTTACCATAAAATTTTCAGAATTTTTGGTTTAGCCAATAAATACAGTTTATTCTTTAAATTCATCCATGTTCTGCTGTCTGACAGTTTTGAATCTTCTTCACTAAAAATTAATTATCTCCTCGTACGGGATTCAGATGATGTTACCATTTGTCTATATTGAAATAGACTCATCAAGTATTTTAAACATATAAATTATAACCCATAATTATTTTTATAAAATTTTTAATGATTTTCCAAATTCAGAATAGGGGAAAACAAAATCATTCTAACCTTGTCTCACAAAATTTATTATATCTCATAAATTAAAATTCCATTACTTACACCATTTCTTCTATGAAAAACTAGACTCAATATGATTTAATTCCATATTTTTTTCATCCTCTAATTCAATTTTCAAAATTTATGGTGATTTTTCAAAGTCAGACTGCTGCTGATGTCCAAAACTGTCTTAGTGTAAAATGTTGATAACCAAATTTATAACACCCTCCTTTCTTTTTTCTATAATATTTCTCATCATTTCCTCTTATTTCCCTTCACTTACATATCAAGAACATAAAATCTTATATAATAAATCTCTATTTTAACATCAATTTCATACTTATTCAATAATATAAAACTAAAAAAATATATTGAAATTTTGATATTCTTACATTGTCCTATTGATTTTAATCTTTAACTTGATTTTGTAACTAATTCACTAACACTTAACATTCCATTTAAACTTCCTAACACAATACTTTATTTCACACAAAAACTTTTGTACACTTTACAATTTATTCTCTTTTTCTATTACTTCAGTATACCATTTTAATTTTCATACAAAATATTAGCACATTCACAATTAATTCAACTAATTAAGCATACTCTATACTTGATTAAAATTAAATAAAGTAAATTTCTTGAAGTACTTACCTTGTCTCTTTAATTTCCTCACTTTTTCTACTATTTTTTCCACTTTCACTTCCAATTTCTCTCTTCCAAGATGATATTTTAACTCTCTAATGTCTCTACTTCACTTCTTCTTTTGGGTGGTCATGAAATTTCTAAAAATTTTGAGAGAAAAGGTGAGATTTAATAGTAAAGGATCAAATTGTAAAGAAGAAAAAAAAACTTTCTTTCTTCTCTTCTCTTCTAACGTGAAATGCATGGAAAGATGGTAGAAATTCTTCATCTTTCCTTCCTTATATGCTAAATAAATAATAATAAAATATCTCATTAAATATTAATAAAATAATATTTATCTAATTAAATAATTATAAAATATCATCAACATCATCATTACTTTCTAGATTTCTCTCTCTTTCAATTGACCATTTTGCCCTTCGTGATCTTTTAAAATTTCATCCTTGAATCATCACTTAATTTGGTAAAATTGCGATTTAGTCCCTCACTTAATTCCACCCTTAAAATATTTACACTATTGGCCCTTCAAATTTTTCATATTTACACTTTAACCCCTCATATTTTAAGTATTTACTCTTGATCAACAAAATTTTTCTTACTTTTGCAATTTAATCCTTTCTTGAATAAATATAATATAATATAATTCTCAATTTGCCATAACTCAAAATTTCCCTTTTTGCCACTTTATTTCCTTATTTTACTATATCAAGGATACCTACTTTCTTACTATAGTAATTTTCGGGATATTACACCACCTATTAAAATATTATGTTAACACAACAATTTAAAATTCGAATAATTTTATTATGGTAAATATATTAACTAATGAATTTTACCTTTTTACGAGTGGGAATGTATAAGGGTAGTCCATTCAAGAACGTAAAAATGACAACTGATACCGCATTCATCATTGTAGTAGAAGCATGCAATTACCAATTTTGATTTTTTGTGATTCAGTCACCCGACACATCTCCCGATACAACGTCATCAACACAATTGACCCCCAGCTGAGTTCTACCGCTTCTTTAAAGTTGACGAGTTTTAGAAGCCACCTAAAATGGACTAGATTTCGTAACTTATTGGGCATTAGGAGACCCTCAATAATCATAAGGATGTACACTCGAGCGTGTTGTTCTCTTTGGACTTCAGTCGAATCCTCATTGAGCCCACCAAAATTTTTTCTTATCCAATTCATATCTATCTACACTCCAAAAATGGTTCCGAAACCCACCCCAGAAGTTGCTCGCATACGTCTCTCCAATCGACTGCGTGAATTGACCCAAATACTACCAGTCCATCCACTGGTAACCTGAGCTGTAACTGCATGTCCTCCAGAGTGATAGTGCACTTACCGCATAGAATGTGGGATGTGTGGGTCTTGGGTCTCCACCTTTCCACCAATGTGCTTACAAGTGTGGGGTCCAATTTACACCCCCGACTAATAAGTGCCACGTGCAAAAATCTGGCATCTCTTAAATATAGTTCGATTAAGGGTGATGGAGGAGCGGGTAAATTACAAATATAAGTCTCCAAAATTCGATCTTTAACCTATATATAAAAAAAATACAAAATTTTAAATTCCAGTATAACGATAAATTATTTAAATTAAATTACATTAAAAAAATCTGAAAATTTGCAATTGATTGATGGAAATGTGCTTCTTATCCAAACAGATTAGAGATTGTGTCATTATTAATTTCAGAAAACACGAAATAAAGTTTAATATAAAAAATTACAAAAAAAAACTTAAGACAATTTAAAAAAAAAAAGAGTTAAGAGAGAAATAAAAAATAGTGAGAAATTACGAGGGAATTGAGAAATATTTGAGGATGTAAGAGAGAGTTGAAATTGAATTGAATAGAAAAATGAAATTGGGGGGGTTTATATAGAAAAGAAAATGTGAACGTTGGGGCGGGGGGCATTGGCCCCAACGGCTAATTAAATAGTCGTTGGGGAAAAGAGCCGTTGGGGTGGGTGACCGTTGGGGGAAAGTGCTTCCAATTGGAAGCGCTTTTCTGCATTTCACCTGAAAATATTTCCAGCAAGAAGCGTCTTCGTAAAATCAGTCTATTCTCATCATTTTTCAAGAAAATGGCCTAAACACGTAAAACAATTATTCTCAGCATTTTTAGGTAATTTAATCCTGTAATTGGTGATTGATGTAAACCAAACACATGTTTGTTGTGGGTCCATTGAATATGGCTTGAATGCATGGTTCATTCCATTGAACCAAACATGGCCTAAGGGTTTAACAATTGAGCATCAATTTTGAATAATTTCTCTAATGATATTGACTAAATTTAAAAAAAAAAATTAAAGTAGCCAAAATAATAACAATGTTATTTTAAGGTGACCTACAATATAGTTTACCCTTTCGTATTTGATTGATCATGATAAGCATATTTGCTTTACTACAGTGCTTTGGTTGGTACCAACTAGAGGTGCTCATGGGCTGGGCCATGCTGGGCCCAGAAAAAAATTTTGGCCCGAGTCTTAGGCCCGGGCCCGGCCCAGCTCGAAATATGGGCCTAAAATTTTGTCCAGTCCCGGCCTGGCCCATTTTTTTAATAAACACCAAAAATTTATTTTAAAAATAAAAAATAAAAAAGTATTTTAAAAATATTTTAAAATAAAAAAAATAAAAAAATATATTTATTATATATTCGGGCCGGGTCGGGCCCGGGCCAAAAAAATGGTGCCCGAGGCCCAACCCGTTTCTAAACGGGCATCGTTTTTTGCCCAAACCCATATTTCGGGCCTATATTTTTACCCGAACCTTCCCATATTTCAGGCGGGCCGTCGGGCCAGGCCCAAGACCCCAGCCCATGAGCACCTCTAGTACCAACTTCCCCGCCATGCTAGTTAGGGATGGTAAAATTCAAACCATCCGATTAAATTTTGTGTCATTTCACTTCATTCGATACACAATTTTTTTTTAAACGTGGATGCAAATTAGGGTGAAGTGATTTTTTTATAGTGAGTATGGAGTAATTATGATAATTTCTTGACCCGCTCTGCCCCGTCCCACCACATAAAATTATTATTTTGCCCTTGCATATATATGACTATTAAGGGTAAATTTGTAATAATTGTTATAGAAAAACTCATGTGCTTCATGTTTAAATCATGGTTTTCAGAATCAGACTGATGGCCAAACCGGTCAAATCATCGATTCAATCGATTCGACTAGCTCATCTAGTTCAATTATATAAATTATTAAAAAATTAAAAATACAAGTTAAATTAGAGTAAATCGGCTCGCGGATCAACCCATTATTTCGATTTAGTATCCCAGCCAATTCTCAATCCAACCAATCTAGTTTTGGCAACAATAGTTTAAATACTTTTTTTTTAAAAATTAGGTTTAAATATTTACTTCCCTTTAAAAATATTAAAATGATTGGAAATAGCTAGCAATATATTAATTTGAAGTGGAGTGGGGTAAGGCAAAGATGGATGTATCCAATATCCATGAAAATAGTAGTAATTTTCAAATTTATACATGAATAATGGAATAGATTGAGTGATGAAGTCAAGCGTGCCAACTCTAAGGTAGTGATGTATTTGGCAACATCTACTTCCACTCTACTCCATTATCATACCTACTGCAAGAACCTAAACCAATCTAAATCGAAGATAGCTCACGCTGGACCTTCTTTTAGCTTCCTTAAACCATTACTTGAGCTAGGTCCAGAGTAGAGCTAGAAAATGGCTATTGCCCTCCTTTTTGCTTGCCGAAACTGTATGTCCCTACTACAACCACTAGGTATCCTTTGTGGGCTGCTCTGTGATTTGTATTTTTGGCTTTTGACTATGGATGCAATTAATTTGAGTCCGAGTTGAAATATAAGAAGTTTAAACTCAATTTTGAAATTTGGGACTTTAGAATTGATTTGTGTTTGAATATTTATTTGAGAAAAAAAGTTAAACTATCACTTAGAAAAGAAAAACTTGATTTTCATATTCGACTTTAAGCTCATTTATTTTTGAATAAGATTAAGCTTAAATTCAAAATCTAATTTAAAAAATAAACTATATCCAATGTCATAAAACTATTAGTAAGTTTACATTTTGATAATTCAATTTTAAAATGTTACAAAATGATCATTGAACTATTTAAGAGTTTTTATTTAAGTTACCGAGCTATTAAAATTGTTGTTGTATGGCCTTCTCTGTTCACATTGCCTACAACAATTGAAAGCTCTCATTCCCCTTCTCTTTTACAATTCAGTTTTTTTTATGAAACATCTTTTAACGTCATAAATCTACGAACCAAAATCCAAACAGCTTTCTTCCTTGATCTCTGACATTGATCATCAAATCGACTTGCTTTTAAGGTATATTCTTCTACTCGTTGGTGGGTACTAATCCACTGTATCGATAATCAAATTGTCACTTGATGTCCACTAAACTAACGAATAAATCAACTAAGGCAAGTGCACCTATCAATTAATAGTATAGCTATGGTGAGCACACATATCATTCCCTTGAGGACTACAATTACTAGTAATTATTGTCTTTTTATTATTTAACCTAATAATTCAAAGGGTTGATTAAAACTAAAATTAACTAACGAATGCGTCAAAGAAACAAAACACACAAAAAAAATCAAATATCAACCAAGTGACAAAACAATATCGAGGTAAGAATCCACCTAGACTTCATCTATAATTCTCAATCTAATTTATGTAGTTTCTTTTTGTAGTTTCTTTGATCTGTAGAAATCTCTAATTTATGTTAATATCTCTTTCAAGCATAACAGCAACTAACTCTAAGTTGATTAATTGAAATTTCTTTCTAATTAAAACCTCTCTTATTGTATTAATTCGCTCTATGGATCCCCGTATTAGATTTGACTCTAATCCGATAGATTTATGTCATCCTATTTTTAGGATTGCATGCAACTCCATTCAATTATGCAATATCTAATCATAAGAAGGGTCTATTCAACTTCAAACTTATGCACATCAAACATAGATTAATACTCTATAATTATCAACCCAAGAATAATTAAGTATTCAAAATTGAAAACAATGAACTAAGGTTTTATTGCATAAACTTAGAAATCAAACAACAGAATCCATGTTAGGGTTCATCTCCCTTAGGTATTAAGAAAATTAGTTCATACTTGCAAGAATAAACAAAAAAAAATACAATACAACCACTAAAATAAAAGAAATTCATGATAACTCCCTTGGAAATCAACTTGAACTCTTGAATCTTCATGGAGAATTGCTTCGAAATCAGGTTCAATAGTGTTCTTCGAGTAATTTTCGTGCTATTCTATGCCAGCTACTTATTCCCCTTTTTTATTTCCTTGTTTATACCTTTTTAAAGTGTCAAAAAACCTAAAAATCGTCACTTTCAGCTGTTAGCACACATGGTTCCCGAAATCCACACGCCCAGGACACACGCCCGTGTGGCTCACATGGTCGTGTGGTCAGCCTGTGTGGTTCTCTACTGCATGTGTTTAGCGTTCGGATTACTCCAATGTTCTAATTTCCACCTGTTTTTCACTTTTATTGCTCCTAAGTACTTTATTAAGCATCAAAACATGAATATAAAGGATTAGGAGTATATAATTCATAATTAATGTCACATAATCATCAAAAAATGCACTAAGAATAAAGCTAAAATATGTTACTTTTAACATTTATCATCACTTGAAGCTCACTAGCCGAACTTTAAAAAAAAATTTGACAACTCATTGACTTAAAAAAAACTTTGAAATAAAACAGTGACTTAAATGAAAACTTTCAAATAGTTCATTCACCATTTTAATCAATGTTTGACTTAACAAAGGTAAAATTTGAAATTTTTTCAACCAAATGGCTTTTAAGGGCACGTCATTTGTACCTTGATTCTAATATCTCCTTTTATTTTTGTGAAATTATATACAATTTTTTCTTCTAAATTTTATTTTTTTAACTATATAAATACAAATATTAAATGATTACAAATATATTATCTGAGTAATCACAATGTGGAATCAAACTATTACATTACAAACGGATTAAAAATTTATACAATTTAAATTAAAACTAATAAACTGACTGGACTGAACTGAAACCTAACCATGACAATCATATGAGACTCGAAAACCTATACATATTATTGCATGTAATAGGTATCGAATGTAGGTACACAATACCTCAGCGTTTTTGTTAATTGAGTAAAGCGCTAAATTTTATTATTTTTAACTTCGTTTGTGATTTTTAATGCTCCTAGATAGAAAAAACTGAAATTTCTTCATTGATTCTCGGATCTTAGTTATTAATTATCTCTCTCTCACTTCAACCATTTCCTAATCTTAACATTAAAAATATGGATAAAACTACGAAATTATGTCAAAAACAATTAATCAAAACACTCCCAAAAGTCATTCAAAACCTAACAAGAAAATCAGGCATGGCGATGAACACCCATGTTCAGCACAAGCAAATGAAGATGATCATCAAGAACCTAAAACAGGCAATGAAACCTTCTCTAATTCAAGCCCAAGGAAAAGAAAGAAAACCCCAAGAAGAAAAAAAAGCCAAAAATCGCCATTTTCATCCAATGATCCTTCCATACGAATGGCGATGTACGTCGCCATGGCTCATGCAGGACTTGCGTTAACGTTAACTCTCCTCTTTGGCCTCACCAAACTCCTTCAAAACTATTGGCGACCACTCCAATGGGCAATCCTTTGTTCCATGCCTTTACGTGAGCTTCGAATGTTGATAGTTTCCTTTTGGGCACACCCTCTTAGCCTTGGCCTATTTGAAACCCTAATCGCTATCCCTATCGCCATTTTGCGCGCCACCACCGCCTCCCTCCTCGACTCGCATGCCGCCTTGCTCCGCCTCATGAGCTACCGTTCTTCCTCTTCGTGTTCGACACCGCGTGCATCCGGTCGTCGTCATCAAAAATCACGTGTAATTGCTTTCTCCAAGCTCATGCAATGGCTAGTCACTTTTGGCCTTTTTGTTCTTGTTTACGAAAGTATAGGGTTTTTCTCTATCCCAGTTATTACAATTCCTTGCTTTTTAGCTTATATATCTGGTTTTGGAGTTATGATTAAACCTGGACTTGCTTCAACTCTCTCAAGAATTTCGTCAGCTCGTAAAAAGAGAAAAGCAACTGAAAACAACAAAAGTTTCTCATTTTTTGGAAAGTTAGGCCAATATATAACTTCCATGTTGTTCAATAGATTGAATACAATGGTTGGGATTGGATTGATTTTGTTTATGATCTTAGGGTCAATGTTAGGGTTCCTTTTCTTTTCTTATAAGATTGCAATTGAAGGGAAAGAAGCAGTCATTTCATTGAAGAAACATTTGGAAGAAAACAATTACAGTGAGATTATTGGGATTAACAAATGGATTGATGATAATAAAATCCCAGAGTTAATTGATAGTTATATGCCAAAGTTTTATGAAACTTTGTCACAAAACATTGATTCTTTAGCTGTTTATTACAATGTGACAGAGATTGTTGATGGTTTTAAGCAATATTTTGAGCAGCCATCAATAGTTGCAACCATGAACAATGAAAGCATTTTCTACAAAAAGCCATTATATGAAACCATTCATGGGTTACAATCAAAAGTGAAAAAAGGAGAATGGAAATCAATCTATGGTGACTTCTATGGCATCTATAGGAAACTCAAGTCTTCGATAGCTAATGAAGATTTATTAGAGAAAATCAAAGCATTTCTACTTCAAAGCTTGGATTCAACTAAAAGGGTATTTTTCAGTTGTTTAACAGTGTTGGGAACGGGTGCAAATCTCTTGTTCTTTCTAGGAATCCTCATTGTATCAGGAGCAGCTGGATTAGTAAACTTCATATTTGAATTAACAGTGTTTTTATGGCTATTATATTATTTAATCACTTCAGATTCAGGAGGGGTAATGGATCATGTTTTGGGAATGTTACCAGTTTCAAAATCTACCAGGAACCGATGTGCTCAAGTTCTTGACCATGCTGTTAGTAGTGTATTATTAGCCACAGCTAAGCTCACATTGTTCCAAGGATGTTTCACATATCTTTTGTGCAGATTTTACCGTATTCATTTCCTTTATATGTGCACATTCTTAGCTCTTTTCAACGCTCTTTTGCCGATAACTCCGGCTTGGGTTTCGTCGATACCGGCCGTAGTTCAGTTAGCGATGGAATCGAGATATATCGAAGCTGTGTTACTTACATCGATTCATATTATATTATTGGATTATGGAACAATTGCTATACAAGATGAGATACCAGGACATAATGCTTACCTGACTGGACTTAGTATCTTTGGTGGCATTGCTTTTTTCCCCTCCATTTTAGAAGTAATGTTATGTCCTCTTCCTTGTATGTTTTCATGTTATCAAGTGTGATTATAATTTGGTGATTTTGGTTTGATTTTACAGGGAGCAATTATGGGTCCTTTAGTCATGACAGTCATCATTGCTTTGAAGAATCTTTATGTCGAATTTGTTCTTGCTTTTGATGCTGACAACACTACTCAGCACTAAGGTTGATTCATAATTTGTATAATTTAGCCTGGATCGATGGTATGTAACAATTAGACTATATCAATTTATTTCTTAAACTTTGTAATGTTTCATTAATAAAAAACAGTTTAATTTTACAAGCATGAAATTTCTATTTTTAAAATTATTTTTAAAATATAAATATTATAATATTAGATTGTTTTAATTATTAATTATTTATTATTTATTAGTTAATATATATAGATTGTTAATTAAATTTACATATCGTGACTACTAAATTATTTGTTGTAATATTATTTAGTGTATTTAGTGATAAAGTTAAAATCATATCTCTATTGATATCAATGAGAAGGATTTTGCACTATCAATATCTTTTCATTATGGGTAAATTTCACTTATAGTACTCTAATTATGTTTTTTTTATGACTCAGCTTAAAAAAGTTATAAATTTGGTCACTAACATTTTCAACATTGTTTTTGTTTGTAGTCTAAGCGTATATTTTTGTTATGAGTACTCCAACGTTTATTGTTGTTGATTCAGTTAGTTAAAGTAGTTATCTTGTTAATATAGTTGTTAAAATAGTCATAGCGTTTTGCTCTATACAGGCTCTGAATTTAAAAAGGATAGTTTCTTTTTCTTGTTACTTTGTAATCTAGCATGGTATCAAGAGCTAGTGTTTTCGTGATATAACAAGTATCGTGTTTTGTGGTTTAATGGCTACGGATGAAGTTCCAACAGCCGATACTCCTCGTCATTCATCAAACACTGGGGAGGCAGTTCGTTCCCAAGATACTGGTGGTTTGATTTTGTAGCAGGTTTAGTACTTTTCCAAACACGACACGATAAAACTTGGTAAGAACAAACTTCTCTTATGGAAACATCAAGTTTTATTGATTCTTAAAGGATATGATCTTGAAGGATATGTGTTACGCACTATTAATGTTCTTGTACAATTTCTAACTGGCAATAAAGGGTAGCTGGTTACCAATCTAGCTTTTCTTGTTCACAAGAAACAAGACAAGTTTCTTGCTTCGTGGTTGTTATCTACAGTCACAAATGAGGTCTTGGTGTATCTCACAACAACCAAGACTAGCTTTGAAATCTAGTCAACTATTGACAGAAAGTTTGGTGCTAACTCAAGAATGTACTTCATGTTCCAGCTGTCTATAAGAATTTACTATCAGTAGGACAGTTTACAAAAGACAATAGTGTTTATTTTGAGTTTCATCCCTTTCTTTATTTTGTGAAGGATATTCAGACAGGGAGAACACTACTAATGGGCCACATGCATGATGGACTCTATATATTTGATATTTCTTGAGTAGCTTCCAAGTCAATTACTAATGTGGCTGCTAGGATACAAGGGTCAGCACCACAACTAGCATACAATGTTCAACAAGGACCTCCTATTAAGTTGTGGCATAAACGACTCGGTCATTCGTGTAATTACACACTTGGTTGAGTTTTGCGTGATTGTAATATTGTTTTTAGTTATAATGAATTGCCTCACATGTATTTAGCTTATCAAGTAGGCAAAGCTCAGAGGTTGCCTTTTGACTCTTCCAAAACAATGTACACTTTACCTCTTGAGTTAGTTGTGTCAAATGTTTGGGGACCAGTACACAACTGATCAGATGGCTTTCTCTACTATGTTTCTTTTGTTGATATGTATAACAGATATACTGGCTATATTTCCTAAAGAATAAATCTGAAGCCTTAAGTTGTTTTCTTCACTTTCAGAAGTTTGTTCAAGTTCAGTTTGGTTGTTCAATCAAAATGTTTCAACGCAATTGGGGTGAGGAGTATCGTTCTCTCTCAAAGGAACTCTCTCGATTAGGAATTCAACACAGGGTCACATGTCTGCATACTTCTGAGCAAAATGGAGTAGTTGAGAGGAAACATAGACATGTTGTTGACATGGGACTAACTCTTTTAGCTCAAGCATCCATGCCTCTGGAATTTTGATCACATGCCTTTTCTCATGCAGTACATCTAATAAACTGGTTACTTACCACTATTCTACAAGGATGTACCCCTTATGAGAAACTTTACAAAGTCAAAGTTGTTCACTCACACCTTTGAGTGTTCAGATGTGCTTGTTTCCCTTATTTACGATCGTTCAATCAACATAAATTTTAGTTTTGATCTAAACAGTGTGTTTTTCTTGGTTTCGCTACAAATAGGGGTGAGTAAAACTCGATTCGACTTAAAAAAACAAAAAAAAATTCAAATTTCGAGTTAAACGAATCGAGTTATTTGAGTTAATCGAGTTATTCGAATCAACTCGAATTTTTTTTTCGAATTTCGAGTTCGAATCGAGTTGAGTTTTCGAATTCGAATAACTCGAATAATTCGAATAATTCGAATATCAAACTATAATATTTTATATTTTTACACAAAACTCCCAAACCTTTTTACTTTTCCCTCAAAACTTTTACTCTTCACTTTCCCCCCAAAACTTTTACTCCCCTCCCCTCCCAACCCCCAATCTACCCAAAATTCATTTCCCAGCAAAATTTTACTCTCTTATTTATTTTTTCTCAAAATTTTACTCCCAAAAACCCTCAAAACCTTTTATTTTCCCCCAAAATTTTTACTCCCTTCCACTTTTCCCCTAAAACTTTTATTCCCCTCCTATCTCAAACCCTCCCCCTCCAATTTTTTTTTAAATATTTTCCCTCCAAAATTTTACTCCCCCTATTTACTTTCTCTCAAACTTTTATTCCCCAAAACTTTTTATTTTTCCCCTAAACTTTTACTTCTCACATTTTACTCTCAAATAAAAAATCAAAATTATCCAAAAAAATAACTAAACATAAATAGTAATAATTTTATTTATATCTACTATTTATATTATTAAATTAAATTTCACATTTTATATTATTTATATTATTGAATTGTTTAGTCATATTGAATATTTATATTAAAATTGAATTATTAATTATGCCATAAAATATTCGTGTTAAAATTTTATATTTGTATCAATTCCACATTTTATTTTTAAAATAACTTTTATTAAAAAATCATATTTTTACATTGAATATTTTTTAATTCTAAAATACATAGTGACAAGAATCTGAAGATAATTGAAACAACTAAGCAAGCAAAGAAGCTAACCAGTATATAAAAAATTAATAAATAAATTATGAAGTGGTGAAAGTTAATAAAAAATTTGATTAAGGTGGACAAATTTTATTACGATGGGTGACAATGGTTACAAGGACCCAAAATTATTTTTTAAAATTTAACTCGAACAAATATATTCGATTCGATTCGATTTGAATTCCATCTCACTCGACTCGATTCGAGAAAACTTCAAATAAAGTTAGGATGATAAAATGAGATTTGAAAACTCGATTAACTCGAAAATTTTCGATTCGATTCGATTCGATTCGATCGAATGCTCACCCCTAGCTACAAATTAAAAAGGCTACAAGTGTCTTGATGAAGCAGGTCATGTAGTTGTTTCTCGGCATGTTGTCTTTGATGAGTATAAGTTTCCCTTTTGGTGGAATTTTTCTTCCCAGTCTCGGTTGGGCTCCAAAGTGCATTTGCATCAGCAGTCCCTTATTCTTGTAGTTGTGATTCATGCACTTCGACATTAGAATCGTGCCTCTACTCCCTCATTAGTTTTACCACGGGTTTATTCTATAGCAAGACCTTCTTCAGCAACAAGGGCTATTGTGTCTGAATCTCTTACTGAGGTACAAATTCAATTGCAGATCCATCAGCAGTTGCTTGTGTTAGTGATAATGACCCTCCACTTGAACCACCTCTTACAGGTTGTGACAGGTCTGTTTCACCTTTACACACCAATTTAAATTTGCATCCCATGCAAACTCGGTCAAAGAATGAAATTTATAAGCCTTGTGTGTTCTCGACAGCTCTCACTAAAAATGAGCTCGTATCTATTGCAGAAGCATTCAAAAGTGCTGCTTGGACAAAGGCTGCAAAAAAAAGAATATGATGCCTTGATCACTAATCAGACTTGGGAGCTAATGCCTTTACCTGAGGGACGTAAGGCAGTAGGGTTTTAAAGTAAAAAAGAATGGTGATGGCTCGGTGGCTAGATTTAAAGGCAGGTTAGTGGTTAAGAGTTACCTTCAAGAAGCAGGTGTTGATTTCTAGGAGACTTTTAGCCCTATAGTTAAACCAACAACAATTAAGGTGGTTCTTGCACTAGCTGTCTCGATGGAGTGGTCTCTCAGACAAGTAGACATAAACAATGCTTTCCTAAACGGAGGTCTGGATAAAGAAATTTACATGGTGTAACCACTAGGTTTTGAGCAATAAGGTAGTAATGGATAGCAGCTGGTATGCAAGTTAAAAAAGGTATTATACGGTCTCAGGCAAACACCTCGAGCCTGGCTCCACAAGCTAAAGGAGTTCCTTGTAGCTATTAAGTTTGAGGTGTCAAAGGCTGATAATTCTCACTTTATTCATCGTGAGGGGTTTCAACTACTCTATGTTATGGTGTATGTGGATGACATCATTGTCACTGGGAATGACTATCATGCGATAAATCAATTTATTAAGGAACTTGATGATCAATTTTCTTTGAATGACTTAGGACAGCTAAGCTATTTTTTGGGCATTGAAGTTACTTACACTTCAAATGGTCTTTTCTTCAATCAGAAAAAAATATATTCTTGATCTACTTCGCAAAGCATCTATGGACAAGCCGAATAGACCTCCCGCGCCAATGGTAACTAAATGTAATTTATCTGCTCAAGTTGGAAGTCCTATTGAAGATGAATCTCTATATAGGAGTATAGTAGGTGATCTACAATACGTTATGATAACAAGGCTAGATATTGCATTCTCGGTGAATAAAGTATGTCAGTTTATGCACAAGCCATTGGATTCTCATTTTAAAGTTGTCAAGAGGATCTTGCGTTATTTGCAGGACACCTTGGATCACGGGTTATGTTTCACTCGAGCTTCGAAGCTCTTACTTGAAGGCCACCCAGATGCGAGTTGGGGTTCGGGTGTTGATAATCGAAAGTCCACTTCAGGGTATTGTGTATTCCTTGGAAGGAACCCAGATTCCTAGAGTTCAAGGAAACAACAAGTAGTCTCGTGGTCCACAGCTAAGGCTGAGTACAGAAGCCTTGCACATGTCATAGCATAAATAATTTAGATCCAATCACTGTTATCTTAATTACATGTACCAATTAAGAGCAAAGCCTTGGTATGGTGTGACAATTCAACAGCTATTGCAATTGCCGGGAATCCTATTTTACATTCCAAATTTATGCATGTAGAGTTGGATCTATTTTTTGTTAGAGAAAGATTTACAAATGGTTCACTTCAGGTTGGTTATGTTCTAAGTCAAGATCAAATTGCAGAAATCTTTACTAAACCACTATCAGCATGATTGTTCACCAAGTTCAGAAGTAAAATTAAAGTTCTTACCAGCAGTCATGAAGTTACAATGAGGAAAGGAAATCACCAAGCACGGGGAATGTTATGAGTACTTCAACGTTTATTGTTGTTGATTCAGTTAGTTAAAGTAGTTATCTTGTTAATATAGTTGTTGTTGTTATTTCTAGTACAATTACAGTGCTATGTTAAATAGTCATAGCGTTTTGTTCTATACAGGTTTTGAAATTAAAAAGGAAAGTTTTTTTTTTCTTGTTACTTTGTAATCTAACAATTTTCAAGATTGTTTCTGTTTGGTGACTAATGAGATGATGATGTGACACTTTTTAAATTGATTATAATTATAATTATAATTAAAGAACGTTAAAATTTTAAAAATATTCTACACTAATAATTTTGTGACCTAAAAAGTTAATTAATAATAATTCAAATTTATCGTATAAAAGTATCTTATTTTATTATTATTTTGCTTTTAAAAAGTTTTCAATTATATATGATTTCAAATTTATGTGCTGTAACATGGAATTAGTTATCTTGTAATAAGATTTTAATTTAACTCGAACAATTTCACTCCATTCGGCTCGACTTGATTCGGAAAAATTTCAAATAGAGTTAGGATAATAAAATAGGACTCGTTAACTTGATTAACTCAAATTTTTTTCACTCAATTCGACCGAACACTCAAATTGACAACAATGTTAACATCATTAATTATTTCTAATAAAATATTTATGTATATATATTTTAAAAATACATTCTTTTCACCAAGTGTTGGGTGTAGTAGTAAAGCACCTTACATTCTCCCGATGAGAACAAAGTTTGAATCTTAGCAACGATATTGTTGGAGTGGACAATTACAAACTTTAAATATGGATCATAAGACGGACATACATTCTTTCCAAACTCATGATGTTAATATAAATTTTTATATTGAAAGGAGTTATAAAAAGTTGAGGGCACGAATTATATCAAATTAATATACGAGGATTAAATTCAAAGTTTAAGGAAAATAGAAAAACTAAAGTCATAATTTGATAGAGATAAAAATATAAATTTGGATTAGCATGCAACATTTAGTTGAATGTGAAAACTGACAATTGAAGCAAAGTAAAAGATCATGGTTGGCTATATAATGAAGCAGCTTGAAAATCATGAAAGAACACATTTGAGTTTTTCTGGGAAAGAGACCGTGATTACATGTCTTATTGCAACGAATTCATCGGTTGAAATTAAGATTTTACGAGAGATCAAATCGAATCGAATCGAATTTTTGGATAAAAAATAAAGACAAAAATATTATCATGTCTTTCACCGGTGAAGAATTCAATGGATTGATTCACTTATCTGCACGGCTAGGGGTGAGCGTTCGGTAGAACCGAATGAAAAATTTTCGAGTTAATTGAGTTTACGAGTTCTATTTTATTATCCTAATTCAAGTTAAATTTTTTTTCAAATCAAGTCGAGTGAAATGAAATCGAGTCGAGTTGAATCAAATCGAACCGAATGAAATTGTTCGAGTTAAATTAAAAAAATTAAACATGTCAAATAAAAATATTGTTACATGATAACTAATTCCATGTTAGAGCACATAAATTTGAAATCATATATACTTGAATATGATCAATTTGAATCATTAATTAGGCTCCAAAATTATTATTTTAGAAAAAATTTACAATTTTAATCTTTTTATGTATTTTTTAGAATTTTTATTTTTTAAAAATATAAATTTTGGAAATTTTATAAATATTTTGAATATTGAAAATTATTTTGATTTTTTTTATAATTTTTATTGAGAGAGACCAATTTGCTTATTTTCAAAGTTGACAAAGACCAAAAAAGTATTTACACCAACCTATTATTCGAATTATTTGAATTATTCGAGTTATTCGAATTTTGAAATTCAACTCGAAACTCGAATCGAGTTATTCGAGTTGATTCAAATAATTCGAATAACTCGATTCGATTAACTCGAAATTAGAAAAAAAATTATTTTTTTCAAATCAAATCAAGTTTTGTTCTATTTAATGGGATGGAGTGAAAAATATGATGTAAAGATTGTTCAGAATTCAAACCGAATAGGTCACTTTCGGATAACGGTGACATAGTACATGTGCCAACTTACAAATTCCTAGCATTCAATGCAATGCCTAGGACTTGATTGTGACAATCAATTAAATGTTAGAAATGTATACATTCACATCCGTGTAACACATATCTCATATTAATACGGAATCAATACTAATATCACATTCACATTCATAGCCATTGTTGCATAATCATAGATCTTATTAACCAACAGTGCCTTATTCCATAAACCTAGAAATTTAGAAGAGGGAAATCAAGGAGATCCCAAACTTATCTTTGGCATCTTTGTCAAGTGGATCATCTCCTATATACATGTTGATATAAGCCCTGCATAGAAGTTCACTCTCAACCTTGCTTATCACTTCGCCCATCACTGCAAACCATTAACCATTGGAAAAACATGTCACATTTCTGCAATTACTATTTCATCTAGAGATGGTAAAACACATTTCGTTAGACAAATTCTAATCTAATTTATTTTTATTGGACGGATTTTTTCTTAAAAAGTGCATACGAGACAGGATAAGGTAGATTTTTTTGGGAGATAGTGGGTATGGATTATGGGACGGTTATAGTAATTAGTTGTCTCATTTCACTCCACCTCACCCCGCTTTATGAATTTATCATTTTACCCTTATATATATAACTATTGTTAAAGTAAAATTGTAATAAAGTGTCAAGAAAAACTCATATGTTTTATGTGTAATTTTTTGTAAGAATTATGTTTAAATACATACTTTGCTTTAAAAAAGATTGAAAATATTAAAAATAATTAGCAAAAATTAAATTAAAGTGAGGTAGGATGGGACGGGGTGGAGTTGAGTTAGGTTGGGGATGAATGTATCAAACATTTTTGGAGATGATAGTAGTTTTTAAGATTATACGTCCATAGTAGAGCAGGGAAAGTGGTGGAGTAAATCGTGATAACTGCGGAGCAGTAGTGAATTTAACAAAATTTACCTTCGTTCCACTCTATTATCATCCCTAATTTCAATTTCAAATACTCGCCTTTTGTTTCAAGAACAAAGCCTGGAAGCCGAGAAATCTCAATAAGAGAACCCGGTGTAAGCTTGATATCATCTGATGCTTGTCCCATAACCCTATCATCAATAGAAAAAGTTAATTCAAAACTCGGATACTTAAAGAAAAATAAAAAATCGGAGCAACGAGTTATTACTTGTTGGCTAGCTCATCATTCTTCTTCCCACCATTTAGTTTCTTGGTGGATGCTCCTAGACCTTCCCCAAAGTTCTTTCTCACCATGCTAATGGTGAGGCTTGAATACACAATCACCAACCTTACCATAATTTCCACATCACTGTCGATCACCATTTGATAGAGCTCTTTTGTGGGTTTTTCTGGGGCTTTCTTAATCTTTGACTTCAACAGATCTTTTAGCTTCTCATTATCAGCGTACATTCCTTTAAAAAAAATTAAACAATGACATGATTCACTATTATGCAATACAATCATTTGAGATAAAAGTATCATAGAAGTTCTTAATATAAGAGTCAGAATGCATTTTATTCTTTCTATTCAAAAAATTGACAAATTAGTCCATGAATATTAGATCAAAGAGTAAATTGATCATTCTATTAAAAATTTATTCATTTCCATAATTAAAAATTGATCACTGTACATAAAAATGAAGAACTGTAATTATATAGTTACTCTATTTGTCATGTTAATTTTTAATAATAGAAATAGATAAACTTTTTAATCAAAAATATTAATTTTTTTTAATCTAACCGATAACAAATTTTTAAGTAAAAGTAAGTTCCATGATTCATTTGATTTACCATAGCTATAAACCTTGATGTCCAATCCAAACATGGATTTCTTCCTAAGACCAACACAATTGAGCTGTTTCCCATCATCCAATTTAACAGGAAAAGAAACCCCAGTTTTTGGTTCAACTGCAACTTCCTCAGTTCCATTTGTTTCCTTTTCATCATTGGTTACTTCTTGAGTAGCTTTGGCAATGGTATTCTCAGAACTGGTCGCCATTGTTGAAAACTTAAAATAACTTTACAACGCAAATGGAAATTAAAAACAATAAAGATGGTTTTATGTTGGTGTGGTTGCTTTGAAAATTTGAAGAGAACCCAAAGGTTTATATAGATGGAAGATGTAAATAGGAAGATGAGCAACACATTTAATTGGCAATTTGTCAGCATTTTCATCTTACTGGCCTACCTTGGTATCAGCATCAGATAAAAAAATCGAAATTTGTAAAGAATTAGTCACACATATCAAGGGGGGACACATCTCTTATGAAATCCTGACTTGTCAATATTAGATTGGTTCTGGGTTTTGGCCATTTATGTACTTCGAAGTGCTCAATCCACCTTCACCTATCAACTTAAACAAAATGGCACATTTTCAACTTATTAAAACATCAAAATCCACCTATAACTCTTTGATTTTTACCATGTGATACCATCATTCATTCAAGTTTATTAAAATTGTAAGTATTTTCTCCTAAAATTTATCAATTTAAAATTTTAATTAAATTATTCTCATATGATGTAAAATACAATTGATAGAAAATTTTTGACAGAAAACTATCAACGATAGTAATGCTTAAACTAGAATTTTTTTAAATTGAAAAAATAGTTGGATTGAACTTTTAAAATTTAAAATACAAGGACCAAATCTTAAATTCTATACAAATACAAGGATTAACAACACCTATATATTATAGTAAATATATATACATATTTTTTTATATAAAAAATTATCATTTTTAGGTGATGAAGCGATATAATATCAAAGTATCACGTGATCACATAAATCAAAACTGAAAAAGGTTGTCAAATTTTGATAAAGAAATCAAGGACTGAATTGAAAAAAATTACCAAATTTAAAGACTTTTGAAAAGTGGTCTCTAATATTGAATGGGCCTTTACCTTTGAACTTTGGGTTTCAAAAACTGGCCCCAACTACATTCTTTTCTCTAAGGTAATCCCATGTGTTCAATGAGAAGCTCTACACTTGCATTATTAATCTCTCTTTTTATTTTGGAGCAAATTTTAAGGGTTCATTATGATACATAATATAGACTTAAGTTTTCATTAATCTATTCTAGCTAAGAGAAATAAGTACTAAGATAATAATTAGATATAAATTTGATTTAGCCCTACTTAATTCTATCTATATTAATTATTATTGTTATTTGACATAATGTGAAATTTATTTTTTAATATTTACATATTTTATTAATTTGATTTTTTTTAGTTAATTTGATGTTTAATCTTTAAAAAAATCAAATTTGATTATATGCTTTTTAAACATAGTCGAGTTGTTATTTTTTTACTGAAATACTGATTAAAATGTTAAAATTTTAAAAATAGCAGTCTGCATAACAATTCATATGTACTTCATGCTAAATTTTTTTATTTTTTGAATATTTTTAAAATATTTTTTAATGTGACATATAAAATAAATAGTGTTATGCCAATATAAAATACATGTAGACTACCACTGTTACACGGTTGCGGGTTACCATGCGAACATTGTTAAAAGAATTAATGTTTAAGTCAATATTTTCATTAAAAATAATAATTTAAATTTTTTTAAAATTAATTTTTAATAAAATTTAATTATTTTTAATAAAATACTATTATCTTGAGTAATATTATATTTTCAATGGGTGATGAATTTTAATTATTATTTTGTTAATTGGCCATAATAAATGTTCTACATAAATTTTTTTTTAATTTATTTTGAAATGTACGAGAAGAAAGGCTTAAGAAGTCAACGGCTGACGCATCCTTACTTTTTCTTTTTTCTATTTTATTTTTGTATTTTTGCTTTGCACAATCCAAAAATAATTTCAACAAATTTTTGCGTAATTTTTAGTGGCTTCCATTAATTCCTCTTTTTCTTCCTCACCGACAAGGTTGACCTCGTCAAATAACTATTTCTTTTTGGATTTTATTTAAAAATAAAATCTTTCTCAATTTATACATCTTCTATCAATTTGACCCGTAATTTTTTTTAACTAAATTTGGTCGTCAATCTTTTAAACAAATTTGACATTTCAAAAAAAAGGCCAAATTGTTATTTTTTAACAGAAATACAGACTAAAATGTTAAACTTTTAAACATGTCATCCTGCATGACAATCCACGTGCACTTTGTGCTATCTTTTTGAAAATTTAATAAACTTCTTTTTTGGATAATTTTATAATTTTAAATTATTTGTTAATATAACATATAAAACAAAGTAGTGTCATGTTAACATGAAGTACATATGGAATGCAACACGAGTTGCTATGCCAACATCATTAAAAAATTAATATTTTAGCTAGTATTTTCGTTGAAAAAACAGTTCAAGTTTTTTTAAAAGATCAATGGTCAAATTTAGTTAAAAAAATAAAATAAAGACCAAATTGACAAAATATATAACTATTAAGGGCTAAATTTATTATTAGACCATGTTCATCGTAGGTTCAACATCGTTATATACGTACGAAAATCACATATTTAAAACACATATATATGCTTAAAAATAATATATAACAAATAATGAAAGATAAGGTTTGAAAGTAATAATAATAAAATATATCCAATACATACGAAATTTAGATAAAAATTTTAAATGGTAACGTAAATTATTTTTAAATAGATAAATATATATGCTAAATAATTAAAATAGATAGTTTAAGATAAAAATGAAATGAAATAAACATTAGAATGCATATAATTTAATTTCTGTATAAAAAATACTATAATATTTCAAATAGTTAAAAAGATTTAAATTTGGCATGAATAGACGATTGAGTTTTAGTTCGATTGGTATGAGCATTGTTACCAATATAAGAGGACATAAGTTCGTAGTGGCAGGGCCTGAAAATTTTTTAAGAGGGGTTGGAATTAAATTGTATATTTTTACGATAGTAAAAATATAATTTTATCATTTTAATAAGTCTATATATTTATAATTTTTAAAGGGTTAAATCAAATTTTTATTATTTTTTGAGGGGTAAAATGTAAATTTACCATTACTAGTTTAAAATTTTATAAATTATAAAAGGGCCTAAATTAAAATTTTACCATTTTAAGGTGACCATGATCCTCCACTATGCTCCGCCGCTATAAGTTTGATGCGTTGAAGTGCGTTATCTTCCTACTTATAAGTTGAGAAGGGGTTATGAGTAGTTTTAAGTATTATGTTAAAAAAGAACAGATATAATCCGAACCTATAATGAGATTATTCAAAAAAATTTAGCATGTAATGAAATAAAAATGAAAAACCTTGACTTCTTATTTCTTTCTTTTTATATTTTGAAATTATAATAATAGTAAAAAAAAAAGCTTTGTTGATTGACACGTCATGAATCTAAGGGTAAATCAGGAAATTCTTGGAAAAAGTATCAATTAAGTAATTACGTGGCAGCTGATTGTAGCGTGACAGACTCAAAAACTTTGGATGTCGCTAGAGAACACAAAAGAAGTCAGAGAACATATAAAAAAGTCAACGGTATTTTTGTGATTAATTAATAATCACCAGAAATTAGTTGAAATCTTTAATGTTGACCGATTAAGTTTGATATAGATGGGATCATTAATTTCCACATCAATAAAAACTTGAATTTAATAATTTAAATTTACTAATTTCACCTCACTTAATTTAAAACGATCCGAAATTAGAATATTTCAAACCTAAAATAATTTGTGTAAAAATAATATAAAGTGACTTTAAATGATATGACTTAAAAAATTTGATTGATAAGCCTAAATTATTTGATTTTGAAATTGACTTGAATTCAAAATGATACAAATAAAAAACTTTCAAAATTTTAAAGACTTGAATTGATTTGATCTAAATTAATTTGATTTATAATAAACTTTCACGAATTTAGTTATTCGAGATTGCTCCACAGATATGGACACAAATTATACCAATAGACAAGCTCAACTCATTTTTCTCGGGAGACTTGCATGAATGGGTTACAACTAATCTAGAGAATAGTCTTAGATTGCAATTGGCAATCTTTCTTTGGAATGGTAGCTTGGCGTATTTGAAAGAACCGGAATTTATTTATTTTTCAGGGAATAATGTGGAGGGTTGAGAATTTAATTAAAGTTTGATACAATTGGGCTAAACAATATACCCCTTCTCTTAAGGTAAATGTTTCCAACTGGCATGTTCCCTTATCAGCTTCGCCCATGTTCAGAAATTGGATTCAACTGAACTCTGATGGTGTTGTAAAAGATTATTCCAATTTTGCTATGATTGGGGGAATTCTACGTGCTGGATACGACAAATGGATTCTTTGGTACAACCAATTTGTGGGCATTTGTTCAAAATTAAATGCTGAATTGTAGGGTATTTCGAAAGGCTTGATGATTGTTATTGATGGAGAATTTGACAGGATCTTTATTTTATCAGACAATCAAGAAACGGTATAAGTTATTCAGGGGAGCGTTTCAAATGTATCGAATTCCACTTTAGTTTGAAGAATCAAAATACTTTTGACAAAAATGGTGCAATAATCGATTCAACACACTCCCGAAGATTATAATAAAGATGCTACTAGGTTAGTGGTACTCAACTTTTTGAAACTCCCACAAACAAATTTGAATGTATTTCTAAATAGTTTGTTGTAAAGAATCCCATCCACCAAAAACTAGAATTATTAGCATTTAAATATTATATAATTTTTTAATTCACAATAATTAAAAATAATATAAACACCATTATCATTATTCATTTTATGTATATATATACGGCTAATATTTGAAATTTAATACAAAATCAAAGTAGTCTTTGTTGGACTATATTTGGCAGTCAATCAAGGCTTAATAAAGGCCTGAAGAAAAACGCTATAATTTTTTTGTTGTTTTTATAATTTTCTTTTTCTTTCATGTGATTCATAGGAAATAAAAAATAAAAAAAGGCCTTAAAATGTTATTTAAATAAATTATATTCTATAATATCTATACTACTTATATACAGAAGTCTCAAACTTTTACAATTTTTTTTAAGTTCAGCAATAAAATTGAATATAATTGTCAAGTTCAGATATTAAAATAAAAAAATATTAAAACGGATTTAATTGTTAAATTCAAATATCAAAATGAATAAAAAAATGTATGTACAAAAATAGACGTAGTTACCAAATTTAACGACTAAAAATTATATTAACCCTTTTATTCTTGTGTGGTAAAAGTATAATCAAGACTAAAAAGGAAAAATGCTACATTTAATACCTGTACTTTCATAAAATGTGCAATGTGGTATTTGTCTTTTAAAAATGTTCAATATGTGTTTTATTATGGTACATGGTGTTAATATCATTAGAGATTGACAAAACCGATCAATAAAATTTCAACAGGTAAATTTATTTTCCCAAATCATGAAGTTCACTTGGATAGTATGATATTAAGTGAAAAATTAAATAAAATAAAAATATTAAATTAAAAAATAAACAACTAAATATATGATTAATGAAAAGAAATAAACACTTTAAAAAGATGACCATTTGCTCAAATGGACAATATAATTACTTCATTAATCATATCTACTTTATGATGATGTTAACGGTTTTACTTATGTGAGTATAATATTATTTACTTTATTTTTATTAATCATATATTTTAGTTATTTATTTATTTAATTTAATTTTTTTGTTTTATATTTTTTTTTCACATAATGTTATGTTGATTTAATGTTTTGAAAAAAATTTTACATCTTCAATTTTCATTAATTAATTTAGTAATTCACTAATGGTGTTAACATTAAGTACTGTAATAAAATACATATTGATAGGAAGATAATAAAAGACTGATGATTAATTATAATAACCAACGTCCTTCAATATTAATAATACCTATAATAATTGCTGTAGTTAAATTGAAATAAAATTTTTAATGTATTTAATAAAAAAATAAACAATGATTTTTCAGACAAAGATTGAGCAAAGAAAAAAAGAGGACATAATAGTGTAGTAGGTAGTTTCATTTTCATGTCATTTCCATTACAGTACATGAATATACCCGCGTTGAAAATAAAAAGCCAAAAAACCAATCTTCCTCACACAATCTTAAATAATCTCTCTCTCTCTCTTCGTCTTCAATTAACCAGTAACCACATCCCATCGCCCATTTCTCGATCCACTCTTTTCCCAGAGTCCTTCATTAAACTCTTCTTTTCCTTCTTCTTTATATAATTCAACTATTTTTTTTACTTAAAACAGCTCACTTTTTCCACCCTAAAAAAAATACATCTTTTTATTTTAATTTCTCTTTGTTTATCTCAGTGTTTGATTCTTGTTTAAAGGGTCTTTTTTTTAAAAAAAATTTCTTGTATTTCTCTGTATTTTTATATATGAAATTTTGTTTTGTTGGGAGTTTTTGACTTTTGTAATGGGTAGTTCTTGATGGGTCTTTTTGGATCTGAAATCCATGATTTTTGGGATGAATCTTTGAGTATTAGTACTTTAATGTAGGCGAAAGCTATGAAAAAGTTTTTTTTTTAAATAAAATAAAATGTGGGATTTTTGAAAAAGGGATTCTTTTTATTTGATCAATAAATGGTAGTTCTTTAGTTATTATTATTGTTATTTTAACAATGGGATCTGGAAATGGGTTTTATTCAACTCAAGAGTTCAATTTAGATTCTAAATGGTTAATTGATCCTCAACAGCTTCTTGTTGGTCCTAAAATTGGTGAAGGTGCTCATGCTAAAGTATATGAAGGAAAGTAAGTAAAATTTTTTTCTCTTTGATTCCAGCTTTTGATCATTTAATACTTGTTATTACATTACAGTTAACTTATGTTTTGTTGTTTTTCTAGATACAAGAATCAAAATGTTGCTATTAAGGTTGTTAGAAGAGGGGAAACCCCTGAAGAAATTGCAAGAAGAGAAGGAAGGTTTGCAAGGGAAGTTGCAATGTTATCCAAAGTTCAACACAAAAATCTTGTCAAGGTTCAAATCCTGTGGCTGAATTTTATGTTTGTTAGGTTTATAGTTAATACCTTATCGATCGATATCCGCAAATCCGCAATGTTTTATGTCATACTTAAGCCGAAATAGGTTGATATTATCTATGAATATCTGCGAAATCGGAAAGTTTTAGGTCATATTAAGCGGCAATAGGCGTCTGTCTTAGCATATTGTGTGCAGGTTTGTTGGATCATTATATTTGTTGGTTTCCGTCGATTGATATCCTGGAATCCACATAGTTTTATGTCATACTTAAGCCGAAATAGGTTGATATTGTCTATGAATATCTGCAAAATCGGAAAGTTTTAGGTCATATTAAGTGGAAATAGGCGTCTGTCTTAGCATTTGGTGTGCCGGTTTGTTGGATCATTATATGTGTTGGTTTCCGTTTATAATCAATACATTGTCGACTGATATCCGCAAATCCACATAGTTTTATGTCATACTTAAGCCGAAATAGGTTGATATTGTCTATGAATATCTGCCAAATCGATAAGTTTTAGGACATGTTAAGCTGCAATAGGCTTCTGTCTTAGCATATGGTGTGAAGGTTTGTTGGATCATTATATATGTTGTTTCGGTTTATTGTCGATGAATATCTGCGAATCTGAAAGTTTGAGGTTTTGTTAAGCGGAAATAGGCTTGTATCTTAGTGGAGTTTTTGTTTATTTTTCCAGTTTATTGGAGCTTGTAAGGAGCCTGTTATGGTGATTGTAACTGAGCTTCTACTAGGTGGGACATTGCGTAAATACCTTCTGAATATGCGGCCTAAATGCTTGGACATGTGTGTGGCGATCGGATTTGCGCTCGATATTGCTCGTGCAATGGAATGCTTACATTCCCATGGGATCATTCACCGGGACCTGAAACCTGGTATGACTATAACTTTTTTCTAACAGTGCTTATATGTCTGCACTAGTTGCTTGCTTTGAAATATTAGTGTACTAGGAAATGGATTGCATTTTGTCCCCTTTTCTCAAAAAAGGGAAAAATAGTCCTTGTACTTTAGATTAAATAGCAAACTGGTCCTTCTGGTAATATTTCATCCATTCTTACTGTTAAAAACTGCCCCCTGTACCTCATGCTGAGGTACACATGGCATGCCGCATGTCACTATCTGGTTATTCCATCAGCTACGTCAGTTTTTAACAGTTCAAATAAATGAAATTTGTAATAGAAAGGACCAAATTACTTTTTGATCTAACGTGCTGGGAACAATTTGCCCATTTTTAGGTAGAAGTGACAAAATGCAATATGACTCCTGGTACAAAGGCCTCCTATGGTTCTTTTACCAAAAATTTGGTTGCTTCTATGTATTTGCTACTTGATGGATCATTAGTTTCATACCGTATAGCATATCTCGTGGAAACTCTTGACTAACAGAGAAGAATCGATTTTATAATGATTTTTCATCCTTACCTAATGAAAATTTCCCTTTTTAAACTGGCCAAAAAATACGAATACTGTAATTTAGGAGGACAAGCTGAGTCCATGAGATATTGTGTTGTCGACTTTAATACGCTTGCGTGATCCCAATAAATTCTGTCCTATTGTAGAGAACCTGATATTGACCGAAGACCATAAAACAGTTAAACTCGCGGATTTCGGTTTAGCCAGGGAAGAGTCATTAACCGAAATGATGACTGCTGAAACCGGGACGTATCGTTGGATGGCTCCAGAGGTAAACTTAAAACTGATGTTTCTTTCTGTATGAACTTTGGGTTTTCTTTTACATTTGTGATGCTTAACCTTTACATACGGAACAGCTTTATAGCACGGTCACGCTAAGGCAGGGAGAGAAAAAGCATTACAATCATAAAGTAGACGCGTACAGCTTTGCTATCGTGTTATGGGAACTCATCCATAACAAGTTACCATTCGAGGGCATGTCGAATTTACAAGCCGCATATGCAGCCGCTTTTAAGGTAAAATGAATAACACATAGCCTTGTTTTTGTACCGATAAACTAAGATGGGGATGGTTTCTCGAGTTTTAACTTTGTTATTTTCAGAATGTTCGGCCTAGTGCTGAAGACCTTCCGGAAGATTTAGCAGCGATCGTGACTTCATGTTGGCAAGAGGATCCGAATGCTCGACCCAATTTCACTCAAATCATACAAATGCTATTACACTATCTCTCGACGGTTTCACCACCTGAGCTGGTAATGATGCCTCCGAAAAGAACAACATCCGAGAACGTTGTGTTCCCGCCGGAATCCCCGGGAACAAGCTCGTTGATGGCTGCTAGAGATGATGTAGTGGAAACCCCGAAAACCGTGGACGGAGAGGATAGGCGAAAAGGTTTCTTCTTCTGCTTTAACCAGTGTTATTGATCCCCTTTGAAGACACAATTTTGTATTTCAAAGGGTATTATTATCACAAAATTAAAATTTTAGGGAAGTTAAATAAAGTAAAATTAGCATAAATTGCTTAGATATTAGAAAGAAAAAGTGAAAAAATAATTGTTAAAATTAATCAGATTAATTTAGTTCATAATTGTTAAATTTGCACATTACTTTTAAATTAATGGATCAAAGAACTTTTGGTGGTAGGGGTTGCTTCCATTTTTCATTTTGTTTTAAATATTATTATTTCATAAAGAAAATATCAGTTAATCTATTTTTACTATTAAAAACTGGTCTTTATATATTAATACGACCACTTATTGTTCTGTTAATTACGTCAGATTTTAATAATACAAATGAATGAAGTTTTTAATAAAAATGAAAAAGAATTATTAAGAAAGCAATTACTTTTTCTAATATAATAGAACCCAAATTGAGAATTTTGATCAATTAAAATATATTATATATTTATTTTTACTTTAATTTATAGTTTTTATATTTCACAAAAATTGAGAATTTAAACTAATCATCGATAAACACATAATTTTTTTAATTAATTTTGCCAACTATTGTTTTTAAATTGGCTTAATATAACATTTGGTACTTAAACTTGATTTTGTTTTCTTAATTTGGTACTTAATTTTTTATGGGTCCAATTTGGTACCTAAATTTGACATTTTCCCCCTAATTTGATACCTAAACTTTACACTTTTTATTAAGTTGGTACTTAAATCTTTTTTGGGGTCCAATTTGGTACCTAAATTTAAATCTTTCTCCTAATTTGGTACCTAATCTTTTTTTGTTTGATTTTGTACTTGAACTTGTCAAACGTTTTACAAATTACTCTAATATACTAACAATGTTATTTTTTTATGAGGTAGTAAAAATAATCAATGTATGACTGACATGTGGTAGATGATATGATTTTTTTTGTATTTTACATGTTCAATTACTTTTAATTCTATTTGTTTAATTAATTATTTAATTAATTGAAAATAATTAATTTCTTTTAATTTGAGTTTTTAAAACTCTTTTTCTTATTTAATATTAATTTGTTAAGAATAGCTCCATACTTATTTTTTACATAAATTTCCTTAACACTAATAGTATTTTTGTAGCGTAATAAAAAAAAACATTGTTAGTGTTTTGCTTAGTTTGTATAACATTTAATAAATCTGGTACCAAACTAGAAAAAAGTGTCAAGTTCAGGTACCAAATTGAGCTAAAAATGTTTAGGTACCAAATTAAAAAAAAGTGCAAAGTTACAATACCAAATGTTATATTAAGCATTAATTATATAAAACGATAAAGTTTAACAATATTACTCGATTTCAACTTTTATGAAAAGACTTTGGTGGGCCCAAAAGACCAGTAATACGGCACCGTCTTATTCTATTATATTTGTATTTTTTTCCTTCGCTCAAAGCCTTCCCTTTTTGATAATCGGAACATCACTTGACAAAACGACGATCAAGGTCCACATGAAACGCAGATCCGATTTCATTCTCTTTTTTCACTATACTTGGATCATCTCCAGTTTTTGAACAGTATGTGTCTATTTGTTCAGTAAGGTTAGCAATTCCATTTTTGCAGGCTTTCCCGTACGCATGGGTGTCTTATAGGATGAACGTGATGATGTTGAAATGGTTTGTGATGCAATGTTTATTCTATTTGTTCCTCTTGTTGTTTCTTGTATACTGTTTCTCACTAGTGCTTGTGCTACCTCTGGAGAACTTTGATTCAGCAGTTTGCTGTCAATCAAGAATATTTTCGTGGCTTTTTTGGAAAACTATATTCAAATGGTCTTCAAGGAGGAATTTGTAGTTCTCAGATGTATTAGATTTATTAGTGAAGGATTAAAGGGTTCAGTGATTAGCCTGAGAGTGGGATGATCTAGCTCTATGATCTGTGTTTATGCTTCTAACTTGTTATTTCCGGGTTACCTCCCTAGTCCCTATTCACGACCAAAGAAGTTTCTGGTGATTGTTCTTGGCAAATAATATTGCAGTTTTGTTTTCTTCATAAACCAAATATTCTTGTTTACCTTTATCCCACAATGTAACCTTTTTGATCCAGAATTTCCTGAAAATGGAAAAAAGATTGATCACCATTCATTCCCTTCATGCAGGTTCGTTGGGGCCCTTGAAACTCTTGTTAGTGCTTTGACACCAATTGATCATGCAAAAGGGCCTACGAACGAGGTTCAGCCAGCTTTAATGAATACTGATTTACTTTCCCAAGAATCAGAGAGCATTGCTCTTCTACTAAGTTTGCTGGTTAGAGTTCTTTGTATCAGAGAGCTCCTTACTTGACTCGTGAGGCAGAGGTGAACTTTTGGTTTGTTTAATCTCCCTGTATTCAGCCGTTCAATATTTGATTGCTGCACCTGAACCTTGCTTAATATATTTGATTGTAGTCTTCGAAGGTGCATTTGAAAAGATTTTTGGTATTATTAAGGAGGAAGGAGGTTCTGAAGGGGGTGTTGTTGTGCAGGTGATTTATTTCATTTAATTTTTTCGAGTTAAGTGAATTTATACTGGCTGGTTTGCTGTTATACCACTCTTTTTTTTATTTTTTTTGGCAGCTTGTGTAGCTAATTCACGCATGCTGTGTATCCTAATTTGCTATGATATGTTGGAGCAATCTATAAATGAAAGAATGTGATGCTTATATTGTTCTTGAACAGGACTGTCTCAAGCTGGTGAACAATCTTCTTCATAGTAATGCATCAAATCGGGTTTACTCCATGTTTTATTTTCATCGTTACCAATCTCTTTTGTGAGGGTTTATCTGCTGCTGATTTTAAGTGGGTTTTAGGTAGTACTAAGGGAGACTGTGGGCTTTGACCCATTAATATCACTCTTGAAACTAAGAGGAAGTGCTTACAGTTTCAGTCAACAGAAGGTTAGATATTCAATTGTTTATAGCTTTATGTGGCTTCTGTTTTTTCTCCATGATGTCACAAGCTAACAGGTCATTTGCTGTTCTTCATGAAACAAACAACATGCCAGTAGACAACTAAAATAATCAGTGCATTGGAGACTGTTAATTTGTTGATGATGGGAGGTTCAGAAGCTGATCCTTAAAAAGACTTGAACAAGATCACCAGTAAAACGGTCCTAGTTCAGGTTCATTAGGAATCATTTCTGCTTCAATTAAATGCCTAAGAGCTATCTGTTTAACTGATAGATTATCTTGTTTCTGGTTTTCTTGATTGTAGAAAAAGTTGTTGGACCATCTGCTAGAAAATGTATTGATCCTATGGAGCCAGTTAAATCTTAAAGCTTTACTGTTGGCTTGGTCCATCGATGAAATTATTTAATTATGTTGTATGTATGGCAGCATGCTATTACATGGTCTTGCATTGAGTGAAAGCAACGGTGATCTTGAGGTAACGTAATGGTCTCATGTCTCCATTCCGCATCGTTAACTTAGTGAAAACGAACGATACAGAGATCATAAATTTGGACCATCTCATGATATTACCTGAAGCTTTTTTTATAAATATCGATATCCATCATGTATGGTATTAGATTTTCTTCATTCTTAATGGCGAATACTGCCTGAGAATTATCTAGCTCTGATATCTTAAAGTACAGACTTGTTGCGGGGCTGCTAGTGTTCTTACTTACATTCTCAAGGACAATTCTTGGTGCAAAGAAAGGGTATGCTGTGACATTTTGTTTCTCTTTTACACTTGCATATAGAGAAAACTGCTAACTACATGCCTCGATTTTTCTCTAATCTGATTTTGATGGAGATTGTGCAGGTCCTACAAATTGAACTTGAAGCCCCAACTCCATCCTTCGGGGCTCCAGAGCTACTATTGCACCGTATCGTTAGGTACTTGGCTGTTGCCTCTTCCGATAAAGATGGGAAGCCAGGTTTCTCGTATGTTCAACCAGTTATGTTGAAACTGCTCGTCACTTGGCTAGCAGATTGCCCAAGTGCAGTGCAATGCTTCTTAAATTCACGTCCCCACTTAACGTATTTGCTTGAGTTAGTTTCAAATACATCATCAACCGTGTGTGTTATGGGGTTGGCTGCATTTATCTTGGGAGAATGTGTGATTTACAATAAATCTAGTGAAAGCGGAAAGGATGCTATTACCGTAGCTGATGCCATAAGCCAGAAAATTGGTCTTGCATCATACTTTCTAAAGTTCGATAAGATGCAGAGAAGCTCCCTTTTCTCATCGGCAAAGTCAGCTGAGTCCCATAAACCGCTGACTAGATCCGCTGCTGCTAGTACGTTAGAGATTGAAGATGTTGCTGAGGATGATATCTATCTCCAACACTCGTGTTAATTAGTTTTCACCTGTCTCATCTTCTGCTTTCCATGTGCTTTTCATTCCTAGAAACTTCTTGGCCGAAATGCCACTTTGGCTGAGAATTTGGCAAGGGCAGGTGGGAGTGGGAATTCTCAACCTGAGCTAAAGGCGGGCAGCGGCTCAGACCGGGTCCAAGTAGAGATACTTCGTAGAGATCTTCTGGAGGCATCACAACGGGTAGAGATGCACAAGGCAGAGAAAGCTAAATTTGAATCGGAGGCATCGACATACCAGAATTTGGCCGGGAAGCTGGAGTCTGATCTTAAGAGTCTTTCAGATGCTTACAATAGTCTTGAGCAGAGCAATCACCACCTCGAAAAACAAGTGGAAGCCTTAGAGATTGGCAGGACATTAACATCCCCTGATATCGAGGCAGTAAGGACCAAAGCTCGAGAAGAAGCCCAGAAGGAAAGCGAAGCAGAGCTAAACGATTTACTCGTGTGCCTCGGTCAAGAACAGAGCAAGGTGGAAAGACTAAGTGCAGGGTTATGGGAACTAGGTGAAGATGTTGATAAACTGCTTGAAGGTATCGGAGATGATACGGGGCTTCCCGAAGATGAAGAGGAAGAAGACTGATGGAACATGGATTTGCCTGGTTTATAGTTTGTACATAGCATGTGTAGCTGTAGAATTGGATGGAGTCGTCTTTGTTCATTCGGTTTCTATAGACGTTTTCTGGATATCTATGTTACTTGGGCTTGGGTACGACTTACGAGTATAAGAAATATATACCGCATACAGACCTATTTATTTATGTGCTGTACTATTCGTTCAAGCTCGATCAAAAATATGAATTGAGCTCGGATTTAAACATTAAAGGTCTGAGTTTAACTCAGCCTGACTCATTTTAAGTTTATAATATTTTATATTATGTTATTTTTATATATTATGTAATTTAGAACATATTAAAAAAAATAAACTTATATTATAAAATTATTAAATATAAAAATAATATAATATAAACATTTTTAAAAAAAATGAAAAAATAATATGAGCGGGCTTAAAATAGATTTGGATTAATCTTTTACAAATATGATCGAATTTAAATAAGCATAAAGTATGTTAATATCATACTTAGAGCTGGTTTGAACCTAACCTGACTCGACCCATGAGAGATAGACACGAATATTTATCAAATAGGGATACTTAAGAAAAACAAATGGGATAAATCTCAAAATTATACATGAATTTTAATTTAATACATAACTTTAATTTGGTGCAATTACATGAAACTTTGATTGTGGTTCAAATGTATACATGACACTTTAATTTTAGTTCATTCATACACATCTAAAGAAATAAATATATCAATTTATTTTTATATTGAATAAATATAATTATATGTGTATGCAATATAACATAAAATTATGCTATATCAATAATTGTATTAATAATTTATGAGAATTGAATCAAATTAAAATTTCATGTATAAAATTGCACAAAATCAAAATACATTTATAGAATTACACATTAGACTAGAATTTATGTCTATCTCCTAAAATCAGAAGGGTCCATCCCATAAGTGATATCGGTAGTACTAATCCCCATTGATTCATAGTATGCTTTCTCTGCATCAGTCATCCTATTTTGGAACATGCTCCATTCTTTCTTGCACCTTTCCCTAACCTGCCACAAACAACAATTTTCAAGTAGCTATCGTCAATAACAGTTATAAAAGTATTGTGAAATACTTTGTCCTCTTTATTAAAAAAGAGTAAATTAAGTCAAAGAATAAGTTGGTCGTTCTATTAAAAATTTTATCCATTTCTACGGTTAAAAATTAATTCTTGCACGTCAGCATAAAGTACATGTGGTATGTCACATATTACTGTTTAGTTATTCCGTCAATCATGCTAGTTTTAACAATACAAACGAATGAAATTTTTTTTAAAAAAAATTCAATATACTTTTTGATAGAAGAAGCAATAAACAATCATTATGAAAACCCCTATATTTATGTGTGGCGAGGATGGGGTCGAAGAAGAGAAAGAAAGGAATATTTAAGACATACCCCTTTCCATGGTGCCAGTCCAATGTCTTCTTGACCCATGGAAAATGTCTTGAAAAACAAACAAGAAGAAGGTAATATTATAGTGTACAAAATGGGAATAAGTAAATAATAAAAGGGTAATCTACATTCAAAGTTATTAAACTATTAGTAAGTTTATTTTTTGGTTATTAAACTTCAAAAAGTTATAAAATGGTCACCAAACTATCCGGATATTTTCATTTAAGTCACCGAGTTGTTAAAGTCACTGCTGTATAGCCTTCTTCGTTCTCACCTCCGACATCAATCGAGTAAACTTCGCCCTCCTCTTCTACAATTTAGTTTTTTTTTATGAAACAACTTTGAACATCACTAATCTATGAACCAAAATCCAAATAGCTTTCTTCTACTTGTCGATGAGTATTGTTTCACCGAACTGATTGCCAACTCGTCACTCGAAGCTTGCCCAACCGAACTTTAAAAAAAATGACTTAATAGTCCAGTGACTTAAATACAATCATTCAAATAATTCAGTGACTATTTTATAACTTTTTAAAATTAAGTGACCGAAATGTAAACTTACTAATAGTTTAGTAACATTGGATTTATTTACCCAATAATAAAAAAAAAGGGTTTAAAAGGGGGTTTTAAGATACCTGGTTCCGTAGAGAAGGAATACCTTGATGTACAATCCATTGAACGTCTACAACACCTATTTTCTCATGTGGAGTCTGTTTTATTTCACACATTATCAGCAAATATCAGCAAAACTCCTTCATTCTATACATGTACACACATATTGAGTAAATATTACCGGATTGTGATTCATTACGAGATATTATCCGCTTTAGAAGTGTTTATCATTTTACGTATATCTGATTCATATTTTGCAAATTCAGATATTCTAATTATTATCTGCAACAGATTTAGAGAGGACATGAATATTAATCTTTGAATATCCATATCCGAATCTATTTTACACAAACATACGAATAACTATAAAGAAGTTACTAACCTCGACACATCTTCTAAGATAAAAATCGAGACCCCATCCGTGAACCAAATCATTCTGGCATTTCAAACAAGAGTTTATATCATAAATCAGGGCGGGGGGGAGCTGAGAAAAATGAACATCCAATTGAGATTAAAGCTTAATCAATTTACCTGAATCATGTGCCAAACACATCGCCATGCATTCCGAGAGAACACGGTAGCCATGATCTCAACAAATCTGTGACCAACCATGCAATGCAACAAACATCATTTTAACAAAGAAGCGAGTATACTATCTTATATATAATTCGGATTTGGTGTGAGTGGGAGACATGGATAAGTGTCTATGATATGTTCAAAATTTCCAAGTGTTTTTCATCCGATCTTATAAGGTTTTAAAATTAGGATTGGAGTTGAAGGCTATAGTAATAAATAAAATTTGAGATGACGCAGGTTTAGGTGTGTGTATATATATAAGTATAAATTTAACTCGTGACAAACAAAAAATTGCCTACCCTGTTACCATACTTCACTAAACTCATGTTCGAATATGTATTAAATACGGGTGTTTGTCACAACTACTTTTGGAAAAACGAATACTCAAAGTAATAGCATATATGTATTAATAATGTTTCATACGCTGCACATGGAGGCAAATGCAAATCGGTACACCAACCAGTTCTCTCTTGAGTTCTCCTGAAGAAAAAAAAACCTACATTAATTTCCATTTTCAACCTATGTGGGACGTAAAAATATCGGTCAAACGCTCTTACGTGTGAATTTCAGTGTCGTTTCTCTTCATTGTCATTGCCCATGTCAACCCAATACTATCTGGATCTAACCCCGGTTGGGATATCTCTAAACCATGTTTCCTCACAATTTTGATGTATCTGAGAACCAAAAGAAATTTCAGTTTATTTTCACATTACTTGCACATATATATATATATGTAAAAGTATCATGGAGTCGGATTGCATTCCCCTATATTTAAAAAATGAGTAAATTAGTCTCTATATATTAAATAAAAAAACAAATTGATTATTCTGTTAAAATTTTTTATCCATTTTTACTGTTAAAAACTAGCCCCTATATATCAACATAATGTACACATGGCATACCATGTATTACTGTTTGATTACTTCGTTAACCACACTAGTTTTTACGGAAAGAACCAATATGCCCTTTGAAAATTTTTAAGTAGAGTCGAAATGCAATCGAATTTCTAGTACAAAGGCCTCCATGCTATGTTACTTGGACTAAGAGGGTAAGTTTCGTTTTTTTCATTTGGAAAATTATATCCCTATACTCAATACCCAAATATGCGGGATACGAGAGATTGAAGAGTCGAAGCAACATAGTTTTTGAATCCAAAGAAAGACAAGGAAGTTATGGACTTACTCCTCTGCATTAAAGTGCTCCACACCGAGATCTTCATCCCATATAAAGATGTAATCATACGGTGCAACAATGTCGGGGTGCAAAAAGCGCTTCGCAAACCACCTTATAAACATTTCAATGGAGTTTGAAATGCGACATAAACAAGGCTTATATATACTACTTATAAAAGCTAAAGGATTAGTTGCTTGCTAACCATTTACTCTGCTTTGGAGCACTCACGTGAATAGCTCTCTTTGACCACTCAAATTCATCCCATTCACTGGTCACTCCATCATAATGGAACAATACAATTGTGAAGTTGTTTGAGAACTGTCAACGTTTTAGGAAAAAGAAAAAAAGAGTATATACATGTGAGGCCAGAGATAGCCAACAATATGCACATACATACACACACACATATATATAAATATGCTATGCTACTTGGACTCGGGTGTAAGCATTAGATACAGGTATGAAAATGAACTTATAGGACGCAAAATGACAAGTCAAAGTAACATTGCATATACATGCGTGTGTGTGTGTGTGAGAGAGAGAGAGAGAGAGAGAGAGAGAACCGGCCTTTTTCACAGCTGCATCTATGTTGTCTTTCTGATTATAACCAACGGTGAACGCTACAAGATACTTTGGTTTGATGGTTAAGTCCTGCAAATGCAACCCCGGATTATATCAGAGAAACAAATTTCGAATACATACAGATAAAGATAAAACATCATTTGCCTCAAACATAGCTGACACATACCAGATTAGCATAAATACAAAATATAGTATAAAGATGCATACCTCATCCGGATGACCCCATAATCGTCGAGGATATATATCAGACCTAGACGAAACTATACCAGGGGGGAGTGTTTCAGCACCCTTTGGATTTGTTGGAGTCCATATCTGCCATAATTAAGGAACTACCAGTTATTATTTTTACATTAACTATAGAGGACAACGAGTAAAACAAATTCACATCATTCACTGCAGTAATCATAATAATAAAAGGGGGATTTACCTTTGCTCCTTTGGCTTTGTTAGACCCGACCTTATTAGCCTTGAGAGGGTTCAAAGCATCGAATAGTGCTTGAGTCGAAAGACCATGATATTTGCTCTCAATGTATGTAAGATTGATCTAACCAAGATACATATGTAATGAAATAAACTTGTCATTCAAGGGACTTAAAAAACAACTACTGTAAATGTAATGAAACAGTAAGTGAGTGTAACCTTAGTTGAAGAAAGCTTTGGAGATATTATTCCTAAAAAGAAGCCAAAAATAACTCCACCAAATGTTGTTATAATCAACCTCATTGTCTCATTTGGTATCCTAACATTACCACTGCAACACAACAGAGGTGCAATGCAATTCAAATTAGTGCCTTTTTAGGTGTCAATTCAAATCTTTTCAACTAGTAAAAGTGCCAATACATTTAAGGTAAAAATATTTCTGGAAGTCTTTATACTAAGAGTCAGATTATATTTTAGTCTGCTCAAAACATGGGCAAATAATATAATTTACATTCAATCAAAGACTAAACTGATCTTTTTGTTTAAAATTCCTGTGACATGCCACTTGTAACTGTTTGGCTATTCCATCAGCTGCGTCAGTTTTTCTAACCTAAAAGAACTAATTTACCCATTTTTAAGTAGACGAGGCAAAATAAAATCAAGCTTCTAGTATAAAGTTTTTATGATACTTTTACTGCCTTTCTAGTTTCTAGTACAAATCTAATGTAAATATTAGGAGACGATTATTAAATGTATTTAGAATATACATGAAAGTTCATATTCATATAGTTGTATATCTATATCCGAAAATGTGTATGATAAAAGTATATCGAGAAAAAAAAAAGAGTGGGAACAATATGAATATGAATAAGATAATAACTTAAGAAAAAGCAATACCTTTTCAAAGGAACTCTCATTATGGAAAGGATCTTAGTCTACTTTTACCAAGATTAAATTGATATCCAACAAAAGATGAATGCACCAAATGCCTTCATCTAGGGTTTAAATTCAAACTACAATAATTTGACAAACCAGAACTGAAAAAAAAAATTTAAGGGGAAAAAACATGTTAGTGGTAAATTGAGGTTTGAGAAGTGTAAAACAACATGCATGAAATCTTATTGTAAAAAGAATTTCCTTTTTTTATGAACCAATAAAATCAACCAAAACAAGCTTCAATTTTTCTTGATCAACAATGTCAATAAGCTAAAATAACACAAAAAAAGGGCATTTGAAAACTCAAAACACCATACATGAATCAAGAAGAGAATTTATGTTCTTCCTAAACCTGAAAATGTACCCAAAATTTTACATTAACATAAAATAAAAAACCCAAGCTAAGAGAAATCCCAAAACCAAGAAAAAAAATCTCAAACATTGAATTTAAAACACACACAAAAAAAGTTGATTCCTTTGGAAGAGAAATAACATAATCTAAAGAGAAAAACAACATACTTGGAACCAAAACGACAATTCTTAAATTGGGTTTTCCTTAAAAGAGTGAGATCAAATAAAAAGTTTGAAACTTTGGGGAACCAAATAAATCAATCAGCCGCCTCAAAAAAATGGTCCCCAGATTTTGTAGCAAACTGTTAAAAAGGTTTGGTTTTTCTTTTTAAATCTTATTCATTAACCGATTCTGTTTGTCTGAGGTGCCTTTGATTGACAATTGGTAATCTTATCAAAGGGTTCAAAGTGAGAGACCCTTTATTTGATGCTAAAAGGAAATGAAATCCATATATAGAAATATAAAATTCCTTTATTTGGTGATCTCATTTTTGTTGTTTTTGACCATATTGGGAAGAGGAACTCTTTGGTCTTATGCTTTTGATGTTTACTTTTCAAATCGTTGAATAATAGTTTATTCATTCTAGACTTCAAGTAGACCTTTCCCTTAGTATTTATATCATGATATTACAAAGGATCAGTTGTAAATTCTTTAGAGTTTATTTTAAAATATAAGGACCTATTTGATAGAGGGTTGAAAATTAGTGATTTAAGTTGTTATACTTGTTAATTCAAAATAAAAATAATAGGATAGAATTTTTTTTTATAAAAAATGTGGAATAAGTAGATAATAGTTGTTTATTATTTGATAGAGAATATTTTTAATTAATTTAATTTAATTTTATATTATAGTATTCTGTTTAAATTTTAATTTTTGTTTCAAATAATCTTAAATGTTTAAAAATTAAGGATAAAATATAGAATATATCAAACAATTTAATATTTCATAATTAATTTTGAGTAATATATCAAACAATTTTATAACTTAAATTTTGTACTTAATTTTTCAGTTTATCAAATATTAAGTGTTGGTCATTTTTAATCATTTTTGCGAACAAAATGATGAAATTCAATCAACTAAAATGAAGAATAAATTAGACAATAATCTTTTATAAATTTGAGATAGCTTAAGGGTTACTTTTCCATGGTTGTTGCGATTGAAAAATATTTTTAAAAAATATTTTTAAAAAGTACAATAAAAAAAGTGATCTATTAAATTAAAGTATTTAACATTGCTGTAAAAAAATACGGTGAAAAGTTAAAATGTCCATTTTAAGAAACTCAAAGTTACCCAAATAAAAGCCTATCACTTGCTTTCTCGAAGGCTCGAATATAGGTGAGTTGTATGGATGAATAAAACTTAGCAAAAGAGTTCATTCTTAGTTGTTTTTTTTAAGGTATGAAATTGATATTCACATATTATTATAGCTTTATGTAATATTTATATAATATATTCCAGATTAAAGGAAAAACGAGGTTGAGTGGAGGAAGCATGACAGGAGTTAGAAGGACATTATTATATTTCCTGGGAGTTGTGATGTCAAGAGTTGGTGGAGCAGTAACAACTTCACTGGTTACTGAATTAATTGGATTATAAGAGCAGTTCTTCGTTGCTTTTGAAAAATGTTATTGAAAAGTTTAGTTTAAAATTTAAATATTTAATATTATTGTTAAAAAATACTTTTGAGAAATAAAATGTCCATTTTAGATGTGTTATTATCAAGTAAGAAATATGCATTTAAATAATATTTAAATTAGTTAATATTATTATATTTTAGTAAGAATACAAAAAAATTATTATAACTTGTTGTTAATATTTTAATATATGAAATATAAATTTTAAATATTTTTAAGTAATAAATATTAATTATTTATAAATTTTAATTAGAATATATAAACTATATTTTAAATATTTAAATATAACCATTAAATATTTATAACTAGTATTTAAAAAATATTTTTTTATTTTTAATTAATGATTTTAACACAATTGTAATTAAGCACCAAGAAAAAAAATAAAAATATCATGTTATTAGAGGGGTGAAAAAGTAATTAAGTACCAAAAGTGCTTTTGGGAGAGGAAAAGCTAAAATTTTTAGCTTCTCCTCTTCAGCTCCTTTTCAGAAGTGCTTTTCAAAAACACTTCTGAAAAGCTAAAAATTTCAGCCAAAAGCAGCTTGTTCTTCATAGCTTTTCTTTCAAAAGTGTTTTTGGAGTCGAAAGTGTTTTTTTTAAACAATGAAGAACTGGCCCTAATCAGGGTGAGAGGATGCTAACTTTTCCCACTCAACAACTATAAGACGAAGATTGTATAATTCAATTATGATAGCAGTGGCATTTGGGTTGAGGAATTTATGATGAGCTGGGTCCAACAGCATAGGCAACCTTCATCATTTTCTTTCACAAGAAGACTTGATAGGCCTTTTACAGCAGATGAAACCAAGGATGCGCTGTTTCAAATTGGTATTCTTTTATCTGAAAGGGTCGTTAAGAACACAATCTTGCTTGAGATTCCTTAATACGGGTTATTTGCTCCCCTCGTGGCTTGCTTTCTGTCAACTATTTTTATCTTCTAGTGTCACGGGCTACATATCAAAACTCATAATCATTGTACATAGAAAGTTCTAAGGAATTCAACTTATTAAATGAGACTCATTTGATTTGTTTGAACTGACTTGACTCGTGGAATATACGGAGAAACTCGTCTATTTGAAACTTTGGTGGCCCAATTAAACACTCTAGTAAAATTAGAATAAGGAAATCTCTTAGGACTCTTATATTGTAGATAGACAAAATCTTGTCCATCTATTTAATCCAATCTATACCGTTGGATCTGGGGGAGCTCAACTATAAATAAAAAATTTCTTCTTAATTGTAAACCTTCAAAGTAATAAAATACTTTTCGAGAGTAGGCCGACTTAGGCAGGATTTGAACCCAAAAAATCACTTAAGACCGCGAGATTTGCCATACTAAAGTTCTAGTCCCGTGACTCACTGCCTTCTTCATTACTTCCAACATTTTTCTTCATTTTCTTGCTTCAGCCTTCTGATTACTTTGGAGAGTTAGGGTATTTATCTGTGTATCCATACTATATTTTCATGTTCAATTGATAGGGGAAGACTTAATCGACAAATCTAAATTGTTCTTGTTATTGCGATTGGAATATGTTAATGTTAATTGAGGATGAGGATTGTGTAAACTAAGTGAATGGAAGATACTTTGCTATGCCTTGTGATATGTACATTTGTTAGTATATTGTTTCAATTGCGGATGCATAACAAGATGTCATGTTATAACATGTCGTTGATTTATGTAATTGTTTTAAATTTAGTTTATAATGTTGTTTATCGGTATGCTCTTGACTTATGAATGTATAAAGTATCATTGGATCGTAGTAAAAAACCATTGAACTTTAAGGAAAGCTTAATGTGAAGATTTATATTTTGTGCATAATTTATAAGAGTGAAGTGTAATTTAGTGGATAATATTTGAGTCTCAACATGATCTCCTTATTGATGTAATGATTTTTTGCTTCCTAGACTTAATGATATGTAACTAGGATTAAATTTTACTCAATTCTTAGCCTTGAATCTTTGGTTATTGTTTGCTTTAAACATTTTTATCACTTGGTATTTTTGCAAGGCTTGCCATATCATAGGAGACTTTGTGGCTTTTGAATTGAATTTTGTTGAAAGGTTTGGTGTTATTTAAGAAGTTTAAAAGTTGTTTTCAATTATCAAGGTAGTCATATTATGATTTAGAAGTTAATCATACTTGAATTTGCATGATTTAGTTGTGTTTTATAATGTCTAATGTGTTGGAATGTGTAACACCCCTAACCCATATCCGTTGCCGGAATAGGGTTTTGGAGTATTACCGATCAAACATACATAAATTTCAAACATTTCGTATCATATAATATTCAGGCCAGAAATTAATTAAACTCATACACACTGTCCCTTATTTGAGCCCTCGAGGCCCAAAATACATGTTAGAAACAAGTTGGGACTAATTCAATAACTCAAATTTTTTTTCGAAAAATACTAAAAATTTTCAAAGCTGCAAGGTTCACACGGTCGTGTGACTCACACTGCCAAGAGACACTCCCGTGTCTTAGGTCGTGTGGACATTTGAAATTGGGACATACGACCATGTCCCAGCCCGTGTCCGTGCTCGTGTAACTCTCTGACTTGGGTTACACGACCAATCCTTATGCATGTGTGCCAGGCCGTGTACCCTTTCGAAATGGCCTCGCACGCCCGTGTGCTAGCTGTGTGGCCCAATCACGCACCCGTGTGTTTGGCCGTGTGGACTCAAAATTTACCTTAAACAACAAGTTTACCATTCCCTGTAGGCTTGGATACTAAACAATTCAAAAATCATTCGTTTAACCAATTCAAAACACAATAAAACACATTCAAATCACGTTAAAACAATCATCCTAGGTGCTTAACCAATGTACCCTCATTGGTACCACAATTATATCATCAAATTACATTATCAAACATCATTCAAATCCAAATTATAAACATACCTAATTTAATCCATTTTGCCTAGTTTATGAACACTTAAACATCAACTTAACATGGCATAATAAAGCTTCAAAAACAAACACATCTTTATATGTATATACCAAACCAATATTAAATTTATAACCTCATTTACATTTAATCCACAAAGTAACTATTATTTAGATACCTTAGGTACATGCTGACACAAAAGATAGACATCACCACATTTGAGTTCTGGATTGTTGTTGGATGCTGAATCGGCGATCAAAATTGAAGTACCTAAGCTGCGCGCGGAAAACAAAATCGTACGCTGAGTAAAACTCAACGGTATTTCTATAATCCGAATATTTAAAGACAAAACAATATAATAGACACAATTGAATATTTAAAACCACATTTATTTATACAATAACATTAACCATTCAATACTCAAAACATAAAAACATCATTTTATAACATATTCTTATTCAATTCTCATCACTTGCTATATAATAGCTTTTCACAATTTGATCCACATATCATTTGAAACAATAACAATATCCAATTCATGAATACATAATTCATGCATATCATTTTCATGTTTCAATTCACTATCCCATTTTCAATTCATGTACAATATCATCCAATATCAATCATAGTACCGTTTTATTTAATTACCCCTATTAACAAGACTCGAACTCAAACGAATACACGGATCCCACCAACACACTAGTTTGGCACTCAGTGCTTCATCGGATAATCTGAAGTAATAATTGCGCCCAACGCTATATAAATTTGGCACCCAGTGTCTTATTGGTTAAACCGAAGTAAATTGGCACCCGGTATCTCATCGACTCGAAGTCGAAGAAATCCTTGAACTCTTCCAATCCTATGGCATGCCATATATATCCGACTCAGCCCGATACAATTAATAGGGTCCCAATTCACTTTCCAAATACAGCAATTATCCAATATCATATTTGCACATATATATATCAATTCAATCCAATTCAATCAACTTTAAATCAATTCAATAATCAAAGTGTCATATACTCACCTTAACCACCTACCATATACATTAATTTAAAATACAACAATTAACAAGTAGGTTCGGATTATAGAAATACAAACTAAGAATTTCGAGCTATTTCACGTCAACTTTATCTTTCCCCTTTTTAGTTGAAGATTCCAGTACAACATTAGCTATGAATTAAAACAATTAAAATTCATCAATACAACACAATTCAATTTCATATTGAATATTTCAAAATTTACTCAATATTTGCCTAATTTTCAATTTAGTCCCTAAACCGATATTAATTTTTATTCTTCACAATTAATCTTATATTTTCATACAAATTTCACTTTAAACTAAATTTAACTCCATTTTTTAACTAAAATCCCTAAATTTCAAATTTTTCACAATTTAGTCCCTATTACTCAAAATTTTCAATTTATTCTACAATTTAATCCTTTTTCTATTTCTAGCTTAAAAATCTATCAAGTTAATCCCTAAAACTAAAATTATTCAACATTAACAGCATTTAAAAACTCAATAATTTCTAAAATTTTGACATAGGTCGGATAGTACTTAATACAAGGATTCCAAAAACATAAAAATTACAAGAAAAAGGACTAAATTGACTATCCAATTGAGCTTTGAACCCTAAAAATCCCTAAACCTTACGTCTTTCTTTCTCTTTTTTCTTTTTCTTTCTTTCCTTTCTGTTTTCGTTTGGCTTTGGCTTTCTATTTTTTTTAATTCATTTACTTATTTTATTTTATTATACATTAGTTTTTTATTATTATAATATATATACACTTAAATAGTAAGCAAACTTATTTTATTATAATATATATATATTAAATATATAAATATTTTACCTTATGCGGCCTCATTAAAGTACAATAGCATAATTGCTTCTTTAGTCTCTTTAATTTTTTTAATTTATAATTCAACTTTCACCCTATATACAATTTAGTCCTTATACCTAATTACTCTTAATTTATGCAATTTTACTTAACCAAAACTTAATTAACTACACAACTAGCTTCTTAAATATTTTTAATAAATATTTACGAGTCTGATTTAATGGAACGGAGTCTCAGGAATGCACTTTTCGACACCCCTGACTATCGGGCCGTTACAGAATGATTTTGGTTGCATGTCATGTATGTTTAGTGTATTAAGGAGCATGTTTGGAAGTCTTGAATTAGTCTCTTTTTCTACATTTTTTGCATGAGGTATCGGTACCCCATACCTACATACCGAAAACTCATAGTGGATATCGGTATTCAAATCCTAAGTGCCGAGACTTTTGAGATTAGTATCCAAAATTATGAAACAAGTGAGGCTTGTATTGGTACATGATTAAAACTGAGTTTTCGGTACTTAGGGTACATTTTTTGGATTGTATTGGTACATTTTTTTTTGCATATGTTGTATACTAATAAAGTCCAAAATACTGAGGAGATAATAGAGATACAATCCAATCTCCTTATTTTAGGGAATTTGATTGTTTGATCAAATCAAAATATGTTTATGTTGTTTCAAATGAATTGATCTCCAAAACGGACTATCATACATTCAAAATATCAGTAAAGATTACAATCTAAAGATTTTATTTCAAAAGATTGTTAAAACTAAATAAAGCAAGTTATATGTAGCTTACTCAATGCTAAGAACAACAAACACAAGATAAAGATTGCTCACACAACTGCCACAATAATAATTAAAAATCAACCTGACTTATCTAAATTATTTCGATTGAGTTATTCAGTTAATTGATTAAGAAGGGTAAAACAAATTATTTAGCTTAGATAATTTGGTTACTTGGCCCAAGTGATTCTGAATTTTGGGCAAAAAAAATATAATTTTAAGGGTGATCAAATTAGGGACTTATCAAATCAGTCCCTTTACTATTAAATAGATTATTTTAGTCCTTATACTATTAAAAAATTAAATAAAATTAAATTAAAATAGAGTTAACATTTATTATTTAAAAAATATCATTTACTATTTAACATAGTTACTATTATTTACGTTTTTATAGTTCCGTAAATGAAATAATTTGTTTAAAATTAAATTGCAATTGAAAAAAATAATCTTCAAGATATTTTTTTAATGTAAATGTTAACTCTATTATAATTTGAACTTATTTGATTATTTTTAATAATATAAAGACTAAATTGATTCATTTAGTAATAGAGGGACTAATTTAATCTAGTCAGTATATTACAGGGATCTCACAGGTATTTTAACCTAATTTTAGGTCCCAAGTGCAAAGTTTAATTTACACCGGAGGACCAAATATGTAAAAAGTGGCATTTGAGTCTAACGCGTGGCAATAAAAATATTGGCGAAAAGGAAAATAAATGTAAATTGACTTGTAATTCTTCCACGTGTTAATAACAGAGAGACAAAACTAAAAACATAAGTGAAAACAAAAAAGAAAAATCAAAACTTATCCACCGATTTTCCTTTTCTTTTTCTTCATTTTCTTTCCCTCTCTTTTAAATTTTAATTATATATTTCAATATTAAAACAATTTTTAAAAGGTTCCCCAAACTTTATTTATTTATTTTTAATTTTTTTATAATAGTATTAATTTTTAATTCAAACTTTATTTGAAAATAATAAAAAAAAAAGTAAAAACCTTTTGATCAAACTAACGATTGAATGAAGTGAAAAAAAAAATCTAGCTGGAAAATAATCTGGTAAAAACAAACATTGTATCTCCGACGACGGAGATAAGAAACGTTAAACGATGTCGTCGCCGGACATTGCTTCAATCATGGACAACTCAAGGGAACTCGATCGATTAAGGAAAGATCAAGAAGAGGTGCTTGTTGAAATCAATAAGCTTCATAAAAAGCTTCAAGCCAGTAAATTTTCTCAACTTCTTTTTAAATTTTTTTGTCCTTTAGCTTCAAATTTTATGATCTGGGTTTATTTATATTGTTCTTTAGATTAATGGGTTTGTTCTATATTATCAAAACACGATGTTATTCAATGGTTTTAAGGTTTTTTTTTGGTTCTTTGGGGTTTTTTAGTTATGTTTCTTTTTAGGTGGGTTTGGTTTTAAAAGAGGTTAAAATTTGATCAAATAGGAGAGGAATAGTTTCTATTTGTAGTTTAACTGGTGTGACTTGGTTTAAAACTTAGCTATACTTATATGTTCGAATCTAAATTGTGCTTTAAACTTTAAAGGTAGCAAGTTTTGATGTAATTTCGGTGTAAAGATTTCGCCTTTTTGATCGAAAAACACGCGATTTAGCTGGATTAGTTGCTTATGGAGCTTCATTTTCATGGAGAAGGAAATTTTGTGGTTTTCAGCTTGTAGTGGTTTCACTTTTTTTATATAGAATAATGTTCAATGCTTCATGTATAATATTACCTTATAACCGGTGAGCCTCGGAATATACGTTTAGTTGCTTCAGGTAAGCTTTTGATATTATCGTATCATAAATTTGCTCCTGATATCAATTCTCCCATAATGTTTTGATTGCTTTAATAGAGAATATTTGCATGAAAGAGGTCAGAAATCGGAATATTCTACAAAATAACAACTAATTGTATGAAATCGGAAAAGGACTGTAAATGAAAAATATTGTTGTCAACTCAATAAGGTTTAAATTTGATCTGTAGTTTCTTGGAGTATTTTAGAAGTATTGTAGATGGAGCTTTGAGATCATAGTCATTACGGTTTAAAAGCTATATCGGGGAACTATTGGATGCATTATTTTGAATTTCGGGGAATATATATTACTGAGAGTGTGTGCTAAATTTTGAACTTCGGTATATCAATGCAGCTCCTGAGGTAGTTGAGAAACCCGGTGATTCTTCATTGTCAAGGCTAAAAAGTTTGTATATTCAAGCTAAAGATCTTTCAGAGCGAGAAGTAGTGTATGTCCGTTATCTCTAATAAAGTCTTCTACCATCTTCTTTGTATTTAGTGATGAACTTTCTGGTTTGATTCTCATTACTGTATTCTCTTGTTCTTGAATTCCTGATGTTTTGTCTTCGATACAGGATTTCCAATTCCTTAGTAAGTAAACTTGACACTTTCCTTCCATCCGGAGCACCAGGACAACAGCGAAGAAAAATGGGTGCGTGTTATCCACCACTAATGTTCATTTTAGTTATGTTGTAATCAAAGAGTATGTTACGATGTTACCAGAAAAAAAAAAGAGTATGTTAAGATAAGACTAATTTTCTGCAGTTTGATTTTCTCCGTGAAACCTTGTTTAGTGAAACACGGAATTGCTTGGCTGATTACTAAAGAGTTCTCAAGTTGATATGAGTGTACAGAATTATATCATGATGGTTAAAATCAAATAAAGACTCGGCAATTAGTTGAAGCAATCAAGTGTCAATCATCTTTCTCTTCTTTCAAAGCTAGAAAATTGAATATATGACATGCGTAAAACAAAGTCAATTTCATCTCTAGATTTCACATACTAGAATGAGGGTATCTGAACTTCCTGTTTATGTTACTGACATCAAATATTGCAGATGGTAGTGACCAGAAAAGGAGAAGAATGAAATCTGATTCAGATATCTCTCGCCTTTCTCCTTCTATGCGGAGTCATATTGAGGCTTGTCTTAGTCTCAAAGACGAACAGGTAAGCTTGTAGAGCATAGTTTTCTGTGTAGCTCTATCACAATCTTTGATATTTTTTGTAGACCCAATTTACCTTTGCTTTTGTACTCAGGTAGCTGCGAGAGTCACCTCAGATGCCGAGAAGGATGAGTGGTTTGTCGTAAAAGTGATCAATTTTGATGAGAAAACAAAAGAGTAAGTACGGTTCATATAGGATGTTTCGTTTTAGCTTGTACGAAAATCCCATCCAGGGTCTTCTTTATTCTTGTTTTTAAGCTGAATCTCCATATCCAGATTCGAAGTTCTTGATGAGGAACCAGGTGATGATGAAGAGGGCGGTGTCCAAAAGTAAGCTTTTTATACTTTGTTCTTTATCATGCTTATATTGACCGGTCCGGAGGACTCTATCGTGGTTTAACTGTAATCACAAGAATACCTATATCGATGGCTCAATTTCTTTTATGCAGTCAGTTTTAAGAATCAATGTTCATTGGTAGCTTTTATTTTTCAATTATTTGCATAGCTGAAATTAGTTGATCTTGAAGATGTCATTCTTTTTTTCCGGTTATTGCGATTTCAGGAAATACAAGCTGCCTGCATCTTGCATCATACCATTTCCGAAACGACATGATCCTTCTGGTACTCAAGAATTCCCTGCAGGGAGAAATGTTTTGGCTGTTTATCCGGGAACAACTGCACTCTATAAAGCAACTGTCATTAGTACACCTCGAAAGGTGACTATTCTGGTCACCACTGTCATCATTCAGTACATAATATACACGTTTTGATCATCTCCTCTCCTTTATAAACTGACTAACAATCTTCTTTGTGCATATTCGCGGGGGTACTCTCCACCATACGATTTCTTTCCAGAGGAAATCTGATGAGTAAGTAACATTTTCCATGGCCTTTTATTTAAAAGAACCCGGAATTGTTTTACCTGTTGTCTGTTACTGAAATGCATGATACCCTTTTCCAATCGTTTGTAGGTATCTATTGGAATTCGATGACGATGAAGAAGACGGAGCTTTGCCGCAAAGGACGGTACCGTTTCACAAGGTGGTTCCATTGCCAGATGGGCATAGGCAATGAGATTTGTGTATAAAAATGTGTATATTAAATTAGAATTTGGCGTTTAAAACATGTGAATCTGAACCCTGATTATCATGTATTGGCTTAGCAATGAAAGATTGACAATCTGATATCTATTTTTGTTACTTAAAGCTCTGTATGTTTCTTCGTTAGTATGTTAGGGTAGCCATTGCACTCGATTCCACTTGAAGATGCTCGTGTCGGACATATAACCAAAAAATATGTAGAAAGAAATTAGGTGAAAGTACTATGGAGACTCTTGTATTAAGAGCTGAATTGCATTTTACTTTTTTTATTTAAAAAAATAAAAAAAATCAATTCATGTACATTAGATTAAGAAGTAAATTGGTATTTTTGTTAAAAATTAATCTTTATTCGTATGAAGTTCACATGGTACGTCATATGCAATTGTTTGATAATTTCGTTATTCATGCTAATTTTTAACAGTAAAAATAGATGAACTTTTAAAAAAAAATCAGTTTACTTTTTTATTTAGCATACAAAGATTAATTTACCTATTTTTGAGTAAATGGGGTGAAATGCAATTTGATTCACGGTAATTTTACCAAAGAAATTGTCTATCGGTGAAGTTATATGAAAAATGAAGGAACTCATTTGCAAATGATGACATTCCACGTAAGCTTCAATAATTTATATTGGTCCCCAACATTATTAAAACTTCTCATTAAAGTCTTTTTAATGTGACATTTGAGATCAATTTGCACGTAACAGATCTTTCCATACATCAAAATGGAGATTTCAATACATTTGAGATCAAAAGATTCTTTTACTTACTGCTTATGACATGCTAGAGTAATAGGAATTGCAGGGTCTGATAATGAGCCGTTGAGTGTACGATCTGCAACATATTAATTTGCAGCGTGAGTGTAATGAACTCCATCCCAGCTTACAAACATAGACGGGTTTTTGCACGAAGCTCCAAATACTTCGGTTTTGTTGATGATTGCTTTGATCCCACACCATACGTGATCGTAGTTCACGTGATATCCGCAGCAGGGCTTTAATGGATCCGCCATTCCTGTAAAAAATAAGCATAAACTGATAAATAAAGATACCCTTGCATAGCATGAAGATTAAAGGGTCAGCCAAGATGGTGATGATGATTACCTAGATTCTTAGCATTGCCAATCATTGCATCTTAGCGGTATAGATGTCTACAAGAGTAATCGAAGCTTCCGGGAACTCGATTCTTAACTTGATTTGTAACACTCCTGGCCTGATCTGATCGTCGGATCTAAGCTACAGAATGTTATCACACGAGGCTCACATAACATACGTCTATTTCATACATACATGGCGGACCGTGCTAGGAACTAATAAGTGATTGACTGATCCTGTGGCTTGTCCAATTGTGTATTGAATTGCAGATGGATAAAGTGCGGATTTTCCAATGGACACACTTATTATGAAAATTAAGGCAAACATTTCATTTAGTAATTTACTGCAGATACCTAAATAGCACACTGGTTCGCGGATACCCACATTGCAATAGGTCCCACAAAACTTATAATGCGTAACATAATCTGAGTTCATTTTATTTACATACATCATGAGAGTCCAAAGTAATCACCTTCAAAATTTAACATATTTCTTTACAAATAATCAAACGTTTATATACATGTCACTTAGTTTGAATCAAACAAAATCAAGAGTCTACTACAACTTGGGCGGTTAATGTAAACTCTTTGCTGATCCAATCGACTCGCTCTGAAAGTTCAAAATCTACAAGATAAAAACAACTTAGGCGTAAGTAATAAGAATACTTAGTAAGCTCATAAAAATTCAATAATTAACTTACCTCACACAATAATTATGTGATAATTATATATGCAAACATAGTTTACCTATTAACCAACACAATTTGTCAACAAGGTAAGTGCGTATACTTTATCACATACAACATATTTAGTACGCAACATGATGTGTTAATACTCTTCATATCTGATTCATTGTCATACCTTTCACTGTTGCGGACTCCAATTTTAATAGTCAAGTCCAGGGATTTAAATTGCGGTCGCGGTCGCGTTTTCGGTCGCATTGCGTTTATCGTGGTTGCGGACATAACGGATGCTATTGCGGTCATTGCAGGTATCGCGGTCGTGAATTTTACATTACTTATTGTGTATTGCGGGTATAGCGGGTTTCGGCAGTAGCGGTTTCGGACGGTGCCACTACCGCTATATAACGGCCGCTATTTCGGTAACGGACCGCTATTTAAATCCCTGGTCAAGTCTTATATTACCATTCATTCCTTAATTCGAAAATTTCGCATCTCGCATGTAATACCCCCTACCCGTATTCGTCGCCGAAATATAGTATGAGGCATTACCAGATTTTACCGATTTTTTTTTCAAGATAGATTTATCATATTCATAAGATAATTTCATCACATACCAAAACCAAAATTTGTTAGCCATACCAATGGCTAACCATACATTCATTTCACATTAACATCTAATTTACTAGCTTATACATGCCATTGATTTCCAAAATAAAGTTCCTTTATGTACCGAGATCTCGAGATTGATAGTGTGATGTGTCTCCGGCCAAATCCGACCTCCGAGCTCTTAACTCTACAAACAGGGGAAAAAGAAACAGGGTAAGCACTTTGTGCTTAGTAAGTTCATGCAACAGGAATTATACTTACCATACTTATACATCCATCATTTAATAACACAAGCACACATCCAATTCACATAAACATATACCTATCACATACAAACTCAACCTCATGCAAATTCATTACAAAGATAAATGATTGATGAGCTCATCAATTCCATGATTTCCATTTCCTTATTATTTTTTCATATTTATCTCGTTGAATTACTTGGAATTTCGATGGATTTTCATCCCTGCTCAATTAACCTCTCAATTGAGCTGATTTTTCTCGATCAACACTTTATTATATCACTTTAAACTACCTTATAATCTTTGGAAATCAGAAT